>NC_048597.1:177173653-177773653 GCF_003668045.3 Cricetulus griseus
CACACCTATGGAAATGCACAAGCATGGGCAGACAAAGGTGCTGCTGGCCTTTGTGTACAATGTACTTTGCACCTCTCAAACAGATGCAAATTTCGCACCTGCTCAGAGGGGCAGCAGGTCTCCGCTACAAGAAAAGGCTTACAGGGTCTGAAAGACCATTCTCTGTCCTCAAAGTACCCTAAGCCCCAGATATCAAAAGAACCTGGGCCCTGGCGCCTTGACCCTCAGGACACTAGAAGCCTGCCCCTGTCTTGGTGAAACATTCTTGGGTACAACAGACTAATGAGGAAAGCACTGTGATGTCTTCCAGTGTCCAGGACCACAGGGACCACAGGAGACTAGGCTCCTAACTTCTAGCCCAGGAAAGAAACAGGATGGTTCCAGTAGGCCCAGACCAGCAGACTTTCTCCAGGAAAAGTGGTAGGTGGGATAAAGAGATGCTCAGTGGTGAACAGCACTGGCTGTTCTTGCAGAGGACCTGGATTCGATTCCCAGTACCCACACGGTAGCTCACAACCATCTGTAACTCCAATTCCAGAAGATCTGACAACCTGGCCTCTGTAGGCACCAGGCACGCATGTAGTAAACAGACACACATGCCTGCAAACACTCATACACATACAACAGAAATAAACCTCAAAAAAAAATGTAAATGGTACAAACAGCAAACTTCACCTGTACCTAAAGGAGACAGTCTCAGAAAAAAAGCAAATCACAAAAGGAGGCAAGCTAGGGCTATGAGCCTCCTAGTTCTGGGCCCAAGAGACACCTAGAGGGCAGAATGGAGAGGATGTCGTATTCTTGCCTCTGTTCCAGGCTCTGTTGGGGTACTGAAGGCCTGGTTAGGGAAGAGACCTTATCCATAGCTGTCCTTTCTCAGCCTGTGCCTCCTATGTCCAGAACTCAAGGTCTGCCTTCCAGTGGCTGCTTCCAACGATAGCCTGCAATGATCATCTCAGGGCTGAGAAGGGAGAAGTTCCAGCACAGCCCACATCACCCATCAACCAGAGGACGCTGCTAGATGTAAGCTTCAGCCCACCTAACAGGGAGCCTGCAGACTGCCCAGAGGGAGGCAGCCTTCAGGATGGCCCCTACCTTGTTCCCTGGTGATCGCAGCAGGATAAAGCGGTGCTTCCGCTTGAGGACGGCTCGAAGGTCCTGACACTTCTCATAGCTTCCGAGTTCTACCGTCTCTACACATTTCTGCTCATCCTGGGGAGGGGGAGAGGCAAAAAAGTGGACTGGTGAGAGCCAGATCCTCCAAGAGCCTCCATCACTGAATATACATCCCATACTCTGATCCTACTCGAAAAGAACATCAGATAACCAAGGTGTGATATTCAGACCCTGGCAAGGAAACAGTGCCAGCGTGTGCTGTCGGCAGGTGTCCATAAAGTTCACCATCCTGATAGGAAGTGGGATATAAAGCCAGGCAGTGGTGGCACACACCTTTAATCCCAGCACTCAGGAGGCAGAGGCAGATGTATCTCTGTGAGTTCAAGGGCAGCCTGGTCTACAGAGTGAGTTCCAGGACAGCCAGGATTATACAGAGATACAAAGTTTGAGGTGGGTTTGTGCCTAAGGGATGGGTCCAGTGAGCCCAAAACCAGAGGCAAAAGTAGGAGAAGCTAGGGAGGCTTAGAAAAGGGTACCTGGGGGTCTGTGAAGGCACAGAGGCCAGGTAGAGATATGTAGAAGAATCCAGAACTCCATGAAACTCAATAAAAGCTTTCCATGAAGACCATGAACCAGACACGCGTGGGCTCACATGCCCTGCCTTCAAGCCACGTGATCCTGAATCGGACAGCAGCTCCCTCACTTGTCACCTCCCCATTCTGACTGCTAGCTAGGCAGAGGGCTCCCCCACCCCAGGCTGAAGGCCATACACAACAGAGAGACAAGAGCGTAAGAACATCCCTCCCTCTGCCGGCCTGTTACTCTAGCTTCATCACTATGTAGGCCAGTGGCCAAATAGTGCCTGTTCTCCACCACTGGCTAATTGTCTTGTGACAGTCTCCTCTAAATCCTCAGGGAGCTCCTTAAGCAGGGAGGTAAATAACGACAACACAAAAGCTTCAGGAACTCCCTGAAAATGACCAGATTTAGTAGGCCCCTTCCCTGGCACAGTAAGCAGAGCCCAGCTGCAAAGACCAGACAAGCTGAGCTGCAAAGAAAAGCTACCCAAAGAGGTTTAGACCAGCTGAAGCATCCGAGGAGGACACTCTCCAATCTGTTAAGCTGCCAGCTGTGCAGTATGCTCAAGGTTCCCAGCTTTTGTGAGCTGTCACCCATGCTGGGCGAACTCTGGAGACACAGCTATCTTTTGTGTCATGTCTGCTCCTGAGAGTAACCTCTTACCCATATTCCTGTAAGTCACCCCAATAAATCTCATTGGTTCACCAAGCTGGACTTTGGTGGTGTCTGTATTTTGATCTGTTGTGGGTTCTCTATCAGCGGTGATCAGTAGATGAATGTGTTTTGTCTCCCCAGGAAAATTTTTGTCACACAACACCAGGCTGCCTTCTAAACTTCCTGCCTGCCAGCCCTGACACTAGAAGGTTTTGGGCATAGGATACCTCTCGGGCAAGCTGCCTAGAATAAGTTCTGCCTTAATAGTGGTTAACTGGTTCCTCTTCTGGAGGTGACCCAGTTGGTACAACTTCCTGGGAAACAGAAACAGGCCCTATGTGTGTGTGTGTGTGTGGTGCGTGTGTGTGCGTGTGTGGTGTGTATAGTATGCATAGCCCTGAATGGCTATGTAGACCAGGCTGGCCTCAAATTCAAAGAAATTCACCTGCCCCTGCCTCCTGAGTTCTGGGATTAAAAGCATGCACCACCACTGTCCGGCTTGATTGACACTTCTTAATTGTTTGCTCTGTGTCAGGAGCCCTCCCAGTGTAGGATCTAGTGTTCTCATGCCTCTCGGGTCCCCCGTCACTTACTGCCAGGGTCATGCAAACACCTACGAAAGCATTGGCCAGTGCATTAATGCCACTTGATAACTTGCTAGAAATGCAACTTTGTGGGTACCTCTGACCCAATCATAAACTCGGGGAGCATGAGCCTGAAAATGTGAAATAAATTTTTGTTTTGTCTTGTTTTTCAAAACCGGGTTTCTCAGTGTAGACCTGGCTGTCCTGGAACTTACCCTGCAGACCAGGCCAACCTTGAACCCACAAAGATCCACCTGCCTCTGCTTCCCAAGTGTTGGGGACAATGTGAATTTTAACTATCACTCCAGGTGACCCTGATGTAAGTAAACCCCTGAGATCCATTGTTTTATGCCAGACATATTCAATCTCAGCGGCCTTGAGGCTATTAACAGCCACACATGCTAAAGAAACCACACATTTTGACTGCAGGACATACAGAAATCATGGAAGTGAACAGGAGGCTGCCTCAGGAAGATGTGCTCATTGGTGCGATAGTGTCACAACTGTTATGGCGATAACCAACTTCCATATGACTGGATCTGAGGCCTGCCTTATAGAAAAGAAATCTTTTTTTTTTGGGGGGGGGCAGGGTCAAGACAGGGTTTCTCTGTGGCTTTGGAGGCTTTCCTGGAACTAGCTATTGTAGACCAGGCTGGTCTCGAACTCACAGAGATCCACCTGCCTCTGCCTCCTGAGTGCTGGGAGAGATGGCTGAGAGGTTAAAAATAACTGTTGTACTAGTAGAGAGCCTGGGTTCAGTTCCCGGCATCCACATGGTGTTTCATAACCATCCATAATTCCAGCTCCAGGGGAGGATCTGATGACTTCTGACCTCCACAGACACCAGGCTCGAATGTAGTGAACATATATATACATGTAGGCAAGACATAAGACATTCAAGCACATAAAACAAAATTATCTTTTTATTTTTATTTATTTTTTTTTTGCACCGAGAGTAAGCCAGCAAGATGCATAAGTAGCTGTACTGGGTGGTGGTTTTGTGTGTTAACTTGACACAAACTAGAGTCATTAGAGGAAGGAGCCTCAGTTGAGGTAACGCCTCCTCAAGATTCAGCTATAAGGCATTTTCTCAATTAACAATCAATAGGGGAGGGCCCAGGCCATGGTAGGTGGTGCTATCCCTGGGCTGTTGGTCCTGGGTTCTATAAGAAGGTGGACTAAGCAATGGGAGGCAAGCAGCTCCCCTCCATGGCCTCTGCATCAGCTCCTGCCTCCTGGATCCTGTCTTGTTTGAGTTCCTGTCCTGACTTCCTTCAGTGATGAACAGCAATGCTGAAGTAAGTAAGCTAAATAAACCCTTTCCTCCCCAACTTGCTTTCTTGGTCATGGTGTTTCGTTGCAGCAACAGAAACCCTAACTAAGATAGTAGGTACACGCTCTTACTGCCAAACTTGATAACCTGAGTTCAATCTCAGAACCCACATGGTGGAAGGAGAGAAGTACTCCCTTAAGTTGTCCTCTGATTGCCACAATAACAGTATGGCATATGTCCCTTCACCCAACAAGTAAGTAATTAGGTAAGTAAATCAATAAGGCAAAGGACTTTTATAAGAACCCCCACACCCAGATAACATCTCGGCTCAGGCCTCAGTACTCAAGGCAGATGGCTATATGGATAAAGGTGGCTAACCACTGACCTGTTCTCTCTCAGGAGAAAAGGGACTAGATGGCCAGGATGGCCTGCTCTCTGTCCAGGTTCCATCCGTTGTCATTTCACATTTTTGCTTCCACGCATCTCTTTTTAACCCCTGATCCTCAATTCTGCCCAACTTCTTTCATGAAGCATATGGACCAGCTTCTACTTTGAGAAGCTCCCCCTCTACCTGCCATGATTCTCCAAACTTTCGTGCTCTTGTGTCTTATCCACTACTGAGGGCATGCAAACATCTATTAAGCACCCACCATAGTCAGGATGGCCAAGCGGACTAAGGCAATGTGATCAGCACCTGCCAGGTACCACACTAGATACCAGGAACACTGAACCTTGACACAGTTCTCCCTTATTCTCTGTGAGTCTGTCTCTTTTGTGCTCCCCAGTGGCACGCCACATGAAGTAGCTCTTAAGAGAGGAATAAAGAGACTGCAGTTGTAGCTCAAGTACTACAACGCTTGCCTCTAATATACTAAGCCCTGGGTTTCTTCCTCAGCACCACACAAACCAGGCATGGTGGCTGTCTTAATGCTGATAACTTGGGAGTGGGGGTCACTTCTCTCCTTCTACCATGTGGGGGTGGGGGTCACTTCTCTCCTTCTACCATGTGGATCCTGGAGACCAAATTCAGGTCATAAAGCTTGGCAGTTGTCTTATTCCATCATGTGATAAACACCATGACCCAAAGCAACTCTTGGAGGAAAGGGTTTATTTCATTTTACAACTTGAAGTTCATCATTCAGGGAAGTCGGGGCAGGAACAGGAACCTGGGAAAAGGAGCTGATAGAAGCCATGGAGGAATGCTGCTTACTGGCTTGCTCCCTGTGGATTGCTCATCCTACTTTTTTATAGCACCCACGACCACCAGCCCAAGAGTGACAGCACAACCTATGGGATGGGCCCACTCACATTAATAATCAAGCAAGAGAATGAACTACAGGCTTTCCCATAGGGTAGTGTGCTGGTGGCATTTTCTCAAATGAGATTCCTTCTTCCAAAAAGACTCTAGCTACCGGGCATTGGTGGCACACACCTTTAATCCCAGCACTTGGGAGGCAGAGGCAGGCCGATCTCTGTGAGTTCCAGGCCAGCCTGGTCTCCAGAGCGGGTGCCAGGATAGGCTCCAAAGTTACACAGAGAAACCCTGTCTTGAAAAACAAAAAACAAAACAAAACAAAACAAAAAAAAAGACTCTAGCCTGTAAAGTTGACATAACAACTAGCCAGCACAGTGGCACACACCTATAATCCCAGCACTCAGGAGGTGGAGGCAAGAGAATTAGAAATTCAAGAACATTCTTAGCTAGTTCAAAGCCAGTCAGGGTCACACAAAACCCTGCCTTTAAACACACACACACACAGAGAAAGAGAGAGAGAGAGAGAGAGTGTGTGTGTGTGTGTGTGTGTGTATCCAGTTTGTCAGCCTTGGGTAAGACCTCCAAAGTCTTCCTGGGCATCCAGGAGAAACTCCAGCAAAAGCACAACACCCACACCTACCCAGGTTCCCCAGTGGACAACTACTAGCCCAAACATACCCTCTTAGGAACAAATTCAGTCTGTTTTCACTACCCAGCTCCCCAAGGCTGCCTGGCTTGGGACAACTCCTCAATACCCAAAGTGCTGAATCATCCAGGGCCTTCTGCAGTTCAGAGAAAAGGATAAAGCAGGAGGCACTGGGTGGGGGCAACAGTTTTGGAACATCAGCCTCTGACAGCAGAGAAACAGCCAAGAGCCGTCTGCACTCGCCTAGTTCCTTACATCAGAAAGAGGAATTGAACTAATAAGCATTTCTCAATTCCTTCTCCTGAGCCAAGCTCCATCCCTGGGTGTGAAGTTCTTGGAATCACATTTACGTTTCTAATGGTGATTTTTTTTTAATGTGATTTGGATTTTTCATGTTTAGGGAATGTGAAACCCTTCCTGCTTCCCAGCTGTGGCCAGATGTGGAAAGGCAGTCTAGGACAAGTATGGCAGTGCCTGATGGGCTGACAGCTGAGAGCCTGTCATTCAACTCCTACAGCAGCTGGCACTGGAAAAAACATATCAACCCTCCTCCCCCTTTTCTTTTTCTAATAAAAATATCCCCAGTCTGCCACTTTCCCAGCTGTGGCACATCCTAATTTGGTAAGTACAGAACATCTGGGAGGCTGTCTGCTCATCGTCATTCCTCACTGTTCTCCCATAGCTTCTCTGTCTCTAGACTCTGGAGGAGTCAGCAGGACAGGACAGGTACTTTTCTTTTCTTTCTTCCTGATGCTTCCTTAATTAATAATTTTAGCTTTTGTCTTGAGACAGGGTCTCACAATACAGCCTAGAATGTCCTCAAATTCAGGGCAATCCTCCTGTCTTGCTAGCATTATAGGTAAAAGGCTGTAAATTTGAGTATTCCTAGTTGTCCAGATCCTAAGCGTAGGAAGGGGATGAGAGTCTAAGTGTAACCCCAGCATTTCTGCCATGAGATGGGACACAGAGACAGGAAAATCCCCAGGAGGCTTGTGGTCCAGCTAGCCGAGTACATAGACAAGAGGCACCCTGCCTCAAACAAGGTGGAAGGTGAGAACTGTTACTCAAGGCTACCTTCCAACCTCTATACATGTGCCTTGGCACATACAATCCCAAACAGTTGAAACACTTATATATACACATGTGTTGTGCACATATACATGTATAAAGAGTAAGTAAATGTTTAATAAGGGTCAACTGTTAGCTCAGTGTTAAAGGAGAGAGAAAAGCTGAAGTTTTCAGCTTTTGGAACAGCCTGGCAGTTACAAAGTCTGATAAAGAACTCTGAGCCTCAGTGGAAGTTTCTAGTACCAATTCCACCTGGAAAACTCTTCAGACCTTCATCTGTAGTCCTTGCTGTCCTGGAATTCACTATATAGACCAGGCTGGCCTCCAACTCACAGAGATCCTCCCGCCTCTGTGAGCGCTGGGATTAAAGGTGTGCACCACCACTCCTGTTGTATATTTAACATTTTAAAATTTTTCAGCCAGATGGTGGTGGCGCACACTTTCAATCCCAGCCCTCAGGAGGAGGAAGTTTGGTTTCCAGAACCCATATGACAAGCACCTATAATTTCAGTTACAGAGAATCTAAAGACCTCTTCTAGCCTCCTCAGCACTATACACAAGGTGCACATACAAACATGAATGCAAATGCTCATACAAATAAATTTAAAAAGTATGAAGGTTAAGGGTTAATTAGCATTTTTAGTGCCAATGCTGACTAAAATGTCTTCAGTTTTTTTCAAATACTTACATAAAACCAGGAAGTCCCAGCATATATGTAGGTAGTTGAGGAGACTCACATACGACATACACAGAGGGCCACAGACCCCCTCACCCAGGAACCCTAAGTTTGAAGCATCTCCCCCATAATACACACAGAGACCCAAAGGATATAAGACACTTGCCTAGGTAACACAGTTTACAGTGAAGTTGGGGTCAGTATGGTGGCGCATGCCTCCAATTCCAGGGGGAGGCAGAGGCAAGTGGATCTCTACGAGTTTTGTGGCCAGCCAGCCTGGTCTACAGAGTAAGACCCTATCTCAAACCAAACAAAAAAGCAACCAAATAAAAAACAAAATGGAGGGAGTCTTCCAGCCCCGGTCTTAGGGTGCTCCTCTTGCTGGCCTGCCTGGCTCGCTTTGCCTCTGCTATGGGGCCAAGCAAGTCCTCACCTCATTCTCATAGACCAGCAGCTGGGCTTGGCAGAGAAGAAGGTAGCGGTCTTTCCATAAACTCAGGAGACCCCCACTGCTCTTTTTGATCCAGCCAGCCTTGTCTGCAGTCCGTGCTCCACGAGGCTTGTCGCTCCCCTCTTTCATACTCTGTAAGACAGTACCAAGACACATCATGAGGGCTGTTGCCATGAAGCCATATGGTCCACAGACCACACAGGGGATGCATCTAGTGCTGGGTACATCATCCTACATGAAGCTTCTTCAGGAACCCTCAAGGCAGATAAGGGAAAAAAACAGCAATAGTACCAGTCACTACCTTACATGTGAGCCACTGTGCTGCACATCACACACACTTTCACCTAACTTTTACAGCTGCTCTCCAAGATGCCAGCACTGTTAGCCACATGTTACAGTAAACTGAAATTCAGATCATGTGGCTACAGAGACAGAACCAAAATTCAAAGCGGGTCTCTCTGAACTCATTTTCTTCCCCTGTGCCTTCCAGTGTTCCTTAAACTGGTGAACAAATGTATTGAGCCCATATAATGTCACCTGTCACAGGAGAGAGAACAAAAGCAATGCAATCTACCTTCGTAGAGTACACAGTGGGGAGATGGAGCAGCTAAACAGTCAAATGCCCAGAAACACACACATTAACTAGTGCAAAGTGCTATGAAGGGACAGGTGAGAGCTCAGCGAGTCAAGGTTCTTCCCACCAAACCTAATGACCTGAGTTTGATCCCCAGAACCTATATGGTAGAAGAAGAGAACCAACTACCACAAGCTATCTTCTGATCTCCATATGAGTGCACACATGCACACACACATACACAGGTGTATACACAGACACACACACACACACACACAGGTGTATACACAGACACACACACACACACAATGAAAAAGAAAAGGCCACAAGCAGGCACTAGTATCCAAGAGGACACTGGGACCTAGTGGCCCAGAAAGACCTCCTGAAATAGAGGATGTTTCTGCCAGGCCTGGAAGGACAAGAGGGACCAGAGAGTGTAAGGCAATCTCTCTCTACACACACACCTTCCTGACTTTCTAGAGAATCCAAATCCAGCTTCCTGTCCTGAAGCAGGGGACTCCTTAGTTCTCATCCCCATGCCAGGCTAGGACTAGGGGGTGGCTACTTCCTCTGATGAGGGCTCTGGGAACTGTCTCTTTGATCACCAGCTGGTAATAGGAATTAAGTTCAAATCATTCTGTAGAAGGTAGCTGCCTGGCAGCCTCCCGGTCTGTCACTCACGTCTCATGCCACATCTGCAACCTGCTGGATGGCTGGGTGCTGGGTACAGAGGTACATACAGGTCTACATGACTACCCAACAGGTTCAAATTCACCTCTGAGTCCTAAACTTAATCTTGTTCTTTGAAGATTTGCAGATGAACACTGAGGTTCTGTCTGCAAAAATAAAAATTTAGATATACCCTTTTTTGCTAAATAACCACTGTGCTGAACTTAGAGGTTCCTGAGGTACTGATTGTGGAAGAGGGTGGTAGAGAAAGAATCAAGAGTGCCTCGGAACCTAGAGGACACTGGAAGAAAATCAACACTGACTAATTTCAACTACATTATTATTTACATAGAGCTCCAAAAAGGGGCCCCATTTAAAGGCACGCCTCTCCCCAGAGATACCCTGTGGCCACAGATGTCTTTGGAAGGACAAGCCCAGGCAGATATAAGTGTGGTGAGCTGTCAGGAGCTGGGCAGGGCCTGGCTTCCGTGTTATGGCTGAGTGGCTCCAGCCTGTTTCTCACTATGGCCCTTCTACCTCCTGGAACTCCACACCATTTGCTTCACTGAGAGCATGGGCTTTAGAGCCCATGTCATGCAGACCAGAAAGAGGTGGAGCAAACCTCTTTCTGTGTCTCAGTTTGTTCACCTGGGGAATGGAGATGCTAACAGTTCCTGTATAAATAGGAATCCATCTTGCTTTTCTGCCTATTGACTAAGATCAATACAGAAATAGGACTCCACAAAGGCAGGGGGCTTGTTTTGTGTACTGCTATCCCTCGATAGCTGCCTAGACAGTGCCTGGCACACAATTAAGGGCTTTTTTTTTTTTTTTTTTTTTTTTTTTTTTGGTTTTCAAGACAGGGTTTCTCATATAGCTTTAGAAGCTGTCCTGGAACTAGCTCTTGTAGACCAGGCTGGTCTCGAACTCACAGAGATCCACCTGTCTCTGCCTCCCAAGTGCTGGAATTAAAGGCGTGCACTACCATCCGGCTAGTTAAGGGCTTGATACATGTTTGTCACTAAATAAAAATAAGGCACATATCCTAGGATACCCTGAGCTTAGTAATTGGCAGCTGTCACCCTTGTTACTGTTGTCACTGCCCATCACTGCCAGACCCCCTTTGAGTTTCAGGGACCTTCTCTCCAGATTTGGTTCTCAATTTAGAACGAGAGCTGAGCTATATCTTCTTGCTCCACATCTCCAGGAATGTGGGATGTCCCTTCTGGTCTTCTAACTTGTGGATGGCAAGAGAAATGGGGAAGTGGGCTGGTTCCAAATGATCTTCCGGGATGCAGGAATGAGGAAGTGAGGAGGCTGACAGTTATGAGCCACCCTGCCAGGGCAAGAGAGAAGAGACTTCAGGGCTCTTTGACAGCAGCAGGGAGGTTCTCCCATTCAATCCTATACCCGACTGCCTCTCCCTGGCCACTGATGACACCATGCCATGTGTTAGGCTCTCATAGGCTGGGGGATGCCCAGGGACTAAGTCTCTCAGGGACCCAGGCAGGCCATCACAGGGTCCAAGGCTGGAAGAGAAGAACTCCAGGACAGGAATCTTTATGCCCACATTATATACACGCACACTTCTATCAGCACGCCAGCACTGCTGGCCACCTCCTAAGCCCTGAGCTCTCAGTGTCTCCTCAACAAGGTGGTGGAATGTGAAGGTGGTACCGTTCGCATCTCCCACCTCTGAGCTCCAAGTGTCTTTTCTGATTCCAGGGAGTACAAACCACCATCCGCAGTTAAAAGGGATCTCAAGTCTCCGGGGTCTCCCCTATCTGCCACCTCCCCTATCTGACATGTAGAACTTCACATCAGCTGGAAGCTCTGGGGGCCTAGGCTGGAACCTAGGCCTTGAGCGCTGTCACCTCTGGACCGGGTAGGCACACTAGTGCCTAGTAAATACCAAGACTAGATTAGCTAGGGTAGCTAGCCCTAGGTCTGCAAGGATGGGTGGGACCAGGACGGCCTGGGTGGGAGGGCTAGGAGAGGTGAGGGGAGGGGACAGCTGAGGGTTTGCAGATGGTGTAAAGCAAAGCCCAGCCATCCTACGGGAGGCCTGGCTAAATGCCAAGGTCCTACTTGCTTCCACCCTCCACCAAACTCCCTCCCTGCCCCGTAGACCTCCTCCCACCAGGGGTCTGGCTACACCCCAGTAGGTTTTAACATGGTGTCCCTCCCCTTGGCAGCGTTCACAGGGGAGGTTTTGTCCTGCTCAGCCCAGGCTCTCCAGCTCCTCTCTTATTGACCAGCTGACCACTGTTTCTGTTCCCCTCCCAGCCATTCTCAGCAGGCCTTCTCCTGCCTACTGCAAGCAGCTCCTGAAGTACCCCATGGCACCAGCCTGGCTTCCTAGGCCTGACATGGGAGTGTCTCAGGGGTACTCTAAAAGCAAGGAGAAACAAGAGACAGGTTACCCTGACCCTGAGAAGGAACGGGATAGAGGAAAAGCTACAGTGAAGTTACAACAGACAGAAGCCAGCAGAAGAAACCTTGTTGGCATGGCACATGACAGGCAGCTTGTGATGACTTCTGTCCTTTGACTAAACCCAGTGATAGACTGCTAAACTCACTCCAAGGCAAGCATGGTAGCACATGTCTTTAACCTCAGCACTTAGGAAGCAAAGACAGGATGATCTCTGAGTTGAGGCCAATTTGGTTTATATAGGGAATACTAGGCCACCAGCCAGGACTACATAGTGAGACCCTGCCTCAAAAGAAAAATAAAAAAATACTAAGGACCTACTTTATCAGAGCTCTAGAATGAAGCATATGAAGAGAGGAGAAAATACAGGCCCTCCCTTGAGGGATCTTCCAGGCTCATGAGGACAGTACATAACCTGCCTGTGGGAAGCTTTAGGAGGGTAGGGGGCTATCTCCTACTCTTGTCTGCTGGGACACTCTTGGCACTTACCCTGGGGGATTTCCCCATCCTATCCTTCTGTTGGGGCGAGGGCCTGGGCCTGGGATTGGTATGAAGTCCTTTTAGAAGGCAGATGGATGTGGGGAAGTAAAGGGAAAAAGGCATCAGAGACTTTATTTACATTCTCGTGGCTCTGGAGAGCTGGTTCATAGTTAAGAGCACTGGTTGCTCTTCCAGAGGTCCTGGGTTCGATTTCTGGCACCTACATGGCAGCTCACAAACATCTTTTTTTTTTAAAAAAAAAAAAAAAAAAAAAAAGCTTTATTTTGTAAGTTGCTTTTGTCATAGTGTCTCTTCACAGCAAGAGACTAAGACAGATGTTTTTTGTTTTTGTTTTTGTTTTCTATATGGATGCTTTGTTTTCATCCATACCAGAAGAGGGCACCAGTTCTCATTACGGATTGTTGTGAGCCACCATGTGGTTGTTGGGAATTGAACTCAGGACCTCTGGAAGAGCAGCCAGTCAGTGCCCTTAACCACTGAGCCATTTCTCCAGCCCCTGCTCACAAACATCTTTAACTCTAGTTCCAGGATATCTGAAGTCCTCTTCTAGCCTCCACAAGCACCAAGCATTCAAATGGTTCACAGACAGGTTTGCACGCAAAACACACATACATATAAAAAAAATTAAAAAGACAACATTCTCATTCCTTTTACTACAGAAAAGGGACAGCAGAAAGAACAAGAGGTTAGCCCAGTGTCATAAAACCAGTGCTTCGACAGGGCACTGCCATGCCTGTCTCAATGAGAGTCAGGGCAAGTGTACAGCCTGGAGCCAGGGAAAGGCATGATTTTGGGAAGGCAATGGAGCAGAACCAGGGAGGCCTAGAGATAAGGTTTCCAAACTTACTCCAGGGACAGTAACAACACCTCCATTGATATCTTTGGTTTTCAAAGTTTTTGTATATACATTATCAAATTTCTGGATTTCCCTTCCCTTATTATTTTACAATTAGGAAAATGAGGACCAGAAAACACAGACAGATACTAGAGCCCAAACCAGCACTTCTCCAAACCTCAGCCTAACAGGGACCACTATCCTACATCCTACACAGAGGCCAAGGGAGGCTTGTCCCCAGGGTGCCTGGGACCCAGGAAGTGCAAAGCATAAGGGCAGAAAGCAGCGATGTGAAAGTGAGGTGAAAAGGTGGCATGAGGTCAGGGGCTGAGTGAGTGACCATATTTAAGAGGCATTTAAGAGAAGGATGAACACCGAGGCATAGGGAAACAAGTGAACACTATTAAGTAGGAAGCAACAAGAGTTAGGGGTACCAAAGAGAAAACAGGCACAGAGAGCCCCTTGACTCTGTGGATAAGACCTGGGGGTTACACCGAGGAAGTAACATAGGCAAGACTTTAATGACCCAGGTATGTCAGGAGGTTTTGGTATCTGGGAGTTAGAAAGTAGCAATGTTAGCGATTATGGATCACAGGGAGCATAGGGTTGTGCTGAGCCCAGGAAGCCCCAGGAGAACTTCCTTTAACTGGGGACCAGAGCAGATCAGGAGATGGAGTAATCCTGACCCACATCCTCTGGGAACACGGGAGGGACCTTGGGCAGAGAGCACAGCCATTACAGGAGGGGAACCGGAGGGGCAGGCAGCAGCCCCACCCGTGACAGCAAGAGAAACCACAGCAAACCATAGTGGCCTGACTTTGCCCCCTACCTGTACCCACTCTGAGTTCAGGGACCACAATCATACTGTTAGGTCTAGGGGAGGAGGCTAGGCCCTATGTTTTATAGAAGAGGAAACACAAACTAAGAGGGGAAGTGACTTATCTACCATCCCACACAAACTCAGGGTCTAGCCTAGAGGGAACAGAGCCTTGCTGCTCCAGGAAATACGCAAGTGGACACTGACAGGAACACAGGCAGCTGAGCTCACTGAAGGCATCCCAGTCGGCCAGGGTGGCTCCAGGGGGAAAAGATTCATCTTTCTTCCCCACCCTTCAAAGGATAAGAAAGTCTGCTTTTTAATAATTTCATGAGCATGCAGTAGGTAGCGGCTGTATCCTGGACCCTTGGATAATGGGAAACCTGCAAGAACAGAGGGCAGAGGAGGCTCAAGGGATGTTGCTGATCTAGACTTTGCTTCTGGGAAAGTTAGCCGACCTGGCCCTTCAACTAACATCTTCAAAAGGCATCTTTTGAAAAGAAAAGGGCAAAAGCAGTGGGGACTCTTGAGAGATTTACACAAGAAAGACAAAAGCAATTTCTTCGGTCCTGCCACCAGGTTCCATTACAGTCTCGTTCCTTGAGACAGTGGCCCAGAACCCCGAAGAACGTCCCTCCCCTAGCATACATAAGCAATCTGACCTCTCAGGAGTAGATCTGGCCATGGCAGGCAAGAAAAGCCAAGAAAGGGTGTAACGGGATTCAGTCACAGCAACCCAACTACTTTCAGTAAGTCACCCAACTCTACAGAGCCTCAGTCTCCCCGCCAATCCAATGGGAATCATGACAGGCACCGTTTCCAGTTGGTGAGAAAAGCTCAAAACATAACCGAGGATGCTGTTGTCGAGGTGCAGGACTAGACCTCCACCCCGGCTATCCCCCATCGGTCCAGGCTCTGCCTGAAAGAAGGGAAGGGAAAGAGTGTGCAGAGACCGGTCGAAGTAGGGCGGGCAGGACCCCAGTCCAGCACCCTGCTTCGTCTGGCCCAGCCCTCACCTCCTCTTCCATGGCGAGTCTGTGAGGTCCGGCCGTTCAGCCGTTTACTGCTGCCCGCGCCGCGCGGGCTTCACTTGCTCCATCTATGTGCAGCCGGGCGGCGGCTCGCTGTCTTCTGTCCCGCCGGCTGCCTGGGGCCCAAGAAACTTCGGGGGGCGGGGCCGGGGCCGGGGAGGGGCTTCCGGGGCCGGGGGCGGGGGGAGGAGTGCAGCGGCCCCCAGCCCCCGCCCGCTGCGCAATGAGGAGCGTGGCCCGGTGGGGGGTGCAGGGGCGGGGCCGGGGAGGATACTGGGAGGGGCTGGTCTTGAGCTCCGGGAATGGACGGAAGAACCCGGGCGGAGCTGAAGTAGCAGGAAGAGGGCGGGGAGAGGTTTCCCGGACCCAAGCAGAAAGAGAGCCTGGGGGGGTACCGACTGGAGAGATGGGGGATACGGAGGGGGAGGGGGCTTCCGGCCCAGAGGCAGAGGCGAGGGGGATGCGGGCGGGGTGGGGCAGGGCGAAGGCGTGGCGGGGGCGCGGTTGGCAGAGCAAGCCTTGGAGGCGGTGGGTGCTTGATGCCTTTGAGGTTGTCTAACCCAGTGGGCCTGGGTTGCGGGAATGGATCCAGCTGCCAGGACAGTTCAGAAATGAGTGCACAAAGAGGTTCCTACTCTTTCCGGGTTTTTTGTTTTGTTTTGTTTTTTTTCGTTCGAGACAGTTTCTCTGTCTAATAGTCGGCTGGCCTGGAGCTCACTCTGTAGACCAGGCTGGCCTCGAACTCACAGAGATACATCTATCTCTGCCTCCCAAGTGCTGGGATTAAGGACGTGCACCACCACCGCCTGGCTGTTTCCTCTTCTTTCCTCCCCGAAGTCTGAGTAGTAGCAATGGTTTCTAGCCTATGAAACTTCTGGGTGGAGCCGGGCCATGAGTTTGGGGTTTATAACCAGAATCGGAGTCTGGATTCCTGTCCTTTATGGCTCTCTGAAACCCCAAACTGCCGTGCTCATCTCTCCCTCGTTTAACCTCTCTTTGGTTCTCAAGTTACCTTTACTCCATCCAGCCCTGATCTGACCACATTGCTGGAGAATGGGGTGAAGAGACCTACGAGAAAGCCTTTTAATTCTATCATGCACTTTCGTTTTATACTGGAGAAACAGGCCTGGAGGATGACTGCCACATCCAAACCTCAAGCACCACACACACACACACACACACACACACACACACACACACACACACACACGAGCTTTCCAGGTCAGGTGTGCCCATGCTACAGCACCCAGAATTTTGTGCGTGTGGGATGGATCAATGGTGACCTCCTTTGACTCTGGCTGCCAAAGTCTCAGTCAGCTACAGCAGCTGACCAAGCTTCTCTTTCACTGCCCTCTGCTGGCCTTTAGGCTCCTGGGTCCTTTTCAGTTCTCCATGGAAGAGGGTGGAGCACACTGCTCGCTCATTCCTGGGACTGGTTCTTACACCTTAAGGGTGGAGATGGCTAGGAAGATAGCTTATTGGTTAGGAGCACTTCTGCTCTTCCAGAGGACCCACGTTTGATTCTCAGCACCCACGTAGTGGCTCACAACTGTCTGTAATTCCAGCTCCAGGGGGATCTGAGGCCCTCTTCTGGCCTCTTCAGACACCAGGCATGTAAGTAGTGCACAGACATGCAGGTAAAACACTCATACACATAAAATAATAAAATAATTTTTTGCCGGGGCGTTGGTGGCGCTCGACTTTAATTCCAGCACTCGGGAGGCAGAGGCAGGCGGATCTCTCTGAGTTCAAAGCCAGCCTGGTATCCAGAGCGAGTGCCAGGATAGGCTCCAAAACTACACAGAGAAACCCTGTCTCAAAAAACCAAAAATAAATAAATAAATAAATTTTTTGAAAGATGAAGAAAACAATGTGCCAGGACCCCAGTGTCATATAACAGCTTCCTCCAAGATTAAAACAATCCATCCTGCCTGAAGTTCCTTAAACAGGAAGGTAAATAGCTCAAAATAAAAATCCCACTTGTGCCAAGCCTTTAATACCAGCACTCCGGAGACAGAGGCAGGCAGATCTCTGTGAGTTTGAGGCCAGTCTGGTCTATAGAGTGAGTTCCATGACAGTCAGGGCTACACAGAGAAACCCTGTCTACAAACAAACAAACAAGTAGCTTGCTGCTAGTTGGAAAATGGGTTATTATAAGAGTGGAAGCTGGGGCTCCAGGTATCTAGGAGACTATTGCTGTAATTCAGAGTAGAAGTGATAGTCTAACCATGGGATGAGGAATGAGGAAGGGAGGAAATTAAGAGACTCTAAATACATTTTGGAGGAAGACCAAGTTTCAGTGGTAGGTGAGGAGGGCATCAAAGGTAAGGTTAAGTTTTCAACTAGAGTCCTAAATGTTGGTACTACTTGGTGAATGAAGACAGGAGAAAATCATGTGTGTTCCATGGACTAAAAGTTCTGTTCTGGAGAATGTGAGTTTGACATGCCTACTGGCATTTCTCATCGAGATATATCAGAAGGCTGAGCGAAGACAGGCTCAGGTAAATTATTGGTAGTCAGCAAATCATAAGTCATTAAATTAAAAGAGACAAGGAGAGAGGTATGTATGTGAGAGAGGAGAGAAGGGGTTGGAAAGGCAAAGACATTGCAGGGGGGGAGGGGGAGAGGGAGCAAGGTAAGGAAGCAGAACAGGTGAGGTCCTGCTCTGTTTGGGGATTGTGTTTATGTGTGTGGGTGTGAGTGTTTTGCTTTTGAGACTGGGTCTCTCACTGCAGCCTATGCGGGAGCTTCTATCTCAGAACCCCAAGTGCGATTAGAGGTGCGAGCCGCTGTGCCTGGTTTGTGATCTGGAAGCTACAAAATCATAAAATCAATACTCTTTCCTCCTTCATCTCTTCTAACCACGTTTCTCTTTGCAAGCTTCAAATTAAAGAAGAGGGAAGGAAAAAAAACTTGGAGAGAAAGGATCCTAAGGTCTCGGAGGGGTAGGGTTTTAGTATCACATGATACTGCCTTTGCTGAAGTTACAGTTGTTTCTTTAGAGTGGACTGGACCTTGCCATGGGAGAGAATGGGTAAGGCCTGGAAAGAGTTCTACAAGAGGAAATTTTATAAGGGAGAAATCCCTCCCTCCAAGTGTGTGCCTCCAACCCTGGATTGGGTTTAGAAAAGGAAACTCAAAAGCAGCTTTGTGCCTCCCTCGAAACTGACCTCAGCAGTAGCAGCAAACAGAGTATCGTATATGTGCACTACAACCCAAAGAAGCAAAGAAAGAAGTTGGACAGCAGATGTGAGCGCTCCCTCTGGCTCCGCCCCTCTGCGTCCGTCAATCAAGGCCCAAATGGCAGAACCGCAGACAGAGCTAGGGCGGGCAAGAGGGCAGAGTTCAAGGAATGTTAATTCTCCAGAGTGGCCAAATGGAGCTCTGGGTTTCCTTTCCTAGAAGGACTCAATATTGTTGCTCTTAAAAAAGTTTAGGTAGGAACAATGGCTAAGATGTTCAAATAATACCGAATAGTACCTAGAATAGCCCAGAATTCCTTGTCCAAGTGCTTATTTAAAAGAAATTAAAATATAAGTCATAAAATTTAGATGCTTGGACTGGAGAGATGGCTCTTATAGAGGGCTGGGTTCCATTCCAAATACCCACAAGGTGGCTCAACCATCTGTGACTCCAGTTCCAGGGGATGCAAAGCCCTCTTCTTACTTCGAAATAAAATGAATCAATCTAATAGTTAAAACCAAAAAGCTCTAAAACTGCACACACACACACACACACACACACACACACACACACACACACACAGAGAGAGAGAGAGAGAGAGAGAGAGAGAGAGAGAGAGAGAGAGAGGTGTAATTCCAGCTCTTAGGGGTATAGGCAAAATTGCTAGTGCCAGACCAGCTGGGGCTGTATCATAACATGTCCTAGACCAGCCTGAACTGTATAAGAAGTCGCTATCTCAGAACCCCAAAAGTAGCCTGGCAGTGGTGGCCCACACCTTTAATCCCATAACTCAGGAGGCAGAGGCAGGTAGCTTTGAATCTGATGCTAGCCTGGTCTACACAGAGAAACCCTGCCTCAAAAACAAAAAACAAAAAACAGTAACAGCAACAACAACAACAAAACACAAAAGAAGACAAAATAGTGAGACTAGAGGTGTTTCTCAGTGGTAGAGCATTTGACCAGCATGTGTGAGACTCTAGCTTTTGTCACCAGCATATCTAAATAGATACATAAAATAAGCTCTCAGCTGGGTGGTGATGTCACACACCTTTAATTCCAGCACTTGGGAAGCAGAGGCAGGTAGATCTCTGTGAGTTCTGAGGCCAGCCTGGTCTACAGAGAGAGTTCCAGGACCACCAGGGCTGTTACACAGAGAAACCCTGTCTCAAAAAAAAAAAAAAAATTACAGAGTGTGTGTGTGTGTGTGTGTGTGTGTGTGTGAGAGAGAGAGAGAGAGAGAGAGAGAGAGAGAGAGAGAGAGAGAGAGAAGAAGAAGAAGAAGAAGAAGAAGAAGAAGAAGAAGTTTGTTCTCTCCATCAACCATATGGGTCCCTGGGATCAAACTCAGGTTGTCAGGTTTAGGGACAGGTGCCTTAACCTGCTGAACCATCACTTGGGCCCTACTGTAAAATTCTTTAAACTTTCTGCATTGTATTTGCTTGAATATTTTCAGAATAAAATGTTGGTGTACCATGGTCTGAGAATAAAAAATTGTAAATTTTTGTCTCAGTAGGTACAAAGTTTCTATGTGAGATGGTGAAAAAAGTAATATATATATATATATATATATATATATATATATATATATATATAGTGTTTTGCCTGCATGCTTGTATGTGTACCAGCAGGTATTGAATCCCTCGGAACAGAAGGTTGTAAGCCACTATGTAAATTCGAAGAAAAGGTGCTTTTAACCTCTGAGCCATTTCTCCAGTGATGAAAAACTTTTGATGGTTGGAGAGATGGCTCAGGAGTAAAGAGCATGTGTTGGTTTTGTAGAGGTACAATTCAGCCACCAAATGGTGGCTCACTACCACCAGTTTCAAGGCATTCAGCAGGCAAAACATTCATACAAATAAAGTAAAATAATTTTTTTGGTTATTAGAGACAGAGTTTCTCTGTGTAGCTTTGGAACCCAGCTGTAAAATAATTCTTTTTTTTAAAAGGTTTTATTTATTTATTAATTATGTATTTTACATTCTGCTTCCATGCATATCTGCACACCAGAAGAGGGCACCAGATCTCCTAGGATGGTTGTGAGCCACCATGTGGTTGCTGGGAATTGAACTCAGGACCCTTGGAAGAGCAATTGGTGCTCTTAACCTCTGAGCTATCTCTCCAGACCCTGTAAAATAATTCTTAAAGAAGAAAAAGTTTTGAATATAGAATGTAACTATGGTTGTACCATGCATCATAGTGGTAGATGCATAGAATCACATTTAGATGGAAGCAGAAAGATTAAAAACTCAGTGTCATGTCCCTGCAAGTAGCAATTTTGAGAAGTTTTGAGGTCAGCCTTAGATACAGGATATCCTGAAAGGGGGTGGGGAGAGAGGGGGGAGGGAGGGAGGCAGGGGAGGAGGGAAAGGAAAGAAAGAAAGAAAAGAAATAAGAAAAGAAAGAAAGAAAGAAAGAAAGAAAGAAAGAAAGGAGGCAATTTAGTCTGTAGTGGTTATCATTATCTGTAAAATAATATGTGACTCGATTCATCCGGAAGATTCCTTTCACCTATGCAATTTCAAACTTGAGTGGGGGGAAACATAATAATTAAAAATAAGTTTTCAAGCCGGGCGTTGGTGGCATAAGCCTTTAATCCCAGCACTCGGGAGGCAGAGGCAGGCGGATCTCTGTGAGTTTGAGGCCAGCCTGGTCTCCAGAGCGAGGCCAGGATAGGCTCCAAAGCTACACAGAGAAACCCTGTCTCGAAAAACCAAAACAGGATCGTGTCAAGCGCTTGTAGTCACAGCTACTTAAGGAGCTGAAGAAGGAGGATCCATTGAGCCCTGGAATTCAAGACTAGCCTACACAATGTAGCAAGACACCCAACTGAAAAAGATTAAATTCTCTGAGCGCAACAAGAGAGAAGTAAGAATTCCCTGAAGACAGGACTCTCTCGCTAGTTACCCTCTGGACACCTGACACTTAAGGGGAAAAAGACAAGTGTATAGAATAATGCTTACGAGGGCAGAGAAGGATGAAAAGAATTAGGAGATAGGGAAGCGGACTTGACTGGCAAGTGGAATGACCTGCCCAGAAGATGGTAATGATTCTGTGGGTTGGGACAGGGTGAGCAAAGGACGATGGAGATTTTCCCTAAGAGCAAGCACAGTCAGGTGTGGGGGGCTCGAGAAAGGGGGACAATGTTAATAGAAGTGTTCCCAAATCTTTAGAGCCGCTTGGGGTGACAGTACGCCACGCGCCGCGCAGCCGCAGCGGCTTTCCTACCCCACCACGCCCACTCGTGTAGCTCCAAAACACTCGGTCCCCCAAACGCGACAAGCCTGGTTCCCCGGCGCTGTACAAAGCAGTCCTTAGAGTTGAAAGCCGAGGGAAGGCCCGACCGTGGCCACGCCCCCACGCCTGATTGGCTAGAGAATTTAAAGACCAGGCCGGCGATAGGGTGATTTTTCTATTTCTAGTATTTGAATGTTCTTAGTGCTGTAACTTTGCTGCCGGCCGGTTCTGATCGACTTTTTTCCTCTGAAAGCAACAAGTGAGTTGGGTCCCTGAGGTGGGAGGCAAAGAACGTGATTATTTTAGGGATCCCCGCCGGGAGAGGTACAGATAGATGAGTGGGTCGGACGGAGGGACAATGGATTACTGGGCCCGGAGGTTTCATCGATTTCCCTTGCTAAGAATTCACCCTTTCCAAAGCACGGGGATCACTCTGAACCTGATACCTACTAATTGGTTTATGAAGGGGATGTGCCCGTGCCAGCCCATCGACCAATGTGTGATTGCTTGCTTCCTTTACAGTCCCTGACGAGTCCTGTACTGGCCCGGGTGGGTCTCCTCGAGCAAGCTTCTTTTCTGAGCAGGCATCGCTTTCTCATGTGGGCATTGCTGGACAACTGAGGCTCGCCAGCCCTAAGTGCATTTGACGCCACCTTCCACCGCCCCGGGAACTGCAGCAGAGGACATTTCTACAGTGTTTTCTCCTCGCCCCAGAGTGCTTGCAGTATCTTGGTGGCTCCTTCTGTTACCAGTGACAACCTCCTTGATCCTAAGTGTTCTGGACAGGTTTTTGTTTTTGTTTTGTTTTGTTTTTCGTTACGGCATTCATACCACCTATAACATTCCGGTTTTCCGTGACTTGTGTGCTCCGGTCTCTGCAAACCTGCAGAGGCACTGGAGATGCTTTCTAGCACCCAGGCGGCAACAGGAGAATGTGAGGACGCCGAGCTGCGGTGCCGGGTGGCCGTGGAGGAGCTGAGTCCTGGAGGGCAACCTCGCAAGCGCCAGGCCCTGCGCACTGCCGAGCTGAGCCTAGGTCGAAACGAACGCCGAGAGTTAATGCTGCGGCTGCAGGCCCCGGGACCTGCGGGGAGGCCACGCTGCTTCCCTCTGCGCGCCGCGCGCCTCTTCACCCGCTTCGCTGCGGCCGGGCGCAGCACGCTGAGGCTCCCCGTCGATGACGTCCCCCGGGCTGGCTCAGTGCAGCTGCTGCTCTCCGACTGTCCCCCGGAGCGCCTGCGCCGCTTCCTGCGCACGCTGCGCCTGAAGCTGGCAGCGGCCCCCGGGCCAGGACCCGCCTCTGCCCGCGCGCAGCTGCTCGGCCCGCGACCCCGAGACTTTGTCACCATCAGTCCAGTGCAACCGGAGGAACTGCGGCGTGCTGTGGCCACCCGGGCTCCAGATTCCGCCCCGGAGAAGCGGCCAACGGAATCAAAGCCTAGTACGGTGAGGACCAGAAAGAAAGTGGGTGTGTTATTGTTGCGGATGGAAGAGACCCAGGAGGCCCAAGGTTGGGGGAAGTTAGTCGCAGTATTAAGGGGACCGCTGGTGATCTGAAATGCCCGTCGTACGGCATCTGAGTATGATAACAGGGATGTGGAAATCGTCCACGCTTCCCTGCAGGTAATTCCTGAGATTGGGATAAACTGAGAACTGGAAACTGGGGTCCAGGCCACATTCAAAGAGAAAGCAGCAGAAACTAGGCAAGGAAATTTAAGAAGGAGAAACGGATATCACAGCCACCAAAGAGAGGAGATTTTGGAAAGAATAGAAAGGGAGCCTGTTAGGGACAGGTAATACTTCAACTGAGGAGAAAAGCATCAGGTAGGTCTGACAGAGATATGGTCACTAAGCTCAGATGCCTAGCACCAAACTGGTGAAAAGCCAGAGGTGAAGGTTAGTATTTGTTGGGACGAATGCCAGATGAGCCAGACCTGCTCAAAGTTCCAAATGAAGTCAACAGCAAGGCAAAGGACTATCTGCCTTGTAATGCACAGACCAAACAGCATGGAAGGAGGTTCTGAGTTAGCCCTGTTCCTCCCAGGAAGCTCCAAGGTGGCCCCTGCCTGTGAAGAAGCTGAGCATGCATTCCACCAAACCGAAGCTTTCTGAGGAGCAGGCTGCTGTGCTGAGGCTGGTCCTGAAAGGCCAGAGCATCTTCTTTACTGGGAGTGCAGGTAATAGAGACAGAATGGGGTGGAGATTGCAGTAGCCCTAGGGTGGCATGGAGGAGCAGACAACTCTGACTTTGCCTACTGCCCAGGGACAGGAAAGTCCTATTTGCTGAAGCAGATCCTGGGCTCCCTGCCCCCGACTGGCACTGTGGCCACTGCCAGCACTGGGGTGGCAGCATGCCACATTGGAGGCACCACCCTTCATGCCTTTGCAGGTAAGTGCAAGCCTACTGGAAAGGAGGGAGAGATCAGGGGGCTGGGGTTTCAGCAAAGACTAAAGAGTGTCACTCATAGGCATTGGCTCAGGCCAGGCTCCCCTGGCCCAGTGTGTGGCCCTGGCCCATCGACCAGGTGTGCGGCAGGGCTGGCTGAACTGCCAACGTTTGGTCATTGATGAGATCTCCATGGTAGAGGCAGACTTGTTTGACAAGTTGGAAGCTGTGGCCAGGTCAGTAGGTACAGTAAGGGCAGTCCCTGGGGAATCTGGTGAGGTCCCCAAGGAGCCTGCCCACCCAGCCTCTCTGTAGCACTCTCCACTCCTGTTCAGAGCTGTCCGGCAACAGAAGAAGCCATTTGGAGGGATCCAGCTCATCATCTGTGGGGACTTCCTACAGTTGCCACCAGTGACCAAAGGCTCCCAGCACCCTCGATTCTGCTTCCAGGTACTGGTCACACTCTTGCCTGACCTGTGCTTTTGGGGGAGTTACACCCTGACTCTGACCCTTTCCTTCTGGGGTCGTCTTCTCTGCTCCCTGACTTAACCTCTACCCTTCCCCACCAGGCCAAGAGCTGGAGGAAGTGTGTGCCCGTGACTCTGGAGCTGACTGAGGTGTGGAGACAGGCAGATCCGACCTTCATCTCTCTGCTGCAAGCTGTGAGGTTGGGCAGGTGGGTATGGAAGAGAGGCCGTGGGGTGAGAATGCAAGGGTGGGTCCATATTTATTTGGGGTGGCAGGTCTCACGTCGCCTAGGCTGGTCTAGAAGTTGCTGTCAGGCCAAGGATGACCTTGAACTGCTGATTCTCTTGCCTCCACCCCCTCAGTCCTAGCATTCACAGGCTTTGGTAACCACACCTGGTCCAGGGAAGCAGGGGAGATGCTTGTCCTCAGGAGCAAGCAGTCTATACAGAAAACAAGGACAGGACACTGGACAACTAATGATATAATATAGTCAAGAATATTATGGCATTGGGCACTGTAGCACACAATAAACAGGATGCAAGAGACTGAGGTAGCACAGTGAGTTTGAGGCCAGTCTGGGCTGTTTAGGGAAACATTACCTCAAAAAACAACAACAACAACAAAGAAAAACTAAACCAAACCAAACAACAAACCTACTACCTATACTATACCTCACATAGAAATCTAGGCTAGCAGGCTGAAGAGATGGTACAGTCAGTAAAATGCTTGCTACACAGTATGCAGACCTGAGTTTGGATCCCTAAGTGAGTGCCCATGTAAAAAGTTGGGGGCAATAGCACATGCCTCTAAATCCCTGTGCTGTGGAGGTCAAGACAGGTGAATTCCTGAACTTGCTGGCCTGGTGAGTAATCTCTAGATTCAATGAGAGACCTGTCTCAACAAACAAACAAACAAAGAAATAAAAAAGATAAAAAGTGCTAGGCATAGTGTCACAGGCCTTCAATCCCAGTACTCAGGAGGCAAAGGCAGGCCTCTGCGATTTCAAAGCCAGCCTGGTCTATAAAGTGAGTTCCAGGACAGATAGAGATACATAGTGAGAGCCTGTCTCATGGTGGTGGTGGTGGGGGCTAAAAGTAAAACATTTACTTGCAGCCTGTAGAAGTGCAAACACTCTTCTACACACACACTCGTGCAAGCTCAAGAAAGAAAGAAAGAAAGAAAGAAAGAAAGAAAGAAAGAAAGAAAGAAAGAAAGAGAGAAAGAGAGAAAGAAAGAAAGAGAGAAAGAGAGAAAGAAAGGAAAGACACTCAGGCTAGCTATTTCAGCCAAGGCGGTAGGCAAGTGACTAGAAGATCGCACCCTAAAGGCCAGTCTGATGATAGGACAGACAGTATTACAGAACACCAGTGTCTTGTTCCAGGCCTACAAACCTCTGGCCCAAGCTCTCTCATGATATCCTGCTTCTTCATGAGCTCTGTGGGTTCACAGGTGGCCAGTTCCTCTCTGGGCAGCCACAGGCGTAGCTCCACCTGTATTCAGAGTCCAGCATCCTTATCCCCATGCTCTCTGTCCACATCTGGGGGACCAATAGACTGGCTGGGGGTTGGGTAGCAGCAAATCCTGTCCTGGTGCCCTTTTTGGGTCCCAAGGCTTGTCCTGTGCAGCAGACCATACTGCCCCCACCTTTTCTGGTGTCCAGGGTATCTCTGTTCTGACAGTGCTGCCCCCACAGATGTTCAGATGAAGTGACCCACCAGCTCAGGGCCACAGCTGCCCATAAAGTGGGAAGAGATGGAATTGTAGCCACGAGACTCTGCACCCATCAGGACGATGTGGCCCTCACCAATGAGAAGCGGCTGAAGGAGCTGCCAGGTAAATAGAACGCTTGGGCCTGTCGAATCCAGCTGGGAGGGGCCGTCAAAGCAGGTATGACACTCACCCCTACCACATCCCCAGAAAACTGGGCCCAAGTTCTATGTGCATTTACAGATGAAACTATGAACCAAAGCCTGTGTGTGGTGAGCTGATTCCAAGGCCCCAGCTGAGCTGTCCCCAGCCCATCCCTCACAACCATCTTGATCTAAGTCATTTTTGGAAACTGAGTCACAAGTCAATATTGTATAGCCTATTTTCCCAATCCTCCTTTTTCAGGTGAGGTGCATAGCTTCGAGGCTATAGACAGTGACCCTGAGCTAGCCCGGACCCTGGATGCCCAGTGTCCTGTTAGCCGTGTCCTTCAGTTAAAGCTTGGGGCTCAGGTGAGTAAGAAGCAGGGATGGGGTGGGGAGTGGATCTCTGATTATTAATAATCTACCAAGGCCACTTGATAGTTGATGGACCTACTGTGACCACTTTCCCATGCTTTCCTGTCTTCAGCTTTCCCCTTCTCTCTTCAACATCAAGAGCCCTGTCACACAATGCCACTTTGAGCAAGTCTCTTTCCCTTACTGAAGTTCAGTTCCCAGGTGGAATGTCCCCGCCATGGTAGTCTATAACAGTATACCTTATAGATGGGCAGGTTCTGACTCCTCTTTTATGGAATGGGCAAGATTGGTAGATTTTCCTCAGAGTCTATTGTGCGCATATGGGAATTGCAAGCATTATTGCTAAAAGAGAGGTAGCAGAAGATGGTGACGTTCCTCAAGATTTTTGGTCTTCTTAGCAGATATAATCCTCCCCCCACCTTTTGTTTTTTTTTGGACACAGGATAACCATGTAGCCCAGCTGGTCTGGAACTTGTTATGTTGACCAGGGTGGCCTTGAACTCATAGAGATCCACCTGTCTCTACTTCCTGAGTACTAGAATTAAAGACATGCGCCACCACACCCAGCTAGATCTAACTCTTCTCAAAATCCTGTGATGCAGATTACCTTCCTTGCTTTACCACCTTCTTTGCAGTCAATTTGATGAATAGTAAGTCCCCTTGAAGCAAGATAAAGCCAAGATATTTCCAGGAAAATAAGGCAGCTTGTCCTAGAGGTCACAGTCAGTTGATGGTCATGCTAAGAATTGGGACTCAAGCCAGGCAGTGGTGGCACACACCTTTAATCCTAGCACTCGGGAGGCCAGTTCGAGGCCAGCCTGGTCTATAGAGCAAGTTTCAGGACAGGCTCAAAAGCTACAGAGAAACCCTGTCTCCAAAAACAAACAAACAAACAAACAAACAAAAAAATTGGGACTCAACTCCATTATAGGGCCCACCCTCTCTTTGAACCCTAACTGCCAGAGAAGGGTCAGGCACAGGGAGGGTCCCTTTCTATCCCTGTACTTTTTCCTCCGCAGGTCATGCTGGTGAAGAACTTGTCACTGTCTCGGGGCCTAGTGAATGGAGCCCGGGGAGTGGTAGTTGGGTTTGAGTCAGAAGGGAGAGGTAAGTGATGATGGAGGTGGTCGTTCTTCTTGGGTTTATTTCACAGCAGGGCAAACCGTAGGGTGGCTAAAAGGTGGGACTTCTCTATGCCTTCCTCAGGGCTTCCCCAAGTACGATTCCTGTGTGGTGTCACTGAGGTCATCCGCACTGACCGCTGGACGGTACAGGTCACTGGGGGCCAGTTCCTCAGCCGGCAGCAGCTTCCCCTACAGCTGGCCTGGGCAATGTCCATCCACAAAAGCCAGGTGACTACTCCAGGGGTGAGCAAAATAGGGCAGAGAGTGGGCAGGATATGCTGGGACATTCTGGAAGTCTTAAAGGCTTTAGGGGAACCAAATAGCCCTTGGGTGGAATGTTCCAGATCAGAAGCAAAATAAACCTACCAATCTTCCTTCCATCCTTTCCCCCCTCTTTCCTTGGGGTCTCAGTAGCCTACCTAGGCTAGTCTCAAACTCATCATGTAGCCGTAGAGGAAATTGAACTTCTGATCTTCCTACTTCAGTGTCCTGGTTTTACAAGTATACACCCTGCTGTGCCTAGTTTATGTGGGTGCTGAGGATTGAACCCAGGCCTTCATGCCTATTAGGGAAGGCTGAGCTATATCCCCAGCCCTAAACCTTTCTTTAATGCACTTCCTAGTCTACATTCTTCTCCCCATTTCTAGGCACTCCTCTGCCATTTCCTGACCATGACCAGAATAGGTTAATCCCTATAACAACCATATGAAGTGTAGATACAACTATAATCTATAATAGTTGGTGTTACACAAGGCAGAAAATCAAGATGCTAAAAAAAAAAAACAAAAAACAAAACAAACCTATCCAGGCCATACAGCTAGTGAAGAGGCCAAGCTTAGCTCTGTACAGATTTAGCTCTGCACTTGTTTGAGCTCTTTGTCAAATCCTGTCCCTCAACTCTTACCCTGGATTCCTATCCCCTGCTTACCTCCTCTCCCTTCAGACTCTGGATGGGCTGATAAAAGTCATTCTAATGCAAGAGACGTCAGGCTAAGTTGGCTTTAACTGTCCCTCCATCACCTAGGGCATGTCTCTGGACTGTGTGGAGATCTCTCTGGGCCGTGTGTTTGCCAGTGGTCAAGCCTATGTGGCCCTCTCCCGGGCCCGAAGCCTCCAGGGCCTACGTGTGCTGGACTTTGACCCCACAGTGGTTCGCTGTGACTCCCGAGTATTGCACTTCTATGCCACCCTGCGGCAGGGCAGGGGCCTCAGTCTGGTAAGGAGTCACCTCAAGATGGGCCTTCTGGGTGTGGACAGGCTTAGGACAAAGGGAAGGCCTAGTAGATAGAGCCCTAGGGCAGCAAATCTTTCTTCTGACTCCTCTGGGGAAGCAGAAGGAAAGAGGTGTTGGCCCTCAGTCTGTGGCCCTGGGGATGGGCACAAACCTGTGACTGCCTTTCTGGTTCTAATCTAGGAGTCCCAAGATGATGAGGAGACAAACTCAGATCTGGAGAACATGGACCCAAACCTCTGACTCAGCTGACAGAGAAGACAAACAGTGGGACTACCCAACTTCCAGCTTCTTCATGGGTCAAGGCCCTAGGGAATAACTGAGGGAGGGACCTGTGTTTCTTCCCTCGTTCAGCCTTCTGGTGGGGGTAAGGACATGGTTTCCTTTGTCTCAGTGTCACCCCTTTCCCTGGAGAAACTACTTCAAGGGTCTGAAGGTGGAAATGGTGATTGTTACAGAAGATGAAGCTCTCTGCAGGGGCTGGACACATAGCCACAGAGCCCTGAGCTGTAGACTGGAGAGGTAGTGCAGACCCCACAGGCAGGGCCTGTCTTATTATATTTATTTATTTTGTGTACATGTGGAAATCAGAGAACAACTTGAGCGAGTTGGTTTTCTCTTTCCCCATGTGGGTCCTGGGGGTTACATTCAGGTCATGGGGCTTGGTGGTAGGCACTTTTACCTCATGAGCAATCTTGCCAGCCCCAGGGTCTGTTTTAATATTCTTTGTGTTATTATAACAAAATACACAAGGCTGGGTACTTTATGAAGAAAATGATTTATTTAGCTTACAATTCTAGAAGATTAAGAACATGGAAGGAACCAGACTATGCTCATCTATGCTGGGACTGCATGGCAGCTGGCACTACGCAGCAGGGACACATGCAGGCATGCTCAAACAATTAGACAAGCCACAGGAGACAGTAATTTTGTGGAACAGCATTAATCCATTTCTGAGGGCAGGACCCCTTGCTTTAGTTACCTTCCATGCAACCCATCTCTTAAGAGTTACATCATCTTAACCCTGCTGCACTAGGGACCACGCTTCCAGCACATAAACCCATAAGGAAAACCATCCAAACCTAGGAGACTAGAGAGGATACAGGCCAGACACAAACCCAATATAGAAGTTTAATTACCTTCGCAGCTGAGCTCAGTCTAACACAGCCCCGAGTAAACACCCTTCTGAGCCTGTCCTGAGAGCAGGTGCTGCAAGATGTACTGCTTTTAGGGGAGAGCTAAAGTGTAGGGCACTGAAATGGATGTTCTCAGGTTGTATTTATTTAGGCCAAATAAACTTGTGAATTGTGTAACTGTGCCTCCTGCCTGGTCTCTCTCCCTCACCGAGGGAGTGCACACAGCGATGTTTGTTCAGCCACCACAAGATTAAAGATGCATCTTCCTGATTCAAGTGATTTAATTTAAAAAAATTCCTCACAGTGTACCCAGCCTCTTGGGTTTTAGTTCATTCCTGATGTAGTCAAGTTGACAACCAAGAACAGTCAACACAGATGGCCACAGAAAGGGACTCTGAGGAGGGGACGTTTGAGCCAAGATGAGAAGCAGCGCAGATAGGGGCCCAGCAAAGGGAGCCTGTGTTCCTGGATGCCCCTTCGGGCCTGGACTTTGGTTTCTAGACTGAGATGTCTAGACTAGTCCTTCAGACTTGGCTCTAACGCCATGTCTCAGGATTTAGACTTTCTACGCAGAACGGGCTTTTCCTGAGTCTGAGCATGCGCTATCCTTGGCCATGGGGCTATCACCTTCATCAGAAAGCCTCCCCGGCTGCTGGTGGAGCACCCGCCTCTGCAGCACAAGGCAGGCTGTACAATGTGGAGTGGGGCAGGCAACAACTGGGGAATGAATAAATTAAAGGATGGAGGACTGCAAAAGGCTACAGTTAAAGGAGCCTGCATCTGCTAAAGAATGCTGCTTCTGCTAGGAGACATCTCTCCTGCCTCAGTTTACATCCTAGTAATGGGATTTCGAAGTCCCGGTCTCCAATAGGAGAGCTGGACAATGTCAGGTGGATGAGAGAGAGAGGAAAATCATTAAGATAGAAGTTCATGGTGTATTGTCCCCTATAAAGTTAAATAGCCCACCACCACCCTTGGTTTTTCGAGACAGGGTTTCTCTGCATAGCCCTGGCTGTCCTGACACTAGTTATGTAGACCAGGCTGGCCTTAAACTCACAGAGATCTGCCTGCCTCTGCCTCCTGAGTTCTGGGAATAAAAGCTGCACCACCACCTGGTTCCACTTCTTTTTTTTTCAGATGAAGGATCACTTATACTCCAGGCTGGTCTCATATGTTCAAGGCTGGCCTCAAACTCCCTATGTAGGGTACTCCTGAAATTTTTATCCTTGGCTTCTACCTCTGGAGTGGTGGATTACAGGGTACACCACCATGCTGGGTTTATGAAGTCTGGGGATAGAACATTGGGCCTCCTGTAAGCTAGGCAAGCACTCTACCAACTGAGATATGTGCCTAGTCCAATGATAGTCCATTTTCAAGCAAGAGATGTACCTGTCCATGAGAGGGTGGCATGAGAGCTTAGCACAAGGTGAACAAATCTCTGCTAAGAGTCAGGCAGGAGATATGCTTGCCACAGTCACTGCCACCTATTTCTCTGTCTCTCTCTCCCTCTCCCCCCCCTTCTTGGTTTTTTGAGGCAGGGTTTCTCTATATTGCTTTGGAGATAGATTGTCCTGGAACTAGCTCTTGTAAACCAGGCTGGTCTCTAACTCACAGAGTTCTACCTGCCTCTGCCTCCCGAGTGCTGGGATTAAAGGTGTGGGCCACCACTGCCTGGCTTCCCTGCCACTTCTCAAAAACACCCCTCGCATCTAGGGAGCCCCACTTCTGGCTGCTTGCTCCTTGCTTCTGTAATCCCTGGGATCCTCATCTGAAGTAACTAGCAATTTAGAAGTTGTCTCAGAACAAGGCTGATCCCCTGGCACCAAGAGACCTGGCTTAAGTATTTTTTTATTCCCACAAATCTCCAAACAACTATTTTAAAAAGTTGACATTGACCTGATGGTGGTGGAACATGCCTTTAATCCCAGCAGAGGCAGGCAGATCTCCAAAGTTTGAGGCTTTCTTGGTCTACAGAGTGAGTTCTGGGATAGCTAAAGCTGCACAGAGAAACCCTGTCTTGAAAAACAAAACAAAAACATATCTTACTCATCCATGATGGCCATCCATAGCCAGACCCTACTGTCTAAGCACTTACACCACGAGGGGGCACCAAGGAGTCATCCAACTCCTCTCCGGAGCCCCTGCAAATCCTTTGTCCCAAAGTCTCCAGTCTGAATGGGGCACACCCTTATCTCAGGAGCTTGGGCGGGGTGTGGGGGTGGTGGTGTCAATGTTGAACTGTAAGTTTCCTTTGCCCAGAAGCCTCCATTGAGTGTGTGCAGAGAAGCTCGTTTTGGGGGTTCCTTAGCCCCCTTGTTCTTTTCTGAGAGGAGGGTGGGACAACTGTTCTGACTTTATGTACAAAGAACCCCGATGTATGAGCAGTGAGGTGACTTGGCTAAGGCTGTGCTTGCTAACTGTGCCTGAAACCCAAGCCCCAGTTATAGGGTTTCCCAAAGGCGGATTCCTATGTTTAAGTCCTGGTTCTACCCCGTCCGGACTCTGACCTTGGAGGTTCTGCTTAAATCTTCTCAACCTTGGTTTCATCATTAGAGAAAAAGGGTTACCTGCCAGGCAACAGTATTAGAATGATTTAGGGACACATCTCATACAGTGCATGCCTTTAATTTCTGCATTCCCGAGGCCGAGTCGGATAGGTCTCTACGAGTTCAAGGCCAGCCAAGACTGAATTAAATATTAAATTTTGTCTGAATTAAACAAAAGCATGAATGAAGCCCTCCAGATTGGCTCATATTGCCCTTATTACAATCGCCCAAAGGGGTTACTCCCAACCCCAGTTTATAAACCCTCTTCTTCATACTCACTCTTTAGGTGCCTCAGTGGAGTAACAAAAAGGATTAACATCAGTCTGAAGTAATGGAAACCCATCCTCCACAGCCTTCCCTCCCACCTGCCTCCTGCAGGGCCTGGCAGTGTCCACTCACTGTGGGGTGGGGAGAAGCAAGTCTTGTCGCAAGTCTTGTCTTGAATATTCATCCAATAAATGGGAGATCCTCTCCTATCAATGCCCCTCTTTCCCTGGCCACCTTCTCACCAGAACTCAACAGAGTAGAGACTCTGACCTAGTTTACAGATTGAGAGCCAAGGTGACACAGCTGTAAATAGAAGATGGGCACCCATGAAAAGGACCTAATACAGAATATTTTCTTTTCTTCCTTCTTTTTTTGCTTTTTGAGACAGTTTCTCTGAGCAGCTCTGGCTGTCCCTGGAACTAGCTCTGTAGAGTAAACCAGGCTGGCCTCGAACTTGGAGATCTGCCTGACTGCTGGGATTTTCTTGTCCCCTAGCTTTTCTTTTGTCCCTCAAATTCCACAGATTCTCTCTCTCTCTCTCTCTCTCTCTCTCTCTCTCTCTCTCTCTCTCTCTCTCTGTGTGTGTGTGTGTGTGTGTGTGTGTTTTCTGAGACATGGTACCAGCAAAACTCCCATTTCTTTCTTTTCTGCTTTTTGTTTGTTTGTTTGTTTTGGATAGGGTCTCACTGTATCTCCCTGGTTGCCTAGAAATTACTATGTAGACCAGACTGGCCTTGAGCCTACAGAAATCCACCTGCCTCTGCCTCCTGAGTGCCAGGATCAAAGGTGTGTGCTTCCACACTCAGTCAAGACTCTCGTTAGTGCATTCTGGGAGTCTCAGCAGGTCCAGATGGGAGCAGCAGGGCTGCTGATGAGAGTCCTTGGTGTTAGAGGCGTATGTGTATCTGTATAGGCCAGGCCACCCTTCTCTCTTCACCCCCTTGGCTCTGGCTCTCTCCTTCAGTCTCTCAGCATCCAGGCAGGTGCCTGCCACACCCCTGGAGTGGCCCTTGGGTTCAGTAAGCAGAACCCTAGCTTAACCTGGGCAGATAGAAAGTGAGGCGAGTATCCAATTACAAGCTAGGGCTGGGAGAGCAGACAGGGGCAGCCCTAGGGCAGGACCAAAGCTCTGGGAACTGGAGTCAGCCAGGCATACAACTGTCTGCCCTCAACACTTGTTTCCAGTTCTGGGGAGTAAAGACCATGGCATAGGCTGAGACAGTGGGGCTGTGCCTAGTAAACTGGAAAGGGCTGTTCACAACCCTGGGGATGTTGTTATTCTCTGTTGTGACCAGCTCCTCTCTCTCCTCCACCAGAACAGCCTCCTCCCCAATCCTCACCCTCGGCCCTGGCACAACACACCATGCCTATTTAAGGAAAATCTCCTGATCTTTTAAATAACATTCGCTCCTGTGAAGAAGGCAGGCCAGGCCAGAGTTTAGGAAAAGGGGGTGGGGTGGGGCAATAACAGCTCAGAAGATGGGGTGGGGAAGAGCCAGAGCCAGAAGGTGCGGATGTGGATTTCTCTCACCCACAGGGGGTTTTGGAAAGATCCTAGCCCATCACCCCCAGCCTTCTGTTTGTTCTCAGGACTGGTTCCAATCCAGGAGGGAGGTACTCCCAGAATGCTACAGTGGGTCCCTAGCTGGGGTCCAGGTGGGGTGGGGTGGGCAGGAGTAAGATTTTGGATGCAGGAAGGATGTATGCTTGGGTGAAGGAACACAACCAGAGTGAGCAGCAGGGGAAGTGGGAGAGTCTGCAGCAGGACTGACCACAGACTGACCTCACAGACAGACCAATGTAAAGGACGCAATGCAACTGCTATTTGATTCTATAACCCAAGGCTCAGAGAGTTCAAGCCACCTGCCAAGGACAATGCAGCTAGAGAACAGTTACTTTCTGCCCTACCCTGCCAGGTTACTTTTACTTGGGACACACGGGACACAGTAACTCTTATCACAGGCCAGGCACCATCCAAGCGCCCCCCCCCCCCCGCCCTTTGTCTTTTTAGCTCCCCGTAAGCCACCAAATCAACCTTTTCTCTCTCCTGTACCTCTGTCCCAGACTACCTGGATCCCTTTTTTCCTCTTTTGCTTTTGGTATATTTTCCACAGGTAGGCCCTCTCCACCCCCATCTCTGCATTGCCAATCCCCCTGGGATCCTTGCATGACTGAGATACATTTCCAGGGTTCAAACAGAGACATCAAGGATCTTTTACAGATCAGGTTGCCTTCTAGGGACCGGACACTCACTTCACAGGTATGTGAGCTCCAATGAGAATGGCCCTACCCCTGTGTCAGACTGGATTGGGGCTGGGGAACAAGAGAAGTAAAGGCCTTGGCTTGGCTTTCTTCTAGTCACTTACAACTGAAAGACCAAGTCACAGTGGCCTAATCCAATGGCCTGGAAGTACAGACTAGCAGACTGTGGCCCTGAGAATGGGGAGAAAGCCCTTGGGTGTTCCAAAGTAAGAACAAAGTTTAGGTGAGTCTGATTGGGACTCCAGATAACCCCAGGTGAACCCTAATCCCTGGGGTGTCCTATAGGAGACTCACCCAGCCTCTATGTTGGGGCCTGCATAGAAGTGAACTCTGTCTAATGGGGTATCCTTAAACTTGTTGAGGTCTTTGTAGTCAGGCTCTATTAGCCACTTTGGTCAAACTTCCTTCCCTCTTTGGGCCTCTGCCACATGGATGGATTTTAGGGGTTTTGTTTTGTTTTTTTTAAGTAATTTATTTAAATTTATTATATTTGTATTGGTGTGAAGGTGTCAGATCCCCTGGAACTGAAGTTACAGACAATTGTGAGCCACCATGTGGGTGCTGAGAATTGAACCCAGGTCCTCTGGAAGAACAGCTAGTGCTCTTAACCACTGAGCCATCTCTCTAGCCCCTATAGTTTTGTTTTTGACAAGGTCTCATGTAGCCTGGGCTGGCCTCAAACTCTGTAATGTAGTGAAGGACAACCTTGAACTTCCATTTCTTTAGCCTCCACCTCCCAGGGTTATGACTATGGGCTTGCATCCAAATGCCCAGTTTATATGTCACTGGGGACTGAACTCAGTCAAGCACTCTACCAAATGAACCACATCCTTGAGACCTCTATCCCGCCAGTCCAGCCACATTCTCGGAGATGCCAGCCTGCCTTCAGAAGCCGCTGAGATTCTCCAATATCTCTGGCCACTGCTCTCTTCCTTTTGAAGAACTGCCCTGCATATGACCCAGGTAATTCCTGAAGCTTTAGAACCTTCCAGGTTGCTCAAAGCCTGACTCAGAACAGTCCACCTCATCGTTCAGTGTTTAGCTTGCTCTCCTGGACTCGATTTCCTCACCTGCCAGGACTGTAACGCCCCTTGCCTGGGGTCTGGAGATGGATTAGCATTTAAGAGCACTTGCTGTTCTTTCAGAGGATCTGAGTTCTGCTCCCACACCCACACCAGACAGCTTACAACCACCTGTAACTCCAGCTCCAGGGGACCTGAGACCCTCTTCTGGCCTCCTAGTTACCTCACCCCTGCACACACATGCTCATCCCCCCCGCCCCAAACACACATATAAATATGTGCGGCCAATAAATAAAAGTAAATCTCAAACAGAACAAAGCAAAACAATCCTTTCACTTCAAGGGCTTTGGAGACCTTTCCATGAGGATGCTGGGCTATGCTGGGTGTCTTGGCCAGAGCCCTTAGCTTCTCTACTAGGAAGTATAGCCTCGCTGGGCGGTGGTGGTGCATGCCTTTAATCCCAGCACTCAGGAGGCAGAGGCCAGCAGATCTCTGTGAGTTCGAGACCAGCCTGGTCTACAAGAGCTAGTTCCAGAACAACCTTGAAAAACAAAACAAAAAAAAAAAGTATAGCCTCCCACTCCACCCCCAGGCTTCTTCACTCAAACTGGCTTGGTTCATGCCCCACTCCTTTTCAGAGAGGTCAGTCCCCTTCTGTAGGCCTAAGAGAGAGGGGTCTTACAACTTCCTGCCTCCACCTACAGTCCTTTCCATCCTGTGGGGATGCAGAACTGGGGGCCCCTGGAGACCCCACTAGTGGGACACTTGCTGTAGAAATGGCAGGGTTTTGTGTGAGATTGTCTTTGACCCTGAGAAACATCTTCACTGCCAACTGTAAAAACACTTGAGTCAAGCCTCAGGGAAGATTCCAAACTAGAAATTTTGACCCTGTCTTCTTGCCTTGTTTCAGTGACTGACCAAATGAACTCTCAGGACAGCCCTGGGCCCAGGGAGGATGACAGGGAAAAGAAACTATTTGGACCCTTAAAAGAGAGAAGCCAGTGTTGAACTATGTATTACACATAGAAATCCTGTCTCAAAAAATCGAGAGGGGCGGGGGGAGCCAAAACCTGCAGGTTCAGCAGGGTCTGAACACTGCTTATGAATTATAAAACACTGGGGAGGCCACAAACTTTCACGTTTCAGTTTCCTCATCAGTAACACAGGGATGGTGCATATTCTATCCTAGGACACAGAGTCAAATGATGCATACAAGCTGGCACCTCATCAATGGTAAGATTAGGGACATTGGTGCATGTCCTACTACTAAAGAGGGTTAAGTGGGAGGATGCTTGAGTCCAACCTGTGCAACACAGTGAAACTACACAAAAGAAAATGGGGCTGAGGTGTTGGCTCAGCAAGGAAAAGCACCCTGAATTCATCCCCAGAACCTACTGATATGGTGTAATCCCAGAATTCCTATGACGAGGGGCTGGAGAGATGGCTCAGGGGTTAAGAGCACTGCCTGCTCTTCCAGAGGTCCTGAGTTCAATTCCTAGAAACCACATGGTGACTCATAACTATAATGAGATCTGGTGTCCTCCTCTGCCATGCAGGTATGCCTATGCAGTGTAGTATATATGTGATAAATATATAGTTTGCTTTTTTGAGACAGGGTTTCTCTGTGTAGTCTTGGCTGTCCTGGAACTCACTCTGTAGACTAAGCTAGCTTCCAGCTCACAGATCCTCCTGCCTCTGCCTCCTGAGTGCTAGGATTAAAGGTGTGCGCTGCCACTGCGCAGCCAGGGAAGTCAATCTTAGGTGGTTAGAAGATAAATAAAAACGCAAAGTCTCAAAAATAAAAAAATAAATAAAAATAAAAAAACCCGAAAAGTCTCAAACACAGTGCTAAACAACCTACATACATCATCTCATTGAAATCTATTTCTTCCTCTGTCAAAAGTTAGGAGTTTGAGACAGAAGTGTCCTGAGTCTTTTCCAATTCACTGAAAATTGAAAAAAAAAAAAAAGTATTAAGGAATACTTTTCACTTTATCAAACAACTTCTTCTGCTTCCTCTTCTTCTTCTTCTGCTTCCTCTTCTTCTTCTTCTTCTTCTTCTTCTTCTTCTTCTTCTTCTTCTTCTTCTTCTTCTTCTTCTTCTCTTCTTCTTCTTCATCTGGTTTTTCGAGACAGGGTTTCTCTGTGTAGCTTTGAAGCCTATCCTGGAACTCACTCTGGAGACCAGGCTGGCCTCGAACTCATAGAGATCCTCCTGCCTCTACCTCCCGAGTGGTGGGATTAAAGTTGCGCACCACCAACACCTGGCCAAACAACTTCTTTCTTATATGCCAATAGTTGCTTTGTTTTTTGGTCCTGAAGACTGAACTCAGGACCTGGTGTATTCTAACAGTTGTCAATGGTCACAAATGGGTTTGGACTCAGAACTAGGAAAGAGGCTGTATCTTTCATTCGTTTGCTCTTGTGATGGTCTCTCTACACTACAGAGCCCTGGTTGGCTTGCACTCACTATGTAGAACAAGCTGCTCTGCCTCTGCTGGGATTAGAGGTATGGACCTCTATGCCTGGTTGAGACTCTCTTGAGAGTGGCAGGCAGCCCTGAGAAGGGCTGGGAGGGATATGTACCTCGAAGGCAGTGACATCATGGAAGCTTAGCTCTGGCTTCTGCCCAGCATCCCTTTCTGTGGGACTATGTGAGGCCCAAGGCTTGGGCCTGGAACTTGTCAGCCTCACCTGTCAGTCCCTCTGGCCAGTATGCAGGGGCCTGCTGTTATCACTAGAGACAGCATGGCTGAGGGAGGGTCAAACGTAGTTAGAGTCCAGAGGTGTGCTCCTATGAGTCGAGTGTCTCCAGTGTAATTGTAATGCTGTGTGACAAGCACTGGGAAGAACTCGAAGACCCATTCATTCACATACTCATTCAATCTTCTTAGTATTAATAAATGAAATACTCGGAAACTGGGTGCACACCTGTGATCTCTGCATTGGAGGCAGGGTGGAGGTATGAGGCTTAGGAGTTCAAGGGTTTTGTAGTAAGTTCAAAGCCTGGGCTACATGAGACTTACCTCAAAACAATCACAAATAGAAATAAAACAAAAAACAACAACAACAACAGCAAACAGCCAAGCGTTGATGGTGAATGCCTTTAATCCCAGCACTTGGGAGGCAGAGGCAGGCAGGTGGATCTCTGTGAGTTTGAGGCCAGCCTGGTCTACAGAGTGAGTTCCAGGACAGTCTCCAAAACAATACAGAGAAACCCTGTCTCGGAAAACCAAAAAAAAAAAAAAAAAAAAAGGAAAGAAATAAAAAAAAACTTCACAAACATACGTGTATACCATGCCTGGTCCTGAAACGACTCCAGGGAACTAAACAGAACTTCCTGCCTACAGTCTAGTAGAAGCAGCCGAGTGTGGTGGTTCATGCCTGATTTCTAGTAATCAGGAGGCTGAGATAATTTCCAAGTTTGGGCCAACTTGGGCTAAAAAAGACAAAACAAAACAAAGCAGTAGCTGTAACTGTTAAAGCAAACCAAAATGTGTTAGAAATAACAGAGTAATTCGGTACTATAGAATTGTCTAAGAAAACCTCTTTGTTTTGTTTTGTTTTGTTTTGTTTTTCCAAGACAGGGCTTCTCTGTGTAACAGCCCTGGCCATCCTGGAACTCACTCTGTAGAACAGGCTGGCCTCAAACTCACAGAGATCACCTGCTCTGCCTCCAGAGTGCTGGGACTAAAGGCATGTGCTACCACTTGCCTTCTAAGAAGGCCTCTTTTCAGATGAAAAAGGGATATATGGCTACAAAGATAATTCTAGACACAGAAAAGGGTTTATATTAAGCCCTGATAGGAAAGTTTTGCATATTTGTAGAACCTTAAGACCAGTGTAAAGTGGGCACGTGGCAAACTCCCTTCTAATAAAGCCAATTGAGCAAATAAAAAAAAAATGATCATAGGAGTCAGGTGGTGGTGGCGAACACCTTTAATCCCAGTACTTGGGAGGCAGAGTCAGGCCCATCTCTGTGAGTTCGAGACCAACCTGGTCTACACAGCTAGCCATACAGAAACCCTGTCTCAAAACAACCAAAACCAACCAACCAAACAAATAAATAAATGATCATAGCCAGACACGGTGGCACACACCTAAAAACCACAGCACTGAGGCAAGGCAGGAGAGTCTCAAGTTCAAGGTTAATCTGAGTCAGCTATGCTAAGACCATCTCTGAAAACAACCAAAACAGCAAACAAAAATAACCACAAAACCCACAAATACTTAGGTGTTTCTGTTTCCAGCCTAGATGACTTATATTGCCATGTAAGACACATAAATACCATCTCCAAACATTTCGTTTGAGAAACAAGGGTACTCAGACACTGAAAGCCAGACAAGGAAAGATAGTGACTGCTCAGTAGTAAACAATGAGGTAAATTCTATGGCTTGTCCCACCATGCTGCCTAAACAGTTTCCAGACCTCAGCCTGGGGAAGAGGTGCTCTGGAGTAGTCTAGCAGCCTCTCTCTATTGAGAAGAACCCACATGAGCCAGAGTTCTCAAGTCAGAGAACTAAAAATGGAGAATATACACATGGTTGTACATATTCCATATGTATAAAGAATGGAGAGCAGAGGCAGAGCACTGTGTAACATGTGAGGCCTCGTATTCACCCTCGGCACTGCAAACAAAGAAAAATGACACAAAACAGAACAATTGGAAACTGTAGAGATGAAAAGCACAGCATCTAAATTAAAATTCTACCAGATGGTCTCACACAATGGAAACTAGCCAGATGACCAGATGGAGATTGTGGCAAGCACTGGTAATCCCAGCACTGGTGGTAGGTAGAGGCAGGAAGATCAGGAGTTCAAGGTCATCCTTAGCTGCATAGTGAGTTCAAGACCAGCCTGGGCTATATGCTACTGTCTCCAAAAGGGGTGTGTGTACTTAATGGCATATGCTTGTAATCTCATCTCTTGGGAGGCTGAGGCTAGAGGATTACCATAAATTCAAGGCTAGCCTGATGGCACTCCATGTTAGCCAGATGGCAAGACCCTGTCTAAAAAATAAAAACCAAAAAAGAAAATTATAATACAGTAAAATATCAATAAATAACACAGATATAAACATTTAATTTTTTTCTTTCCCTCATATTTTATGTTTGGTATTTTTGTTTGCTTGTTTACTTCCATGTGTCTGGGTATTACATATACGCAGTACCTGCCAAAGCCAGAAGAGGCCATTGGATCCCCTAGGGATCCAATGTGGTGAACCACCACATAGGTGCTGGAAATTAAACCTGGGTCCTCTGGAAGAAAAACAAGTGGCCTTAACCACTGGGCCATCTCTCCAGACCCTTCAGGTTTATAACAATTGTTCTTTAGTTGGGCATGGGAGCACACACCTTTAATCCCAGCACTCAGGAGGCAGAGGCAGACAGATTGAGTTCAAGGCCAGCACAGTCTACGTTGGGAGTTCCAGGATAGCCAGAGATAAATAGAAAGTCCTTGCACACACACCTCTGCCACCCCGACAACCAAACCAACCATATATGTTATTTTCCAGCTGGGCTCACATGCTTACATTTCTGTGAGGGTTCTGGAGAATCTCAATGGGAACCAAGACTCAAATGAGATAAAGGACTATTCCAGTCTTCTCATGAAAAAGGAATTAATGCACAGAGCCCTCGTGGGTTACTGGTATGTTACATGCTTTCTATGGCACAGGTTGACACACAACCTGGTGGTATGTTTTCCTGGGACACAGCCATGCCCACTTGTTTTTCTACTCCATATGGCTGCTTTCCTGCTATAGTTACAAGGGTTGACTGTAGTAGCTATAACAGACACGTAGTTTTGTGGCTCACAGAGTCCTGTGAAACTAGCTGTTTATGGTGATAATCATACAGATGTGTCTCAGTTGGTTTTTGTCAACTTGACACAAACCTAGACATATCTGGGACAGGAATCTTTTTTTTTTTTTCTCTGTGTAGCTTTGGAGCCTATCCTGGCACTGGCTCTGGAGACCAGGCTGGCCTCGAACTCACAGAGATCTGCCTGCTTCTGCCTCCCTAGTGCTGGGATTAAAGGCGTGCGCCACCAACGCCTGGCCCTGGAATCTTTTTTTTTTTAACTTAATACAATTTTTTTTTATTGATTCTTTGGGAATTTCACATCCTGAACCCTGATTCTGCCCACCTCTTAGTTTCCCCCTTCACCCCTGCATTGCCCCCCAGAAAAATTTTCAAACCAAACCAAGCACACAGACACACAGACACACAGACAGACACACACACACACACACACACACACACACACACACACACACACACACACACACACGGACACGGACACACGGAAAAAACCTCTTCATTCTTTCCCACCTCTCCACACTTCATTTGTCCTTGTGGCACTGGGAGCTTCAGTGTCACATAGTAAACCCCTTTGTCCAAGCAGCTTTATTTGCAAATGTTCATTGCAATGAGTCATTGGTGTGGTGCAAGGCCTTTGCTTTCTGGTATACCATCATCAATAGATCCTCACTGGAATTCCTCTCAGATACGCCCTGGCCACCCTCAGTCGTGTAGATTCTGAGGGTATCTTTTCACAGGACCAGTCCCTTCACAAGCAGGTCCTAAAGGGGGTAGTGCTCCTAGGCACATTCCATCAGAGTTGGTTCTTCCTCACATGTGATGGGTAGGTCTCTCTGCGGGCAACTCTCTCATGAGGGTCAGGGCCAGCAAAGGGTTGGGCTGACTCAGCACATTCCTCTGATTTCATCACCCGTGGTTCCTACGGCCCCCTAAGGTGACACAGGCCACAGACATCAACATAAGACCCCAGCTGCAGCGGGCCACTGACCCAGACACGGCCCTCAGCTGCAGTTCTAGCAGGGATGCCATCATAAAAACAGGGAATCTTATTGAGAAAATGCCTCCTTAAGACTGGCCTGCCTGGGTGGTAGTGGCACAAGCCTTTAGTACAGGCACTTACTTGGGAGGCAGAGACAGGTGGATCTCTGTGAGTTCGAGGCCAGCCTGGTCTAGAAAGTGAATTCCAGGATAGGCTCCAAAGCTACAGAGAAACTCTGCTTCAAAAAACAAAAACAAAAAACAAAAAATCAAAAAAAAAAAACCCAACAACAACAACAACAACAACACACACACACACACACACACACACTCACACACAACCAAACAAAAAGATTGGCCTGTAGTAATTGGAGAGATGGCTCATTGATTAGGAGCTAACTACTTTTCCAGAAGACTCAGGTTCAATTCCCAGCATCACATGGAAGCTCACAGCTGTCTGTAACTCCAGTTCCAGGGTTTCTGACACCCTCATACAGACATACATGCAGGAAAAACACCAATGCACATAAAAAACAACAACAAAAAGGGTTGGCTAGTAGTGGCGGCCCACACCTGTAATCCCAGCACTCCGGAGGCAGAGGCAGAGGCAGAGGCAGAGGCAGATTGATCTCAGAGTCCAGCCTGGGCTACAGAGAGAGTTACAGGGCACCTGATTTATACAGAGAAACCATGTCTCAAACAAATAAACAAGAGAATCAGACAAGAAGCCCCTCACCTTTTGACCTTGAGTCTTCTGTTTTATTCACCTTTCTTTAAAAAAAAAGATTTCTGTATATGGGTGATCTAATGACTTTTACCAGAAGAGGGCACCAGATCTCATTACAGATGGTTGTGAGCCACCATGTTGTTGCTGGGAATTGAACTCAGGACCTTTGGAAAAACAGCCAGTGCTCTTAACCCCCCGAGTCATCTCTCTAGCCTCCTAAACCTGTAACACAATTTATTTATTTATCTGTTGGTTTATTTATTTATTTTGAGACAGGGTTTCTCTGTGTAGCTTTGGAGCCTGTCCTGGAACTTAATTTGTAGACCAGGCTGGCCTCAAACTCACAGAGATCTGCCTGTCTCTGCCTCCCCAGTGCTGGGACTAAAAGCCTGCACCACCACCAACTGTGTAACACTTTTAATCCCAGCATGTGGGAGGCAGGTTCAAGGCCAACCTGATCTACACAGTGAAACTTTGTCTCTTGAAAGAAAAAAAGAAAGAGAAAGAGAGAGAGAAAGTAGCAGGCATGTGGGAGGTCTAAGGACAATTTATGGAAGCTGGCTCTCTGCTTCCATCATGAGGGTGTGGGGATTCAACTCTTGTACAAGTGCTCATCTAACAGCTACTGAGCCATCTCACAGGACCAAGGTCAGTTTTGAAAACACTTGCTAGAACCAGCTGTTGCTGAGTCTGATGGTTGTAGGTCATTATGTGTATGTATACCTATGTACACACACACACACACACACACACACACACACACACACACACACACACACACATTTGTAGTTCCTATGTTTCTTTGAAGATAGGGTCTCACTATGTAGTGCAATCTAGCCTCAAACTTGCCATCCTCCTCCCAAGTGGAGAGATAAGGTATGTGCCACCACACCCAACAAGTTGTATTTGACTATAAACTTTAGTTCTAATTCTGGTCCTGGGAACAATCAGGGAGACTATCGAAAATTCTCTTTAAAAGAAGAGAAAGCAAGGGGGTGGGGCAGGAGGAGAGAGAACACCGGAATCGGGCTGTGCAGACAGGAAAAGCTGCAGGCCAACAGCCAGAATCTGCATAGGAAGGGAAGTTGAGGAAGAGGAGGCAGATCCAACTCTGAGGAATGGTTAGGATTAGGGTTAGGGTTGGTTCTCCCACTTTTGGCAAATGAACTTCAGAGTTCTTTGAAATGTGTACAACAAACAGGCACTATTTTTGCAGCTGCATAGACCCTGTAGCTGAGCTGGAGGAGGGAATAGGGCACTTGCCTAGAATGCCCAGAATTCATCACCTGCACTGAAGAAGGAGAGGGAGAAAGAAAGATAAGAGGCCAAGTCCAATTTTCAGCAATGCAGAGGAAAAAAAGAGGGGTGAAGCGGGGGAGAGAAAAAAATGCAATGTTCAAACTATAAAACCAAGCAACTTTGATTAAAATAGCAAAAGGTAGCTGGGCAGCCGTGGCCCATGCTTTTAATCCCATAACTGGGGAGGGAGAGGCAGGTGGATCTCTGTGAGTTAAAGGCCAGCCTGGTGTACAGAGCGAGTTCTAGGTCAGCCAGGGCTACACTAGGAAAACAAAGTAAATAAATGAATAAGTAAATAAGGGAAAAGAAACAAACAAAAATAGCAATAGGTTAGAGAAAAAGAAAACTAAATGTCAACTAGATCAAGCTAGATGACAAACCAAAAAACTTCCGTCAATGGAAGTTGAATGACTACAGCATTATGGCTAGTGTAAATTCCAGATACAAAGCTCACTACCAAGTTCTCTGCTGAAAAATAAAAACAAGATATAATGCATGTAAGCTGTTATCATTTACACCAAAACTATACACACAAACGTCTATATATGTTTCCAGCATTCCATCGATGTGTAAGTGTTGCTGGAGGATAAGACTAGGAACTGGAGATTTTAATGCTTAATGAACTCTATCTTAGGGATCAATATTCCTTTCGTCAGAATAAGTAAAATCCAATTAACACAAAATTAATCTTGCTGTTTTAACATTCATATTTATTATTATCATTGTTGTATGACAAATATAGGTGTGTTTATGCACACCATGCAGCACCCGTAGGAGCAACTTAAGGGAGTCAGTTCTTTCCTTCCACCGTGTGGGTCCTGGGGACGGAATTTGAGTCATAGGCTAAATACAAGTGCCTTTACCCACTAAGTCACCTTGATGGCCCTATATTAATGATATTAAACTACAGAACTTCAGTATGAGCATGTTTTTTTTTAAAGATTTTATTTATTTATTATATATACAACATTCTGCTTCCATGTATATCTGCACACCAGAAGAGGACACCAGATCTCATTACAGATGGTTGTGAGCCACCATGTGGTGGCTGGGAATTGAACTCAGGACCTCTGGAAGAGCAGTCAATGCTCTTATCCTCTGAGCCATCTCTCCATCCCTGAGCACTGTTGTTTAATCATCATTTCTGTCTTACGGCAGAACACTGTCCTTCTACCAGAATAAATCCCCAAACCCACTCCTAGTTTTCATCTCCTCAGCTCCCAGCAAATTCTAACTTGCATCTTCCTCTGTCTGGATATTATTTTTGCTTTGTTTTGATTTTGTTTTCCCAAGACAGGGTTTCTCTATATAGCCCTAGCTATCCTGGAACTCGCTCTGTAGACTAGGCTGGCCTCAAACTCACAGAGGTCCACCTGCCTCTGCCTCCTGAGTGTTGGGATTAAACTCATGCATTGCCACCAGCCACTCTGAATATTCTTTTTAAATGGAATCACACAATGTGACCTTTTGACTCTGTCTTTTTTCACCTCCCATATTTTTTCAGTGTTTACATTGATTCTTTTTGTTGATGAATTTGCCAGGTGGCAAACATTTGAGTTGATTTACTAATATGAATTGTATTAGTTTGAAGATTTGTTGGGATTTGTTTGAAGAGAAACTGTTCATGAATTATTTGAAGTATATAACAGTATTGGAATTATTGGGATCACATCTAGGTTTTTTTCTTTTTAATTTTTATTTTCCAAGACAGAGTTTCACTGTGTAGCTTTGTAGACCAGGCTGGCCTGGAACTCACAGAGATCTGCTTGCCTCTGCCTCCTGAGTGCTGGGACTAAAGGTGTGCGCCACCACTGTCTGGCTGACATCTAGTTTCTTATTTTGTTTTGTTGGCACTTGAAATCAAATCCAGGGCCTTGCACATGTAATTTCGGGAGCCAGCAGAGTCCAGCTCTACTGGCTTCCTGCCAAGGTTCAGGTTATTTGCCTCAGCATATTGAGAGGGATCTTAGGATAGCTCTAATCCGAGGGAAAAGACTCACATGCTTACAGTTCCAGTCATGTTTCTCCATTGTTTGCTTTAATTCTAATTTTCTTGTCCTAATTGTCTATAATCTCCTAGCTCTAGTTCTCTGACTCAATTCTAATCCCAGTTATAAATCTCTGTTCTAATTCATTTTTGTTCCAATTATTTTATGTTTTTTCTTCATTTCCCTTCATTCTTTACTAGTCTTATTTCTTCTCCCATAACAAATTTCCCAAGCATATGTATCTATCCATTCACCAGCAACTTATTAGTAATAAAGAAACCACAAGGAAAATTCTCAGGGACACAGGCATTCTTTGAAGATAAATAGCAAAACTTATCAGCTAGTTTGTAGCTAACCACAGCTGCAGCTGTGGGGAGGTTCTGTCCATCTTTTAAAGGGGTTGCTACAGGTTACAAAGGGAGAAAACCAAACCATTGAGGGATCTAAGGAAAAGGCAAAACATACGTGCATTATTTTACATTTTTAAGTGTGATTAATAATCTCTGGACATGGTTAGTCAGTTAGGTGCTATTTATCTCTTAAAGCACTATGATACAACAAGGACAGATACATGTAATTCTGCTCTGTGAAAATTCCTCATGTGATCACTCCACAAGGACTTCTGCCTGGCCAAATCATACTGTCAGGGTTAGGCTTCTAAGATTCTCACCAAAATGTGGAGAGAAATCATTTTCCTGACCATCCACAAATGAATGTGCCCAGTATATGGAATATCTTCATGAGGTAAACACATAAGCAGTGGGAAAACACCCAAAGCTATTCTTAGGGAAGAAGTGAAGTGACTCATGAGAGAAATTGCAGGCAGAGACAAAAGTTATCCACAGCCAGTGACCCCATGGCTGTGCCAAGGGGGCTCCCCATCAGAGAATTGCTCATCTGCTAGGTTGGCCTGTTGAACACTAGTTGTCATTTGCTGTAACTCTGTCTCCAACAATGTAAGTCAAGTGCTCTATCACTGAGCTCTGTCTTCAGCCCCTATTGGTCACAGAGTAATCATATTTTAACTCTTTGTGGTGGTTGCCTACATCCTAGGTAGGCTTACTCTTGTAATCCTCCTGCCTTAGCTCCTGGAGTACAGGGATTAGTGGGATGTGCCATTGTAGTTGGCTCAAATTGTTTTCAATATTCTTTTTTCTTTATCCAGACAGGGTTTCTTCTCCATGTGTCCTGGAATTCATTTGTTAGACCAGGCTGGCCTCAAATTCACAGAGATCCGCCTGCCTCTGCCTCCCGAGTGCTGGGATCAAAGGCGTGTGCCACCAACACGAGGCGAGTTGGTGGTCTTCTACTAGCAGGGCACAGGAACTCTTTTCTCTGTAGAGCATTTTTGTCCAGAGTTTTCGTGCTGCTCTAATGCCTGTACCCTCAAGGAACTGCCAGAGGCCTGGCCCAGCTGGACAGAATCTCCCTCCTCAAATACTTCTCCCCCGTTAGTTCGAGTTTAGAAGAGTAGACGATTATGGTCTAATGTTAGGAAGAGGGCTTGCTGTCTGCAGAGGACACCGAGGTACCCATGGTTATCATGTAGGGAAAAGCTGTATAAAGTCACTGGGAGACAGATTTGGGTTTAATTGGAGAACAGCCTGCCCTTGTTTTATATACTGTCTCATTTGACTGCACACCAATACGTGAAACAGATACCATGCCATTTCATGGATGAAGAAACTAAGGCTGAGCTGTTAGTCTTTTGCCTCAAGTCCTACAAACAAATATTAAGTATAACAAATGCAGGTCCATCTCCACTCTGGACTCAGAAGCCTACATACTATGTTAAGAAGTCAATGGACACTGGTCAGTGGTGGTGCTTTATGTGTGTGTGTTTAAGATATCTATCTATCTATCTATCTATCTAATTTATTTATTATGTATACAGTCTTCTGCCTGCATGCCAGCAGAGGGCACCAGATCTCATTCAAGGTAGTTGAGAGCCACCACGTAGTTGCTGGGAATTGAACTCAGGACCTCTGCAAGAACAATCAGTGCTCTAAACCCCTGAGCCATCTCTCTGGCCCCATGTTTTGTTTTGTTTTTTTCAAGACAACCTTTCTCAGTAGCTATGGAGCCTGTCCTGTAGACCAGGCTGGCCCTGTAATGGTGTGAGCCTTTAATCCCAGCATTTGAGAGGCAGAAGCAGGTGGATCTCTGTAAGTTCTAGACCAGCCTGGTCTACACAGTGAGGTCAGCCAGAGCTACATAGTGAGGTATTGAAAAGAACAAACCAAACAACAAAAAAGAGTCAATGGACAACAAATAGCACAGATGTCATCTGGGAAGCTCTTTTGTAACCATGGCCCATGGCTGAAGGTGCAGCAGTGTGAGAATCACGGTGTGGTAACTGAACTCCCCAATTTCCAGTTGGCATGGGGTTAGCTTTCATTGGAAATTCAAATGTTTGGTGTAGAAAAATGGATCTAGGCCCTAGGGTTCTGGTTGCTGGGACACTAGGAAATTTCTAAGGCATTTAGATATATCCTTTTTTTTTTTTTTTTTTTTTTTGGTTTGTTTTGTTTTTCAAGACAGGGCTTCTCTGTGTAGCTTTGGAGCCTATCCTGGCACTCGCTCTGGAGACCAGGCTGGTCTCGAACTCAGAGATCTGCTTACCTCTGCCTCCGGAGAGCTGGGATTAAAGGCGTGTGCCACCAACGCCTGCCTAGATATAGTCTTTTAAGGTTTATTTATTTATTATGTATACAGTGTTCTGCCTACATGTATGCCTGCGGGCTAGAAAAGGGCACCAGGTCTCATCATAGATGGTTGTGAGCCACCTGTGGTTGCTGGGAATTGAACTCGGGACCTCTTAACCTCCAAGCCATCTCTCCAGCCCCCTAGTTATATTATTCTTAGATAAGGCTTAGGAATTGGCCTTTATCACTAATTCTGGGGAATGAAGAGATGGCTCAGTGATTAAGAGTACTTGCTGCTTTTCCAGAGGACCCAAGTTCAATTTGCAGCACCCACATCAAGTTGTTCATAACCACATGTAACTCCAGCTCCAGGGGTTCTGATACCCTCTGCTGCCCTCCACATACACACATGGCAGACACTCACACACATACGCATAAATAATAAAATTCTTGTCTGTAGGTAAAAATGGGGTCGGCTGGCCCTAGGTATCTATGATCCCTTTAACAGATTTTATGATCTGCAGTTCCCTGTACCCACTACTGAGGAGATATGTAGGTTAGGGTACTGCTCTCTCTCCACTGCCTTTAAATTCTTAGAGAATGAGTGTACCCTCCCATTCATGGGAGTAAAAAATGGAGGGCACAGGGGCTGCACTGACACCTTCAGAGGTAAGGGTAGAGGTTGCATTCCTCTCCTCGCCCCACCTCATTTAGAACAGTGCAATCAGTGGCCACTTGGCCCACTGGACACTGGTTGTGGTGGTCTGAATGTAGTTGGCCCCCATAATCTCATAGGGAGGTGTGGCTTTATTGGAGTGGGTATGGCATTGTTGGAGCAAGTGTGTCACTGGAGGGGCAGGCTTTGAGGTTTCCTACGCTCAGGATATTACCCAGTGTCTCAGTCAACTTCCTGTTGTTGACAGGACTCTCAGCTACTCCAGTACCACATCTGCATGCACACCACCATGCCCCCCCCCATTAAATGTTTCCTTTATAAGAGTTGCCATGTCTTTTTATGGCACTAGAAACTCTAAGACACCAGTAAAGTGTAATGACCCCCATATCAATTCCTTTGGCCTTTCTTGAAAACTAGGGCTAGTAGGGCCAGCCTGCCATACCTGGTGAACAATTCTGTCATTAATCTGACTGAGAGGGTGGAGGTCAGGGAGTCAGGCAGGGAAGCAGGCCAGAGAGGTATTTTCTGTGACCTTTGGCTCCCCTGGGAAGGAGTTAACAGCCAGTAAAAGTTTAGCAAATGCTGCTTAATGGATGCCAGAACTTAAAACCCATTTCAAACAAAAACATAACCAGAATGTTTCTGAGCAAAACAAATCACTTAGACTTCCACATGAAAGTATCTTTGATTTTTTTTTTTTTTTCCTAGAAGGAAAATTGCTTTCTTAGCCCAGATTCAAGCAAGATCCTTCTGCCTCAGCTTCCTGAGGAAAAAAAATTCTATCATCTTCCTTGTTTTTCTAGTTACCCTTTAAATTCATTGTGTGCCACTGTAGCAAAACAGCCAAGATAGTTTGCAAATAGAGGTTCATCTTGCTCACGGTTCTGGAGACTGGCAAGTCCAAGAACATAGCATCAATATCGATCAGCAGCCTAGGGCCGCATCACCCACAAGTACTATTAACATATGAATTTGGGGGTCAGTTTCCAATGTCTGAACATGGGTGTGGGCACTTTAAAATCAGTACTTACTATCTGCTTTTGACATTAGATAGAAAGGAAAACAGAGGCAGGTTTACCACCAAGATAAACAGCTCCCGAGGAATGACTCCAGAAATGAACTTTGGAGGGGGGAGGTACAGGACATAAACTGGTTCCCAGTTATCTTATGTGTAAACTCGAGTTACTTCATGTCAGCCACTGAACCTCAGTTTTTCTATCTGCAAAGACCACTGAGCCTACACAGGAATTCACAGGTGCTGGCTGCTGAGAGGAGGTGTAAGGAGGGTTGTCAGTGTTAAGGCCAGAAACCTTTGGCCTGCTTGGACACCCCCTACTGGGACTTCTGGATTCTTTTTTTTTTTTTTTTTCTGAGACTGGGTGTCACTATGTAGTCCTGGCTGGCTTGGAGAGATTTACCTACCTCTGCCTCCCCAGCACTGGGATTAAAGGTGTGTGCCGCCACAACTGGCTTGTATTATTTCTTCATCCCATGTAATTTCCTCAGGCAGGTTCCTGAAATTCTACTCTCTCCCATTTTGGGGTAGGGGAAGCTGTCACTGATTATGTTAATTAAAAAATATTTCTAGGAATTTTTTCATGGAACACTAGCTCTCCTTTCCATTACTCTTTGTCTCTCTCTTTAAAAAACATTGGAGATGTGATCTCATGTAACCCAGGCTGGTTCAAACTCACTAGACTTGCAGAGGTTGACCTTGAGTTGCTAGGACAATAGGCCTGGGCTATGACACCTAGTTTATGTAGCACTGGGAACCACATTCAGGACTTTGGGCATGTGTTTTAGTTACTATTCTATTGCTGTGAGGAGACAACATGACTAAGGTGATTTTTTTTTCTTTTTTTTTTTTTTAAAGAAAGCACCTAACCGGGGTCTTGCTTTCTAGTTTTAGAGCATTAGTCCATCATAGTCATCATGGTGGGAAGCATGGGGCACGGTGCTGGAGCAGTAGCTGAGAGGCAATCCTGATCTGCAGGCAGCAAAGCCCAGAGACACATCTACTCCAACAAGGGCACATCTCCTAATCCTTCCTAAATAGTCCACCAGCTGGGAACCAAACATTCAAGTACATCAGCCTGGGGGGCCACAAACATTCAAACCACCACAGCATGCCAAACATTCCACCGAACCACACACCCTGCCCTGAACTGGTCTCGAACTCACAGAAATGCACCTGCCTCTGCCTCCCGAGTGCTGGGATTAAAGGCATGTGCCACTACCGCCAGGTTTCAACAAGTCATTCTTGAACTCTCTAGTCAGGACCTGGGGAAGGCACTAAGAAGTCACAGATGGGAGATAAAGATGAAAGACACACCTCTTTGTTCTGGTTGTCTCCTAATTTTCAACCAAAGGTAGAGAGAGGCAGTAAAAACATCTTTCGGTGTCTGGTGGGGAGGAGAAGATAATGTCTTCCTAGAAGTCTGGGCTTGGAGTGAAGTTCCTAGTCCATCCCTTTCCTGACCTCATATTCCTGCCTCCCACTGCTTTGAACTCTGTGGCCATCAATGAATTATCAGGGTTAGGAGCTCATTCAGTACTCAGGAAACTAGAGTAACCCTCTTGACAGTCTGAAAGTTATCTTTAGGAAAGCAAAGCCTTGGAGATTAAATGTCCTGCCTGAGGGCATACTGTGGCCAGATCACCAGGTGGCAGACCCAGGTCTTCTGGTAAATCTACTCTGGGAGTAGTAGTATTTGTCTTTGATTTGAATTTGAGATTCAGGCTCACAGAGTGAAGGGAAGCAGAAGCAAAAACAAAACAAAACAAAACAACAACAACAACAAAAAGGTCTCTGAGACTAAATGAAGCTCTTACCAGACATTCCTGCAATTGAGCACTACTGTTTCCATTTTATAGCTTAGTTATTGATACTTGGCTAGAGGCTTGCTCAACACCCCACAGGCAGAGTCCCAAGTGTGTATCTTTGGTTGTCCTGTAACTTGCTATGTAAAGCCAGGCTGGCCTTGAACTCACAAAGATCTGCCTGCCTCTGCCTCCTGTATTGGCATGGAAGTGTGCAGGGACAATTATGTCTTAGGAGCAGTTAGTTCACTTTTTTTTTTTTTTTTTTTTGAATATCTCACTTGGACCTGAGCTGGTTGATAAGGCCAGGCTGGCCAGTAAGCCTCAGGAATCCTATCTCTGCCCTTCCCTACCGGGATTACCAAGATGCTTTTCGAGAGGGTGTTAGACAATAAGTCAGGTCCTTTCCCTGACATTCAATGATATTTATTAAAGGCTAGGAGAGCTCCTCCAATTGTCGTGAGCCCCAGTTTTCTAGCATGTAACTAGAGAGTGCAGGAACAATGGGGGATTAGAGAAATGGTGTTTTAACTACAGGGAGTAGCCTCTTGTTCTCTTCCCCCAGACCTATTTCACCTAAAAGGCTGGAACTTAAACCCCATTAGCAATGACCAAGACAATAAGCCTCAGAAACACCCATCCCTTGACCTTCAAGCTCATCCTCAACCTGGGTTCCTGCCCAGGATATCTTACCTGGAGAAGTTAAAGTCAGAATTCCGGATCTGCTTTTGGAGTGCCCAGATACACGAGGGTGGTGTTTCTCAGGAATGAGACTATCTTATTTTTTCCTACATTTTCTTTTTTCCTTTTTCTTTTTTAGTAGCCAGTGTCTGAAATTTTTTTACTACTCTTAAGAATGAAATACTGCTGTGGGGTGGTGGCGGCAAATGCCTTTAATCCCAGCACTTGGAAGGCAGAGGCAGGATGATCTCTATGAGGCTAGCCTGGTCTATACAGTGAGTTTCAGGACAGCCAAGTCTACACAGAAACCCTGTCTAAAAAAACAAAAAAGAAAAAAAGGAAATAAACATTGTGGTTGGAAGTGGAGGTACATACTTTTAATCCAGCACTCAGGAGGAAAAGGCAGATGGAGCTCTGAGTGTGAGGACAACCTGGTCTGCATAATAGACCCCAGGTCAGCTGGGGCTAAACAGTGAGACCCTGCAGCAAAATAAATAAATAAATAACAAGAAACACACATAGAAAATCCGAGAAAGGGACGTAGGCACCAGATAACCCTGAAGCATCTTACAGAAGCAGCCCCAGGAATAGTCAACTGAAGTTTGTTGGAGATCTACTAATGGAAAACCACTGGTCAAGCTCTTCCAGGAGGCTACTCCTCCAGCAGGATATTTCCCAGAATTAGAAGTAGCCAAGAGTCCAAAACAAGGCATTCCCAGGGTCAAAAGAAAGAGAGAAGGCACTGTGAGCATCTGGAAAGGAGAGTGAGAACTGAGGAGGGCAGGCTGGAACAGGGAAACTGCAAGGAACAGAGATGTGAGAAGCTCAGAGGTGACACTTATGAGATTGCTGGAGGCTGAGCTACTCAAGCCACAGCTGGAAGAGACAGGTGAAAGTTCCCATCCTCCAAGCAGGAAGCTAGACTAATACTCCCACAACTCTTTTTTCCAGCCAGATGAGGGTTGATCCAGTAGGCAGCATCAAAAATCCTAAGGACACCAGGCACTTGGGAGTTGGAGGCAGAGGCAGGAGGATCTCAGTGAGTTTGAGGCCAGCTTGGTCTACAGAGCTAGTTCCAGGACAGCCAGAGTTGTTACACAGAGAAACCCTGTCTCAAAACAAACAAAAAGATGGTAATGTTGAATAAAAGGTAACATATAATGGGGTTAAGCAATTATCTCCCCCCCCCCCCAGTGCTAGAGATTGTAAATGCCTGGTTGGTATTACACTCCAAGCTCTGTTCTGTAAACATGAAGGGATGAGGCACCAGTCAGTCAGTCCAGCAGGTAAGGGTGTCTGCCACCAAGGCTATAGACTGGATTTTGATTCCTGGGACTCACCTGGAGGAAGGAGAAAACAAATCTCTTCAAGTTGTCTTCTGACCTCACCATAAGTAGCAGGACATGTGTGTACCCCAACCCCACAAATAATTCCATGTTGGGTGTAATGGCTTGAAGTGATAGATGCATGTAATCCTAGATTTTGAGAGGCAGAGGCAGAAGGATTAAGAGTTCAAGCTACTCAACAGACCCTTTCTGGAAAAAATGGTGGTCACCAAAAACTGAGTGAAGAATTTGTTACAAGAAAAGTGTAAGGTGTACGTATGTTCAGAATAGAACATAATTTTGGTTTTTAATTTTTAAAGTATTCATAGACAAAGGACTAGAAGGATATAATAATCTTGTGCATCAGATGGCAGGACTGTTCTCCATTTTCATATTTTAAATTATTTACAAAGTGTGTTAGCATCACCAGCTTCCTAACATGAAAATTGCAGTGATGGGGGCCCCTGCCTTATTTGTTACTTCTTTGGGCCTCAGCTTCCCCTTCTACAAAATGGAGCCCATACCTACAAGATGCCCTTCTATTGGAAAAATTCAAGTCAATCCTATAGGGGATATCTAAGTTTAGGAAACTGACTGGGGCCAGGCAGTGGTGGCACATGTAGGCAGAGGCAGGAGAATCTCAGTGAGTTTGAGGCCAGCCTGGTCTACAGATCGAGTTCGAGGACAGAGGGAGGGAGGAGAGAGAGAGAAGAGAGAGAGAGAGAGAGAGAGAGAGAGAGAGGAGAGAGAGAGAGAGGAGAGGAGAAGAGAGAGAGAGAGAGGAGAGGGGAGAGAGAGACAGAAGAGAGAGGGAAGAAAAAGAGAGAGAGGGAGAGAGAGAGAGAGAGAGAGAGAGAGAGAGAGAGAGAGAGAGAGCTGAGGTTCTCCTCTGGAAGAAGCCCCTGCTACAGATTTTTTTCAGCGGGATCAAGGGGAATTCCTCTTTAGCAAAGGAAGACTTCAAGGGCCTTTTGGGAAGATCTGCACGAGGGGAAAATGTGGGTAGAGAGGTAGCTGAGAACTCACCTGATTGGTATCACCTGGAGATGCTGGAAGCTGGGAGTACGAAAACTCTGGGAAAGTGTAGCCTCTATCTCGGATTGTCAGAGCCTGAACCAAGCAAGCTTTGGTTGGGGTGTGGTGGGAATTCTGTGCCATCAGTAGGTATAGAGTACTCATCCCCTTCCCCCTCACCCAAGGCCACAGTAGGGATTCAACAATATTTCCCAAATGGGTGAATATATCACTGGCAAAAACCTCAATATACTTACCTGTGAGATGGCATATTTGGATGACAAGGAAGGCCGGCCATAGCTCAGCTCTCACGCATGATGGAGCTAACTGTATTTGGCACGTCGGCACAGGGGAAGTTCTCAGGGACTAAGCCACTGCCCAAGGTCAAGGTTCCTAACTGGTTCTGGGGTGGAAATCAAGGTTTTTCACGTCCACCTCCTCTGAGAGTGGCCTCATGTCCCAAATCCCGATACCAAGACCCAAGTTCCAAGCGTTGAGTCGGGGCAGCAGATCGCACCCGGGGACGCCAGACTCGGGTCGACTCCCCTCACCTCTCATCTATGGCTGCTCAAGCATGATCTGGGGGCGCAGGAAAGGACCCCAGTGCTCCGGCGGCTCCGCAGGGCAGTCGGGCTGTTACAGTGAGACTTAAGGTAGGGGCGGGTTTTTACAATCGGTCCTGGTCAGCTTTTATTCCGCAGGAGAAAACCCGACCCTAAGGCCTCGCCCCCGCCACCACTGGGTGGGAGTCTAGGTGACCCCGCCCTAGGCGTCAGTCGGCTCTTCCCTCCCCCACCCTGGGGCTGGGAATTGGAGCGGAAAAAGAGCCAGACGTGAGGAGTCTTAAAAGTGGGGTGGAGGTAACGAACGCAGCCTTCTAGGTCATTCGAGGTACCCTTTCTCTAGTTGAAAACGAGTAGGCTCCCTACCACTCCTTTTTGAGTTGGCGGGGGTGGGGGGCTGCGGGGGGAGAATCTGTATTCTAATTCCCACCCTCCCGGCTGGAAGCCTCAGGCCAGAGAGGGGAAGTGATTTCCTCAAGGTCACTCAGCATAACCACTCCGTGCCAGGCTCAAGATCAGGTGTTTGCCGCCCTCCCCCTTCCCCGCCTTCACCCCCAGAACTCGGCCCCCAGCGGCCGCGCGCGAGGAGACAGGCGCGCTGGGCCGGACCCCACAGGGATTTGGGGGTGAACCGAGTGCTCAGGACAGCCTACAACCCAAGTCAGGGCTTGGAACCGGGAGCACGGCAGCCCTGGCTAGGGATGCAACTCGCCGGGCACCTCAAGCTCCACCCAAACCCGCGCGGCTCCTTTAAGAAAAGTTCTCTTAAAGAGTTCATCAAAGTTTAAAAACTTGTCTTGAGGAAGGGAATGGAGGGGGTGGTGGTGGTGTTTGAGAGCCGAGTGCGGGAGAGAAAGGGAGAGGGGGTCGGCCGAGGGAGCGGAGAGGGGAAAACGCCCGAGCTGAGAGAGGCAGAGAGGCCGGAGCGTCGCAGCCGGGGCCGGGGCGAGCCCGCAGTGGGCTACGGGGATTGGCTGCGCGTTCCCCCGGAGACCGCGGGGCGGGGGCGGGGCGGGCCGGGCCCCAGCTGAGGCCGGTTCCGGCGCCCGCCCCCTCCCCCGGCGCCCGCCCCCCGCCGCCGCCGCCGCCGCGGGCGCACTCGCGGGCCGCAGTGAAAAGCCGCAGGCGGCGGCTGCTCGGGCTTCGCTCGGGTTCCCGGTGCCTTCCCTCCTTCGGACACCTCCCGCACCCGCCAAATTTAATGTGACCACCCTCCCTTTCTCCTTAGCTCGACGCGGCAGCCGCCCGTCTCCTCACCAGCCCGCGCGCACTCCCCTCGGGGGCGCACCGGTCGCCGCGCCGCGCCCCTGCCCACCTCGGGGCCGGGCGTCCCGCTCGCGTCTCTGCGTCCTCCCCCTCACCATGAGCAACGTGAAGCCGGACGTCGAGCACTGCACCGGCGCGGGTACCGGCACGGGCCCCAGCGGCCCGCTGGAGGAGGAGGTGGGTGTGCGGCCGCGGGGCTCGGCGCGCGTGAGGCGCACGCGGAGGTGGGCGCGGGAGAAGGGCGCGCGGGGCCAGAGGCGGCGCGAGGTCCTGCGGGCCACCGCTCCCGGCGCCTTCCCGCCGCTGCCCTTCGCCCCGGGGAGGAGCAGCCCATGTCCAGCTGGCGGGGGCGTGCGGCCTGGACTGGCCCGGCGGGGCCGGCATTGTCTCCCCGCCCTCCCGGGCTCTAGGAGGGCGCGCGTCGGCCGCCATCCGTGTCTCCTGGTGGTGGGCTTGCGGCGCCTCACGGGTTCCTCACGCCCGCTCCGGCTTGCGCGCGCGCTTCGGGCTGAGGAGCTCCTCATGGGTGGCCTGGCGCCCCCGCCCCGGTTGGAGAGAGCTGAGAGGGATTATCGAGGTGGGCACGCGGGAAGCATGCTCTCACCCTCCAGCCTTTCCCACCCCGACCCCTCCCCATGACCTTGGAGGCCTGGCCAGCTGCCCTGAGCTTAGGTTCTCCAGAGCTGTAGACTTAGTGGGCGGGCGGGCGGGCTTTCCTCCCAGTCAGTCCCAGAACTTGGGTTTCTACAGAGATGAGCCGGCAATTTAATTAGTTATAGTCAGAAAAGAGAGAATTTGGAAACACTAAGTAGTCCTTGTTCTCGCCCTTTGACCTAGTAGCCAAGCTAGGACCCCAAACTGTCCTGGGTGGGATCCTCCAAAGAGAGGTGACATCATCTTGTCCAACCGCCCTGTGCTGAAAAGAAGGGGTTATGAGACTGTCAAGGAACCGCCAGCGCCTGTCGGTTTCCTGGGCTGGTGAGGACCACGCACATGTAGGGGCTAAAAACTTTAAAGGTAGCAGCGAATGGAATCTAGGCATGCAGGCAAGCAGAATTAATATGAAAGGGGACAGGCTTCTGGGCACCTCGGGAGCTCCTTTGACGTGTGCTTTGTCACTCCAGGGTTGAGAGACCCTTCCTGCCCCGCCCTGGCCTGCTTCTTGCCCAGGAAACCAAGGGTCAGTTATCCAGCCCTAGCGCCCTTCCCTTTGGTCTGGGGTAGAAACCGCAGAGGCCCTAATGTTTCTTGCTGGCTGTGCTATGGATTGCTACCGAATGGCCCGCTGTTGGGTAGGGCCAGCAGAGACCTGCTTCAGCCTCAGTGCACCAATGATATGACATCTTTATAATCTAGGTTTGGATCGTGCTTTTGGGGGCAAGGAGGCAGAGAATTATGTGTAATGATTCACTTCACTCAAACGATGGGAAGGAAGGGCCTGCCATCTCTCTGCTAGTAGCTCTGGAGTGGTGGCTGGTTTTGGTTTCTGTTGGCTTTGCCCTCTTTGGACCTTAATGTCTGTAGGCCCTTTGCCTTGGGGTCCTTTACCCCATCCTGATCTACCCTGGTTTTAGAATCTCCCTTGAGAATTGGGGAGAATGATGAATGTGTGTTGTTTGCTGGTGTGTCTGTGATCTCCGTTGTTTTCTCTTCTCTTGTGCTGAAACGGATTTGGGGGCAGTGTCTCCTCAAGCTGTGCAAGGCTCGGTCCCAAATCTTGCATCTATTAAAAGGTTGGCCTTCAGCGGGGACTTCACACTTTTATTGAAAGGCTGACCAGATCCTCAGATCTACTGGTGGGGAGGGGGCGGTATTAACCATGTGAACACACTGAGGAGTTGGAAAAAGTATGGGGGCCTTGGCTACTTTTGTTTTTTTCGAGACAGGTTTTTTCTGTGTAGACCCTAATGTCCTGGAACTAACTCTATAGACCAGGCTAGTCTCGAACTCAGAGATCCTCCTGCCTGTGTGTCCTGAGTGCTGGTATTGTGCTACCACCATCCAGCGGCACCTTGGCTAATTTAAAAATTTCCTTTATGGGAGAGAGGGTAGGATATTAAAAAATTAGAGTCACCACTCTTTCTCCTATGGGTCTTGAGGTATGCTATAGCCTTGGTGGTTCTGAGCACTGAGTTGGTACCAAAAGAGGGACTTGGGCTTGAATTTAGTGTTTAGTAGAGTTCGGGTGTTCAGCAGGTCCTCATTTTGGTAGCACATACACTACAGGGTATGAACAATACAGGGTAGATTAGCATGGCTCTGTTAAAGAAGAAATTAAATCTCATGAAGTATTTCATATTTTAAAATAAAATAGAATTAGTGAAATGGCTCACCGGGTAAAGGTGTTTGCCACCAAGCCTGATGACCTTCCTGATCCTTGGAATCCACATGGTAGAAAGAAAGAGAACGGATTCCTGGAAGTTGTCCTCTAGTCTCTACATGTGCATCCTGGCAGTCATTCTCGACCACCACATGAAAACAAATTAAGATATAATTGAAAGTTTTTAAATAGAAAACTGAGGGCTGGTGATGTCCTGGTGTCCAGGTCTGTTCTGGTCTCCCCTCAGCAACATTCTGACCAGTAGCCCAAGAACTCTCACCTCCGTCTCCTTGTGGTTGCTTGGGGGAAAATAGTCTCCTTTAGTTTAGACAGTCCCAGGCAGTCAGTTTTACAATCCTTAAGAACCTGCATCAAGGGCTGGAGAGATGGCTTAGCCGTTAAAGGCTAGGCTCACAACCAAAAATATAAGAACCTGCATCCAGATAATACTGTTAACATTGGTGGTTTACTGCTGTGGCTGAAACTGGCTCTTCCCAATTATCTATTGATTAGCTATAACAAGCCTAGAGAAGTAAAAACTACTGTCCACTTTTAACCCTTCACTTCCTAAGAGTACCAGGTTGCAGGAGAATGATGTGTTTTCTCAGTTCTAGGAGAATTCTTTACTTTGAACTGCCGCTTAAGTCAGGTTTCCCTGCTTGCTTTCTTCTCTACCCAAGGGGCTTCATCCATATTGTGGATATCAGGTTCCTTCTCTGGGATACAGATGAAAGATTGGTTCTAAGGGGTGTGGGTTGTGTGTGTGAGGAGGACTTGACTGGCAGTGGTGACACCAGGAAGTTAGAGGTTAGCTCTCCCTGAGATGAGGATGAGTAGAGCAGAGGTTATTAGTGAGTAGAAAGGGAAAGGATGACTCCTAAGACAGATAGGAGAATCCTAGGTTCGAGGCTAGCTTGGCTATATAGTGAGGTCCTATTTCAAAAGCAAAACTGGAGAGGAGGGTTGTGTGGATTATGAGACCTCATGGTTTATTTGGGTAACTACCAGTAGTTTACTATGTGGAGAAATAGCACACATTATGAAAAGCCCGAGAGCATGTAAAGGAGGGAGGAAACTTCCATTTTCTTGCACTTGAGGAGATGTGTTAAAAGCTTTGATAACCTTTGAAGGCTAAAGAGGACAGTGGGGAATTAATGGGAGAAGCTGAAGTTCCTGTTTGGTCTAAGGCTATATCCTCCTTCAGGTGGATCTTCATGGAGCACCAGATGATGTCACATAGACCCTGAAAATCCTGCTTAGATTCTCCTGGATAATCCTACTGGTTGTCCTGGATGGCTAGGTATTAGTGTCTCTGGAGAGCTGTGTGTGTGTGGTGTTTATGTATTGAGAGTGTCTTGCTACATTGTTGAGGCTGGCTTAGAATGCTAGGCTGACCTGAAACTATGTAGCTTAGTCATCAAGACCTCAAATTCTTGATCCTCCTGCCTCAGCCCTCTAAATACTGGGATTACAGATATGTGCTACTACACTCAATGCTACTTAAAACTACTTTGTTGCAGTATGTTTGACACTTAAAAGTTACATTTATCCAAAATGTAATTTGATGAGTTTGGAGATCTGGCTATAGTTACTTTTTGTTTTAGGTGCTAAGCAAGTGATTTGGCACTGAGCTACATCCCAGCCCCTATAGTAATTTTGTTTTTAATAGCCTAGGCTGGCCTGGAACTTGGCCTGCCTCTGCTTCCCAGGTGCTGGGATTAACCTACAGTACTTTTTAATTTGGAAGCATCCTTAGGTCATTGAAGTGTGCTATTTGGATTCTAAAGAAGTTTGCTTTATTTGTAAGTAAGACAGGGTCTCACTATGTAACCGTGGATGACCTGAAACTAACAGAGATCCTCCTGCTTCTGCTTCCCTAGTGCTGGGATTAAAGGCATGAGCCATCACTCCTATCTTGTAAACAAGTTTTATGTTAATTTTATTGTAGATTGTAGAATGTCAGGAGTTAATGGTAGTCAAGGTATCTACAATTGAACCTATGGTTGCTACCCTCGTTTTTTCATAGTAGCTGGGATAAGAGGATGTGTCCTCAGAGGATGTTAGGAAACAGGGCCCTGTCACCTCTCAGAACTTAGAGCTTAATCTTTATCTCTGAGGTGTGGGTAAGTAGGAGGGTATTAGGCCTGCAGGGATGGACAGGCCCAGGTTAGTCTAAATCAGCAGTTCTCAAATGGTGTGTCACAGCCCCTTTGGGATTACATATCAAATATTTACATTATGATTCATAACAGCAAAATTACAGTTATGAAGTAGCACTGGAAATAATTTTATAGTTGAGGGTCACCACAAAATGAGGAACTGAAGTGTACTAAAGGGTCACAGCATTAAGAAGGTTGAGAATGATTGGTCTAAATGGATGTAAAGGAATTCTAGAGTTCAGCGTGTGGCTTGGTCATCCCCCCAATTTATTTCTTAGTTATGTATAGAGTATATGTATATGTCTATGTGAGTCATTGACTGTGAGAACAGTGCCCATATAAGCCTGGAGGGGGCATCAGATCCCTGAATTGGAATTACAGGTGGGTTCAGGGAATTGAATTTAGGTATCTTGCAAGCTCAGTAAGGACTTTTACTGCTGAGCCATCTCTCCAGCTCCCATCTCCCTTTTTCTTTTCTCAGACATCAGAAACATTTGAAAGATGAATGTGATGTGTCATACATGTACTTCTAGCTCTTAAGTAGATACAGGCCAGGTGGTGGTGGCACACACCTTTAATCCCAGCACTCGGGAGGCAGAAGCAGGTGGATCTCTGAGTTTCAGGCTAGCCTGGTCTACAGCCAGGACTGTTTCACAGAGAAACCCTGTCTCAAAAAAAACCAAACCAAACCAAAAAAAGAATGAAAGAAAGTAGAGACAGGAAGATGGTCCCAAGTTCAAGGCCAGCTTGGGCTACATAAGGATTTCTAAGAGCAAGAGCTACAGAGCAAGAGCCTGCCTGAATGCACACACCAAATCCAAACAAAGCTAGTTGTGGTGTTGAATGCTTCAAATACCAGCAGTTGGGAAGCAGCCGGAGGGATGGGAGTTCAAGGTCATTAGCTATATATATAAGTTGGTGTCCTGGTCAGTGTTATTTTGCTGTATAGAGACACCGTGACCAAGGCAACTCATATTAAAGAAAGAAAGAAAGAAAGAAAGAAAGAAAGAAAGCATTTAGTGGGGGTGGGCTTGTTTACAGATTTGGAGGTTTAGTCTATTATCATAGTGGGAAGCATGGCAGCAGGCATGGTGCTGGAGAAATATTTGGGAGCTACATCTGATGCATGCAGGTGTGTCCAACAAGGCCACACCTCCTAATCCTTTCAAATAGTGCCACTCCCTGGTAACTAAGCATTCAAATACATGAGCCTATGAGGACCATTCTCACTCAAAGCACCACAGTTGGATTACCCTGGGCTACCGGAGACCCTTTCTCCCCACAAAGGGACAGGCATGGTGGTCCACATCTTTAATCCTAGCATTTGGGAGGCAGGCAGATAGCGTGTTCTATATAGCGAGTTCCAGGACAACCAGGGCTACACAGAGAAAAAAAGAAGACAAATCACAAAACCAGAACAAAACAGCCCCTCCCCCAACAACAACAACACACATTGAAAAGACCCTGGGACATCTTGCTGCTTGCTGGCAAACTTTTCAGTATGAGAGAAGGAAGTCTTTTTGGTTTTTTTCTAGAGTTTCTCTGTATTGCTTTGGAGCCTGTCCTGGAACTCCCTCTGTAGACCAGGCTGGCCTTGAACTCGAAGAGATTCACCTGTCTCTGCCTCCTGACTGCTGGGATTAAAGGCGTGTGCCACCAACATCAGGGATGAAGGAAGTCTTCTATACATCTAGGCATTTACTTAGGCATGGCCCAGGCAAATGGACCCAGGAGGAGTCTGTAAGGAGGTCAAGTCTCCTCTCCTCTTTAGGGGTTGTTGAGGCTGTATCTGTCTGCTCTGCTCTAGAGAGGCTAGATTGCTAAGAGTAAGCCTGTCTGTAGTGTGTGCCCTTGGCTTTGGGCTGAGTATTCCTCCATCTTAAGTCCTACTTTCACAGTAGCACTGAGAAGTCCTTACATTATCACTTTTATAAAAGAGGAAACAGGGACAAGAGAGGTTTGCTTTTACAGGGCTGTTAGGTGGTGAGTCTAGAGTTAGTGCTTAACCACATATTGTACCTTTTCTGTTTTACATTAGGGCTGGTGAAGTGGAATGGAGAGGAGCAAAAAAAGGTGTCTGTAATCAGTTGTTTTTCCTGGTGCTGATGATCAAACCCAGAACTTTGTACTTGCCAATCAAATATTCTGTCTGAGCATCTATCCTTGTAGCCCCCCACCCAAAAAAAAATAGAAAACTTTTTGTTTTGAGAACAGGGTCTTTGTATTAGGACTTGCTGAGTAGACCAGGTTGGCCTCAACCTCACAGAATCTGCCTCCCTCTGCTTCTGGAGTGCAGGCATTAAATTGTCACCTTGCCCTGATGTAATCACAAATTTTGAGGGTTGTGCTCTGGGTCATGTCTGTGTCCCAGAAGTAGAAGAACCTAGTGGATGAATCTAGGCCGTGTGTTTTGGGTTGGTGGCAACCTAAGACCTGGCAGAAGACAGTGAGGCATTAGCTCCAGCCAAAAGTTTTTTTTTATCATATGTGTTTAGAATTGCCATCATCTGGGAATAATGAAAATGAATCGGTTATATTTAAAATTCTCTACAGCACTCATAACCCTTAACATGGGGCTGACTGCTTTCATATCCCATTGCCACAGACCACTGTAAGCATCTTAAATAAATGGTCTGGCTCTCAAGTGACTAATGCCATCCTGGAGATATTCTGTGGGATCTCCTTATGTCCTTCTCTATATGTGGGCAGCTTGGCTGGTTTGCTACTTGGAGAGTCAGCTTTTAAACCCCATTGAGTGTTTGGAAATGCTGGCCTCTACCAACTTCTCTGGGCTGCTGTTGCTAATTTCCAGAAGTAGGGCTGCAGCATGGGCTGAAGATGCTGTTGCTGTCTTTTCTTTGTTTTAAGCCACTTATCCCATTGGGTCCTGGACAGATGGAGAGGGGAGGAGATGGCAGTCCCTGACTCAAAGCTATCCAGAACTGAGCTAAATTGCCATGTAGTGGCATAGCCTGTCTGGCAGTTGCTTATTTCTGTTCTGCTGTTGGTCATAGGCAGTAACCACATTGAGCTCCATGTCAGCTCTCCATGATCTGACTATGGCCACTCTTTGCCATATGGATGCTTAGTCATGGGGAGTGGAACTCTTTGATAGGATTAGAAGGATTAGGAGATGGCTTTATTGGAGGAAGTGTGTCACTAGGGGTGGGCTTTGAGGTTTTCAAAAGCCTATATCCTGCCCAGTGTTTCTCTCTTTCTCACTATTGACCTGTGCATCAGGCTGTAGCTCTCAGCTACTGCTCCAGTGCCATGTGTGTTGCCATGCTTCTACTATGATGATAGTGGACTAAACCTCTGAAGCTTTAAGCAAGGCCCAATTAAATGTTTTCTTTTGTAGAGTTGCCTTGGTCATGGTGTCTCTTCACAGCAACAGAACAGTGACTAAGGCACTAGGCATACAGGCAAGTGATATTTCATGATAGCCAGTCACACAGCAGCAAGCAGAATAGGGCAGTAGGTGGGCTTGTGAGACTTCCTTTAATGCCCAGGGAGCCTTGCCTCTAGGTGTGGCCTCTGGTTTTGCCTGGAGCCACATGACGATCAGGACCCCATCACGTCTGTCTCCAGCATCCTGCTGTAGCACCAACTCTGCACAGTGTGGCACTTTGTGTCAGCTCTAGTTCTCTAAATGAGACATAGGTCAGTGCACATGGCAGGCTTTGACTGATTGTGTTCATAAAACATGAAGTCTTCTCTCCTGAGGCTAGGAATAGCTTAGAGGATGAGGTCTGAAGCATTACTTGGTACTTTATACATGACCATCTGTGTTTCTCTCCTTAGATAACTTGCTATCACCCTAGACTGATTGTCCCCAGTCTCTGCCCTTTTCACTCTTATACATCGTCAATACTCTAGGGTATGTTTTACAGATTAGAGGAGAAGAACCCCAAATTTTCCAAGCAACTTGGACTTTACCCTCAGCTTTAGGCCACAGGACATCTAATCCTGGAGCTGGTTTGTCTGTAAAACAGGGGCCAATATATGCTTCCTTCACTTGCTATATCAAATCTCAGAACACACCCTCACAGCCAACCTCTGAGGATATGTAATTGGGGGCTGAATTTTGCTGGGTAGTCAAAACAATAGGACAGATGCTTTTGCCCACCAGGTCTGAATTAGTGATAGTTATTGCAAGCTGTGGAATAAGCTGTCATTTGGGCAGGAACTGCCTGGGAAAGATCTGGTTGGTGAGTTGGGGCTCCACTGAGTCACCCCAGAACTCTGTGGGAAGCAGAGGAAGCGAGTCCTCAGAGCACTGTACTCCAGGGAGCCTGTGTCTCTAGGTTCACAGCCACTGCCTACCACTGCATGCTGCTTGCTCTTTCCCCGTGTCCTTTCTTAGTACCTTATAAGTCCTGGGTCTGCAGGCCATGTTGCTACATTCCATCCACCCCGCGTCAAGTGGCTCCACTGCGGGCCTTCTTTCCATGGGAGGAGTGAGAGTAACCTACTGTGCCAAGCCCAAGCTTAGGACCCAAGCAGAATCCTACTCCCTGGAGCACACCAAAGGAAAAATAGCTGGCCACTGAGGTCAGGGTGTGGCCCAGCGGTGACCCACCACCTTGCTTTTGCCTTGCTCTCTGTCCCATTGTATACACTGTCCCTTTGCTTTCTTGTGGGCAGAAGGAATCACTGAGGCTCTCAGGAGGAGGGATAAAGGGCAATGCTTGCATCTTACCCTGTGTTTATTTGTGTTTTGAGACAGAGTCTCTCTATGTAACCCTGGCTGTCCTAGAACCCACTCTGTAAACCAGGCTGGCCTGGACCTCATAGCCTCTCAAGTGCTGTGATTAGAGGTGTGCACCACCATGCCCCACCAACCCTTACCCTGAGTCTTAATCACCTTCTCCTCTCCCTCCATTTATAAAAGGAGGTTCTTTCTTTTCTGCTGTCCTTACTGCTCTCTGTGCAGAGCATAAACAGCATCTGGTGGTATGAGTTCAGACTACATACCTGTTGTCCTAGATGCTTTGAGAGGTTGAGAGGGGAGAATTATTTGAGTGGCTGAATTCAGGGCCTGTCTGAGACAAATGGTGTCAGGCCATCTAGAAAGGAAAACTTTGGGCTTTTAGAATGTTGGAGCGTGAGGGAACTGTTGTTTATAGCTGAGACAGGGAGGAAGGCCTGCAGCCACTTGTCCTAGTTGGTGACAGGGCCTGGGACTTCACCCTTGATAATTCTTTTTTTTTTTTTTTTTTTTTTTTTCGAGACAGGGTTTCTCTGTGTTGCTTGGAGCCTATCCTGGCACTCGCTCTGGAGACCAGGCTGGCCTTGAACTTAGGCCTGCCTCTGCCTCCCGAGTGCTGGGATTAAAGGCGTGTGTCACCAACACCCTGCCCTCCTGATAATTCTTAGGGCCTTTCTTGCATTTCTGAGTTTGGTTGACAGTTGCCTTCTGATCAGGAGGTGAAGCCTGAGTCCAGTATCTTGATTCTTCTTGGTGGAGTCTCTCCTGCGGTGATCATTTCATATCCGGGTATTATGATGGTATCTTTGTAAGTTGTTGAGTGTTTTTATATCAGGAAAACTTGCTATATTATGTAGCCTGCAGCCCCAGTGGTCTCGGGGGGGGGGTCTGCACCTGTTCTAGCAGTGCACCCAGTGCTGCTCATATACAGAGGATGGAGGTGGCAATTTGTCAGTTTTACTTTTTATTTGTTCATTTGTCATTCATTCATTCATTCATTCATTCATTCATGGTTTGACAATGTAGCTCTGGCTGCCTTGGAACTTGCTATGTAGACCATGCTGGCCTGAAACTCAAAGAGATGAACCTGCCTTTGCCTCTCTGCCTCCCCAGTTCAGGGATCAAAGGTGTGTGCCTCCAGAGTGTTGGTATTACACTGTCTTAGAATTCCCAGGCTGGTCTCAAATGCTCATGACAATCCTCCTGCCTCAGCCTCCACGGTGTTGATATTACAGGTGTGAGCTACCATGGCTGGCTGGCTCCTTTCACCTCTTTAAAACCAGCCATGCTTAGGACTAACCACAGCATCAAACCATCCCCCCTCTGTGTTCTGCCAGGTACTGCTTCTCTCTTGTTTGGTCACAAGTTGAGAGCTACTTGTCCCTGGGTGCCTCAGGCTGCTTCCCACTGGGGTCTAAGCAGACTGGCATAATAAGATCAAGGTCTGGAAATGGGCATGGATTCATGAGCCAAGTACCCAGGGACCTAAAAGCTACTTTTCACATGTGTAGTGGCTGCTAGCAGCTCACTGGACCCCTGGGTCCTGGTTTTCTCATCTAAAAATACAGTATCTTCCAGCACAAATATTCTTTATTTAGGTTACTGCTGAGGGATAAGAGTGGGGGAAGGATGTGGGAAGGGCTTACAAGAGTCTTGTTTTTCCCAGTTTGGATTTCCCTCCTCTCCCCTCCCCCCTCTAAGTAGTGTTTTCCATCCAGATGACACTGAGAGCCCTAGCTCCAGCCGTTGAGTAGGCGGAACTTGAGCAAGTAGTTACTTGAGCATTTGATGGAGTGGATGGTTTAGCAGCTTTTCCTTTCCGGTTTGACTTCTAACTTTCAGAGATGCTAAAAACTTTTTGGGGATAACTCAGTGGGGGACCACTTGGCTGGCTTGCACAAAGACTTGGGTTCAGTGGATAGTACTGCAGATAGACTAAACCAAACAAAAACCAAGAAAAGATTTACAGAGTTTTATTTTTTTTATACCCTTTTAACAATTATCTTTTAGTTTTTACTTTGTGTGTGTTTGGGGGGGCGGGTGTGGTCACAACATAGGAAGCAATCAGGACAACTTCTGGGAGTCACTTACTTTGCTTTGTCGAGTGAGAAAGGATTTGATTTTTCTTGTTTCTATGTCACTGCATACTTCAGGCTAGCTATCCCACAGGCTTCAGTGCATCTTAAAGTTTGCTGTGATAGTTTTGGGATTAGTCGTACATGCCACTGGGTCCTGAGGATTGAATTTGGATTATGAGGCATGTGCCCTAGCACTTAACCACTGAGCATCTTCCAGACCCTCTTTTCTTTCTCCTTTTGGTTTCTTTCTGGTCTCTGTGTAGTCCTGGCTGTCCTGGGTTCTCTATGTAGACCAGGCTGGCCTCGAACTCACAGAGATCCTCCTGCCTCTGCCTCCCGAGTGCTCAGATTGCAGGTGTGGTGGCACATGCATTCTAGTCTCTTTTATTTCTTAACTTTTTTGTTTGTTTTTCGAGATAGGGTTTCTCTGTGTAACAGCCCTGGCTGTCCTGGAACTCATCCTGTAGACCAGGCTGGCCTTGAACTCACAGAGATTCACCTGCCTCTGCCTCCCGAGTGCTGATGGGACTAAAGGTGTGCACCACCAACACCCAGTTAATTTTACCACTTTTGTAGGCTGTTTTTATTGCCAAAAGTCAAAGTGTGTGTACCTTCTCCCTGAGATCTAATTCTGGTGGCAAGGATTTATGCAGGGCAGACTGCTGCCTAGTGGATTAGTGGGGTTTCTGAGTTGCAGGCTAGCCCTGGTGTTCTTCAGCAACATTTTTAGAGAAGAAAGCTTAGTCCTCTACATAGCAACCCCTTGAGTCCCAGGTCCTGTCTTGGCTTCCCTAAAGCTGGGGGTTTGAAGAAAGCTGAGGTTGTCCTTCAGAGGTAAAGGTTAAGAGGATTTAATGGTCATGGGTGTCACATTGTTTTTTTGAAAGCAGTGTTTACTCTTTCCATCGATAATAAAATCTGGCATTTATGGAGCCCATCCTCTTAGCCTCAGCAATTAAGCAGTGAGTGTTTAATGCTTGGTATGAAGGAGGTCTTTGTGGGTGTAAAAACTTGTGGAGAAAAGAAGCTAAGCATACAGTTGGGAGGTGGGGGCAAGAGGTCAAGGTCATCTTCAACTACATAGGGAGCCCATGAGACCCCCATCTCAGAAAACGAAAAGAAAAATAGGGTTGGAGAAATGGGAACCCCCAGTGTACTCTCTGTCTATCCTTTTTACAGAAGAGGACACAGACCTAGTGAGCAGCTGAGTTCCTATCATATTTCTGAGTATAGTTCCTCTAATGAAGAAGACTGCCCCCCATCTCCTCTTTTAGGACCCTGTGTGAGCTCCTAAGAGGAGGGAGGGCTGAGCAGCTGCTATTTGATTTCTGATCTTCAGGCTGCCTCCAGTGTTTCTGGATGATTGAAAAAGCCATGCCTTGCCTGGAAGCTGGTTTTGTATTAGGTGGGTCCTGTGTGTGTGTGTGTGTGTGTGTGTGTGTGTGTGTGTGTGTGTGTGTGGTCACTATTACTTTATTGAAAGCTTATTTCGGTCTCTTTTTTTTTTTTTTTAGATTTTTATTTATTTATAGATGGGCAGTGATGGTGCATGCCTTTAATCCCAGCACTTGGGGGATGGGCAGAAGTAGGTAGATCTCTGAGTTCAAGGCCAGCCTGGTCTTCAGAGCTAGTTCCAGGACAGCTAGGGCTACTTCACACAGAGAAACACTGCCTCAGATTTATTATGTATATTGTTCTGCCTGAAGGCCAGAAGATGGCATCAGATCTCATTACAGGTTGTTGTAAGACACCATGTGGTTACAGGAATTGAACTCAGGACCTCTGGAAGAGCAGTCATTCTTTGGGCAGGAAGTTCTGGGGGTGCTGGTCATTTCCCCTAGACAGGCCTGGACTGGGCGGGGACCTCCAGCAAGACTGAATTGGCCCTGTCTGTAGTGTTGTGTATGGGAATACCACCCTGAGCAGGTTCTGCTAGGAGAGTTGTTTCTGTCCATACACCATCTAAGGGGTCTCTGGATATCCATAGCTCTGTAGTCACCCATCCCTCCACCAACTGCAGACTTACATTTTAGCTATGCTGAGGATGTGACCACAGGTCTAGCTGTGTGTGCTTACTTGCCCTGAAGGTGCCATTCTATTTTTTATTTTATTGTTTTTGAAACATGGTTTCTCTGTGTAGCCCTTGTTGTCTGAAACTCATTCTATAGACCAGACTGGCCTCAACTCACAGAGATCTCTCTGCCTTTGCCTTTCAAGTGTTGGGATTAAAAGTATGCTTCACCACTGCCTGAAGGTGCCATTCTAAAAGTAATGTAGTTGCTTACCTTTTGGAACAGAAAGGAGACAATTCCCTGGGCTGTGTTGATGCTTCTCTAGAAGAGATGTGTGGGAAAGAGTCCCAAGAAAACAAGTGAGGTACCTTCTGTCCTCCTAAGGATGGTGTGAACCACCCCTAATGCTTTCTTCAAATAATTTGAAGGTGTGTGTGTGTGTGTGTGTGTGTGTGTGTTCATTTGTTATAAGACTATGGAATAGCTAGCCTTGAGTTCTTTGGTTGATCTTTTTTTGTTGAGGTATCAACTATTTGTTAGTACAGAATCCTGGTCTGTATCTGACCTCTCCTGATGGCCCAGTTACCCTGAGGCTGGCACCAGAAAGTGCTATAGGAGGAATAGGCCTCATGGTAGCCTGGGATGCAAGAGTGGTTGGTTAGGTTGCATGTACAAACTGCCATCACCAGCTCTGTTGCCACACTCATTTCCCTCTCATCTGTTAAATGAGGGAGTTGATTTTGTTTTTGCTTTGTTTTGAGACAGGATTTCACTGTGTGGTTGTTCTGAAACTCACTCTGTAGACCAGACTGGCCTCAACTCACAGAGATCCATCTGCTTCTGCCTCCCAAGCATTGAGATTAAAGGTGTGCACTACCACCACACAGGTGTTTTTGGTTTTGTTTTATTTGAGGGAGTTGAATTAGTGATCTCGTTGGTGACTTAAACCTGGAATATTTATTGCCTCCTCTGGAGAAGAGAGAATCTAAAGATTCTAGTGACTGCCTCTACCCACATTGCCAGCTCTAGACTGACCTGGATCTGATCTAGCTTCACTAGACAACTTTATAAACAGATGGCTCTTGGTAGCTGACAGGTAAGAGTTTGTGGAGGTAAATGATTTCATGTCCTTTGTTGAGCCTTGTATATCTTAGGAATAGAGTAAGGGTAGCTCTTGATCTTGGAGGTAGGTGGTATCTGTGTTGTGTGATTGAAACATTCTTAAGGACGAAGCAGCTTTCCTAGGCCAAAGCCTAAAGATGAAATGCAAATCTCTTCCAACTAGCTATAGCCTGCTCTCTTTGCTGTTTGTAGTGCCATTTTTGCCTTGCTGGGCCACACCTGGTCTCTGGGTAAATTTCTTTAGAAGAACTGAAAATGGGAGGGGGGAGGTCTTGAGTGACAGAACCTGAGTCGATGCTTTGGAAGGTGCAGAAGTTTTGAGACTCGTTTCTTGTGTAATCCGGATGCCAGATCAGCTCAGACTGGTGGCCGCAATACAAGGCAAGGGTGCCAAAGCCATGGCTGGACTTCAGGGAAGGAATGGAGGGTGGGGAGTGAGAAAACCCAGCCTAAAGGATGGATACTCTCTAGACAACAAGTAAGGAAGGGGCAGGGTGAGAGGGAACAGCACAAACACTTACCATGAGATGGGGACCTGGAGTACGTGGAGCTGTGTGGGGTCTGATGGCGGAAGCAGGCCACTGGTGGGTTCCAGGTACTCCTTTTTTCTGTGTGCTGCTAGCCAGCCTGTTGAGCTTATAACTCCGCCTACCATTAGTCTGCCTGTTTCTTTTCTCATCACTTCGGCTTTCCTATCATCTGGGATAAGTAGCTTGGGAAGGGAGACCCAGCTATGGGCTAATAATGCAACTGCCCAGTGGATTGCTGGTGGAACAGATAGCTGCCTGGGTATCTGGGTCTCACTCAGCTGTGTTCCTTGGTTTTGTGCCTTGTAAAATGTAGTCATCCTGATTGTGGTGGCACGTAACTATAATCCCAATTCTTGGAAAACTGACACTCAGAGCAAAAATTGCTCTGAGTTTGAAGCCAGTCTGGGCCACAGAGTCCATTCAAGGTCAGCCTACAATACATATTGAAACCCTGTCCCAAGAAAACCAAAGACAAGTTATTGATCCTTTCTAACCCTACTTGCCAGTCTCTGAACAAGGGAGACAGAAGGATGTAATTGACTGGGTAGAATGTTCAGGTTGGTGGCGCATGCCTTTAATCCCAGCACTGGGAAGGCAGAGGCAGGCGGATCTCTGTGAATTCGAGGCCAGCTTGGTCTCCAGAGCGAATGTTCAGGTTACACTCCTGTGACTTAGCCTCCCATACTGGGCTTCTGCAAAGGGCCTGTGGCATGGCAGATGGGACCAGTCACCTAATCTGGAACTGCTTTGTTTCTGTCAGAGTAGTACATGCCGGCAACCATGCTATAGTCTTTGAGGAGGTTTAGAACATAAACGATGGAAAAGCAGAGGAAGTGGGCCCTGTGGCCCAGAGAGAAGGCTAGGAAGGACCTCAGTTGGAGATAAGGAAAGTCCTGAGCTCATGCCCCACTCCCGCACGAAACAGGAAACTTTGTGCTGAGAATTTGCTGTTTAAGGAGCCTCTGGGGAGGTCTGGCCAGAGGGCTGTTTGAGGGACAGATTAAAATTAGCCTAGGTTGAGATAGGCAGACTCTGGAGAGGCCCGAGGCAGAAGTTTCTGTCGGGGCTGCTCTGGGAGGAAGAGTGGACTTATGAGGTTCCCTCAGTGGTAGAGAGCTTGCACTCAAAGTCCCGTCTGCTAGGACAAGACCCCAAGCTACTCTGAGGGTCAGCACTGAAGTCTTATCCTCTCTTGGTAACCCAAAGCAGGTGTAGCAGAGATACTTGGATTTTTTGAGTCAGTGCTCTTCTGTTTGACCTTAGATGCGTGGCTAGTGTCTGGGGATTCACTTGTATACTTTAAACCCTGCCAGCAAAAGGCAGAGAGGCTCCTGAGTCCAAGAGCACAGGTTAGCCCAACCTGGAGCCCCAGCTATGTGCTTCCCAAAGGAGCTACCAGGCAAAGGGGGGTTACTAAGAGATACAGAGCTCTGAGAACCGGGACTGTAACAAGCCTTCTCTTAGGTAAAGTGCCATGTCTTTAAGGAAAAAAAGCCCTGCTATATGTGCTTGGTAAAATTTCACAGAAGTTTGTTCTTCCCTTGGCTGAGAGTCACTCTGGTGTGGGTGGGTGTGGTGACATGGTAACCAGCAGCTAGCTATAAGATTAGTTTTCTTTGACAATCTTGACTCTGTTGAAGTGTGTGTGTGTGTGTGTGTGTGTGTGTGTGTGTGTGTGTGTGTGTGTGTAACTTTGCCTGGCACTCCTTCTGGCTCTTAACTCAAATCAGTGCCCTCCAAAGTCAATTGTTCAACACTTAGTACATCACTAGATCATGGAGCATATTCCCTCATCTCCCCCTGAATTTTATGAGTGTGTCCCTGCTTATCTGGATGTGTCCTGCGTACATGTAGGTGCCCATGAAAGTCAGAAGAGGGATCCCTTGGGCCTGGAGTTGCAAGTCATTTGGAGTCAGTGATGTGGGTAGGAGAAACTGAACTGAGGTTCTCTGCAAGAAAACAATGAGCCACCCCTTCAGCCCTGAGCATGATCCTTCTTCCCTGTGGCCTGACATGGGACAACCAAACACTCTCAGGCATGGCTACATTGTGGGTGGGGAATGAACTCTTTTTCTTTAAAACCAATATAAATATAACAAGACAAATATAACAAACATCCAGGTAAGCAAAGCTTCCCTGCACACCTGACTCCTGTTTTCAGCCTCCTCTCATACTCCTCCACCCAGCCCCTCTCACTTTCATATAAATATGTTATATTTATATTTGTTTTCTTTAAAACACCGACCCCCCCTTTTTTTAAATTTTGGAAGCAGAGGTAAGAGTTTATTATTATTTGATTGATTGACTGCACTCCCCCCCCCCCATGGGGTTTCTTTGTGTAACTGCCCTAACTGTCCTGGCTCTGTAGACCAGGCACAAAGATCCTCCTGGCTCTGTCTCCTAAGTGCTGGGATTAAAGGTGTGCACCACCACATCTGACAGTTTTAACTAGATTTTAAGCACAAAGATTAAGAGATAGAGGGGGCTGCGCATGTTGGCACACACCTTTAATGCCAAGGTGCTTGGAAGGCAGAGATAGTTGGCTATCTATGAGTTTGAGGCCAACCTAGTCTGTATAGCAAATTCCATGCCAGCTAAGGCTATATAGTGTCTCAAAAAATTCCCCAAAGCAACTAAAAAGAGACAGAGAGGGTGCTTGAGGGAAGACACATCCAAGAACGTGGGTATGGATATTTCAAAGGGGAGTCACCCTTTTTTTATTTTTGAGACAAGGTCTTGCTTTTTGTTTTAGCTTAGGCTGGCTCTGAACTCAGAGCAATTAATTATTCTGCCTTAGCCTCCCAAGTGTTATACTTAAAGGCATGAGTTACCATGCCTGGCTTGTATTTTTCCTTTTTTAAAATTTAGAATGGCATCTTTTAAGATTCTTATGTGCAGTGGTGTTTTGCTTGCAGGTATGTCTGTGTGAGGGTGCCAGATTGCCTGGAACTGGTGTTATAGACAATTTTAAGCAGCTAGTGTTTTTAACCAACGAGCCATCTATCTCTCCAGCCCCAAGACAGGGTCTTATATAGCCCAGAATGGCCTCAAACTCACTGTGTAGTTGAGGATAACCTGAACTTCTGGTTCTGTCTCTGTTTGCTTAGTGCTGGAACTGCAGATTCATTAGTAGCCCCTTCATGTGGGGCCTTGTATGCAAGACAAGCACTCTATCTACTGAGTCTCTTCCCAGCTTCTCCTCTTAACAGGAAAGTGAGAGAGGCTGGGTGGAGGAGTATGAGAGGAGGCTGAAAACAGGAGTCAGGTGTGCAGGGAAGCTTTGCTTACCTGCATGTTTGTTATATTTGTTTGGTCTTAAATAATTTTTAGATGTATTTTATATGCAGCAGGAGTGCTTATATTTATGAGCATATTGTGTGTGTGTGTGTGTGTGTGTGTGTGTGTGTGTGTGTGTGTGTGTGTGTGTGTGTGTGTCTGATGACCTCAGAGGCATTAGATACTCTGGCATTGGAGCTGCAGATGTTTGTGACCCATCAGGTGGGCACTGGAAATCAAATCTGAGTTTGAGGCCAACCTAGTCTGTATAGCAAATTCCATGCCAGCTAAGGCTATATATAGTGTCTCATCTACAAGAACAATTGCTCTTTATTGCTGAGCCACCTCTTTAGACCAACAAGATGTGGGATTTTTTTTTTTTTTTTTTTTTTTTTTTTAAGACTGGCCTAAAACTTATTGGGTAGAGCAAGTTAGTTTCCAACTTATGTTGATATTCCTGGTTTTGTCTCTCCAGTGGTGATACCATAAACCTTAAAGTGATTCTGGATTTTAATTTTCTTAAAAAAATTTTACACGTTTGTGCACGTGCTCAAGTATCTATGACTATGCCACATATGCACACGGGGTGTCTGAGGACAACTTATGGGTATCAGTTCTCTCCTACTGTGTAGGTTCCAGAGATCAAACTCAAGTAATCGGCTTTGGCAGCAAGTGTCTTTATCCACTGAGCCTTTTCAAACCAGCCCTTGAATATGATAGATAGTTCAGCACTTATAAGCACTTGTTTCTCTTATAGAGGACCCAGGATCAGTTCCCAGTACTTGTATCAGGCAGTCTACCACTGTGATTCAGCTCCAGGTGATTGATTTGATGCACTCTTCTTTTCCTCCATAGGTGTATGTGGTGTACACACACACGCACACGCACACGCACACGCACACACGCACGCAAGAATAAGTTTAAAAACTATAGGCAGGGTGTGGTGCCTCACACCTTCAAGGCCAGCCTGGTCTACAAAGAGAGTTCAGGACAGCCAGGGCTACACTGAGAAAACCTGTCTTAAAAAAATAAAATAAAAATATAAAATAAAAATAAAACAAAAACTGTAGTAAACTAGAAGACCTCCTCTTCCCTTCACAGCCTGAAAGGGATGTGTCTACTTTAACACTGCCTTATTTGCATAGCAGAAGCCCTTTGTGACAGACCTGTATGTAATTCCAGTGCCTGGGAGATAAAGGTGAAAGCATTGAAAGTTCAAGATTAGTCTAGGCAAGATGCTGTCTCAAAGTTGTTTTTTGTTCTTTTTAAGCAAGGAATTGTGCTAGGCATGATAGTGTACACCTTTGATCCCAACACTAGGGAATCAGAGGCAAGTGGATCTCTGTGAGTTCAAGCCCAATCTGGTCTACATAGAGAGTTCTGGGATGCTCACGGCTCTGTAGAAAGACCCTGTCTCAAAACAAGCAAACTCAGTGGTAGAGTGCCTGCCTAGCATGTACAGGGTTCTAGTACCACAAAAACAAATAAACGAAACAAAAATAGAAGTTGGATAAGGTGAACAGTTCTACCAGTTGTCTCAAGTACCTGCCTGCGGTTCAGGAGGCCAGGGGTCACAGGATAAAAACCCAGTATTTAGATCTGACTTCATTACCAACTAGTAACCACAAGGAGGGCACTCATTATAGCAGCAAATGCTCTTGCAGGAACCTGGCAAGATTCTACTTTTCAAAACTCAACATATGGGGCTGCAGAGGCCATGGACAAAATACTGCCTTTCATGCTTGAGGACTAAACTTATGACCCCCAGAATCTACATAAAAAGCCAGGTCACAGCTGGGCGGTGGTGGTGCAGCCATTGATTCCAGCACTCTGGAGGCAGAGGCAGGTGGACCTCTGAGTTGGGGACAGCCCAGGCCACACTGAGAAACCCTGTCTCACACAACTAAACAACAACAAAGCCAGGTTGGGGATTGGAGAGAGATACAAATGGTTAAGAGCACTGGCTGATCTTCCAGAGGACCTGAGTTCAATTCCCAGCAACCACATGGTGGTTCAAAACCTTCTGTATCTCTGGTTCTGTATCTCTAGGCCCATTTTGTCCTCAGGGACCAGGCATGCATGTGGTACATATACATACATGCAGGTGGAATAACTATATGTACAAAATACTTTTTAAAATCCAGGTGAAAGCCAGGTGGAGCATTCCTTTAGTTCCAGCTCTTGGCAGAGGCAGGTGAATCTTTGAATTTAAGACCAGCTTGATCTGCATATTGAGTTCTAGGACAGTCAGGTCTGCTTAGATAGACCTCAAAAACAAAGCTAGAAGGGCAGGAGGCCAGCCTTTAATCCCATTGCAATAATGGTTTTATTTCCAGCTTTTCACCTGTTCCCATATCCAGTAAACTGTTGGTTGGTTTGTTTTGAGACAAGGTCTCTTAACAGCTGAGGTTGGCCTCAAGCTCACAGTAGCCAAGGATGACCTTGAACTTCTGATCCTGTTGCCTCTACCTCCCAGGTGTTGGGATTAATGTGAGTGCCAGCATACCCAGCTCACTTTGGTTTGGTTTTGGAGACAGGGTTTCTCTGTGTATCCCTGGCTTTCCTGGAACAGCCCTGTAAACCAGGCTGTTCTCAAACCCAGAGCTTTGCCTGCCTCTGCCTTCCGAGTGCTGGAATAAATGCTTGCACCGCCGCTGCTAGGCTTTGGCTGATAGTAAATTTTAAATAGTATTTGATAAGTAATATCTAGGTTTAGAGACAAGATTATAACTCACTCCCAGCTACTGTAGACTCTAGTGCAGAAAACAGAAGACGCAGCAGCAGCCTGCTCACCTGCATTCATACTCCAGAGCATAAGAGAAATAAATACCTGTGTGTCTGGGCCTCTCTCAGACCAGAGCTTTCCACCAAGGGCTTATGAGTATCTTCTGGCAAAATAGGACTTTTTTTTTTTTTCTTCAGATTTATTACTTGTGCCTTGTGGTGGTGGCATACACCTTTAAACCCAGCAATCGGGAGGCAGAGACAGACAGATCTCTGTGAGTTTGAGGTCACCTGGTTTACACAGCTTTCCAGGACAGGCTCCAAAAGCTACAGAGAAACCCTGTCTCCATACCCCCCCCCAAAATTATTAATTTGTGTGTGTACATGTTTGTGTGAGTATATGCTCACACTTGTGTGGGTTTGTGTCTGTGAGTGGTGGTCTGTGGGTTCTCCTCTGTCACTTCCACTTATTTCCTGAACCTAGGCTGAAAGCCAGGTAGCTACAGTAATCCTCCTGTCTCCATCCTTCCAAGAGCTGTTGTCACAGGTGTTCTTGGGATGTCCAGCTTATGTGGGTGCTCAAATCCAGACTCTGGGCCTTGTGACTGTAGCAAGTGCAAAACCATAACATTTTTATGTGCTTATTTTATGGAGTGAGGCACTCTCACTCTCTCAGGGGTGTGGGGCTATGGTCTTTGGTCTGAGAAAGGATTTGTGTAACAGGGCTCTCCTGCTTTGCCTTTGTTGCTGGGAGATTTGCCCAGAGGTGTTGGGTGAAGCCTAACAGAAACAGACTCAAAGCCACGAAACTCGATGTGTAAAGGTGGCTTAGGATATACTCAATTTCTCTGTAAGGCCTACTTTGTGGATGAACAAACCTTTCCTTCCTGTCTCCCCTGACCGTGACCACTGTGGTCTATGTCTCCAGGTCCGGACACTATTTGTCAGTGGCCTCCCAGTGGATATTAAGCCTAGAGAACTATACCTGCTGTTCCGACCGTTCAAGGTGAGTCAGGACCCAGGAGCCCCCAGGGCCCAGGATCAGGGCTGAGCAGCATGAATGAATCTCTGCTGTGGACTGAACTGCAAAAAGGTGTATCAGAAACTGAGGTCCCAGACCTGGCTTTGTCTATGATGGTTCTGCCGAATCTCATCTTGTGCCAGTTTCTTGGCCCTGCCGAACCTCTGTGAAGTAGAGATGGTAATGAATCTTGACAGACTTTGCCATGTGGGAATTCTTGAGATTTGGTGTAGCCTCTTTTTTTTTTTTTTTTTTTTCCCCATTTGAAGCTGAGGAAGCTGAATAAGGCACTTGCGCTTAAATTAAAGTTAGTTGAGTACACAGAAGTATCCTAGGTACTGCTGTACCATGTGACTCAGAACACAAAGGTAGCAGGACTCAGTCAGCCTCGGTGAGGGGGTTGACTTTGGAGAACTGTTAGAATGAGTCAGTCAGCAGGAGACAGTGCTGGGTTAGCACAACCACAGCTTCTGACCCCTGAAACGGCCACCTCTCTCCACAGGGCTATGAAGGGTCCCTGATCAAGCTCACTTCAAGACAGGTAATGTCTCTCCTAGGCTTTCCTTCCCAGCCCTGGCTAACTGCTGTCAGAAATGGCATCTGAAGGCGGAGACCCACTCCTTGCTGTCTTGCTTCTGTCCTGACAGAAGGGTGGCCTCCACAGTTCCTGCCTCCTCTTTTCTAGCCAGCTGGGACTTGTCAGCCAGTCCTTGCTGGCTCTGGCATTCTGAACCACAGCCTGCTTGGCCCCCAAGGCTGAAGACATTAGAGATAGTAGCTGAGCTCTGACCTCCTGCAGGAGCTCTGAGCCTTTTGGGGGCCATTGGGAGTCTGAAGTCAGAAGTTTTCAATTTTATCTGCATGCATTTGCAAAGGCTTCTGGGGTTGTAGGTGCAGCTCTGTGATACAGCACTTGCCAGATATGTGCCAGACCTAGGTTTAGTCCTCACTTCTGCTTTTTAAAAAAAAGCTACAGAAAAGATGGTGTTATTAATGATATCAGTGATCCATGGGATAGTGCTGTGTTGGCATCCTTTCCTAGTGTGGTACCCAGAAGGGAGACTTAACTTAGATGCTTGTGAATCTTGAATCTTCTAGGCTTACCTTAGGGCGGTATGGGCAAAAGCTTTATTTCTTCTGTGTTCTCTAACCAGCAAGACAAATACTGTTTCTAATTTTTTTTTTTTTTTTTTATGTTTGTGTTCCTGAGGGGTAGGGGGATCTAGCCCGAGGCCTTGGACATGGTAGGAAAGTGCTGTGCCTGGGGTGCAGAGATGTAAGACAGGGAGACAAGCAAGGATGTTCTTTTTTCTTCCTACCAGCCTGTTGGTTTTGTGATCTTTGACAGCCGGGCAGGAGCAGAAGCAGCCAAAAATGCATTGAATGTGAGTAGACAGAGAACATTTCTCTGACCCACAGACCTCTGGAGCAGGATTGTCCCTATTCTTCCACTGCAAATCTTCCCCTACTGCATGCTCAATAAACACATGGATTTTTATTTCCCACCCATCCCAGGGCAGAATCTCTGGCTGCTTGGTTTGTTATGAGTGTCATTACTCACAGGGTCAGCGGTATTCCCTCTGCTGTAGCTCTGTGTACAGGCAGGCTTGCTTCTGGGGTCCTCCATGTTGATGGCAGGTGACAGTATGGGTCCTTGTATGACTCTCTCTTCCTTTTCTTCCCATTTAGGGTATTCGCTTTGATCCTGACAACCCCCAGACCCTGAGGCTAGAGTTTGCCAAAGCCAACACCAAGATGGCCAAAAGCAAGCTAATAGCAACACCAAATCCCACCAATGTCCACCCTGCCCTAGGAGCACATTTGATTGCACGGGACCCTTGTGAGTGGGCCTCTGACCCTTTTTCTCCTGTCCTTTGGCTTGGCCCAGGCCAGCAGCTTCTCCTTAAACTGTATATATTCAGATCCTAAGGGAATTAATCAATCATGCCTTTTTTTTCCTGGGGCCTTCTTTCATCTCTAGCCACCACCTTGAGACTTAGCAGCCTACTTCTTCCTCTCTAGACTCAAGAAGGCTGAGCTCCTAGGCTGTGAGGGCTGCATTATTTCCTTGGAGCCTTTTTTGTGATTTCTCTTTTTTAATATAGGGTATCTATGCCCTGCTTGAGATCTTCCAGAAATAAGGTATTGACCATGCCAAGCAAGTTCACAGGGCTTCTTTCCCAGTCTCGGAGCATGGGTCTATGCTTTTACGTTTGAAAGGGGGTGGTGGGAGGGGAGACCAGTGTTCTGGTGATGGAATGGAGGTTGTTGTCTCCTGTTGTAGATGACCTGATGGGGGCTGCTCTGATTCCTGCGTCCCCAGAGGCCTGGGCCCCTTACCCTCTCTACACCACAGAGCTGGCGCCAGCCATTTCACATACTGCGCTCACCTACCCAGCTGCCACTGCTGCTGCGGCCGCCACCCTACATGCTCAGGTAAGCTGTTTTGGGTGGAGGAGTAGAAGGCTTAAGACAAACAAGCATTGTCTACCTACCGTAGAACAGCATAGGCTGTTCCTGTCCCTGAACTGCCTCAATGGAAGTGTTGTCTTGAGCCAGGAATGGTAGCTCATGTCTGTAATCTTATGATTTGGGAAACTGAGGCAGGAGGATTGCTGGAATTTTGAAGACAGCCTGGGCTAAAATGTGAGACTTGGTGTCCCACAAAACAAAACAAAACAAAAAACCAAAACCACAAAACCCCACAAACTGTTGTCTTTGCAGATAGACCCTGGAGATCTATCTGTGTGTCAGGAGCACAAACCAGGGACATGTAGGCAGGTCTACTCTGCCTCTTCCTGTCTTTATGACAGTTATTTCTCTGGGAAATTAGAATAATATACAGTGCCTTTGGATTGTTCAAGAAACAAGATATTTTGTTTTGTTGGTAGATTTATTTATTTAGATTTTTTTTTTTAAAGACAGGGTTTCTCTGTGTAGCTTTGGAGCCTATCCTGGCACTCGCTCTGGAGACCAGGCTGGCCTCGAACTCACAGAGATCCGCCTGCCTCTGCCTCCCAAGTGCTGGGATTAAAGGCATGCGCCACCAACGCCCGGCTTATTTAGAATTTTTAAATGATGGTGTGGGGGGTACTCATGTAGCCCAGGCTGGCCTTGAGTTCCTGATACTCCTGTCTCTACTTCTCAAGTACTGGGGTTATCCATGCAACACCATGTCAGGCTAACTTTTATTTATTTATTTATTTATTTATTTGTTTATTTATTTTTTTTGAGACAATCTTGCTATGCAGATCAGACTGGCCTTGAACTACTGGTAATCCTCCTACTCAACCTCCAAAGTATTGGGATTACAGGTTTGGGGACTGGGCACTCGGGCAGAAAAAAGACAGTGGCTATTTGTAGGGGAAGTTTGAAAGAGCAGAGGCTGGGCCCAGAGCCCAGGGTGTCAAGTACTGTTGTTTCTGCTGCTGGCCATGTAGACATTTACCCTGTTCTGACCACCAAAAACTGAGCCTTGAGTGACCATTCAGCATAGGGGTTTCCTACACTGTCAGGAAAAGAACATGTGGGGGGAGCTACTTGGCCCTGACCTGGCAGTAGAAAGGGAATATGGAAAAAGGGAAGGAATAGCTTGGGAAGGAGAGTTCACAGGAAGCAGAAACTGCAGTTAGAAGAACTGGGTACTCTATTATTATTTCCAGTACTCTGGAGGCAGAAGCAGGCAGATCTCTGAGCTTGAGGCCAGCCTGGTCTACAGAGTGAGTTCCAGGACATCAGGGCTGTTAAGCGAGAAACCCTGTCTCAAAGACCCATAGAAAGCAAGCAAGCAAGCAAGAAAGAAGTACCTTTACCTGGGATCTGATTGCATGTCCATTTCTGGGTCGTCTTATGGGCCTAGCAGCATAGAGGTTGGGTGTCGTGCCCCCCCCCCCCCCCGGGAAAATTCAGGTCAGGTGCCATTATCTTAGCAGGTTTACCCCAGCAGGGAAGTCTCTCAGGCAGGTTTTGATTGTACTGGGCTAAACTGTAGTTAACATGGTACTTTATCCAGCTGAGCATCGTGGACAGCTGAAAAATCCCTCTGAGGTAGCCAGGGTCTTCCCGAGGGGAAGGTTTGGGTAGTAATGCAGGAGTGGAGTAGGAGATGGGGCGGCCTTTTCTGTGTTTGTGCCCTAGGAAGGTCTGGGTGCTCTAGGCTAAGCTGGTAGCGTTCAGTGCAGGAACAGTGCAGGGTCCTGGGGAGAATCAGGGGCACCTGTCTTATTGGGTTCCTGACCTATGATCCCAGCTCTGCCACCAATTAGCTACATGAGATTCACCTTTGGGCCGCTGTGTGCTCATTTGTGAAATGCAAAGGCTGACTGGGTTGGGTATTTAAGAGCCAGAGACAATGGATTTCTTATGTGAACCCAGGAGACACTCCTGTTCTGCTACTGTTCTGCTAGCTGGGAATGCTGCCCTGCTGCCAGTCCCTGAACTCTGTAGTCTTCTGTGGTTCCTTCCCCAGATCCTGGCCCCAATCTTTTTGTTTTGTTTTTGTGGCAAGTTCTCCCGTATTCCAGGCTAATTTCTAATTGCATTGTGTAGCCAAGGGTCAGGTCTTGAGCTTCTCATCCCCCTGTGTCTACCTCTAGAGTGCTGAGATTACAGGCAGGCATCACCCTGGTTTTACATGGTACTCAGAATGGAACCAAGGCCTCATATATTCTAAGCAAGTACTATCACTGAGCTATTATTCGTGTTTCGTGCTTTTTGAGACAGGGTCTCATGTAGCCTAGGCTGAGATGACCTTGAACTCCTGATTTGCCTGCATCTTGGAGTGCTATGATAGATACATCATGCTATACCACAACCAGCTTTTGATAAGCATAAAGTACTACAGAAGTGCTGGGATTTTCAATTGCTGAGGCAGGAGGATGATGGTTATTGTCTGGTTGGATGCCTGAGGTCTGTATGCCTGAGATGCTGCCTTCTGGCCTTCCTGGGATCAGGAAGGAGGCCACCCTGAAGCACAGTGGTATATTTGGGAGGCAGACTAATGACTGAACAGTCTTTAGTTCTGATCTTGCTTTTCAGGCTGGCTGGACACCCATTTCCTTAGCACTAAAAGAGGCCATGAGGTTGTAGTAATAGGCATGCAAGTAAATTCCATGGAGTGATAGTTTCTGTTTTTCCCTCTCCACTGTGTTCCATGATAGTACTTCACCAGAAGTGTCTAAATAAGGAAGCAGACACTTTGAGAGAGGTTCTGACCCAGAAGACCAGTAGAAAAGTGAAGGGCAAGGAGGTGACCGTGAGAAAAGTTAGCAGCTAAAAAATAGAAGGCTCTAGGAAGGTATGGGCACTAATATCCACTATTGCTCCCCTACCAGGCACATTCCAGCTTCCATAGCCCTGTGACTGCACAGACCAGACTTGCAGGAGAGCCCTGAAAGGACTGAATCTTCACCTGAGATAGGCATTGTGGCCTCTGCCTGTACTCTCGGCACTAGGGAGTTGGAGGCAGGAGGGTTAGGAGTTCAGGGCCAGCCTTGGCTATGTAGCAGATTTGAAGCCAGTCTGCACTACATTGAAACTCTGTCTCAGCAACAAAACTTTCCTTGTAAGCAAGAAGGCACGAAAACATGTGTGGCCACAGAGTCCCCCTTACCTGTTTTCTGTGTAATGGGGCTTTTGACAATTTAAGTGAAATTTGTGAATGGAAACTAAGAGCAGAATGTGGCAAGTACCTCCCTCAAAAGCATTTAAGCTCCTGCAGATCTGCATTTAGGGAGGAAACCAGACAGATAGGGTTTCTTTTAATATTGGCTTGTCCTACTCCAAGGAAAACCTTTTTCTTTCCTTTTTTTTTTTTTTTTTTTGGTTTTTCAAGACAGGGTTTCTCTGTGTAGCTTTGGAGCCTATCCTGCTATATCCTGGCACTCACTCTGGAGACCAGGCTGGTCTCGAACTCACAAGAGATCCGCCTGCTTTTGCCTCCAGAGTGCTGGGATTAAAGGCGTGCGCCACCAACGCCCGGCTTTCTTTCATTTTTTCTTTCTTTCTTTCTTTCTTTCTTTCTTTCTTTCTTTCTTTCTTAAGCAAAAAGCCCTAAGCTCATGGCAGTTCTCCTGCCTCTGCTTCAGTGCTAGGAATTTACAGACATGTGCTGTCATGCCCAGTGATGGCTGTCGCTTTTAAAGCCCTGTTAAGGTAGGATAGCTGAGGGTGGGTAAAGGTGCTTCCTCCAAGCATGGTGGCCTGAGCTTGATCCCTGAAACCCACAGAAGGATGAAAGGAGAGCACTGATTCCACATGTTTATACATGATAGTAAATAAATGTATGGATTTGGGAGTGGGTATATAAATAAATCAATGGAATCAATGGATGTGAATCTTTCATAAAATTTTTTGTTTTTGTTTTTTCAAGACAGAGCTTTTCTGTCTTGAAACTTGTCCTAAAACTTGCTCTGTAGAACAGGCTGGCTCTAACTCAACTCATAAATCTGCTTGCCTCTACCTCCCGAGTGCTGAGATTAAAGGCGTGCGCCACCAATGCCTGGCCTTAATTTTTTTTTTTTTTTGATTTGTTGTTATGATGATGATGATGTTTGCGTTTGGACATGGGTGCCATGGTATAATGTATGGAGGTCAGAGGGCAACTTTGTGGAGTCAATTTTTTTTCTTCCACCTTTTTGTGGGTTCCAGGGACCAAACTCAGGTCAAAGGGCCTATGTGCTTTTAGCCACTAAGCCATCTATCTCACTGGTTCTGGGTGAAATATTATTTTAGTTGATTTTCTACCAAAGTGAGGCTCCCATTTTTATTGGCTGTTCATATTTTTTCTCATGTAGATGCCTTCCTTTTTGGTAGATCTTTTCATTTGGTCCTAAGATCTGAGTGGGAACTGAGACAGTGTCCTCCTTCATCTTCCTGTTGTCCTCATGTTCTCTTCTTGGTTTGAAGCAGTCCTCATGTAGGACAGGGGTGCCCTCTCAGGAAGCTGTGAACAGCTGAAGGCCCTGAGAGGATGATGACAACAGGGTCTCTCACATACTAGGCCTGGGCCTGGAAGGTGTCATGAGCTGTGCTGTGCTAGGGCAGGAAGAGGGGATGCAGAAAGGGACTGGGCTGCTGTTAGAGGAACCCAGGCCGCAGGCATATATGCCAGGCATCTGTGAAATGTTCCACAGCAACCCCGCTGAGTGCATCCATTCAAGTGCACACATCCCTTTGCACCAGTGGCCTGGCTGTCCTGGGCCTGTGAATGCCCCCACCCCCACCCTGAGACTGACTGCAGGGCTGAGAAACTGCTGCTGTAGTTGGAGCACCTGTGGAGCATGTATGGGGAGACTTTTTCAAGCAGCTGTCTGAGGCGTCAACTCTTAAATGGAAGAGGATGAGTGGGAGACTTCCTAAGACTTCCCTCTGAGTCCCCTATGTCTGGTGCCATGGGCACCAGCCAGTCAGGCACTACTTGTGGGGCCGCTCCAGCTGGGTGAAGGGTGGTAGGCAGAGCCCATGAGGAGATTCTGAGGTAGCTGGAGCCTGAACTTCTCTGGCAGTGGTGCTGCTTCTGCTTATATCCTTGCTTGTGAATAAGTTCTGGTGTCTAGCCGGCCATCCCCAGCCCAGCAGAAGGCCAGAGGAATTCCTCCCTTATAGCTGTCAGCCAGGAGAGCTGTCCTGCTACGTGCCAGGTGTTCAGGTGTTAGGATAATCAGCCCCTAACTTCTCATCACCATCCTGGGAGGGGTGTGTGGCCCAAATGTTGGTGCATTCTACAGGCAATACATAGCATTCGGAGGTCACAGGAGCAGTTCCCAGGGCAGTTCCCTCAGCCCAGAGGGCCTGGCATTGGTCATACCCTTTCTGCTTACCCAAGAGGCAGGAATCACATGAGGCTAAGTGGGCCAACTGGGTCTGCCTGCTATAGCTTCATGGGTATTGTATGAGTGCCCAGCTTCTAACTCATTATCTACAGTGGCTCTTAAGTGCCATCCCTCTCTTTCCTAAGGGGACTCTAGGCTCTCTTGGGTGCTCAGACCCCACTTTCCCCCAGGCAGCTTTGGGTCAGACTGGGGCCATGTGTAACTAGGGCAGGTGCCTTCCCTGAAGTCTTTGTCTGGCAGCAGTTCAGCTGTCTTTGCCAGGTCTGGCTCACAGAGAGGGAGCCATGCTATTTTATTGACCAGTCTCTGGGAATCCTGCCTTGGGGACTTCTGCCCTATGGGGCCTTCTGTGGTTGCCATAGTATAGGCAGCTGCAGGCCCAGAAAAGACAACCTGAAGCTGTCACCTCCTTCCTGAAACCCCAGGAAGGGTGTTATGATAAGTTTTTACTCTAAGCCACCCAAGGCCTGCTGCTACATGGGTGCTTTCCGCCAGGCTGCCCGACTTTTGCCCGCTGCCACGTTAAGGTCCCAAGTAACACACAAAGACTTATATTAGGTACAAATGCTGCTTGGCCAATCGACTAGGATTTCTTATATGCTAGCTCAGTCTTAAGTATCAACCATAAAGACTTATCTTATTGGATGCCAGCTGCTGGCATCTTCATTTGCTGGGATCACATGGCAGCTCCAGAGCAGAGAGCGGAAGGAAGAGAAAAAGGGGATGACTTCCTTCTTGCCCTTGCTTATATATGAGTCTGCCTGCTATGTCACTTCCTATCTGTATCACAAGACTTCCTTTTATTACATTTCCCACAATCCTTCTTGACTCCTAATCCTGCATAACCTGCTTCTTCATTGGCCAACAGTACTTTATTCAACAGCCAATAAGATAAACATATACAGAGAAGGGCGTTCCCCATCAGGGGTTTCAAGTATCTGAACTTATGAGCCTTGAAATGAGAATGTGGGAAAGATGGAAAGGTCAAAAATGGCTGTATTGAAGAATTGCCTGTGTGTGTGTGACCCCTTGGAGATCACACTGATTTTGTTTTTTAGTATGTTTTACCTCCTGTCCTGCTTGCTCTTTACAGCAATTTTTTTTTTTTTATAATGTAGATCAAGAAACAGATCCAAAATGGGTGGTAGTGGTGCATGCCTTTAATCCCAGCACTAGGGAGGCAGAGACGGGCAGATCTCTGAATTTGAGACCAGCCTGGTCTACAAGGCCAGTTCCAGGACAGCCAGGGCTATGCAGAGAAACCCTGTCTCCTGGGAGGGGTGGGGGTGGGGGAGAAAGATCCAAAGAAACAGCACAAAATGTGTCAGGCTCATTCTCCTGTTGAGAATTTATCAGGCTAGGTATCACTGTTGGCAGAGTGCTTACCTGGCATGTGTGAAGCTTTGTGTTCAATTCTCAGTACTGCATAAAACAAACACAGATACCCCCTCCAGTAGTCCCAGCACTCAAGAGGTGGAGGCAAGATCAGAAAGGCAAGGTCATTCTTACTTATGGTAAGTCAAGGGATTCATGAGGTCCTCTCTCAAAAACCAAACCAAAACAAAACCAAGGGCCTTTCAAGATGGCTCAGCAGGTAGACACTTGCCTGCCAAGTCTGACAAACCCAAGTTCAATCCCTGGAGCCCATGTGGTAGAAGGAGACCAACTCCCACCAGTTGTGCTCTGCTCAAGCATGCACGTACATGTGGGGTCCAAATGCTGGCATGTCCTCATGGAATCCTGACCCGAAGACCAGGAGGCTGGCCAGGTGGTGTTTTCCCATTTTCAGGAGAAAGAAGCCAATGTTTAAAGGTGAGTAACTGGCCCAGGCTCTCCCAAGTGGTCAGTGACAGCCTGGACAGACACAGGGACTCTGTTCAGATTCACCCAGCTCCAATTCAGGACGGAGGTGTGTGGCTGGTAAGTGTGCCCTGACAGTAGCTTCTTTTGCAGGTGCGCTGGTATCCCTCTTCTGACACCACTCAGCAAGGATGGAAGTATCGCCAGTTCTGTTAGCTCCTCAGTAAGTGTTGGCACAAGAGGCCAGCATCCTTGATGCTGGCTGCTCACATGGCTGTGGTCCTCTCTGCCCAGTCCTGAGAGCTTGCTATGCTGTTGGCTCCTTTCTGTCTTTCTCCTGTTACCTTGCACCCACTTTTTCAGCCTCCATAGCCAGCTCCCATCCCACTGTGCTCATGGCCACCTCTCTTCCCCTCCCTTCAGGTCTTGTCACCCTGGAGTTGGTCCTGGGTTGTGTGGGGCCAAAACAGGGCTCTGCCCTACTGCCACGTGAGGCCTGTGCAGAACTGCTGCTTCCCTCTAGACACTGTGAATCTGAAGCCTGACTCAGTGGACGGCTCTTGTTTCCTTCTTCTTCAGTTCTCCAAGGCCTTCCAGGAGGATCGGGAGGCCTTCCTACTGGGACACCTAGGCCCAGCTTGTCAGCCTCATTGGGAACCCAGCACAGCCTGACCTCCTGCTTAAACTTACTTCTGTAGTTCCCCATCAAGGAAAAGGGACATTTAATTTTGCATGTTTATGAATTGTGACACTTAAACTTGTACGGTTTGTTCCCACACTGTTGCCATAGCAACAGGTCTTGGCACTGGAGGCTTGTCAAGCCTAGTCTTTCTCTCTATTCCTGACTCCTACACCCACCCTACTTCAAGGAGGCCTGAGTCTTGCAGCCACTTCTGACCTGAAGGCCCCGCTGACACACACACACACACACACACACACACACACACACACACACACACACACACACACACACACACGTAGACTTGTAGACTATCCTCATCTAGCAGCAGATCACAGCGCCTCCAGAGTCCTGCATCGTCTCCTTCTCCAGAGGGCTGACAAGCCTAAGAAGCCTTCACTGTGCCTCCCTCCCTCAGTGCACCCCACCCTGCCACTGCTCTTCATTCTTCCTGAACTTTGAAACCAACCAAAACCTGAAAAGTATTTTTGTACCCTATGTAACAAAATATTTATGGATCATAAATGGTTTTTCATGTGTTTACCATTAATTATTGAAGAGACCTTGTTCAGCCTGTCGGATAAGTTTAATGTTTAGTTTGAAGCATGAAGAAGAAAGGGGTTTCCGTTCCTTAGCAATCGGCCTTTGTGTCAGGCATTGGTTTAAGAAGAATGAGATGAAGGATGAATTGTGCAATTTTGTTTTATTTTACAAGCATGTCCGGGCTTTACCTTTAACCTCAGCTTGGATGTTTGGCTGCTTCGGACTGTGGGTGATGTCTGGAGGTGGCTATTGTAATTGCTGACCCTGTGAGAATGTGAAACTGGATCATAAATGAAATGCAAAATAAAAACCTGAAGTGACTGTGCTTTGATTTGTGCTCGTACATTCCATGGGGTTTCAGGCTGCCAGGCTGAGGGATGACCAGAGGGAAGCTGGGAACATTCCTGGCCTGGTGGCTGTCTGGGTGGGGATACCTAGGACTTGCTACTGTTACTGCTGCCTTCTGTAGTTACAGGAGGAACTGACCTGCACCACGGTCATACAGGTGCCCACTGTCCGTCATCCCATCATGTATGATGAATTCCCTCTTTGGTAAAGAAATTCTGAGTGCAGAGAGCCTTAGTCCCTGCACCCTGTCAGGGACCTGAGTGTGCCTTTATCTACTCACCTTCACCCTCCTGCCCTGTGGTTCTCAAACCCTCTAGGAAGAAAGAAACTGAAGTTGCTGTGCTAGGTCTGATCTTGGTGTACATCTGTGAGGCTGGCTGTAGCCCAGGTTAAAGCTAACCCATGATGTTGGCTGTAGACTGCAGTTGATACCTGGGTAGAGAACAGAAGGTCCCTGAGGTGGGCTATGCTGAGAGCCTGGGCTGGCATAGACAGGGTGACTCTTCTGTGACATGGTGTTTCAGTTTAATAAGAGAGTGGCTTGAAGGCTTTTCTAGTTCCTACCGGAAGGCTGGAGTTCTGAGTTTGCTTTTCTTTTGTCCATCCTGGTACTAGAGGGTACGACCAGTAGATAGTGCCTGCCGCCTCCTGGTTCCCACTGAGTAAAGTGGCAGTGGCTGTGGCTGGCCCTGGGTGCACCCCCTTCTGTGGTGTGGCTTGGGTCTAGGGTGTTAACTGCTGACAGGTGTGTCAGAGGTGACATGTATCCAGGTGGTAAGTGGGCTAGGAGGGGCACAGGCAAACACAGGCTTTGGGGTAACGGGGTGGCAGGTGGGCAGGTTACCTGTACCCCAGAGGGAGATTCAGGGTGGGGGGATGTACCTGTGCTTGTACCAGGAAGAAGAGGAATTGGGTCTTGTCAGTACCCCTTACTGGTGTGTGGTCTTGTCAAGCATGCAAGGGCCGTCCCAGCCTGCTGCTCCTTCTAGCACCTCCTCCTAGCATGGAGAAGAAGCTGTTGTAGACCTGACAGCCCCTTCCCAGAGCAAGCCATGGCCTGACCTACTTCAGCTGTGTCTGGATCCACTGGGTCTTCCTGAGGTGCTGAATTATTTAGTTGGGGTGCCTTGGTCTTTCTGAGAGGGGTAGAGGAAGCTACTCCATAATTTAAAAGGCCCCCATGCCTGTGGCTTCCAGGGGCAGGGTGAGGGAGGAGGGGGACTCCTTCACGCTTTACTGAGCAGGGCCCAGGCCTTGGCCTGATAAGAGGGAGGGAGGTCCTGCAGCCTTTCCAGCTGGTTCTTCGTGTGCCTCTGCAGACAGGCTTCAATGGGCTGTCACATCTGGACTGAGCTTGAATGGACAAGCAGAGCCACCCACAGTTAAGGAGTTGCCTGGTAAGGCACGGTAAAGCTGGACTCAGAAGCAGCCTTGTCCAGAATGCCTGTGGTATGCTCGTCAGAAAAAGCCAGCAGGTGTGTCATCCTGGTCTCTGATGGCAGGAGTATTGGTTAGGTGTTGTCAGTTTGACACATGCCAGGATCATCAGGGGAGAGGGAAATGAGAACATGTCTCCATCAGATTGGCTTGTAGACAAGTCTGTGGTGCATTTTCTTGATTAAAGACTGATGTGGGAGGACCTGCCCACTTTGGGCAGTGGTTCTGGGCTGTACAGGAAAGCTGGCTGGGCAGCCGGTGGTGAGCAGTCCAGAAAGCAGCGCCCTGCTTCAAGGTTCCTGCCTTGGCTTCTCAGTGGACGGTGGCCTGGGGTATGTAAATCGAAAAACTTTTTCCTTCCAGTTTCTTTTGGTCACCTTCTTTATCAGAAACTTAAGACAGAAGGAGTATGGTTTCTTCCTTTCTCAAAGGACCAGAGAGTCAAGTAATACTAAGTTATTTGGGTGCAGACCCCTTCTTAACAGTACCGAACTTCCCAAGGTGGGGACCGTAATCACACATCCCTGCTTTGCTAGAGACCAGTGCTGAAGGTGCCTGAGAGGACTGTGGCTGCTGCCCCTGCACCCACCCCAGGAGAAGTTGGCTGCTGACAGATTGGTTTGCCTTCATCTTTTTGAGATTCTGTAGTTTGATCAGCAATTTTTAGTGATTTTTTTTTTTTTTAACTGTGGAAAGTTTATTGGGGGGACGGGAAATAAGGGAGTTAAGGAAGGAAAGAGAAGAAAGATGGAGACAGAGAAGGCTGCCTCCTCAGAGAAAGAGAAGCACTGATGGCAATTCTTATCATGGGGCCTTGCAGGAGAGTGGATTTGTAGGCTCCAGGCTGTGTGGGTTGCCCTACTCACAATCTGGAAATCAGTACCAGGTAAGAACCCAGCCGACGTGGGGCCAGAGGTACGTAGAAGGACCAGGACTCTGCTCTGCCTGGCTGATCCGGCAGTTTCCTGAAGTCTGAATGAAGACTTTTTGGTTAGGAGTTCTGTCAGCTTGTAGACAACCCCTGAGAAATGGGCTTTAAACTCAGAGTACAGTTACAGAAAGTGCCAGAAGGGACTGCCATAGCCTGCAATGATTTAGGGTCTTACTTTTGTCTCCTGATCTGGAATTTTCCCAGGCTGACTTCAAACTCATGGTAACCCTGTTGTCTCAGCCTACTAAGTACCAAGTTTCAAGCATGTGACACCGTATCTGACATTTATTTTATTTTTACCAAAAAATGAAGTGTAGATTAAAACTTATGTTCTGTTCTTGTCAGAGATTGTCAGGGATCAAAGTCATTGAAGTGTGTGTGTGTGTGTGTGTGTGTGTGTGTGTGTGTGTGTGTGCGCGCGCGCGCGCGCGCGCTCACCATGTATTCTGGGCTGGCTGGCCTTGAACTTTCAGTAGTTCTCCTACTCCATCAGCCACCATGCTTGTCACTGAAAATTTTATTATTTTTAAGATTTATTTATTTCTTATGTACAAAGTGTTTTGTCTGCATGTATGCCTATAGGCCAGGAGAGGGCACCAGATTCATTATAAATGGTTGTGAGCCACTTTGTTGTTCCTGAGAATTCAACTCAGGACCTCTGGAAAAGCAGCCAGTGTTCTTAACCTCTGAGCCATCTCTGCATCCCCTGTTTTTGATTTTTCATCTAATGTTCTACTTGGGAGAAAGAGGAAGGTAAAATGGGTCAGAGGCCCAGAAATCATTAGAGTATAGCCTCAGATGTTTTCACTCTGTGCTAACTACTCATTTTTTGTACATGGATTTTTCTGTCCTTCCTTCCAGCTCCTAAGTCATGACATGGAGACTTATTAATTATAAAAGCCTGGCCAATAGCTTAGGCTTGTTTCTAAGTAGCTCTTATAACTTAAATTAACTCATTTCTGTTCATTTACTTTCTGTCTCGTGGCTTCACTACCTTTACTCTGTACTGCCCCTGCTGCTTCCTCTGTCTCTAGCTTGTGACTCTCTGCATCTTTTCCCTTCTTCCCAGCATCCTCTCTGCCCCAAAATCCTGCCTAGCTCTTGGCTGTTCAACTTTTTATTAAACCAGTCCAAGTAACAAATCTTCACATTGTACAAAAAGATTATTCCAGAACACCTTTTAGAGGAGAGGCTGCAGAAGGTCAGTGCAAGGCCTTGTATATGGCACTCTCTACCACTGGGTCGCACCCTGGCCTTCTTACAAGCCACTGAAGAAGAAGCAGAACCTGAGTCTGGCCCCTTAGACTACTCGACCATCCTAATACCCTTCATTTTGTTTTGAGACAGCCTCGCTCACTGTGTGGCCTTGGCTTCCTTGGAACTTGCTATGTAGATCAGACTGGCCTCAAACTAAGAGATTTGGCTGCCTCTGTCTTAGTGTCACCAGTGACCTGACACCCTGTGAGAAGCCTCTGGGGATCTCAGGATTCTACCAGCAGGAGGAAGAGGATCACACATTCCTGTCCTGATGTGGTGTGGGTGCATACGCTGTCTCTCGTGATCACTGTAAATGTCCTTTGAAGCAAGAAAGGTATTTTCATCTACTTTTTGTAGCTATGGAAACTGAAGATAAAAGCTCCCATGGGAACTTTAGCAGGTAAAGGTGCTTGCTACCAAGCCTGACATCCAGAATTTTATCCTTGGGATCCACATAGTGGAAAAGGAGAACCAACTCCTTCAAATTGTCCTCTGACCTCTACTATGTACATGGTGGCATACATCTACCCCCACTGATTTTTTTTTTTTTCTTCCAATGAGGGAGAGCTGAGTGGTGGTGGTGCATGCCTTTAATCCCAACACAGGTGAATCTATAGAGTGGGTTCCAGGAGAGCCAATGCTACACAGAGAAACCCTGTCTCAAAAAAAGAAAAAAAAAAAAAAAAAAAAAAAAAGCTAAAACAAAACCCCAAAACCCTCAGAAAAGAAAAATCCCACAGAGGGAGATGGCTTGATGGGCAAACGCTTGCTTTGCAAGCATGAGGACCAGAGTTCAGATCCCCAGAACCCACGTAAAAAACTGGATGGCTGTGGAGGTCCACTGTAATCCTAGCATCGAGGTGGCAGAAAAGGGGTCCTAGGATAAGAGGCCTATCTTGAGGAGCTGCACCAGCAAGCATCAGGTTTAGCAGGAGACCTTGCCTCAAATCCATAAGCAACCAGCAGCTGAGAGCAATTGCTAGTACAGACAACCTGGGTTCTGTGCTCAGCATCCACATCAGGTGTTGCACAACCACTTGTAACTCCAAACTCTCTCCTGGAAGCTTGGGCAGCTGCATAAAGAATACATTTACAGGGGCTGAAGAGATAGCTCAGTGGTTAAGAGCACTGACTGCTCTTCAGAGGTCCTGGGTTCAATTCCCAGCACCCACATGGCAGCTCACAACTGTCTGTAATTCCAGTTCCAGGGGACCTGACACCCATGGCAAAGAACCAATGCATATATTAAAAAAAAAAAAACATATATACTTAGGCACACACATTTTTGTAAAGAAATCTTATGTGTATTTGTGTTTTGAGAGCATGTTTATATGTACCATGTATGTGCCTGTGGAAGCTAGAAGAGGATGTCCGATCCCCTCGAACTGGAGTTGTGAACTGGCATGTGGGTGCCGTCGGTCAAACAAGGCCCTCAGTGTGTGCACCAGGTGCTCTTCTCACAGAACACACTGCTCCAATGGACCTGGCACTTGGTGCAAGTTGGAATGAGGCTCAGTGTACAGTCAGGGACCTGGATGGCTGAGCTGTTCAAGTGAGGAATACCCAGGAATGGGAGAGTTAGGCGGATGGTCCAAAAGTCTTCTCTCTCTGGCTGCCATTCTCCCACCTGTCTTCCCAGCCACGCCAGGCTGACTGTGATAATGTAGTCCTGGCATCCCAGGAAAGGGTCACTTGAGTTAGTGGTTGTTTCTATCCAAAGTCAGATTCACCTTCCTAGAATCTGCAGAATCTTATCACCTGGAAATCGGCTCTGCAGGAAAGAAAGAGTTGGAGTAGAGGTGCCATTTGTTCAAGAGGAGCAAGGTGCAAAAGCCAGAGCTAACATCTTCACTAAGAATTTCCCCAGGACTGCACTCCCTAATGTGTATTTGCGTATATATCTGATATATTCACCATTTGCTGATGGCCACAGTCAGGCATTTGGAAACAAGCCCACTCTGGATTTTGGCTTCTTCCTTGTGCCTTCAGGTCAGGATATTGACTTGTGTTCACAAAAGATGCCAGTGCCTTGTCCTTCACAGGAAACCTCAGAGTGACCCTACCCTACGTGTTCTTTCCTGTGTCTGTAGACGTGGCAGACTCTGTGGCCACAGGAAGCCACTTGTTTTTTTGGGGGGGTGGGTTGGGGGGGGTGCGTTTTCAGACAGGGTTTCTCTGTGGCTTTTGAGGCTGTCCTGGAACTAGAGCTCTTGTAGACCAGGCTGGTCTTGAACTCACAGAGATCCGACTGCCCCTGCCTCTCGAGTGCTGGGACTAAAGGTGTGTACCAGCAACGCCTGGCTGCCACTTGTTCTTTTTAGTTTAGTTGGGTTTTGGTAGTTGGTTTTTTGTTGTTGAGACGATTTCATGTGAACCCAGGATGAACTTGAGTTTACTGTGTAACTCTAGGTGACCTTGGCCTTTCATGCTCCTACCTTTGGGTGCTAGGCTTACAGCCACGCCTGTCTTCTTATCCTGCCTCCATCCTATGCCCACTTGTGCTTGTGTCTCATCTCTGGCCCTTGTTCATCACCTGGTGGTGTAAAGGTGAGGTTTCAGTTTTTCTGTTCCTTTCACTGTGCTGTTAATAGCTGAGGCATTATCTAGACCATGGGGCTGTGGTGCCCTCTTCTGGTGAAAGAGCTCAAAGCTATTTGGCTGTTTTCCTTGGGATCCTCCAGGACAGACTTGACCTGGACCTGAGCTGTCTTGGCCCCTGCTCCAAAGCTCAGAGTTAGGCAGTCAGTTACAAATATGTGCATGTTTTTCATTCTAGACTGTTACACAAATCACTGATCCTAGGGATCAGTGTTAGACCCCAAGATGACCGATTCATTCGGCAACCTCAACTTATGGTTAGAGGAGCTTCAACTCTAAGGGGCCGAGAGCTATGTCCAAGTCCAAGATCATTCATATATACATAATTGATACAAAACTCAGGTGTCCACAGCACAGTGGGGTATGTCGGCTCATGCCTGTAATCCCATCACTTGGGATGCAAAGACCGAGAGATCATATCATGTTCAAGGCTACTCTGGTTGACATTGTTAGTAACAGGCCATCTGGGTAACATATTGAGATTTTAGCTCAAAAGTCAACTCAGTGACCTCAGTTTCTTTCTAGTGCACTGGTTCAATGTTTTTAGTAATTAGTGGCCATCTGCCTTCTAACCACAGCTGATACTCCCAGAGTTTATATTTGGTGTAGCTGGTAGACTTTGTGCCCACTGGAATGAGAGAGCTAGACACCCCTGGTAGCTGAAATTTAGAATTTCCCCTTCCAGCCACCCCTGTTTCACGACATCACTTTGTAAACCTTTCCTGGACATTGCCTAGGCCAGAAGCTCCTTTAGGGCATAGGTCATGCCATTGTCACAGTCAAGGGCACTTAGTAGTACCTAACATATGCCACCTAGTTGGCTACTTCACTTTTGTTTTTTGAGACAGGGTTTCTCTGTGTAGCTTTGGAGCCTGTCCTGGAACTCCCTCTATAGACTTTGCTGGCTAACTCACAGAGATCCGCCAGCCTTTGCCTCCAGAGGGCTGGGATTAAAGGTGTGTGTCATCACTACCTGGCTGGCAAGCCTCTTTCCATCTCTGGGCATGTGTCTTCAGGGGACCCAACTTCTATGGGAGTCCTTACCCAGCAAAAATAATGGGAATGTTCTGAAGGCACAATGAGATGCCCTGGGCAATCATTTTCATGTTTCTGAAGTTTCCAAAGGTAAGCCATTATTGCTTGGTGGAGCTGCTCTGAGTCAAGAGCTGAATGTCTAGATGTTTTCCAGTTTGGGTATGTACCGCCCTGTTCTCTATGAAATTCTAGGCTTGGTCAAGAGTTGCACACACCGAGTCTGTAGGGGCCAGAGATGATAAGGCTGAGGGAACAGTGGTGACTGAGTGACAGGATTCATGGTAAACAGTTCTCAGCCCCAGCTGCTCAGCAGGGTGGGGAACCTATGTGTGTGTGATGGTTTGAATATGCTTAGAAAGGATTGGCACTATTGGGAGGTGTGGCTTTGTTGGAGGAAGTGTGTCACTAGGGGCGGGCTTTAAGGTCTCAGAAGCTCAAGTCAGGGCTAGTGGAGCAACCAATGTCTCTTCCTCTTGCCTATGGATTCAGATGTAGAACACACAGCTGCATGTCACCATACTTCCTGTCTTGATAATGGACTAAACCTCTGAACTGTAAGCCAACCCCAATTAAATGTTTTCCTGACAGGCAGTGGTGACACACACACTAGGCAGATCTCTATGAGTTTGAGGCCAGCCTGGTCTACGGAGTGAGTTCCAGGACAGCCAGGGCTACACAAAGAAACCCTGTCTTGGAGGGTGAGGGTGTTTTCCATTATAAGAGCTGCTGTGGTCATGGTGGTGCTCTTTAAAGCAATAGAAACCCTAACTATGACATGTGGCTTAATATTTTTTCTATAGAAAGACACTCAGAATTTAATGTAAAAGTTCCTAATTCTGGTTGTTGGTAACTAAGCAAGCAAGCAAACAAACAAAACAAAACAGAAAAAAACCTGAAATCTATTGTGTGTGTTGAACCTGTGTTGAGCTTGTTGCTTTGCACCTGCAGTTCAAAAGAACCCGTAGTTTTCATTCTGTGCAGTGAAGTCTACAGACAAAAATTTGCCTTCAAGTGCTAAGCCGTCCCCACCTGTGCTTGGCAGTCCCACCCCCACCCCCAATCCTTCCACAGTAACTTTCTATAGCTGGCAAAGAGCCCTGCACAAAGACCATGCTATCTAAACCTCTTGTCTTTACCCAAATCAGTACTGACCTGAGGAAGAACCGAACCTGGCTTTCTAAGGATGCTTTTGGATGTCTTCGAGCAGGGATGTTGAATATGATTGTTATTTACAGGTGGGTACATTTGTTTGTTTTCTGTCTTTTAGGGCTGGGGTTGGGTAGTTGAGATAGGATCTCACAAGGCCCACATTGGTCCTGAACTCACTGTGTAACTGAGGATGATGACTGAACTCCTCGTGATACTCCTGCCTTCATACCTCAAGTGCTAGGATTAGAGGCATGTACTACCATGCCCTTTAAAAATTGTATTGTTGTGCCAGGCATGGTCAGGTAACCTTTAACCCAGCACTTGGAAGGCACAGGCAATCAGATTTCTAAGTTTGAGGCCAGTATGCTCTACATAGTGAGTTCCAGGACAGCTAGGGTCTGTAGAGACACTGTCTTGATGCGTGTGTGGTATGAGGTGGTGGTGGATTGTATCAGTTTTTTTTTAAAGGTTCTCATATCGTAGCCCACGCTGGTCAGGAACTCAAGGTGATCTTTCTTTAGCTTCCCAAGTGCTGGGATTAGAGGTGTGAGCCAACACACATGATTTGGATGCATATATGATAAAAAAAATTAGGGTACACTTGAAGCAAATGATTGAAAGACTGAGTGTGAAACTGCATATGATTGTGCTTGTAATTGAGGAGACTTGGTAAAGGACAGAGAGTAGGTCCTCTGACTTCCACCCATGCATGTTCCCCATGGGAATTGAACTCACATTGTCAGGCTTTACCTGATGACCTATCTTGCTGATTATGTTTTTTTTGTTGTTGTTGTTTTGTTTTTCGAGACAGGGTTTCTCTGTGTAGCTTTGGAGCCTATCCTGGCACTCGCTCTGGAGACCAGGCTGGTTTCGAACTCACAGCGACCCTCCTGCCTCTGCCTCCTGAGTGCTGGGATTAAAGGCGTGCGCCACCAACACCCGGCCAGTCATGTTTGTTTTTGTTTGTTGTTTTGAAGCAGTGGCCCAGGTGGGCCTCAAAGTAATTCTGTAGCTGAGGATAACTTTGAACTCCGGATCCTCCTGCCTCCACATCTCAAATACTGGGATGGGGTGTACTAATACACCTGGTTTTGTGTCCTAACTTTTTCTTTTCTTTTCTTTTTTTGTTTTGTTTTTGTTTTTCAAGACAGGGTTTCTCTGTGTATCCCTGACTGTCCTGGAACTCACAGAGATCCTCCTGTCTCTGCCTCCTGAGTGCTGGGACTAAAGGCGTGTGCCATCACCACCGCCTGGCTTGCGTCCTAACTTTTGACCAAGACAAAGTGTAATGATCATGGCAGTGTAATGAGCAAGAGTATCTCATACTCTGTTTCAAGTGATGGGGATAATGGAATGTGGTGTAGACTGTGGCAAAATGGACAAATGGGTAGCCCAAGCACTCTGAAAAGAGTAGACACTCACTTGTTATGTTTAAAGATCTGTTTCTAATTGTGCATGTGGTTTTGTACAAGTGAATGCAGGTGCCAGTGGCAGCCAGGGGTGTTGGATCTGCCTGGAGCTGGAGTTGCAAGCAGTTGTGAATTGCTTGATGTGGGTGCTGGGAATCAAACTCTGGTCCTCTGCAAGAGAGGTGAGTGCTTGTAACCACTGAGCCCTTGCGCCAGCCTCAAGAGTAGATATTTACCACTCAGTCAGATCAACTGCAAGCTCAGTAGTTTAGTTTTGTTTATTTGTTGCATTGTTTTTAAGAAAAAGTTTCATGTAGCTCAGGTTAACTTTGAACTTCATATGTGACCAAGCATGACCCCGGACTTCTGATCTTCCTGTCCCATCTCCCCAGTCTCAGCATTTGTCATCACTCACGGTTTACCTGGTTGTTGTGAGTGAATTTTCTTTGAGCAAAGCCATCATTATCTTTGGGAGTTCACCTGTGCCCTCTTTCAAAAGGATTGGCCCAGCTGGACTTATATTTATTTATTTTCGGGTTTTTGAGACAGGATTATTCTGTATAGCCCTGGATGTCCTGGAAGTCTGTAGACCATGGGGGCCTTGAACTCAGAGATCTGCCTGCCTTTGCCTTCCAAGTGCTGAGATTAAAGACGTGTGCCACCACAGCCAGCTACAGAGGGGCAGGGAGGGTCATAGACCCTCATCTGAGTATCCAGCCACTCCCAGCTGTATGCAACTCTACCTAGTGTGGTTCTCAACTTGTGGGTTGAGACCCCTTCAGGGGTCACATATCAGACATTTACATTATGATTCGTGGCAGTAGTAAAATCATAGTCATGAAGTAGCAGTGAAATAATTTTATGGTTGTGAGGTCACCACAACATGAACTGTGCTAAAGGGTTGCAGCATTAGGGAGTTGAGAACCATGGTTCTAGAGTGTGTAGGCTGGGGAAGACTAGGAAAGGGGGCTCCATGTGGCTACTCACCTATGAAGTTCTCATCTTGGTGAAGACTTATGACAGGAGGAATAATCCTTCACCTGTGCTCAGGAAGCTCAAGAAACTTAGCAGCTTCCTGGAGTGAACTCCACTGCGGCTGTGCCTCTTTTTGCCATTGTGACCTTAGGAAGAGTGATCCACGTTGCTTATGTCTGCCCTTGGGAAGGAATTTTAGCAACATTGGTGCTGAGGATCAAATTCAAAGCTTCACGAATGTTAGGCAAGTGCTCTATCAGCTGAGCTGCATCCATAGCCTCTGCTGTGGTTTTCTGAAACAGGTTTTGTTTATTTAATTTTTTTAAAAATTAATCCTGAGACAGGGTTTCTCTGTGTGTAGTTTCGGCTGTCCTGGAACTCAAGCTATAGACCAGGCTGGCCTTGAACTCATAGAGATCCACCTGCCTCTGCCTCCCAAGTGCTGGGATTAAAGGCATGTGGAAACCCCACTAATGGGCTTGAAACAGTGTCTCATCATGCCGCCCAAGCTCAACCTCAGAATTCTCCTGCTTCAGCCTCCTGAGTGCCTGAATTACATACAGTGCTGGGGGTAGGGGTGGGGGTGGGGGTTGTTCAATGTTGGCTTTATTTTTATTGTAACTTTATTTTGATGTTTGAGACTGGGTCTCACTATGTAGCCTTGGCTAGCCTAGAACTCACTGTGTAGACCAGGCTGGCCTCCCAACTCACAGAGATCTGCCTGAGTGCAAGGGTTAAAGGCATGAGCCACCATACTCATCTTAGCCATATTTATTTTTGTTAGATTGTAGATTACTGTGTGAAATCTATGTTTGGCTCAAAAAGTTCTTAAACATTGTGTTGGTCAAGCAAGCTGGGGCTGGAGCTGCATTTGGCCTGGGTGCTACTGTTTTGTGGTGTTATTTTAGAGCTTTTTGCTTGAAGGGTGAGCATTGGGCCTCTGTCTATGGGCTTGTGCTTGGCCCTGCTGTCTGATTGGTTATGAAAGGTTCTAGGCTTCCTCATAGATGGAAATGGCTGGCTGATTGGCTCCTGGCCCCCATCAGTTCCCATCTGCTTTTCAACATCCACCTAGTAATAGAGTTCTGCTGGGAAGCTCGGAAGTTCTAGAAGCTTCCTTGTTAGCCAAGGGAAGTCAGGTGATCCATATTTGCCCGGAGCCAAGAGATCCCCCAGAGAATTGGTCCTGTGGTTCTCTGTGTGCCTTCCAGGCTTTGAGGCTGGTTTCCATGCCTCTCTCAGGACAGAGCCCTGTGGGAATATACACTGGTAACTAGTTCTCAAAGGGCGGTGTCCTATGTCTAAAGGGGAAAACGTGCCAGATGCACATTCGGGGACACACACACACACACACACACACACACACACACACACACACACACTCATAGTTACTGTACTTAGCACTACCAAGACCTTTTCCCACGAAGTCCCACAGTCCCAAGCATCCGGAAGGGCAGCCAGTCATGGGAATGAACCGAGGCCCCTTCCCTGTGGAAGCCCCACCCCACTCTGCTCCATTTACTCTTGGCCATACAAGCCCTGCTCCCCCACTGCTCCCCCCTCTACTTTCAGAGGAGGAAATTGCTGAACAATGTGGCAGATCAGAGAATGGGCACAGTGCCTGGAGCCCAAGGCCAGGACAGGTCTTCAGTAGGCCTTGGACTCTGACCTCTGGCTGCCCTGCTCCTGGGCAGACTCATGTTCAGGCCTCTTCATTTCTAGGAGACCTCCCTTGGGGAACATGTCCTCTCCCTTCATTTTGTCTCTTCTCCAGGGTAGAGCAGCCACCAGTGTCTTCCTTCACTTGTGTCAAGGTCAAATTCCCTCTGGACCAAGCCAGCCCTCTCAAAAGGCTCTCAGGCTCTCAGAGGGACAGATGGTAGTAATCACGTCATTTCTAGCTTCCTTGGGCCGGGAGGGTGGTGGGAACCACTACTTGTGTTCTTCCTGTTGGTCTAAAATAGTGTTCTGCCTTTGACCAAGAACCCTGGTCTCAAGCCTGACTCCTGGATTAATCCCAGTTTCAGTGTTCAATTCCCTCACCTCTTAAAATTTCTGGTTCAAGTCAGGTGTGGTGGCTCTCATCTTGGTGACTGAGGCAGAATGATCAACAGAGCTTAAGAGTTCTGGGCCACCTGGATTTCACAGTGAGAACCCATCTCAAAATGAAATAGTCTCCATGGTGGTGTACACCTGTAATCTCACACTTGAGATGTGGGGGCAGGTTGATCAAGGTCATTTTTGGCTGCATGGCAACTTCAAGGCCAGTCTTGAATAAAGATTTTAAAAAATGGATTTTAGGGCTGAGGGGGTGGGGCTCAGCTGGCAAAATGCTTAACTAGCAAGCATGAAGTCCTGGGTTTAATCCCCAGTATTGCAAAGGCCAGGTGCATGCCTGTGATCCCACACTTGGGAGGGAGAGGCAGGAGGATCAAGAGTTGAAGGTCAAAAGATTTGATGATATAGTAATTCCTTTTTGTTTTTACAGTCTTGGAGCTTTCATCCTGAAGAGCCTGAACAAACAGCCAATGATAGGTGTGGAGCTGCTTGGCCTGGACCAGCCAGCCTTGGATAGAGCAGGTAGAGGGAAAACAAATGCTAAAAGGAGCACACACCTTTGAAGTCCTAGTTTTGTAGAAATGTATCCTTCCTCTTATCCTTTTCTGCCTTATTCTCTTTTGCATCAGTAAGCATTCAAGGACATCATCACTCTTGTCATTTCTAGAGATCAGTAGGGTTAGGTTTACCTTTTCGAGATACCTTCTAGACCACCATGTCACTTATATTATCCAGCTGGTCATTGGCACCATTACCCTGATTTTCACACAGGCCAGAAAGAGCTCCTGAAGACTGAAGTAGTTAAAGCCACAAGGGCAGATCTGGCAAGCAGATCAGTTTAGGTTTGTCTTACCCTGTTGCACCATAAGGCATTTGGTTTGGGGAGGGATGATCCAACCCAGAGTCTCACACATTCTAGGCCAGCATTTACCACAGAGCTATACAAAAAAAAAAAAACCCTATTTTATTGTTAATTGAAATTTAAATAGGGGCAGTTGTACAGGGCAGTATAGGTAGAGGAAGGTGGTCCCCATCCCCGTGGTATTTTCACTTACTGGCCTGGATGCATAAAGATGGTCACTTCTGAAATTGCAAACTGTGGCAGATGCTTCTGATTCCTCTCATGTAAATCTAGGCAACCTTGGATGTGAATTCTAACTTAACCCGACAGCTTTGAAATCAAGCAAGTTTCCTGCTGCATATAGGTCCTGTATAAATATTAACATGCACAGTAATTCTCTTCACCATAAAATAAAAATTAAAAGCTTCTGTGAAAATTAATGCTTTAGGAGCTGCGAAGAAGGCTTAGTTAGTGAAGTGCTCACCTTGCAAGTGCCAGGACTTGAGTGTGCTTGCCAAAACAAAAACAAAAAATATCAGTGCTGGTTTGCTCATACTGGCAAAACCAGCTCTGGAAGGTGGGTGATCCCAGGGACTTTGTTGACCCCACCAGCTTAGCTTACTTTGTAATTCCTGGTCAATAAAAGACACTGTCTCACTGGGTGGTGGTGGCTCATGCCTTTAGTTCCAGCACTCGGGAGGCAGAGGCAGGCAGATCTCTGTGAGTTCGAGGCCAGCCTGGTCTACAGAGCTACACAGAGAAACCCTGTCTCGAAAAACCAAACTAAACCAACCAACCAAACCAAAAAAAACCAAAACCCTCTGTCTTAGTAAATAAATAAGCAAGTAAGGTAGCTGACCTCTGAAGAATGTCACCTCAGGTTGTCCTTTGGCTCTACATGTATACACACATACCCCAGGTGGACCTGCACATACAGGAACATGTACACACACATGCATACCATCTGCCTCCACACAGACACACACACACACACAAAAATGCTTAGTAAATGGTTGATGTTGATTATTGACATAGTGTGCTCTCAGTATTTGCTAACCGATTAATCAGACAGTGTCCTTCAGACTCAGGGTAACTTGCTCAGGATGGGCTGGCAAAGCTGAGGCACTCTCTTCTGGGGCCAGGAGAGCTGGTCAGGTGGGTGGAACTAGGCTTAATAGTCCACTTCTGTTACATACTAATGTAAGAACTAACCTGACTTGAACTTGAAAAAGTAGGTTATGAATAGCTAGGGGTAAAAAGGTAGTGGATTTGTTGGGGGGGGGCACAGCTTCAAGATAAGTTCTCTCTGTGTAGCCCTGACTGTCCTGGAACTAGCTCTGTAGATCAGGCTGGCCTTGAACTCAGAGATCCGATTGCCTCTGCCTCCTGAGTGCTGGGATTAAAGGCGTGCATCACCACTGCCCAGCAAGGTAGAGGAAGAGCAGTCCTGTCTAAGTATCTAATGATAACCAAGACAGTTCTTTTACCACTTGCAATTTTGGTGAAAAACAAAACAAAACAAAAAAAAAACCCTTAGTCTGATAGCTCCATCTTCTATATTATCTTGGCATTCTCATGATCTAAAAATTAAAAGTTTGTGCAATAGAATCATTGGGTCTGATAGGTAGGGTCACTTGAGATTTGGGGCTTGAGAAATGGAGGTCTTGGTGATCACTGAACATTGGAGTACTCTCCACCCTTCAAAATGTCCCTTCTACATGTTACTTTCTCTTTGGTGTCCCTCAGACTGAATACTTACCTCGTATTGTGATGGCCTGTTTCTGACCAGATTGTGACATCCAAGGTGGATACATTGCCTAGCCCATTGTGGAGTATTCCTGGACGCCTATCCATGCCAGAAACACATAGTGAGTAGCTGTTTGCTGAACTTTAACTGAATGGGTGATTTGAGGTGACCTCTGTGGTCTAAGACTCTCTGTCTCTGTCTCTGTCTTTCTCTGTCTCTCTCCTCTCTCGTTTCTCCCGTTCTCTCCCTCTCCTCTCCCTTCTTTCCTTCCTCTCTCTTCTCTTTCTCTCCCTCCTCCTCTCTTCCCTCTCTCTCTCTCTCCCTCTCTCCTCTACCTTTGCTTCTTTCTTCTGTCTGCCTTTGAGACAGGGTCTCACAGTGTTGCCCTGGCTGGCCTGGAGCTGTGTACACCAAGCTGGACTTCACCTCACAGAGATCCACCTGGCCTGGCCTCCTAGGTGCTAGGATTAAAGGCTAACCCAGTCTCTATTGATTGCAGTCTAAGTTGACTGTGCACAGAAGGTTGAAACTCATGGTTTTCCTGTGAGTGTGGTTGGGATTTGAGGGGTGTGTACGTTATTGACTGGCCTTTTGGCACTAATCTGTGATTAGACCACCAGTCTAGGAACCTTGCACTAGGAGCCTCGCATGATTGATTGAAGTAGCTTGCATTGATTGTGAGTGGAAGCAACTGTCAACAAGTTAGTGAGGAGCCTATGGTGGTTTTAGATGACAGTGTACTTGGTCAGTAGCTGGGGGAATTGACTTGTGATTGTCTCCAAAATGGAGAGGTTATTTTTTTCAACTGACAACGGGGGCCCAGCAAAGGTGGGGCGACAAAGGTGCTTTAAGTCATTTGGCAGGTTAATTTGCATTATGAATTGAAGGCAAGAATTGCAGGATTTAGATTCATATCGGCAATGCTGCTAATATAGGAGTAGTAATCTTAGATTTCAAGTTTTGTTTTGTTTAAGGAAATACACTCTCCTGATTACTGTCCGGTTTCGCCACACGCAAAAGCAGCGAGTGCCAATACGGTGGGGCACATCTGTCAACCCAGCATTTGGTGGAAGGTTAGGAGGTGAAGTGGGAGGATCAAGGGTTCAAGGTCATCCTCCAGGGAGTTTGAGCCTAGCCTGAGCTACAAGAGACTGTGTATCAAAAAACAAACAAACAAGCCGAAACGAAAACTGGCCTCAGCCGAACCTGAGCTCCTGGCTGGCAGACAGACCCCTATCCAGTTCCCTCGCCCCACCCCGGCTCCCGCCCTCTTCCCCTGCCTGGTACGCCTGCGCCTAGGCGGGGCGGCGCTTTGCCCTTTGTTGTGGGCCCCAGTTTCCCAGGACACCAAGCGGCGCTGGGGTGGGGTTATGCAGATGAGGCACTTGGGGGGCGGGGCGGTTGCGCGGCGGCGGCCGGGGAGGGTCAGTTGGAGGCAGGCGCTCGCTGAGGCAAGAGGAGGGCTCTCGGCCCGCGGCCTGACAGGGACTTAGCCCGCAGAGACCGGCCCGCGCGCGCGACCCCACACCCACCCAATCGTCCACCTACCCACTCCCCGCGCCGCCTCCTCCCACCCTGAGCAGAGCCACCGAGGATGATAAACACCCAGGACAGGTAACGGCCCGGCGCAGGCTCCCCGCCCCCACCCTCTCTCCGCAGCTTGAGAGGCCTCCTTCTCCCCCTTGAGCAGCTAGTCTCTGGACCCCAGAGACTGGCTCCATCCGCCCCCACTGGCCCCCTTCGCCACCCCTGCCACCTAGCCCCAGCCCTGATACTGGGCCTCCTTCCGTCATTTAGCCCCCTTCCTCCAGCCCGGCCCATCCCCCTCATCCGGGCTTCCTTCTCGCCCAAGTCCACCCCCCCCCCAACCTGGACCCAGTCAGTCAGTCGCCCCTTTTTCTTAAGCCTAGCGGAACGGTGCCAGCTCCCCATACTGGGCTTTCTCCCACATATTTCCTGAATTGGTTCTTACCTTCCCTAAGTCTTTCTTACTCTCCACAAGTCACTTAATCGCTTTAAATCCGTCCTCTAGTGAAAACTGCACCCCAGTCAGACTTTTCTTTCTCAGCCCTGTCTTACTGGCTCTCCCCAAAGGCAAGCTCTGTTCTGCAGTCTTCTGCTCGACCCCGTACCCCCATTCCCACCCTCCTTTTGGATGCCCAGTTACCTCTTGGTCCCACTTTTCTTCCCCATCCTCCAGGTAGGCCCCATTTTCCTGTCTGGGAACCCCATTCCTTTTATCTCTCAAACACTTTGGACTCATTCCTGCCTTCCATCCTGTTTTCCTAATATGTTCCCAACACTCTTCTCTATACTCCAACCCTTTAAACACCATAAAGTCTTACTTAGTACTCATTTTACCTTCTCATCTGAACCCCGTCTTTAAAATCCTTAACATCACACAACTTAGTCCGTCCCCTTTCCTGAGAAGATCTTTAAATTTCGCTCCTGGCCTTCAGAGCACTACTGGGCCTTTACCCACTTAAAGGCCCAGTCCCAGTTTCCCACATGGTTGGGAGAGGGGCTACACATCCTTTTTCAAAGAGTGAATTTCTTAATTTTCATCCTCTAACCTCTCAAAATAGGTGGAACTCTTTTCTCTACTTTCCCGAGCTAGCCCATATTTCTGCCCCAGATGTTCTCCAAAATGTTCTATAATTTTCCAACTCTTGATGATTTTTAACCCCACTAGCTTATGTGTTAGAGTGGCTTCCAGTAGCAATTCAGGTATGCTTCCTATCCCCTGTAGGGCTTGTTGCTGACCTCTTCAAAAGTTTCTTGAAACTCAGAGTCCAAATACCAGATCTTTTGTCCTCATATTTGACTTTTATGGTCTCTGACCTTAAACTGTGCCACGATCTTTCCAAAACCAGACATGACTTCCTCTTAGAAGTGCCATCTTCATAGTTGCTGTTCTTCACATAGGTTCCTCTCAGAGCTTGGGCTCCTTTTACTCTAAATGCTTGTAACTTTCTCTTCCCTACGTGTTTAGCAGCACTACCTTTTTCCCAACTCTTTCCCTCATATTGCAGTATATCTTAAATCTAGCTGCAAGCAAATAAACAATAAATAAATAAGGATTACTCCATTTGGCCTAGAGTAGAGCCTGGTTAGGGTAGAGCCCTAGAATGTGTATTTTTTTTTTTTAAGATTTTATTTATTTATTATGTATACAACATTCTGCTTCCATATATATCTGCACACCAGAAGAGGGCACCAGATCTCATTACAGATGGTTGTGAGCCACCATGTGGTTGCTGGGAATTGAACTCAGGACCTCTGGAAGAACAGTCGGTGCTCTTAACCTCTGAGCCATCTCTCCAGCCCTAGAATGTGTATTTTTAAAGCTCCAATTCTCATGTGGAGCCTGGGTTGACAAATACTATGCTTTCACCCTAAGAAGGCTTATTCTTTCTCATCACATTCCTTCAGTGTCAGCCCCTCCTCTACTTGCAATGGCTTCATCTTTAGGGATTCTGTAATGTTCTTCTGTTAAGAAGGAAACTCTGAGCAAATGATGGTAGTGAACACTTTTAATCCCAGCACTCAGGAGGCAGAGGCAGGTGGATCTGTGAGTTAAGAGGTCAGCCTAGTCTACATAGTGAGTTCCAGGACAACCAGGGCTACACAGAGAAACCCTGTCTTTCAAAAAAAGGAAGCTCTCCTTTACCCCATACCTTTATTGCTCCATTTTTAGCCATTTTCTTTCCCCAATTCTCAAACTCTTCCTATACCTATTTCTTCTCTCTGTGTAGGAAACTCATGCCCTTATCTTGGTTTGTTATGGTTGTATCTGAGCCATTATCACCAACCTACCAAACCCTCCTTGCCTACAGCCCCATCCTGCTTTTTCCTTTTCCTTTTCAGAGACTTTGCATACAGTTCCCCTACTACATCCTATTTTTTATTCCATTTTCATTAACCCAGTCCTTCACAGCCAGGAGGTGGAGGTGGGTGTATACTTGGATGATGCAGGATGCAAAAGGTGCTGTTGTGGTCTGGAAAGCTGTTTGTACTGAGGATGGAGGGTATGTGAGATGGGGTTTTTCTCTGGGGGTTGGAAGTGGGGCATTTCAGCAGTCATTCTCAGGAGTCCTTTGGACTTATTGGGTGTAAGTGCCAAGTCCTTTGCAGCTTAAGCTAGACATACGAGTATTTGAGACCAACACTTAGGGGCCTTCACTTGAGTTTCATTTGTGCCTCACTTAGCCAATGTACTTTCATGTGAAAAGAAGGGGATTGAGTTAGCTAAGGTTCCTTACAGCTGCCCAAGTGGCAGAACAGGCTCGCTTGTCTCCAGGGCCCTTGCTTTAGTGTGTTGGTAATTTGAGGGGTTTGGCTATGTGAGGCAGGTGGAGGGGGAGGAGTCAGCTGGCCTGCCAGGGCCTGGGCAAGTGCATGTCCTTGAATCAGGCTCATCTCCTTTGGCTTGGGGGTGGGGTGGGGTGTACAGAGAGTATCTGGTTTCTTTGCTTTATGGCAATCTTGTTTCCATAGTGTGCTTCCCGCCTCCTCTGCTGACCCTTAACTTTCTGAAAGGAATCCTGTTGGGAGTCCTAACTGGGGTTCTGATAACAGCCGGATGTTCTTCCCAGGCAGTGTTGGTGTTTTGAATGTTCTGTGTAGGGAGCTGGCTGAGAGTTTAGTTCCCATTGGGTGGGGGATGGGCTTTCCAACTTCCGTGGCCCCAGTGAAGAATCCATGAGAAGGGAGGCCTACTTTCCTGGAAGGAGCAGTTACAGAAGAGCTGGCTGGGCTTTGAAAACAAGGCTCTTCCTTCCTAGCAGTCAGATTAGTATCTCCAAAATGTCAGAAACCCTGGTGGTGGGGGAGGAAAGAAGAGCAAGTACAAGACCCAGACCCCTTTATTATGGTTTGAAAAAATAGATTTAAATTGAAGAGGAAGTCAACTTTGACCTTTCTCTGCCTGGCTTTGTAGGGGCTGCTTGGGACAGTATGTGGAGTATAGTCAACACTGGCTTGGTTAGCCGTATTATAGTCAATCTGTGTGATGGGTTGTAGGGAGAAACATTTAGGTTCCACAGGTGTTTTGGGGGTTAGTAGGGAGGACTCAAAAGCATGTCAGGGCTACCAATAGCATCTTCACTGCATGGTTTCCTCTTCCCAAATAACTTGGTTTTGTTATTTCCCCCTTTCTCAGCAGTTTTGCTTGTTGAGTGTGGGGTAGTAGAGAGACTGACATATTCAGAAACATCCCTACCTTGGGTGTAGGCTTTAGAAAGCAATGGGGACTAATAATAGCAATTCCCCGTTCTGCCAAGAAATCCAAATTTAGACCTTGAGCTGTGCATATATATGAAGGAGCCTGAAGAGTAGGGCAAAGGCATGTTACAAATGAGCATTTCTGGGAAAAGCCATTCATTCTGTTTTGAACTGGTCGGTGTACAGTGGTAACTTAGGTTGATGCCATGACTTGGAAGGCTCTTTGAAAGTGATAGAACTGGGCATGGTGAAACATGCCTTTAATCCCAACACTCAGGAGGCATCAGCAGACAGGGCAGCCTGTTGTACATAGTGAGTTCGAGACCAGCCAGGGTTACATGATCGATAAGACTTTATCTGTGAACTACAACAATGAAAAACCAAGCCAAACAAAAAGTCCAGGAAGGAAGTTATAGAGTAGGCTGTATGGTTCAGTTGATGAGCAAGAATTTTGTTACTGAGCATGACAGTTTCCTGCTAGCAGCAGCAGCAGCACCAACAGCAAATGCCTTGTGTAAGAAAAGCTTTAAGAAAATTCCCAGGCCTTTAAAACTATATAAACAATGATGTAATCCTGCCCTCAGAGGGGAGGTTAGACTGTTTGAAGAGCTAACAGTATAAACTACACTGAAGAATTGAGAATGAAAAAAATACAGTACAGTTGCTTAGCTGTCCAGCAACCACAGGTGGTAATGTGGTGGTGTCACTGGCACATGTACTACTTTTAGTTGTATGATTAGCACACATCAGGGGCACAGATTTTTCTGCCTGTCATCTGATGTTTCTTGTGGAAAATCAACCAAAACCAATTTTGCTTTCAGCCTATGATTCAGAGTGGTGATGTCATTTTCTTATAATCATGCTGATTAAGTAGACTCCCTTTGGAGCATATAACAGCTCTGGTGAAGTGACTTAGTCACTTAGGCCTGGCACCAGTCACAGCCTCTCTCAGATACAGAGGGGAGTTGACAGTTAGAAGTCAGCCTTTGTGGTCACCTTAGGTGAAGGTGGCTGATACTTGCTATCTTTCTTCTTAATATCCTTTCTGCTAAGTTGGTTGTAGCTCTGGATTAGTCTTGCTTTACGTAAGGGTCACTCATCAGAGATATTCCAAGTCTTAGGGTACAAGCGGCCTGGGTGAGGGAAGTGAGGGTGCCCTGGGTGTTGTGTGAAGCAGGGCCTGAGACATAAATGGGTCAGGAGAGGTGGAGGGAATGAATGTAGAATACTAGGAGTGTGGTTTTTGATGACACTACGAAGGCCAGCTGATCTCTCCGACAGGCAGTAGGGATGAAAGGGAACGTACTTCAATGGGTTGAGGAGAGCACTGCATTGGAGTGAAAAACTAAACTATCAGAATTTGAATTCCACATATTTGTTAAGATTAGGTTGTGCTTTGTGCATACTAAAAAATTAAAAAAAGGGCGGGGATGGATGTGACAAAGTAGGCTGTAGGGTTTTTTTGTTTTGTTGTGTTTTTCAGACAGGGTCTCACCTCCCTTAAATCACTGTGTAGCTTGAGCTAGCACTGAATTCATAGCAGTCTCCTGCTTCAGCCTCCCGAGACCTGGGGCTATAAATGTGAGTCACTTTAGTTTTTCCTTTTCCTTGTGGTACTAGGGCTCACTCAGACCCATGGTGTTGTACATTCCAAGCAAGTGCTCTACCACTGAGCTGTATTTCCAGTCCTAGAAGTTCTTTCTCATATTTAAGGATAGCTCTGGTATGGTGGCACATTTGGGAGGTAGAGGCAGAAGGATCAAAGTTCAAGGTCATCATGTACATAGTGAAATTGAGGCCAGGAAGGGCTAAATGAGACTCTTTCAATAAACATACACATGAAAAAATAAGGTTAATTCTTTAATTAGTAAATGCTGTCAAGGTTGAAAAATCTGATATGATAAAAATGTGATTTGAAATCAACATTTCCCAGATACACATCTGCTGCATACACTGCTTGTTGGTAGTCATATGAAATCATGACTTGCTAAGGACATTTCATATAGAACATTCATAGATGCATTGATTGCTGGAGAATGAAACCCAGGGCCCTGTGCTTACTAGGCAGGCACTCGCACTTAGCTTACAGATACTGTGAATTGTGGACAGTAAGTGAAACTGTGTATGGTACTGGATGATCTGAGGTGTGTTTCCAGAGGCAGGCCCTTTAACAACTGAAGAAACAGGCATAATACCAGCCAACTCTAAGCTCTCATGTCTTGTGAGTTGCTTTGGATGTGGCTACCTGACACCTTCATTGCCAGTATGGTCTATTTTCTCTTCTAAAATGCAGGACTGGGCCACTTGGATGTTGGGTACAGTAATCTTTTCAGCCTCTGGCCTTAATCTTCTTTAAAAAATGCATAAATCCATTTATTGTATATGCATGTGTATAGTGTGTAAAGGAGGTCAAAGCCTTGTTCATTTTCCTATGTAGGATCAGGGGATTGAACTCAGGTTATTAGGCTTAGTGGCAAGTCTTTACCTGTTGAACCATCACTCTCATATCATGCTAGAATGCTTAAATCCTTGGGGTTTTTTTGTTTTTTGTTTTTTCCTTTTTTTTTTTGGTGGAAGGGATTGAGCCATTTCTGCCCTCTAGTGGAGTAACTAAAAGTCTGTGGAAGGATTGGTTAAAAGCTGAAGGAAAAAAAAAAAAATGTGAAAGCTTTTGTAACTTGTGTCAAAAGGTTTGTCTTTAAGAAATCACATTTTCGAGGCAGAGGCAGGCAGATCTCTGTGAGTTCAAGGCCAGCCTGGTCTACAGAAGGATTTCCAGGACAGCCAGTAGTACAGAGAAACCCTGTCTTAAGAAACATAAACCACAGTTGAGTAGAGAGCTGCAGCTGTATGTGCTGGCTGCAGCGCAGCTTCTGGTTCCCCTGTGGCAGTGTGCTGTGGCTATGGGACAGGTTTGCTGCCGAGTCATGCTGTACATGGACAGTTTTACTTTCTCTGCCATGAAATCAGAACCAAAGAAGGCTGTAGAGTAGGTCTAGAATCCTTTTGCATCTGCATGAGGATTAAAGTAGCTGCCAGATAAGGGTATACATGTGGTGGCAACAGGGCCTGGAGAGCTTTTAAACATTTGTAAGCCATTTGAGCCTTTGAGTCTTGGCTTCTTATTCAGACACCCCCTTTTTTGTGCCTGTGTCTGTTTGGACAGTGTTAACATTACCCATGCTGTCACGCTCAGGTCAAGAAGGGACCTGAGTTAGTAGTGGAAGGCCCAGAATTTGGTGTGAGACCAGGGACAGATTCTACCGTGATACTCTGGAGCCAAGTTCAAGATTTAGTTTCATTCATAACCCTAGAACAGTTTGGGGCATTTTTTTTTTTTTTTAAATAAAGATTTTATTAAGTCTTCTGCCTGCATGTCAGCAGAGGGCACCAGGTCTCATTCAAGGTGGTTGTGAACTCAGGACCTCTGGAAGAACAGTCAGTGCTCTTAACTGCTGAGCTATCTCTCCAGCCCCCCCCCCCCTTTTTTTAATTGCAGTTCCTTTTTGGAGCTGGAGAATGGGAAAGTGTTGTAAGCCTTGGTAGTTTCTCAGCCAATGTTGCCACCCCTTTTGAAGTTTAGTGATTGTGCCATATAGGTGGCTAAGGCACCGATGGTTAAGGAAAGAGACTGGTTTGGGGGGGGGGCGCATGAGGCTGGAGACTTCTGTGTCAGAACTTGAACTGGAAAGTATTTGATAGGTCAGACACATCTAGTAGGACTGCCTTGGCCTTCTGGGACTCTTTGTGCCTCTTGACTCAAAAAAGTAGCATTTCTGGAAGTTCAAGTAGAAAGAACTTGGGCAGTGGTATAGCCTTAGAATACTTGTTTTGGCAGAGGGAGGGCTGAAGGGGCATGGGCTAAATGTCCTGGTGTTTATTTTCTGACCTTCTGTCTCTTGCAGTAGTATTTTGCCTTTGAGTAACTGTCCCCAGCTCCAGTGCTGCAGGCACATTGTTCCAGGGCCTCTGTGGTGCTCCTGATGCCCCTCACCCACTGTCGAAGATCCCCGGTGGGCGAGGGGGCGGCAGGGATCCTTCTCTCTCAGCTCTAATATATAAGGTAAGGAGGATTTTGATATAGAACCTTGGTTGGAGCCTCCTAGATCCCACTGAGCATCTGCTCAAATGCTGCAATTTTCCCTTAGTTTTCTCTTAGGCAGAGGTAGTAGGGCGACTGAGGGAAAATGGGAATTGATAACTTTTTATCAACTGAGGCTGCTGTATGCCTTTTCTGGATTCCTAGCGGGAGAACATTAGTACTGTTTGTTATCTTTTAGTCTGTTGTTGACCGAGGCCCAGGACCTGGTCCAGCTTTTTTCTTAGTCTGGGAATGGAAAGTTAACAGGGCATCTGAGTTCTGTGTGTAAGAACTTGACTTCAACTCCTGAATGCTGGGATTATAGGTGTGTACTGCCATGTGCAGCTATTGTTAATCTAAAAAAAATTTTTTTAAAGGCAAGGTCTTAGGCCACACATGGTAGCATATGCCTTTAATTTCAACACTCAGGAACAACGTGATCTCTAGGAGGTCCAGGCCAGCCAAGGCTATATAGTGAGACCCTGCCTCAAAATTGAACAAACAAAAAAGGTCTTGTTGTGTATTCTAGGTTGGCCTTTAACTCATAAATTTCCTGCCTCAGTCTCTAGTGCAAACAATGCGGGAACTTACTTGTTTTTGATGTTTTCCCTTAAGAGAGGGATGGGAAAGCCCTAATGGGCTTTCTGGCCGGGGAGATCTAGGTTTTAATCACAACTGGGCCAGTTACTAAATTGTTCTTGCCTTATTATCTCATATTTAAAGTGGAGATATTAATACATGAATAGTACTTTACACAGTCTCAGCACTTGGTTGGTTAATAATAAAGATGTCCTTTCCCATCTTATTCTGGCTTTTAGCAGAATGATGTTAGAAATAGCTGTAGTTGGCTCATAGGGAAGTCTGTATTTCTGACATACCCCATGATCCATGCTATCCTGAGAATGATTCAAGGGATGCCAGCACCCCCTGCCTTAGGGATCATAGGATGTAACATTTGGTAGTGATCCTGTTCTCTGCACTAACTTCCTTCTCAGGACGAGAAGCTCACTGTAACCCAGGACCTCCCTGTGAACGATGGGAAACCTCACATCGTCCATTTCCAGTATGAGGTCACCGAGGTGAAGGTCTCTTCCTGGGATGCAGTCCTGTCCAGCCAGAGCCTGTTTATAGAAATCCCAGATGGATTATTAGCTGATGGGAGCAAAGAAGGGTAAGGAGACAGTAAAGAGAATGGTTATTGGGGATAACAGCTTTATACGGGAGTCTATACCTTTTCTTGTAGATCTAGACTCTCAAAGTAGATAATGCTTTGTTATAGGTTATTTTTAGCCAGTATATCAGGCCTGCTCTAGGTTATAATTAAAACAAATTGTTACCATATTAACCATGAGCCACCATACAAAGGTGCATTTTCAAAAGCCAGGGAAAACAGGTAGAATGGCAGAATTTCAATGGATTGGGCACTGTTCTGTAAAAAAGCAGTCCCAGGACATTCTCTTGACTGACCACAGGTTTTCTTTTGAGATAGGCTCTCACTTTGTAGACAAGGCTGGCTTCAAACTTAGAGACCCACCTGCCTTTTCCTCTTGAGTACTCGGATTAAAGGAGTAAGCCATCACACCTGGACCCAGTGTAATACCCACAGTGAACTGGGTTCTGTTGAAGGCCCTGCACTGTTATGTGACCTGCACTAGATAGGACAGTGTTAATTTTCAGATGAAGAACTCATCTGAGAGAGACAGCCCCTGGCCTATCTGAGGTGTATTTTTCTCTTAATGTAGGGCACTAGGTTGAGGTCTTCAAATGGGAACCTTTTCTAGAGATTCTATATCAACTCTCCAAAGGCCCTCTTGGAGGTTGGGTGGAAGTCTGGGGGTTGGTGGCAGTGGACCTGAGCAGTACTCTTTGTCCTTGCAGATTGTTAGCACTGCTAGAGTTTGCTGAGGAGAAGATGAAAGTGAACTACGTCTTCATCTGCTTCAGGAAGGGCCGGGAAGACAGAGGTGAGCAGTCAAAACTCTTGAGACCTATAGACCTGTTAGTGGGGTCTAGGGTGGAAGCAGAGGGCTGTATACTGTGCATACTTACCTTACAAACTGGGAGAGTTGTGGCCAAGGGGAAATGCTTGAGGACCTAGAATTTGTTACATCCAAATTCTCTGGATTTGAGCTTCATCAGAGTCCCTTCTATGCTTTATTTTCTGCAGCTCCACTCCTGAAGACATTCAGCTTCTTGGGCTTTGAGATTGTACGTCCAGGTCATCCCTGTGTCCCCTCTCGGCCAGATGTGATGTTCATGGTTTACCCCCTGGACCAGAACTTGTCTGATGAGGACTAATGGTCATAGAGGATGCTTTGCCCAAGAGCCACAGTGGGGGAAGAGGGGAAGTTAGGCAGCCCTGGGACAGATGAGAGTGTTTCTGGCTGTCTAGGGAAGGACATTGAGGGGCTCAGGTTGAGGGTTGCCCATTGTGTTCTTGGAGTTGACTCGTTGAAATTGTTTTCCATAAAGAACAGTATAAGCATATTATTCACATGTAATCACCAATAGTAAATGAAGATGTTTATGAACTGGCATTAGAAGCTTTTTAAACTGCGCTGTGATGTGCTCCATCTAGCCTGGGGAGGAAATTGCCTGGAGGGGTAGAGACTGCCTGGTCTGGGGGCAGGGGCTGGTGGGCAGCACTGTCAGGCTTGGGTTTCCTTGCAGTTGGGCTTTCTTTTTTTGGTTTTTAAGACTTAGGTATTTTCTTTCTTTGCTTCCTGTCACCCAGGGGCTCCTGAGTATAGGCTTTTTAGCTTCTGGGCAATGTCCTTGGGTTGTTTTTGACACTCCACCTTGGGCTTCTTGGCATTTTGTGTCTGGCCTGGTGTAAGCAGGTCTGACCTCGCTTTCTTTACAGCTTAGTGTTATTCTGGCATTTGGTTAAGCTGGCTTAATCTGTTTAATGTTACCAGTGCATTTTAAATAGGGGCATTGAAATTCACCCCCCACCACCAGGGCTTTTTTGGGGGTGCCTGGGCCTTAAGAAACTAGCCAAACTACATCTCAAGTTACCACCAGAGTTCTTGCCTCTGTGGCCCAGGCCCCAAGATCTCTTTCCTAGCAAGAGCAGAGAGGAAGCCTAGCAAACTCAGGGCTTGGGATTTGTGGGGGAATCTGTTCTTAGGGACTGGATGCCTCTGGCTGGCCAAGCACAGTACTGACTGCCTCCCTAACAGGTTCCGAGTAGTGTCTGCTCTACAGGGCCTAGGAGTAGGCTGGACAGTAGATGTGGCCTGCTCTTTACTGCTTTCACCAAACAGCTTGTTCTAAAGGGAAAAGAAGGGAGAGAGATCTACATTGGGTGTGGGGGTGTCAGGGAGGCAAGTGTGTTGTGTTACTGTGTCAATAAACTGATTTAAAGTTGTGGTTGGTCTGTTCATTATTCCTGTACCAGAGCCAACTTCCCTACCACTCCTAGAGCTTAACATAATACAAATGTGGTATATAGTTCCTAGGGAAAGGGCTGCTGGTCTCTGGGGCCATCTTAAACTCTAGGGTTGCTAAGGACACACTAAGTGCCCCTTGGAGAGAGGTGTGTATACATAACACTTTCCTGTGTGGTAGCAACTAACCCAGAATCCCAGTTGTTTTAGTTTTTTATGGTGCTGCCTAACTTTATACCTGGATTTCTTATTTCTCCTTTTTTGATTCAAGGTTACCATAACTCTGACCTTAACTTGTGGTGACGTTCTTGCCTCCGCCTCTGCAGTGCCATCATACCTGCTCTAAGGTCTTTAAAAGAAACAGTACATTCTTTTCCTTGCTAGTTTCCTCCTTTTGGAGCCCAGTGTTCTAAGGCATGTCTTAAGATCTCTTTGTACCACTAGCATGAAGAGTCATGCTACACACTCCCATCACCTCATCTGAGATTTCTCGTGGACACTCTGCATGCATGTTACATCCCTTCCCCTCAAGGCAATGTTCTTCTATCTATGGATTTGCAACTGCCTTGTAGTCAACCCTTAGTTTCTCCCAGGCATGGCCTGTTTTCAACTTGTTTTTTCCTGGTGCTTACCTGTGTTTTATTTAGCCAAGTCACTAAACTTGGGCTCCATTTGCACTGGTATTCCTTCAAAGTGAGCTCAAGTTAGAATTGGCCTGAAAATACCCTCCAAACAGATCACTCCTAGAGGCAGCCTAAAGGCAGTAAGCGAAGTCAAGATTCAAATGTAAAAATCTGAGAAATCCATTTCCAAATAAACAGGGGTAACAAAACAAAACTCAGTCCTTTACTTTTTCAGCCTGAGCTTGCAAGGCAGAGGGAAACACAGTTTCTGCTGCTGTATGCTGATGGTTCCTGTTGACAGCCAGTTAAATGGGCTGACCTGGAAACTATATACCTACCCAAAGAGCTTCCTGTCAGACACACAAAAACTGGGCTGTTGAAGACCACCACTGACAATGCACAATCATGGAGAGCAGGCAGCAGCACTTCATTTGAAAAAGCAACTTAGAAGGTAGAAAATTTTGGGGTGATGAAGGGGGGGAGGATAGGAGAGGGAGATACGTGAAAGGCAAACTTTAGTCTAAATGTAAGAACAGGGACATTAAAAACTTTATTCAATAAATACAACAAATAATTTAAAAATATACTTCAATTCCAAAGCCAATTAAGAAAAGGAAGTAAAGACAAAGGGGAGGTAGGGGGCGAAGAAAGGTAAGAAAAAGAGAAAGGCTGAACATGGTTTGGCTGGGCTATGTTTCAGAAGGTACCACTCTTTGAGAGTCTCGTCAATAAATCCTTAGCCCTTGATCTCATAGGGTAAACCACAGAAGTCCAGGAGTGATCCCTGGACCAGCAGACTTCGGAGACTAGAATGGGTGGGGGTTGTGTTCTGGGCGGTAATTTTCCCACTTGTTCCTAAAAACCTTCCATTCTAACTCCCAGGCAGGTTTAAGTAGTGCAAAATCTCAGGCAGAGAGTTCCCAGCTGCATAGTTTCATAGATGAATGAATGTTCAAAGCCAGGGCCTCTGAGAGGTAGGTCCCAGAGTACCCAGGGGTTGAAAGCCACTTTGGTGAATGGGATCCAAGGGTAAAAAGAGGAGGCCAGGATACAGGATCAGCCAGTGGCCAAGCCAGAAAACAATGCTGGGCAGGAAAAGGCTCAGGGGGAAGGTAGTCTGCACACTGGATTCAACAGCTTGCTGTCAGCCAGGGAAAGTGAAGCTGAGGGTGCATATGGAGCAGGACTAGAGACAGGGAAGCTGAGGGGGACAGAACAGCTAGGGGAGGAGGCAGCAGCTCAGCAGCAAACTCCAGGAGAAATAACCAGCAGCCCTCACAGATTTGTGATTGTCTCTTAAAAAGATTTATTTTCTCTTCTTGCCTGAATGTACAAAGGCAAAAAGAGTACAGTTTGTATATATATATATTTATATATATATATATAAAAAAAACAAGGAACTTGGTAATGTACACTTTACAGAAGGGAAGAATCAGGAAGACTGAAATTAAATCCAACAGAGCAACGCCAATGGAACAAAAGCTATGAACAGCAACACTGCCCCTTCAGCCCGGGCCTCCAGCTTGCCCCAACCTGCTCCCAATGGGAGGGCTGAGCACCAAGGCAAGCGGGTGGACTGGGGCAGGAGGGGCTGGGGACAAGGCCTGGGAGGGCCATGGCAGGGAATCACTGGAAAGTTTCCTAGGATGCCCTAGTAATAAATGACAAAGGCCCAGAATTATGGGCCAGCTAGCTGCCCAGCTGAATCTTGGGGGGAGGGGGCATCAGAGTACACAATAGGATGGTGATAGGGTATATGGTGTAGTAAGTGACGAGGAGGCCTCAAACCTATATCCATTTCTCTAGCCCTTCTGTAGTCTTAACTCCCAACTTCCTTTAGCTAAGCCCCCACCCCACCCTGGAGCCTGAAGAGGAAATGCATGAAATGATCATTCCAGAGGGTACTCTCTTACCCTTCTGTGTGTTTCTTTGACCTTGAGATGTGTAGTGAGTATAGGCTAAGTAGCAACTACATGTACATGTAAAGATCAGGAAGAGCTGAAGGGAACTGGCACACCATAAATGAGGAGGAAACAGACATGCATCGTAGGCAGTGGCTGTTAAGCCATGGCTGCCCTCTTTGGGGTGAGGCCCCTACTTCTTACAGCTTCTCCACATAGGTCTCACAGGTTATTTAACAACAAGGGCATGGGCAGCTCAGTGAGAGGCTTTGCAGACTGGACCAGATCTTGTCTCTGACTAGGTGTCACAGGTAGACCCCTGTGGAAGAGTGGAGGTGGACAGCTAATCTCTCAAAACTAGTCAGGATCTCCACAGCTGCAGCTGTGTGATACTATTTCAGGGAGGGAAGACTGGACTCGGACTAGGGACTAGGAGGATCAGGCTGGGAACATAGTGTCATTTTTCTACCACTAATCTCATTTCAGGGTAGTGCCTGTTCTTCACGGGGCACTTGGGTAGAGGGATCAAAGAGCTGACTTTTTTTAAGGGGAGTGGGGAAGAGAGAAGGAGAAGAGAAAGAGAAAGCTGTTACCTTCTGCAGAACCTAAGGCTGTCTTGCAAATATAGACATACCTCCTCTGTTATAAAATGAGGTGGAAAAGGCAGGAATGTGGACCATGCCTATCCAATGAAAAAGAAAATTGCTCCAATGGTTTCTTTACAATATGTACAAAGCACATTGCAGGCCAGTGCCACAGATACATACAAAACACACAACAATATTTAAAAAACAAACAGGAACAGATGGGCACTTGGCTCTACTCACTGGAGTTCTTGGGGAGGCATAATTAGGCTGAAGGTCAGTCACCCTCTTAGTAAGGGTGATGAGTTAGGTTTCATGTCTCCAATATCTACTTCCACGAATAAAAGGGGGGTCACTGCCCAAAGTACTGCTTACTGAGACAGCATGTGTCAGAGGGATCCAATAGTGGTGAGGGAAGGGGCTGCCTGGGGTTCTGCCAACAGGTCTAAAATGGATTTTTCAAGTGCCCAGAACCCAACTTCAACAAAAATAAGTACTTGGAAACAGGAAAGGTTTGTGGGTCAGAGGTGCTAAGAGCCCCAAGCCTGTCTATGTATAGGGAGGGCTCATGGGTCCTTGGAAACCACCTTCTCCTGGGCTTTGTGCTTACTGTCTCCCACCATCTCACTCTCCCAAAGAAGTCAGAGCCATCTACCTTCCTGCTCTCAAACTGTCATTTCTGACATTCTTGTCACAAGCTCCCTGTTAGCCTAGGCTGGAATCTGTGGATCTTTCTCTCTCTTGCAGTCTAGAGGGTAAAGACAGGAGGGGAAGGTAACAAAGGGATGATACCCTGCAATAGCAGAGAGCTAAAAACCATCCCACATCATGGGAAGAAGTGACTGATAAAGCTGGGTCATCACTTTCCCAGCACACAACCTTGCAACTCAGGAGAACAGAGAAATGTCTGCACCTCAAAGCCTCATCCCACCAAGTGCACTCTGGCTTGGGTGTATAACACTCGAATAAGCTATTTCAGGGTCTAAGGAGCAAATGACCTCCCTTGGTCAGTGGTCCCTAAAACAAAAACCTGTCATATTGGCACACATGGAGTTCGAGAGTGAGCTGAATAAAATCATGTATCTATAGACAGAGGAACTGGGCTGTATACATTTGTGACCCTAAATGAGAAAGATACTCAGATGACTGAATGTCTTCAAGAACTGCTTGAAGGTGTTCGTACAGCCTGCCTTCTGGTTCATGCCCTAAAGTGATGTGGCAGACTCCAAGGTTACCCATGCTGGGAGGAAGTCTATTCTGCCTGAGTTGTAAGAGCCAAGCAGTAGAAGAGGTGAGGTCAGTATGGGGATTCCCACCCCTGGGAAAGGCACCAAGGGGTTAGAAAGAAAGAGATAGGGCAAGGAGTTGGGAGATGAAAAGCAGCAGGAATTTTGGTGAGGAAGCAGGTTCAATTTCACAGCCTCCATTTATGCTCCAGCTCCTCCCAGCATCCCCAGGGAACCCTGTGCTGGTGCTAGAACCCCTTACCTACTGCCTAACTGGAGCATACGGCTCTGGTGGGGCAAATGCCTTCCTCTCCCTTTACAGGTTAGGCTCTGAGCATTTATCTGTGCTCACTTTACAGGGGGATGTCTCCATGCTTGAAGACCGTGTCTTCACAACTACAGGGAAAACAGCCCCCAGCTTCTTTCCTGAGATTCTAATTTGTCCACGTGCTGCCAGTTCCCAGGGCCCAAACCACTGAGGAGATTTGGAATCTTGTTGATGGTGGCAATGACAGTGAGAAGGGTTATGGCTGCTGTGCTGTCTTCAGACCTTACGCCATGCTTGGGGTCCCTCCCAGGTGTGTGTAGGGCACTGCTCTGGCAGTAGACTAGGGGCTAGGTTAACAGAGCAGTAACTTCTCTGGGATGAGGCTGTGTTCCCTCGGTTGCTCCTATGCCTTCATCTCCACAGATGCCACAACAGTCATAACTGTGGCTGAGAGAATAAATATTTTTGCAAAGTACCAGTTCTTCAGCTCCTGAGGAAGAGGGAGGGTCAGGGAGTCCGAGGGTCTGGTGGAGGTGAGATAGCTAAGGGTCTGCCTTCAGTCACGGTAGGAATGGCAAACAGGATGATCAACACCGTGGAACTGACGGTAAAATGGCACCTCCAGCACCGCCTTGATGAGCCAGTCTGGCCCACAAAGCTGACTTCATCTGGGCACTTGGTGTTCTGCAAAGGAAACGTGACAGTAAACAGGTAATTGTCGCCTGCTGGCAGGATACCCACAAGATGGCGCTCTATGAGAATGAGCTGAGGCTGGTGAGATGGTTTGGTGAGTAAGGGTGCTTGCTGCAAAGCTGGAGCTGAGTTCCATCATCCACCTAGTTAGAGGAAGGAACTCCCTCTAAGTTGTTCTTTAACTTCTGTACATATATACCACCCTCAACAATAAAGAAGACAAAAAAGAAAAAGCAACGTAGGAAAAGCCACCTAGTGCTGGCTCCTACATAGGTCCTAAGATGCACACAGCTTCATAAAAGGCTGGTGCAACAGACTTGGCCAACGGTCTCCTTTTCCAGACCTCACACAGTTACCCCTGAGTTGAGCACCACAGGGATTCTGTGATCCAGGTAGCAGCTAACCCTGTTAATTTGTTACCCCAAATTAACAAAAGCAACTTACCATTCTCACCTCCTGGGGGGTGGGTAGAGTGAGGGAGTTGAGCCTTGCTGGCTGGCAACAATGGCTGTAGAAGAAAGCCCTGGGCAAGCAGAGAACATACTTAATGTAGCACTCAGAAAATCATCCTTCACATTTCACTAGTTGGCTGGATATAGGGAAGAATTTCCCCTTAGGTTCCCCTAGCGCCACTGAATTTTTGGGGTGCCAACAGAAAAACAAACAACCCTGATACTTGGCCAGATTTAGTGGGTGAGGGTACAGCTTGGTTTTCAACTGTCTGTTTCTCTTCAGTGGTGGAAACACCTGTTCCTTACTCTGCTGAATATGAAAGCATCTAAGCTCCCAGGGAGGAAATAAATGTCAGCTTAATTCAGGGCCTCTAGAACCCAGGACAAAGTGGATGTTCTTCTTGTGTTTGTTTAAGACAGAGTCCATTTCATGTGTGTGTTGCCCCCATGTGAGGGGGTCAGAGGACAACCTTGGGTGTCATTCCTCATGTGCTGCCTACTTTTTATTTGAGACAAGGTCTTTCACTGGCCTGGAACTTTGCCAAGTAGACTAGGCTAGCGGGATAGCAAGCTACAGGGATCTGCCTGATTTTCCTCCCACCTAACCATTATAGTTACAAACACACACCACCACATGTCTTTTTACATGGGTTTTGAGGACTAAATTCAGATACCCACACTTGCAAGGCAAGTGCTTTACTAAGTAATTTTCTCAGCTCTCCTTAAATTTATTTTTATGCTCCTGCTTCAACCTCCCAAGTGGTGGGGATTATCTTATATTTGAGGGGAGAAAAAAAATATTCTTGGAGGGCAAGGGGCCTTGCTATAGGTACTACTACCGAAAGAGAAACAAAACTAGAGGTGACGAGGATGAGAACCTTACCTGCGGCATAGGGTAGGTTGTACTGTGCTGGGAGCAAGGAGTAGCCCAAGTGATGGTGGTGGTGGTGTGTGGACATCAGGCGCTGGGAAGGGGAAGTGCGGGGCCGGTCGACACTCCTGTCACCACCTCCTGTTCCCCCAACACTGCTACAGCTGCCACCACCCCCAACTACCCCACAGCCTCCCCGATCTCTCTCCTGAGAATTTTTATCACTTATCTGGAAAGGAAAGGAGACACACAAAGGTACTATAGTGAGACACACACACTAGTGATCTAACCAGGGCCCTACATTAGGACTCTTAAAAATGCAGGGCATCTATAAATAAAGGGGGTGCGCCCATGGGGCCAATGTCAAGTCAGCCAAACTGGACCTTGGTCAGAACCTGAACTTGCCCACGTCTCCCATGCTGTGGATCTTGATTTCTTGGTCTTTGGACAAAGACTTGGGCTGCATGCCCCACTTACCGTGGGAGACTTGCTTTTGTAGTGACTGGCATGTTGCTGCAAGATGTCCAGGGCTTTGGACTCTGAGCTGGCTTTACAGCTCACATTGGGGCTGGCACGCGCCTTGTCAGCATCCTCGCCACCTGATACCTTGCTGCCATAGGGGGAGAAAGAGTAGCTGGAAGGCAAATAGGAACCTAGGGAAGGAGAAATCAAGCTGTCAAAGAAATGAGGATGGCAAAAGAAACTGGTCTAGTGAGTGGTCAGGTGGCATCAACTCTCCTAGGCAGCATCTGAGACACTTTCTACCACAGCATCTCTGGGACAACACTCTTGGTTTCTTCCTCCTTTAACAAGCTCTACAAGAGGAACAGATGAAGGGACAAAGAATATGGCACTCAGTTTCCCACAGCTGACTTCTCAGATCTCCTGTGGTTGCTGATATTATCTCAGAGTCTTATGATAAAGTAAAAAGATCAAAGGATTTAAAGTCAGACAGCTTTGGGCTGGATAACCCTGAATAACGTGACAGTCCTTTTGACTTTTGGTTTATCATCGAAAGTTGAAAGTGGAGCTGGAGAAGCAGCTCAGTGATTAAGAGTATATACAGCTCTTCCAGAAGACTTGGGTTCAATTCCCAGCACCCACATCAGGCAGCTGTCTCTAACTCTAGCCCGAGGGAAGCGGATGTCCTGTTCTGGCCTCTGCAAACACTGTGCTTACACGCAATATCTCACATACAGGCATGCACACACACGTTCATAAATAAATCTAAAAAACTTAAAAGATACCCATACAAAAAGGTAACATGAGGGTCTGGAGAGATGACTCAGAGGTTAAGAGCGCTGGCTGCTCTTCTAGAGATCCTGAGTTCAATTCCCAGCACCCACATGGTGGCTCACAACCATCTGTAATGAAATCTGGTGCCCTCTTCTGGCCTGCAGGGATACATAAGGAGGAACGATGTATACATAATAAATAAAGCTTTAAAAAAATAATAACAACATGAGCCAGTTAAAGTGCTCTACTACCAGTACTTGGGAGGTAAAGGTAAGAGGATTGTTGCAAGGAGGCTAGCCTGCACTACACAGTCAGGGTTCATAGTAGTAAAGACCTTCTACAAACAAGCAGTATGAAATTTCTAGCACTGAGAAGGCTAAGGCAGGAAGATGAATTCAAGGTCAGCCTGGGCTACAGAGATGCATCAGTGGTTAAGAACACCTACTGTTACTGCAAAGGACCCAGTTTTCATTTCTAGCACCCACATGGCAGCTCACAGCTGCTCGGAACCAACCCTAGTTCCAGTGGGCATAACTAACACCTTTCTGGCCTCTTTGGGTAGCAGGCACGCATATGGCAGGCAAATATTCATACACATAAAAAAATCTTTAAAAAGGGGGGCTGGAGAGATGTTCAGTGGTTAAGTAAGAACACTAGTTGGTCTTCCAGAGGTCCTTCCTGAGTTCACTTCCCAGCAATCACATGATGGCTCACAACCACCTGAAATGAGATCTGGTGCCCTCTTCTGCCTACAGGGATACATGTGGACAGAACACTATATACATAATAAATAAATGCAATCTTAACAAAACAAGACCCACAGAGGGCTCAGTAGGTAAAAGGGCACTTGCTACCAAGGCTAACAACCTAAGTTTGGTCCTTGAAACCAACATGGTAGAAGGAGATAACTGCCTCTTGCAAGTTGTCCTCTGTCTGACCTTCACAGATTCATGGTAAGGGCAGGCGCACACATGAAATAAATGTATAATCAAAACAAACAAGCAAAACAGTAAAACAATGAGCTGGGGAGGCAGTTCAGCCAGTCTGAAGTGCTTCCTATACAAGTATGAGGGCCAGATTTCAGATCACCAGGACCTACATAAAAGGCTTGGCACTTGTACCAATAATTTTAGCACTGTGACGCTGCACAGGAGACTCCCTGGGGGCTTATTGGCAAGTCAGTCTAACATAATCAGTAAGCTTCAGGTTCAGTGAAGGGTCCTGTTTCAAAAAATAAATTGAAGAGCAGTTGAAGAAGACAAGTAACATTGGCCTCTGACCTCCACACACATGCACATGAGTAAGAACACACACAAGCTGGGGTGGTGGTGGCATAAGCTTATGATTCCAATACTTGGGAGTAGAGGCAAGAAAGAGGAAGAAAGTTGGAGGGCAGCTTACACTACATAGTTAATTACATGCCAGCCAGGACACATTAAACAACCCTGCCTCAATAAAAACAACAGAATAAGCAAAAAGGTGCATAAATCATTCAAGACAGTGCCTGGGCCAGAACAAGCCTCAACAGATGGAACTCTTATATAGATGGTAAGGTATACCACAAGGGTGAGATGATCTCCTGTATCTGTTTGAAAAGCTTATTTGTATTTAGAATTTATCCTATAATAATGCAGGAGAATGTCAAGACTATAGGCTCTTGGAGGCTGGGAGCTGTAAGGAGTGAGTGCTCTGGCAATCTAAATGGAAAACAGGGATTACCAGAAGCTGAGGAGGGGCAGGACAGAGTAGGGCAGATTGGATTATAGATGCCCAAACACAGGCAGAAGACATAAACCCTCGTGTACATACAATGGAGTGGCTGCAATTCATGAAAATCTATTACATATTTCATGAGGTGCTAGAAGAGAAGATGACAAAGGATGCAAACATGGGGAATGCATTTACCTTGATTTCATCAGTGAACACTAAGTATGTGTGTTGAAAGTCTACATTATGGCCAGGCATGGTGGGGACACACTCTTAATCCCAGCACTCAGGAGACAGGCAGGTAGGTGGCTCTCTATGAGTTAGAGGCCAGCTCTTTCTACACAGTGAGTTCCAGCCTATCCAGAGCTGGCTCCACAGTGAAATCCTGTTTCAGGGAAACAAAAATAACAAGCCCTCTCCCTAACCTCCAACCAACCAACAAACAAAATAACAACAACAAAACCTGGAATTCCATCTCAGAGGAATCCTACCTAGCTTCTCAGGCAACATAAATTGTGAGTAGAGTTGAGTATGAGCATTTTTTTTCTAACAAGTTAAAAAAATTTAAACCTTGACCCACTGAGAACTCATTGTCAGCAGTGTAAGAACTAATTTTTCTCAAGCTGAACCTACTGGACATCCCCCCAGCTGACTTCAAAATGCTCTCTGCATCCCTGACAGCTTTCTGATCTCACAGCTGAGCACAGCCTCAAAGATGAATGCCTGCGTTGTTCTCGTTTGAATCTTATTTGTCACATGTATTGCCCCTGCTGAATTAAGCTGTGAAGTCCTTGAGTGGAAGGAACTGGAACTGGTCTCTTCTATTTCTTTAGCATTTCCCACAGTGCCCTGAATACAGCAGAAACCAGAGTGCATGTCGAAAGAAATTCCAGCAGAGAGAAGCTGGCTGTGATGGACAGGGGTTTTTACCACTGATAACCAAGAAAAGCTGACAGTAGAGGCAACTTTAGCTGGAGCAAGGAAGAGGTAGTTTTTCTGACTGTAATTAGGGTCATTTAAGGTTACAGTGGCAACTTCACAGCATGTACACATTGAAAATAAAAGGGCTGTCATCCAAGTCAGTCTCACTGACACTTAGAGCCAAGGCAACAAAGCCCTGGATTTGAAAACTGCGTCCTCTCCCTTCCCCAAGAACAGCACAGCCAGCACTAGGTACTGTACCTGGGTAGTTCTGCATCATCACAGCAGGCATGCCCCGGTAGCTGGGGTGGTTGGGGTCATACGACTGGCTGTAAGAGTAGCCATGCATGTAGGGGATGTAGGACTGGTGCTGGGTGAGGGGGGAGGATACAGGCACATGGACACTAGGCCGGGGCTCCTTGCTTCCAAGGCGGGATTCCTCTGATGTGGGTAGCTTGCAGTCAGTGCTTGTGCTTTCTTTCCCATCTTCCTTGGGAACAGAGTCCTTACTCCGACTCCTTTCCTCCTTTAATTTTCGGTCCCGCTCCTCTTTCCACCGATCATCCTCTGACTTGATGTCTGAGTATTTGGCAGGATAAACATATGTCCACATCCGGGGCTCTGTCTCCTGCAAAACCATAGAATAAATGCTGAGTAATGATACACACAAAAGATCCTTTTAAAACCCAAGGTCCCAGCAGAAATACCAGATCAGAATATTACAGCACCCAAGGCAGAGTGGGATCTTGGCTTCTACCAATTTTGTTTACAAAAGCAGTTAGTTCCAACACTGGGGAGGCAGAGGCAGAGGCAGAGGCAGAGGCAGAGGCCAGGCAGAGGCAGAGGCAGAGGCAGAGGCAGAGGCAGAGGCAGAGGCAGATAGATCTCTATGAGTTCAAGGCCAGCCTAGTTTACAGAGAGTTCTAAGCCAGCCAGTAATGCATAGTAAGACTGTGTCACTCACTACAAAACAAAGCAAAACACCCTCTTAAACCCAAGGAAACAAGATTTGGGAGAGAAAAGGTAAAGCCGTCGTCAGTGGTACACTCTGGGGCAATGACTCCAGGAAGAGGAGGAGTTGTGTTTTCCACAGTCATCACCACCACTCTTATCAGGAAGGGTAGGACTAACACCAAGAGGAAAGGAAAGACATTCTAAGTCCCCTGTGTGAATGTCTGCAGAGATCAGAAGACAGCATTAGATTCCCAGGAGCTGTAGTTACAGGAGGTTGTAAGCCATCACATGTGAGTATTAGGAAGTGAAGTTAGGTCCTCTGGTAGAACAGCAAATACTCTTAACCACTGAGCCATCTCTTCAGCCCCATTAGTTTTCATTTTTAAATATTATTTATTTATTTAGAGAAGAGAGTCTCTACTGCTATGTAATGCAGGCTGGCCTTCAACTTACTATGTAGCTCAGTGTGGCTATAAACTCAAGACAATCTGCCTTTAGCCTTCCAAGTACTAAGATTACAGGCATGTGCACCACAGCTAACACCATAAAATCCTTTTTGAAGAAACCTGTTAGCTGAATACTATATGCTTTCATTCCAGTGGAACATAGGCTAGGAGTGAGATGTCCAGGTTCTTGTCCTGGCTCTCTTCATGAAGGCTCAACTGACTCTAGACAAAACAGACAGCCAGGCAGAGGCAGGTGGATCTCTGTGAGTTGAGACCAGCCTGGTCTACAAGAGCTAGTTCCAGGACAGTCTCAAAAGCTACACAGAGAAACCCTGTCTCAAAAAAACCCGCAAACAAAACAAACAAAAACAACAACAAAAAGACTGTCTTATTGTCCTTCTTTCCCATCTAAGGGTAAAATACCTTTTAAAGAGGTAAAAGTACTTAAAAAAATTTAAAATGTACAGAATTCCTAAAGTTATAGAACTTTCCTGCTAATCTCAATTCTATGGAACTCCTACACAAGACAGTGCCAGAAACTTATTTAGTGTCTCCACTTCCTTACATACAACAGTTACCTGTCGGTACCAGAGTATTGGATCCACCTCTGCCTGTCGGCCACATTCAGTGCCTGTCTTAGCCTCAGAGGCCTCCTTGCTTAGGTGGCTGGCCTCACCCAGCTTCCCTTTAAGGCCTTCAGGGGCCTGGCTGGGGAGCTTTGATGAGTCATCTAATTTGGGAATGATGACGGATTTGGCAGGATCAGCCCCTGGCTCCTTGGCCTTGCCTGGCCCTGATTTCACCAGGTCTGTCAGGCTGGGAGCCTTGGTGAGAGTTGGTGGGATTGATGGCTTTTGCTTCCACTCTTCCTTGAGGGATGCCTCCCGCTCTTTCAGGCCCATCTCTGTCTTCTTGTCCAGTCCCCGAGGCTGCTGCTCCAGGCTCTGTCGCTTCTGTTGTTCTTCATACTGCTGCCGATAAGCTGTGTTGGTGCTCAAGAGGTGGGTGTGGTAACTCTGGTCACTGTAGCCATATGGAGGCACATAGGCATACTGGTTGTAGTACAGGGACTGCATGTACATGTTGGGCCGTTGCTGGATGACAGAGGGCTGTTGACTGGAACTGCTCAGCTCAGGTTTCTTTTCCTCACAGACATCATTCTTCACTTTCCCTTCTATGCTCTCGGGCTCCTCATCCTTCTTTGTCTTGAGGGCCTGGCCCTCCATTCCTGCCTGGCTGCTTGAATTGAGAGCCCCTGGGCTGGACTGTGCATAACCTGGAGAGTAGTAACTTTCAAAGCCTTGATAATATGGTGATTCTTTGTTCTGTGGCTGAGGGGGGAAAAGTGTTTTCTTAGCTCCATCTTTAACCAGCTGTTCAGGGTCCTTGGACTTGACACTGTCCACCTTGCCCTCCCCATCCTCCCCAGCATCAGAGATGTCAGAGTAGGCAGGGCTATTGGTTTTGACTGAACTGGCTTCAGCACCGTTCTGGGTCACCACATGTAGAGGAGTTAGGGGTTGGGTGGGGGTAGTACTATCTAGGCGGCTGCTGCCTCCAATTGAAGGGCTGGGGGCATTGTCTGTAAAACTGTAAATCTTATCAGCTTCAGCCTTGATACTTGCTAACCGGCTTTGGTGGGAGTCTGAGGAGCCATTCAGAAGCCCCTCCATTTTTATTCCATCTCCTGACGATTCTCTGAACGGGCTTTTACCTTCTTCTGCTCGGCATGCCTTCCCAGGGGTCAGAGGACTTTCAAGTTCCTTTGATGATTCCTTCTTTTTTTTGTCTTTCTTTTTCTTGTCCTTGGCAGGAGTCAAGGCAGGGTTGACTGTGAAAGGTTCTCCCATAACAGTAGGCTTGGGCTGAATGGGCTTGAGTTGGGGGCTATTGGGCATTGCTTGGACCACTGTGGTGGTCAAGCCTGAGGAGGAGCCTGGGCTTGCTGCTGTAAAGGTGGCAGTCTGAAAAGTGTAGATCTGTTGTGGGGGTATGGCAGGGGCAATGGGCCGGGCTGATTTTAAGCTCTTGGATGGAATCTTTTCAGGTTTCAAACTGGAGGGCTTTTTACATTTTTCTTTTTCCATACACTTTCTTTCCAGAGAGTCGAAGGCATCATTGCTTGTTTCATCCATTACAGAGGGTCCGTCGTCAGAGCCATCATTGGATAAGGCCCCAAGGTCTGTGTCTCCCTCCCCACTCAATTTTTTCTTACAGAGGCCTTTTGTGCTGAATTTACTTGAAGGGGAAGGGCTATGAGGCTCAACAAGCCGAACTTTGGGGGTAGCTGAGCGGGCAGGGGACAAGGATCCTTTTTGTGAGACAGATGCACCGTTGCAGCTGCTAAGGTCTGCATGGAGGGTGGGCTCTTCTCCATACTCACTGTCTCCATCAGCTTCTGGTTTGCTGTCATCATCTGTGTGGGCATGAGCTTGATGGTACTTAAGTCCATTAATGTGCTTGTACTTTTTGTTGCAGTTAGGGTGGGGACAGTCAATCAGGACTGGGGAGGGACAATTTCTGTCCAAAATATTGGGTTCTACCTTGGTGCCAGGGAGGGGCCCGGTGGCTGAGCCCATGGAATTTGTGCGGACACGCTTGTTCCCTTTGGAGTCCTCTGAGCTAGAATTCAGCTCCATATCTGAAAGAGGTTTGTTTTTCCTCTTATTAGCAGAGGAAGGGCTGGCCTTAACATCCTCAGAGGTGCTGCTGGGAGGGGGGCGATGCTCTGAAGAGTTCTGGCTACCTCGACGGCCTTTGCTATTGGCTCCTGCTCTGGTTTTGCTGTTGTTGCTGGTCCCTTTGCTGTCAGAGGCTGTGGCTGTCTCATTGACAGGCGTGTTACTGTTGGGACGCATGCGTTTACCTCTTCCTCGACCGTTACGCATTTCCAAGTCACTAGTGGGGGAGTCACAGAACCTTGGCAAAGGACAAATAGGACAGGATATTAATAAGAGGAAAACACGTTTGTTTTTGTGAGGCAGGGCCTCCTAGCAAGAGCCACTATACTCAGCTTTGTTTATTTGAAGCCCAGGCTTCACTAAGTAGTCAAAGTTGGCCTCCAATTTACAGCAATTCTCCTGCCTAGCCTCCATTTTAATGACTATGGTTTCTTTTAGGAACACAAATGGGAACTATATTGAATAGTAACCTCTTATGTAATTTGCATACTAGTTCTAGATCATTCCACCATATTTTAGGCTCTCAAGCCCTAGCACACTGGGTACTAACATTAGGAATAAGGTATAAAGATACATTGAAATTTTAATGGTTTTTATTATATTTTTATTTTTGTGATGATGTCAAGAATAAATCCCTAAGCCTCATGCAATATCCCAGCCCCAAAATGTTACTCTTAATACACACATTTTGGAGACAAGGTATGTAGCTCTAGTTAGCCTCAAACTCCCTATGTAGCTGAAACTGACTTTGAACTCCTGATCTATATCCACCAAAGGCTAGGATTACAGGGACATAGCACTATGGCTGGCTTGAAATGTTCATTTAAAAATCAACTGTAACTTGAAAATAAGGCCAGGCACAGTGACTCAAACAAATACCTGCAATCCCAGTACCTAGAAGGCTAGGGTAAGATGATAACCTTGGGTTTGAGGCAGTCTGGCCTATTCAGTGGGTAAGACAACCTGGGCTACAGAATGAACCCTTGTCCTAGTGAGGGAGGAAGGGAAAAAAAAGTGGATATAACTGGTGTGGTGGCTCAAGCTAGTTATACCAGCAGTCAGGAGGCTTGAGTTTGAAGCCAACTGGGCCAACTCAAGTAAGATAAAAGACGTAACAATTCATTAATTATGTGGGGGATCAGACCAATCTAAACTAGATTATCTGTACATGCTCACCTTGGGGGTGCCCAATCATGCCTTGTGCAGTCAAGAAGTGTACCCACGTATGTCTTGTTCCTCCATGTCACATTTACCACCAACATCCCTGAAAAATAGAAGAGAGTATGGATGAGACAAATTTGCTGGCCACCGCAAAGAATATTTTCATTTGAGCAGTATTCTAACTTCTATGAAAGTTTAGTGGTGCTTTAGTACCAATGGGACAGATACGATTGGACCAGATTAGTTCAAAGATTTCACAGCCTGATCAAGACATTTCTTAGTTTTTTGAAGCAGAGTTTCATGGATCTTAGACTATCCTTGAATTTGCTATGTATAATTGAGGATGACCTTGAGCTTCTAAGACTCTCCCCACTACCTCTGAGTGTTAGGATTATAGGACAGCCCCTATACACCCAGATTTATGTAGTGCTTGGGACTGAACTCAGGGCTTTCTTCATGCTAGACAAGCATTCTACTAACTGAGCTACACTCTCAGCCCTCCCCAGGTTTTGTTAAGACAGTGTCTTGCTATATAGGCCAAGCTAATCTCAAACTCTATCTAGTCAAAGGATAGTTTTGAACTCATGATCCTTTTACCCCTACTTACTGAGTGCTGGGCTTATATGGATGTGCCACCATGTCTGACTTAATGCATTTATTTTACCTGAGTTCCCTGTATTCCCTAGCTGTCCTGAAACTTAGAGATCTGCCTCTTAGTGATAGGCTGCTCTGCATGACGGTGTACACCTTTAGTCCTGGCAGAGGCAGATCTCTAAGTTTCAAGACAGCTAGGGATACATAGGAGACCCTGTATCAAACCAAACCAATAACAACAACAGATCAGAGACAGGAGACATATTTATAAAGGTGGATGAGTACAGCTGGATGAGCACAGCTGCATAGAGAGAACAGACACAAGTAGATGGATGCTATTTCTATTCTTGAAACAGCTGGGTGGAACACATGTTTATAAATATGACTTCTTCCTCTGTTATACTCTGCAAACTTAGCAGTACGGGATGAGCTGAGCTGAGCTGAAGGGGTACAAGTCAAGAGCGCTGCCAATGCAGAGGGGAAGAGGAACACTTCCAACATGGAAAGACAAAATGGAGGGTTGTTGAAATGTCACAGGAAACACATTTTGCTGAAGTGTAACACTCTTCCTACGAGGTTCTGAGTTGAGACAGCTGGAGAATAAGAGGACAGGAAGGAAAGGCAAAAAATAACACTTTGCAGACCTACTTTTTCCAACAGGCACAAGCTTTGGAACAGTAAAAAAGCAAGAAAAAGCAAGGTCTCCATTTTTAAGGGTCCCTATTTTTCAGTGTTCACAAAGTAAGTGAAGTCTTGGCATATTTATAGACAGCAATTCTGTTATGAACTGTGCTTTATTAAAGTCTCTCTCTGCAGTCATCACCTTTACTGAATCAGACACATGAAAGGTGCCAAGGCACCCTCTCTCCACAGGGGGACTAGAACTAGACCTCTTTTTTCTTACGTATGTTTAAAGATTTTATGTATTCTGCTAGCATGTATGTGTACTACATACATAACCTGGTGCCCACAGAGGTCAGAGAGTGCACTGGATCATCTGGAAGTGGAGTTACAGACAGTTGTGAACCAGCATCTAGGCACTGGGAACCGAACCCAGGTCCTCAGCAAGAGTAGGAAAAGCTATTGATCACTAGACCATCTCTCTAGCTCCTATTCATTTATTTTTTGAGATGGTTTCACTCTGTAGCCCTAGATGGCTTGGAGCTCACTATATAGACAAGGCTGGCCATACAGAGATCTCATTGCCTCTGCCTCCCACATGCTGAGATTAGAGGTGTGTGCCTCCATGTGTGGCTTACTATTTTACTTTAGACATTTTCTATGTACATGTGTATGTGTGGGTGTGCATCTGTAATAGGAGGGGTGTGTGAGGTGTCCTTTTTTGTCACTTTACATGTTATTCCTTTGAGGAAGGGTCACTCTCTGAACTTGGAGCTGGTATTTTTTTTTTTTAACTAGTTATTTAAATTTATTTTATGTGCATTGGTGTGAAGGTGCTAGATCTCCTGGAACTGGAGTTACAGACAGTTGTGAGCTGCCATGTGGGTGCTGGGAATTGAACCCGGGCCCTCTGGAAGAACAGCCAGTGCTCTTAACCACTGAGCCATCTCTCCAGCCCCGGAGCTGGTATTTTTTTTTTTTTTAAGTAGTTTTTTTGGAGACAGCATTTCTTTATTTAGCCTTAGCTGTCCTGGAACTCAGAGATCCCCTGCCTCTGCCTCCCAAGTGCTGGCTCTACAGACATGCACCACCATCGCCCAGCCTGGAGCTGGTATTTTTTAAGGGATCTAGTTGTACAGTTTTCCTGTTACAAGAATTAATTCCTTTTTTTATTCTACCTCCACTACCACTTCTTCATCTCCTCCCCTACTTATGGGGGAATATGTGCTAGGCACCAAATTCAGATTTATTCATGTTGGGCAAGCACTCTGGAGCCACACCCTTAATTGGGCTGTTACAAGAAGTGTAGCTCCTTATGAGGAGCAACTGATGATTGTGGAAGCTAGAATCAGGGAATTTGGGGCATGGTGCAGTAGAAGTATGGGCTAACAAAAAGGAAACAGAACCCAGCTTCTGTGGTATTGGGTAAGAGCCAGCCACCCTGTCCTGTATACTCTGACACTGAAATCTCTCAATAACGTCTTCCATTCCATCTCTACCACAACCATTGGGGGTCAAGCCCTCATTAACTCACCTAAAGACTATTTCAACATCTTTGAAATCAATTGCCTTTACTAAGAACCCCAGGTTTCTGTTCTATCAATCCAGTTAGTAAGCTATTGTCAGATTCACCTACTTCAAACACTGCTTTCAAGCAATTAGCCAACGTAAGTGATTACTTATACTCCATCACTGTGCCAAGTACTACTTGGAGATTCAAAACAGAACAGAGATACATGATTACTGAACTGAAAGTCTCATTCAATTTTCAGGGTACAGAATGGATAAACATAAAATCATTGTCAAGACTGAACAACCAACCATAAAACCCAGTGGCTAGATGTGATGGCATGCATTAGTTCCAACTGCTTGAGAGGCTGAGGCAGAAGGACCACGTGAGCCTAGGAGTTCAAGGTCAGCCCATACGACATAAAGAGGCCTTTATCCACAATAAAAACTAAATTTAAAACAGTCTCTCAAACCATCAGACTCCCCACCCTCTCAAATATATGCAAAGGGTTTTGGGTCATAGCTAATAGCAGAGGTTTAGCATGCACAAGGCGCTGGGCATTCTTAATATCAAAACCCCAAACCATATTCTATGTATTGTGGTAGTCATGATCTGTGCATACCAGAAAAAGAGAAGCAGATTTAGAAAATCCCAAAGGATGAAGATTAGACAACACACAACAAGACAGCATGCTGTGGTGGGCTGGGGCTGTGTCAACACAAGAGGCTCTCAAGAGTTTTCTCAAGCACTGATTCTAAACTAAGTCTTGTCAGTTGCTACAGATTTGGGGCTATTACATTCAGATAAGTCATAGAAAATAAAAACTTGTTTTGTTTTGAGACAGGGTTTAACTATGTAGCTCTGGCTGGCCTGGAACTCACTTCAGACCAGGCAGGCCTTGAATTCAGAGATTCACCTGTCTCCCCAGTGCTGGGCTTAAAGGTATACACCACCCCGCTGGGTGATTCATTTGTTTTTATTTTATGTATAGGAGTGTTTTACCTACATGCATGTATATGTACTGTGTGTTTAATTGGTGATCATGGAGGCCAGAACATGATCCCAGGTTCTCTAGAACTGGAGTTGTGGAAAGTTTTAGTTACCCTGTGGGTGCTGGGAAAGGAACCCCTTTCTACAGCCTCAGACCTTTACTGTAGCTAGCCTTGAGCTTGGTATGTAGCCAGGCTGGCCTCAAAGTTCTGACCCTCCTGCTTTCATATCCCAAGTGCTGGGATTATAGGTTTGTACCATGGCGTGGTGTGTGTGTTTGTGTTTGTGTTTGTGTGTGTGTGTGTGTGTGTGTGTGTGTGTACTATAGCACACATAGAAGTCAGAAGTCAGTTCTCTTCTTCTACCATGTGGGTCCTGGGGACTGAACAATCTATATTGCTCTATTATATCTAGTTTGTAATATCTACAGCCATCATTTAATAATCAATAATTAATGAGATCCTATCCATAGTTTGTGGATAGATATGGTTTGAGAGCTAGTTCAGTGGGTAAGAGTGCTCGCTGTTCAAGTATGAAGACATTAGTATGGATTTCAACACACACATAAAAAGCCAAGCATGACTACAACACATGCCTGTGTAAATCCAGCACTATGAGGGAATGCTGCAGCTTGCTGGCTGCCAGCCTAACTCCAGGTTCAGTGAGAGACCTACTCAAGGTGTTAAGGTGAAGGGTGATACAGCAGATGCCTGAGCCTGTACATACCACACAAACACACCGGAGTCACTAATATACATACTCATGCATGTGTATGCACACACAAAAACATGGTCTCTCATGTGTCTTATAATACAACTGGGATAAACACACACACATAATGACATGCTTTATGCACAAATAAGGGCAGAGTGAAGTATACTTTATTATACCATGACATATCTAGTTAAAGAGGATATGGTATCAAATTTAAAAGAACTGTGATAGTGAAGCTGTAAAATGGCATTTGAAATGTTTTTAGACTTTCCTCTAGATGGTGCTGGAGCAACCATACTGTCATTTGTAAGAGGTAAGAGCTGGTGAGCTGGCTTGTGGTAAAAGTGCTTGCTGCTGAGTCCAGGACCAACTATGTAGAAGGAAAGAAATGGCTCTTGAAAGCTGTTCTCTGACCATGCACCCCTCTTCCCAACAAAGCAAGTAAATAAATGTACAATTTGGGGCTAATTTGTATAATTCATTAGCCTCTTGATGGCTCTGCTATCAATTTCATAGCCCTTTATTCCCAGTCTAGGAAAAATTCTGGGCATTATGAAGAAGTTAAAAATCACAGATAATGTAGACTGCATTACCTTAATATTAAGTTAAAGCAACATTCTATGTGTGGCTTTTAAAATATATTTTTAAAATTTACTTATTATCACTGTGTGTCTGGGCATACACATGCCATAGTATGTATGTGGAGGTCAGAGGACAACCTTGTACAGTCAGCTCTTTCCTTGCATCATGTAGGTTCTAGGGATCAAACTTAGCTCACCAGGTTTGTATGGCAAGTGCTGTACCAGCTGAGCCAACTCTTGGGACTATTTGTGTGTTTTTGTGGGTATGAAGGTAGGGTTGAATGAATTTTTCTCTGCTTTCACAGTATTTATAATACAGAGTGAAGGAACTGAGATAAGCAGATGACATCACCATAGCTAATGTTTACTTACCAGGTTGGAAGATGAAGCTGCCCATAGGGCAGCTGATGAATATTCTAATCTGCCCAAATTAAAAGGCTTTTTTGGTTTGTTTGTTTTTTTGGTTTCTAAAATAGGATTTCTCCATGTCCTGGAACTCGCTCTGTAGACCAGGCAGGTCTTGAACTCACAAAGATTCACCTCCCTCTGTCTCCGAGTATGTGACATCCCCCACCTAGCTGTAAAGAAGCTCTTTAAAGACTAAGATATGTTGTTTTTATTTTTGAGATAGGGTCTCATTATTTACCCCAGACAGGTCTCAAACTCATGATATTTCCTGCCTGGGATTTCCAAGTAGCTGCTATTACGGCATGTACCACAATTTGTCAAGACTAGTAATAAGTTAAAAAGAAAAAAGGACAAGCAAGGTCTATGTAGCTTTGGCTGTCTTGGAACTTGCTATGTAAATTAGGTTGGCCTCCAACTCATGGAGATCTGCCTGTCTCTGCCATCCAAGTGCTGGGGACCAAGGTGTGTGCCCCCCCCCCATGTCCAGAAAGACTAGGAATAATTTTTATTTTTATTTTTATTTTATTTTATTTTATTTTTTTGGTTTTTCGAGACAGGGTTTCTCTGTGGCTTTGGAGGCTGTCCTGGAACTAGCTCTTGTAGACCAGGCTGGTCTCGAACTCACAGAGATCCGCCTACCTCTGCCTCCCGAGTGCTGGGATTAAAGGTGTGCGCCACCAACGCCCGGCAGGAATAATTTTTAAAAGACAGGATTAGTGGCTGAGGAGATGGCTCAGAGGTCAATGGGTGCTCTTCCAGGGAACCCAAGTTCAATTCCCAGTAACCACATGGTGGCTTGCAACTATCTACAATGAGATCTGGTGCCCTCTTCTGGCCTGCAGGGATACATACAGACAGAATGCTGTATACATAATAAATAAGTAAATAAATCTCACAGACAGAACACTCTCTTTATATATATTAAATAAATCTAAACCTCTCCAGCCCCAATAAATAAATCTTAAAAAGGGACAAGATTAAATTGAGACTGTTGTTGTATATACTTTATTGTAACTACCGTTACTTCAGTTATGCTGATAATCTGAAGAAAGAAGGCCCAAGTTTCTAAGTAGTGGTCAGGACTGTGCCAGTCAGGGAGGCACTGTGGTGCACATTTGGTCCCAACCTACAGTACTGTAGGTAATATGGAGTAATGACAGAAAACTTTAAATTGATCATGGTCCATGTTATGAAAAAAAAAAAAAAAAAAAAAAGAGCCGTGAATGGCTATAACTTCAGCATTTAGAAGGCAGAGACAGAAGGGTCAAGAGGTACAGGTTACCCTGGGCTATATATAGCAAGTTCAAGGCCAACCTGGGTTATAAGGGACCCAGTCTCAAAAAACAAAACCAAACTCTAGTATGTAAGAGTTGACAGTAGTGGTGACAATGGTTCACAAGAATAAGGCTGCAAGAGTTCATATATGCCATGAATAGAAACAAAGCAGCTTCTACTTCCTTGCCATAAGGAGAACAATTAACCTAAAGCTATGGAGTGGGGTCTAGAAGACACCTGTGACAAACCTCTCCTGGCCCTTTCACATCAACAGGCACTTATTGCAGTTACCTAGTTTCCATGTGAAAAACCAGTTCAAGACTTGCAGTGATTTGCTCAGCTGCCTTGTGCCCAAAGACACCATTGCAGAAAAGGTTAAAGACAAACTGACTTCTATAATTTAGTCTCCTTCGGTTCTCAATTATATGGTATCTGCTAATTATTTGTATTAGTAATAGTATTTAAGAAAACATTGGTTGTATTATTTGAACATCCTTATTTAAAGATACAAAATTTCACCTACATGAATATAACACATACAAAGGAAATATAAAACTTTGCCCCATATTTTTTTTTCCCCCCAAGACAGGGCTTCTCTGTGGCTTTGGAGGCTGTCCTGGAACTCACTCTGTAGACCAGGCTGGTCTCGAACTCACAGAGATCCACCTGCCTCTGCCTCCTGAGTGCTGGGACTAAAGGTGTGCACCACCACCGCCCGGCCACCCCACAAATCTTAAAGGGAACTTAAAGCTGTTTGCTATTACTTGGTAACAATGACAGGTACAATCTGTGTCATTCTACTCATTTTATGGTGCTTTACATGGCTGAACATGCCTGTAATCCTAACAATCAGAAGCCTGATGAAAAAAGATCTTAAGTTCCAGGCTAGGCTGGGGCTATCTAGTGACACTGTTTCAGAATATCACCAACTACCGCCATCAACAATAACAAAGTAAACAGGGTCTAGCAAGATGGCTCAGCAGGAAAAGGTAAGCCTGGTGGCGTAAGTTTGGAATCTGAAACCCACATGGTAGGAGAGATTTGATTACTAAAAGTTGTCCTCTGACTGCTGTCTGTGTCCATGTGTGCACATGTGACTATGGTCTTCCTGCCTCTCCTCCAGTGTGCTGGTTTACAGGAGTATGCCACAACACCTGACTTCATTTTTTTTTTTTTTAAATTTGGGAACCACACATAATAATAGCATATGCCTTTAATCCCAGCACTCAGGAGTCAAAGGCAAGTGGATCTCTGTGAGTTCAAAGCCAGCCTGGTCTACAAAATAAGTTCCAGACAGGATGGTACATCTCTGGTAACTATTAATTATGCCTAAGCATCATCTCTATGTTACCTCACATTTAATTTTAATAACCTCCAAAGTAGTACTATTAATCCCACTTCATGGATGGGGGAAGCTCAGAGCACTTCATCCCACAATCATATAGTTTGTTTGTTTGTTTGTTTATTTATTTATTTATTTTGGGTTTTTTGAGACAGGTTTTCTCTGTGTAGCTTTGGAGCCTATCCTGGCACTCGCTCTGGAGACCAGGCTGGCCTCAAACTCACAGAGATCCGCCTGTCTCTGCCTCCCGAGTGCTGGGATTAAAGGCGTGTGCCACCAACGCCGAGCTCTTACTTTTTAAAAATGTGTTTTTTTATTATATATATAATGTTCTGCCTGCATGTATGACTACATGCCAAAAGAGGGCACCAGATCTCATTATAGATGGTTGTGAGCCATCATGTGGTTGCTGGGAATGGAACTCAGGACCTCTGGAAGAGCAACCAGTGCTCTTAACCTCTGAGCCATCTCTCTAGTCCCTGTCATATAGTTTATAAATAAGATGCATAAGCAGTCAGGTTTAGTGGATTGCTTATAATCTAAACACTTGGGACTTATCAGTAAAAGATTAGGAATTCTAGATCAGTCTTGCCTACATAGCAAGTCATTGAGGCCAGCCTGGTCTATATAAGACCCTGTCTCAAACAAAACAGAAAGTACAATTTAAATGCAGCCCAGTCAGTCAGACCAAATCCAAGTCAGTATAGCTCCAAACTACTGTAGCTATATTTTTGTTTTGTTTTTCATAACTGGATTTTGAAACCAGACAGTTCCTGGCTGTCCTGGAACTCACTCTGTAGGCCATGCTGACCTTGAACTCACAGAGATCCTCCTGCCTCAGCTTCCCAAGTGCTAGGATTAAAGGTGTGAGCCAGCACCACGGATACAGCTGTATTTTTAACTGTGCTGCCTCACAAGGTAAAAACATACTTTCTTTGGCACTCAGGAGTTCACTATTTGCCTGGTGTAACACTACACATTCTATGGGCTTCAGTTGAAAATACAGTTGTGGACTAACTTGAATGACACCAACAACTGAGTTTATTTTTGGCAAAGAAGCAGGATATTGACTTTGTCTGCTCTCTATCAGAAACAAAACAAAGCAAAAACCTCACCAGCAATAAGGCTACATACAGATAGCAAAGGCAAGGCTACACAACAGAAGACACAGAAATAAAAAAGGAATATCCACACCAGGTGTCGGTGGCGCACGCTTTTAATCCCAGCACTCGGGAGGCAGAGGCAGGCGGATCTCTGTGAGTTCGAGGCCAGCCTGGTCTCCAGAGCGAGTGCCAGGATAGGCTCCAAAACTCAAAGCTACACAGAGAAACCCTGTCTCAAAAAACCAAAAAAAAAAAAAAAAAAAAAAAAAGGAATATCCACTAAGTGAAAGGCAACAAAGGACAAGGAGAGGAAAAAAGTAGGGAACAAACTCTGAACTATAAAGCACATTGTGTTTTTCCTTTGGGGTGGAGTGCCTATTGATGACATAAGAAACAAAACGCAGGGCAAGGGATGGCGCTCAGTGAGGAGGATGGAGGATGTATGTGTCCTTGGGTTATTCGGCACAGGAGGTGAAGGTCAGCAGCAGTTCAAGTTCGGCCTCAATTATACACCAAGTTCAAGACCAACCTGGGATACATGAGACCCCCCCCTTTAAGATTTTATTCATTTATTATGTATACAACATTCTGCTTCCATGTATATCTGCACACCAAAAGAGGGCACCAGATCTCATAACAGATGGTTGTGAGCCACCATGTGGTTGCTGGGATTTGAACCCAGGACCTTTGTAAGAACAGGCAGTGCTCTTAAGTGCTGAGCCATCTCTCCAGCCCCGAGACCCTGTCTCTTAACAAAAAAAAAAAAAAAAAAAAAAAAAAAAAATCAAATTTTGAAGTGTTAGAAAACTGCAGAAGTTATATTTAAAAATTTAAATATAAAGAAAATAATGTAATAATTAGGGGCTGGAGAGATAGCTTAGTGGTTAAGAGCTCTGGCTACTCTTTCAGAGGTCCTGAGTTCAATTCCCAGCAACCACATAGTTGCTCATAATCATCCATAATAAGATCTAGTCCTCTCTTCGGGCCTGCAGGCAGACATGCAGACAGAACACTGTATACATAATAAATAAATAAGTCTTTAAAGAAAAAATGTAGTAACTAAACCAATCATGATAAATCCTTAATACAGGATGCTATGCATTACTTAACATGTTATCAGAAGCTATTTAATCTTACGAGAAAATGTTCATGGTATATTCCTTTAAACAAACAAAGATCTCAAAATGTAGAGGAAAGGATCCCAATCTGCTTAAAAGAAAAATGTATGTGTATGAAAACAGTAATCATCTCTTGGTGACTCTATTTATTTAGTTATTTCGAGACCAGTCTCACTTTAGAGCACAGGTTGGCTTTGAACTTATGGCAGTCTTTCTGCCTCAGCCTTCTAAAGGATAGGAGAGCCACTACACCTGTTTTGTTTTTGTTTTTGTTTTTCTGGCTTCTTAAAAATACCACCCTCCCCCACCCCCCCCACCCGGCAGCAAAGCAAAATCTACACAAAACTTTTCACTTAAAAATATAAAAGGTGCTCTAGAAAGCTCTATTTGCTTAGCTTAGCCAGAGAAATAGGAAACACTAAGCCCAATATCAGTGCTAGGCTAACCATGAGCATTAATACTTGTTGCTGACATTTTCACAAGTGTCAAACCGTCGTTTAGTACACTGTCTTTCTCTTGAGGTTATAAAAGCCACCAGGTTTGCTTTCCTAGTAAGATATACTCTCCCTTCTTATACTTCTTATAACAGAGATCCTTTTGTCCACAACACAATGATCAAAATCCTACTCGTGGTTCTTGTGTAGTTCCAATTCCATAAATTTTTTCTTTTTACTTTTATATGTGTATGGATGTTTTGCCTACAAGTCTGTCTTTGCACCAGCCCTAGCCAAGCAGTCACCCAGGGCCCTCCTGCTAGACAGGAAAACAGAAAAGCTGTGGACAGTGACTCCATCTCAACCCCAGGCAAATATTTCCTCTAAGCAGTTGCACTTTTCTTACTCTAGGGATTTTCGGAGAAAGATTCCAGCAGATAAGATGGCCTCTAGCCATCACTAGAATATGTTTACCCCTCAGCAAAAGAAACTGAGGCACATGAAGTTTAAGGATCTGTGTTGCACTGCTGCAACATTTCCCAGTGTGAGAACTTATTGATAAAAGGAAGAATGCTCTCAGATCTACAGCCTTCTTCCAGAGGTTCCCCATCCATCCCAGAGACAGAGTGTTGTGCTTTGACCTTCCCCCATAACAGCTCTTCTCCTGCTTCTAAAGTTCTTCAGCCTAAAATGGTCTAGAAACACTTTCAGATTTCTTTTCTTTTTTTTCCTTTTTTTTAAGATTTATTTATTCGTTATGTATATACAGCGTTTTGCCTTCATGTATGCCTGCATGTCAGAAGAGGGCACCAGATCTCATTACAGGTGATTGTGAGCCACCATGTGTTTGCTGGTAATTGAACTCAGGACCTTTGGAAGAGCAGGCAGTGCTCTTAAGTGCTGAGCCATCTCTCCAGCCCCCACTTTCAGATTTCTAACCTCCACAATGGAGAGCATACATCATTGCTGCTCTGGTTTAGCCAGTTCTTACTGGTTTGTTTCAAGAGTACTAGGAAACTAATACAGCCTCAAAGGCAGATCAAGTATCAATAAAATAGTCACATTTTATCTTAACTAGGCCTCACTAAATTGTTGTTGCTAGATAGAAGTCTAGGTCAATGTGTGTGGAGAATAGTAGTGATGGCAGCAAACCATCGGTGTGGAGGGCATCTGCACAGAAACATACCCACTATCTTCACCTGCTGATTCAGAATACTGGGGGTAATGGGAAGAGCTTGGTTTGTAATACATGCTCTTCTCCAATCATGCTGCCCAAAAGGCTATCAGTGACTTGCTCTGATCCTCAGCCCAACTCTCTCAGTAATTAACACTATCTTTAAGTAGAAGGATAAAACTTTGAATTGCCTGCAAACTAATCTGTGAATTCAATGTAAGCCCAATAAAATCACAGCAGGTTGTTTTTCATTAAAAAAAAAAGTCACAAGCTGATTCTAACATTTATGTGGAAATGCATAGTGCTGAGAACAGCCAAGGAGACTTACGGAAGTACACAACCTAGCTAGACAGAGGACTTGCAGGTGTCAAGACTTTATAAAGGTGTAGTTAAGCCAGGTAGTATTCATGGAAGAGTGAATAACACAATGAATGCAAAGAAGAGGACCCAGAAACAACTCCCCAGTATTTCCCCATTAAAGGCAAATGTGACTCCTCTGTACAGTGGTGTTTTCCATGAGATGCTGAACCAATTATAAACCCATGAGATTGAAAACAACAACCTTGGCTCTCAAGTAAAACCCTAAATTAAAAAAGCCAATTACAAAAAACAAACAAACAAACAAACAAAATCAAGGATCTCAGAAGAAACTTAGGAGAATATTATCTAGGGATAGGCAAAACTGTTATATACAGGACATAAAGAACATTAATAAGAAAAGGAAAAATAAAGACAAACCAGATTTCATAAAAATGAAGTTTATATGCATGAAAAGATTGACATTAAGAAAAGGCAAGACACAGAACTGGAGAGATGGTTCAGTGGTTAAGAGAACTGACTGTTCTTCCAGAGGTCCTGAGTTCAATTCCCAGCAACGACATGGTGGCTCACAACCACCTTGAATGAGATCTGGTGCCCCCTGCTGGCATGCAGGCAGAAGACAGTATACATAATAAATAAATAAAATCTTAAAAAAAAAGAAAGGCAAGACACAGACGTCTTTTTTGAATTTTTATGAGTCTGACAGCAGACTCACAGCTAGTATACACAAACTATACATGAGTATTAAAACACACCCTAACACCAAAACAAAAGACTTAAGAGAAACTTCATACAAGGTTTACAAAGGTAAATAAAAACAAGATGCTAGATTTTAGTAATCAGGGAAATGCAAATTAACAACTCAATGAGAAGCTACTGTACACCAACTAGAAGGACTCAAATTACAAGACTTAAAGGAAACGGACAAAGCCAAGTGTTGATTAGGATGCAGAACAACACCATTCTAGTATGTTAAAAGCACTCAAGAGGCAGAGGCAGGCAGATCTCTGAATTCCAGGCCAGCCTGGTCTACAGAGTGAGCTCCAGGACATACAGAAAAACTGTCTTAAAAAACCAAAGTAAACTGAATGACTATTTTAAGAAACCAGCGATATACATTATAGTTAGTTATATATGTATACCTTCTGACCCAGGGAATTCCATTCCTATGTATATATAGCTAGGAATACAAACATATATTCCCTAAAAGACATATACAAGAATTTTCATAGCAACATTTTTAAATAACAGAACCAAACTAAAAATAACTGCTCATCAACAACAGAATGAGTTTATTCACATAGTAGAACACTGAAATAATGAGAAGAAAAAAGTTAATTATAGGTTGGGTATGGTGGATCACACCTTTAAACCCAGAACTCAATAGGCAGAAGCAGGTAGATCTCTGTGAATTCCAGGCCAGCCAGGGCTACATAGTGAGACACTGTCTTAAAAGTTAACTACACAGAACATAGCTGAGTCTCACTGGTCTAATGACAAGCTGTTCAACATCAAAAAGTACATACTACAATGATTTCATCTGTGTAAACTTCAAGAAGGGCAACACTAACCTATGACTTTGGTAGTCAAGCTGATGGGAGGGAACCTAAGTACTGGAAAGGAAACATGAGGTTTTCTGAAGATACTGTCTTCATCTAGGTTCTGATATTATAGAGTGTGTTCATTTTACAAGTTCAATGATCTGTATGCATATGGTTCATGTACATAGTTACATTGCTGTTCAATGAGACTACTGATAAAAACCCCAAAATCTGGGTTCATGACTCCTATGTATCAGTGAGGAGTATAACAAAGCAGGCAGTGGTAGATCTGTGCGATATGAGTCAGTTCTGTTCTTTAGGCAATTGGCCCAACCTGCAGGCCAGTAGCAGAGCAGTCTAGCATCTGATGCAATAGCACACGGAAAGAGGGGGGGGGCTCATTTTTTTAATCCATTCTTTATTTATGCTACTAGTTGATTCAAAAGATTTTAAAATGTAATCCTAAAGACAGAAAACAGGGAAATCTGGTAAAAGATAAAATGCATTATTTCAAGTATTTTAAAGTTAAATGATCTGTGAATTCCTGAGAGGTGGTATCTGGGCAAGCTATTCTCTCAGTTTCTTTAGGGTCAAACATGTTTGACTATGAGCTCAATGGAAGTAGAAAATTATCCCACAGTCTTTTGGACTTTTTAAAGTTATCCTTAAAAAAATAGAGAAAAAACTTGGGGGGACAGGGATGGGAGGGAACAGAGTGGCGTGGGGTCTACTCAATGTCTTAACCATTAGCCCCTTTGTCCTGCAGCTTGTTGCTATGGAGAAGGTCATGAAGGCAACAACTGAAAGAAATAAAGGATCTGGCAGGAGTAAGCACTGGGGCAGTGAATTAAACAAAAATTCCTTAAGCAATTAGCAAGACCTGAAAATGACACACTTTCCATGCTTTGGTAATCCTGCCCCTATGAAAGTACATAGGTCTGGTTCCTCACTGTAATTTAACTCAGGAACAGAGAGGCCTGAGTGACCCTAACAAAGCCTAAGCCTTGGCAGACATATCATAAGGCCATTTAGCAATGCTGTCTCATGCCAGGAGGAATAAGCTACCTACCCACCCTATCCTGAGGAAATTATCTCCAGCTGCCTAAATTATAAAATTGATGCCCTGTGCTTTCTTTGTTCTGTAAAGCCTAAGGGAAAAGGGATAATGAGGTATCAGAAGGGGTTGGAGAACTGCCTCTTGTTTTAGGGGGAAAAGGAAAGGGAGAGGAGATGAGAGGGAAGGGCAGGATGAAAGAGGCAGAGAGGAGGGGAAGGTAGAGAAGTGTGAATCTCTCTCGTCTCTGTCTCTCTCTCATCTTATTAAGAAGCATGAGCAGACTCAGTAACAAGTAGCAGCAGTCTGGGAGCAAAGCTCTGCCTGAACTGGTTTAAAGCTACTGCCCTGGGAGAGAAAGCTAGTTGCCAAGTTTGTTGATAGCTCTGCCCATCATTGCTATAAGCAGTTTTATGAGTGGTGCAGGGCCAAGACCTGTTTTTTAGCAGTGTAAGCACTAAGGCCAAAGGATTCAACATTTATATTTCATTACAAAAATCTGACAAGGACTATCCCCCTTTCTGTCCCACACAAATGATTGATCACAGAAGCATAAATATTAAGAGCTACAAGGAATACAATATAGCCCAACCTTCTCTCTTTACAAAGGAGGAAAGCAGAGCACAGACTAGTAATATGAACTTATCAACAAGGCAAGAAAACACCAAGGTTCTGACTTTCAAGTTAAGTCAGGACTAGGCTATAAGAGGTCATGTCAGAACTGTATTTGTGGCCTAGGTGTCACTTACTTGAACACTTAAACATCAGGGACTAAATGACTTGTAAAGAACTATATTAGTACAAAAGAGGACTGTTTTCTACATTATCTGAGGCGAATCTCATTTTCAAAATAACTTTACCTATTCAGAAGCCTACAGCCTGGTCGCTGTGTACTCTGCTGGTGTGTGCTGGTATGTGTTGGGGGGGGGTGTTGTATGTGTGTGGGTGAGACAGGCAGGATAGAGTGTACTAAAGAAACATGTCTCTCACCCGTGAAGAACAGTAGACTATTTTGCAATTTGCAAAATGAAACTCAAAAGAGCCTATGACTCAAATTTTTCCTTAGGGCTTCAGGATTTAAATATATGATAGTGGACAGAGAACACAATATAGAAACACATCATGTCCTCAAGCACCCCGTGGAAGGAAGTTGCTAGATGGGAAGAATGTGTTGGCTGTCAATTTTTTTTTTTTTTTTTTTTGGTGGGGGAGGGATGGGAAAAAGTAGGTATTGATTTCCCTAATGTTTCCTTTGTGTGGCTGCTGTTGCCATGTAGTGGTCTGTTGCTATGAAGATTTGTGGTGTCAGACAATGGCTGCTAGGCTTTTATGAATCCAGCCAGTATGTAATATAGGCTAAGCAATGGAGAATGACTGGCCACTACAAACCATCTCTCTCCAGGTGAGTGCTGTCTGAAGCAAGACTGAAGGGGAAAGGCCATTAATTGTAGTATGTAAGAAAAACCAGTACTACAAACCAAGTACTACATGACAAATATTGAAAATTCAGTATTTAACAGTTTGTACACAAACTCTTCTACACTGGAATCACAAAGGGTAACTACACTTTTCTTGAGAGTCATGGAGGGCTCTTTCTCCTTTGAGAAGGATAGACCTATAAACAGATGAGCATGAAGAACCACTGGGCAGGTTCTTAGTGAAGTTACACAAGCAAGCCAAACTTCATGATAAGGCAAAACCACTCCTGACACAGAAAAGGCCAGCCCACAGACCAAAGAGCAAGGCTCACCCAGAGTCTGAAAGAGGCTTGCCAAACAGAAGCCATAGTACAGAAGTCACCTACTTAGTAGTCCTCACTATTTTCTCACAAAATCACTGTTCTTCCTTTAAATTTTTTTTTTTAAAAAACTTATTTATCCTTATGTGTGTGTGTGTGTGGGGGGGAGGTAAGGTGCATGCTATGGAATGCATGTGAAGGTCAGAGGACAATGTTCAGGACTTGGTTCTCTCCTTTCACTGTGGGTTCCTGGAAGAGAACTTAGGTTGTCAGGCTTGTGTTGAACCATCTTGCCACCCTAACTGATGTCCTTTCTTTTTAGAGTACAAGTTAAACACATATACATTCACAGATGTAAACACACACACACACACTCCAAATGGCCACTGAAATTAAATTTTATTTATTTATTTATTATTGTTTGAGACAAAGTCTTGCTAATTTAGCAGCTTAAGCTAGCCCTGTATTTGCAACTGTTCATTCCTTAGCCTTCCCAGTGCTGGACCACAGCATATGCACCATCCATTTCTAGATTTCATTAATTTTTAAAAATAATTAAATTTTATTTTATGTACATTGGTGTGAGGGTATCAGATCCCCTGGAACTGGAACTACAGACGGTTACGGGCTGCCATGTAGGTGGTGGGAACTGAACCTGGGTCCTCTGGAAGAACAGCCAGTGCTCTTAACTGCTGAGCCATCTCACAGCCACATCATTAATTATTTTTAAAAAACAGTCTTATTTATTATGCCTCCCAGGCTGGTCTCAAATACTTTCTACCTCAACCTTCTGAGTGCTGAGGTCACAGGTGTGCCAGTATACCTGGCTACATGAAAATTTGAAAATTCAGTTCCTTGGCACATTTCAGGTTCTCACATGTGAATACCATTTTGGACAGAGTATCTCAATAACAACAACAACAACAACAACAACAACAACAACAACAACAAACTCTAATAGAGAGTAAAATCAGTCTAAATTCCTCTTTTTTTTTGTAAATTAGAAATACAGAAATATAAACTAATTTACCCAAGACCAAAGAGCTATCTAAAGGTAGCACATGTTCTAGAACACAATTTCCTATAACTCTGGTTCAGAAATATTTGTACTGTACTACTACTACACAAGTGGAAAATTGAACATATATCAGTAAGGGAGAATTCCATTGTGGAAGTCAGATTAGGATTACCGTGTGGATTTTCATACCCATTGGCATGGATACGTGCCCCGGCTTTAGAAACATGGCCGTAGGGCATTATAATCTATTATTATAATCTATTATTATTATTTTTTAAACAGATATCCTGGTAAATTCCAAAGATGTTATCAGAGTAATTTCTACATGAGGGGGGAAGATTAACCTAGACACATGATTATTGAAGCAGTTATTTTTCTAACAGCAAAATTTTTAAATAAAAACTTTCAAAGGGACACAGCATACAAAGCATCCACAAGCAGAAGTGTTTTGAGAGGCAGCCTGGGTGATAGTAGAGCCAGAAAGGGGGCTACTACGCAACGTGCCTTATTTTCATATCTGCTGCTGAGGTTTCTTCATACTAGTGTTTCTGAGAACACAATATCTTTGAAGATATCTGAAGGTTTTGCCATGACAAATAAATTCAAAGAATCATTGCTAACTAAGATGGTCAAAATGGAAGGTGGAGAGATGGCTCAAGTGTTAAGAGCGCTTGTTGCTCTTCGGAGAACCCAGGTTCAGGACTCAGTACCACATGGAGCTTATATTCCCCACAACAGGGGATTCAAAACCCTCTTGGGACCTCCACAGGCACCACGCATGTATCACACACACACACAAACAAACACATACAAAGCAAAACACTTATTTTCACAGAAAAGCAGCAGACCAGCTCTAGAATCACCAAATTGGTTCTTCAGATAGAAGTGAACAGTGGACGGACTCTTGGAATACCAATCTGGGTAAGGAATACCAATCTGGGTAAATATAATAAATTATACTTGAGTTCTTCATGGCATAGCTAACATCTAGAAGGTAAAAAATTCAAAAAAATGTGATATGGATTAACATTAAGGAGCTGACAACCTTTTCCAAGAAAAGCCTGTTGTAGTTGGAAGGTGAAATTATGGTCCCTAACTGGTGGTGCTATTTTGGAAGGTTATGGAACTTTCAGGAGATGGAGTCTGGCTAGAGGAAGGGTGAACCTTGGCATTTCACATCTTGATCCTGCTTCCTGTCTGCTGTCTGCCAATCATGGCTTCCAGGCCATAACCCACTATATCCCTTTTTAAAAATGAACCCTCCTCCAATCACTGTCTTCCCTCTTAGGTTGCTTCTTATTATTTGGTCACAGCTATGAAACAAGTAGTACAAAGTCAGGAGTCACAACAATAGTGGTAGAAGCATTAAAAGTCTCTAAATCATCACTCTAATGCTCCTTTCACCACACTACCAATTCTTGTGTAAGGCACATATTGATTGCAATATGACTTTCAACACCCCTGACTTAGGATTGCTGTCCAAAAAAGGAAAACCCATTGCACCTTCTGGAATTCTTACATGGTGGCAGCCTTGCTGTCTTGAAGATGCCTCAGATGCAAAGAAATCATTCTAGATAGCTAGCTAGGCATGCTGACACATGCCCAGTCCCAACATCTGGGAGGCAGAGATGGGAGGATTATGAGCTCTAGGCAGAGCCATACACAGTGATGTGTGCACATGATCCCTGTACTTAAGAAATATAACCAAGGGTGCTGGAGAGATGGCTCAGAGGTTAAGAGCACTGGCTGTTCTTCCAGAGGTCCTATATGGTGGCTCACAACCATATATAATGAAATCTGGTGCCCTCTTATGCCATGCAGGCAGAACACTGTATATATAATAAATAAATCTTAAAAAAAAAAAAAAGATGCACTGGGCATTGGTGGCGCATGCCTTAATCCCAGCACTTGGGAGGAAGGGGCAGAGGCAGAGGCAGGCAGATTTCTATGAGTTCGAGGACAGCCTGGACTACAGAGTGAGTTCCAGGACAGCCTCCAAAGCTACAGAGAAACCCTGTTGGGTGAGTTGTTGCTGGGTGAGTGAAAGGGTTTGTTTCACTCTTGAAAAGATTTTCTTAGGTTTGTATTAAATTTTTAAAAAAAAATTTATGTGTATATCTGTACATTAGTATGCCACATGAATGCAGGTATCTGTGGAGGCCAGAATAGGGCACCAGATCCCCAGAGCTAGAGTTACAGGTAGCTGTAAGTCACCCTAACTGGGTGTTGTGAACCAAAATTGGGTCCTCTGAAACAGCAGCCAGTGTTCTTAACTGCTAAGCCATTTCTCCAGCCGCCCCCATATATTTTTTAAATATTTATTCATTTATTTTTTATTTTTCCTCTATTTATTTTATGTGTATGAATGCTCTATTTGTATGCATGCCTGCAGAACAGAAGAGGGAATCAGTCAGAAGATGACATCAGATCCCATTACCGATGGCTGTGAGTCATCATATGGGTGCTTCGAATTGAACTCAGGACCTCTGGAAAAGCAGCCAGTGCTATTAACTGCTGAGCAATCTCTCCAGCTCAGGTTTAAATTTTGTCCTTATAGAAAATTCACCACCATGAAGGAAAGTAAAACACATAAATAGGAAATGATGTATGGATCCCTCCTGAAGATTACTTAGTGGCCAGTTCCAGGGGACCCCATGCCCTCTCTGGCCTCCATGGGCAGTGTGTACATGTGGTAATACAGACACACATGCAGGCAAAATATCCATATGCCTAAAATAAAATTAAATTTAAAAATAAATAAAAATTAAAAAGATGCCGCTGTCCAAATACATTTGTCATTCTAACACAATGTGTCTGCTCAGATTATTTGGCCACAGGCATCTTTTTATATTTTATTGTATCAAAGTTTATGTGTATGGATATTTTGCCTGCAGTATGTATATGGACATTTTACGTGTGTGGATTTTTTTGTTTGGTTGTTTTTTTTTGGAGACAGGGTTTCCCTGTCTAGCTTTGGAGCCTGTCCTGGAAACTTGCTCTTGCAGACCAGGCTAGTTTCGAACTCACAGAGATCCATCTGCCTCTACCTCCCAAGTGATGGGATTAAAGTCATGCACCACCACTGCCCGGCAGTATATGGATATTTTGTCTGCACTGTGTGTGTGTGCCTGGAGCCCAAGGAAGCCAAAGTAGGACATGGGATTCCCTGGGACTGGAGCTACAGAAGGTTGTAAGCTGCCATGTGGATACTGTGACTCAAACTTAGGTCCTCGAGAAGAGCAACCAGTACTCTTAGTTCCTGAGCCATTTTCTCAGTCTTACATGTTAAAAATTAGACAGCTAATTTGTTATTTCCAAAATGCATACTGTAAATACACATCCAGAGTATATCTTTCTTTTGCATTAGTTTCTATATCCTTTTTACCTGAGATACATTAGCACATAGTGAATGGAGAACTTTCAATAATTCTGAATGACAACAAAAGTACTATAAGAACAGACTGCTGTGAGAATGACCAGCATGAAATGCAGACTAAGTAGTCAGTTCTGTAATATCAGTGATAATCAGCTGTGTTCATATGGGTCTCTAAATGCAGAGTGAGGACTCTTTCAAACTTTGGGTACTGGTGCAGAGACAATGGGACTCCAACACCTACTGATGCTTTGATGAGGACTTTATTAAAGAATCCATTGCGGGCTGGAGAGATGGCTCAGAGATTAGGAGCACTGGCTGCTCTTCCTCGGTCCTGAGTTCAATTCCCAGCAACCACATGGTGGCTCACAACCATCTGGAATGGGATCTCATGTCCTCTTCTGACATGCAATGTACATACAGATATCACATACATAAAATAAATAAAACATTAAAAATATTAAAAAAAAAAAAAAGAATCCATTGCACTTAAAGTGGCACTAAATGTAACTAAGGATCTGAAGTAACTGGTTAAGTGTCTTTGCACTCCCAATCCTTTTTGTTTAGGTTTGAGAAATTCCAAAACAGCAGAGTTTCTGTTCTCCAGGGCAAAAGAAGCATACAAGAAGTCTTCATGGCAGCCTTGGGCAGCAGTGGCTTATAGCAAGCCAGCTGCTTAGTGAAAGCCCCAAACAAGACTACATGAACATTTCCCTACTGACTGGGCCTATAAAGACTGCTCATACCAAGGGAAAGGAGCATCAAGTGTGTAGGTGGTGGGCAGTGAGGCAACCAGTGGGAGGAAGGAGTTGGCTGTACCTTAAAGTATTAAAAAAAAGGGAAGAACTTGAAATTCACTATGCCAACATTTAAGAGTGTCAGATGTGGCAATGCACTTCTGCAATCCCAGTTATTGAAAACTGGAGGCAGGAAGATCAAGAATTTAAAGTCATCATTAGCTACATATCAGGTTTAAGGCCAGCATGGGCCACATGAGACCATGCTTTAAAAAATCAAGATCAAAAAATTTGGTGGATGCTTTTAGTCCCAGCAGAAGCAGAGGTAGGTGCACTGCTATGTGTTCAAGGCCAACCTGGTCCAGGGAGTTGTAGGCCAGCCAGGGGTAGCCTGTCTTAAGGGAGAGGGAAAAAAAAAAGCTGGGGAGATGGTTCAGTGGTTACGAGTAATGGCTGATCTTTGAAGGGTCCAGTTACAAATCCCAGCAACTACTTGGCTGTTCCAAACTGTTTATAATTCCAGTACCAGGAGATCCAACACCCTCACAAAATGCAAGCAAAACACCAACACACATTTTAAAAAGACAATAAAACACTAGGTGGTGGTGACACATGTGTTTAATCCTAGCGCTCAAGAGGCAGAGGCAGGCGGATCTCTGAGGCCAGCCTGGTCTACAGAGTGAGTTCCAGGACAGGCTCCAAAGCCACACAAAGAAACCCTGTCTCGAAAAACAAACAAACAAAGACAACAAAATAAAACAAGCAACTGTTCTCCATTCCCTCGATTTCCTCAGCTGCCCTTTTATTACCATTTTCTCTTAAAGTCCAACTAAAATTTCTACTGGTAATGTATATCCCCATAAAACATAAGGGAAGGTATAGAGAATACACAGTTTAAATGACACAGCAAACATTTTTTAAATGACTGCTTACCAGCTATAAAAGGGAAATAGTCTAAAAAGCTGACACTCTGAGCTAAGGGTGTATGCAAGGCTAGAGAATTTGTCTACTTGTAATCATCAGAACTACAACAAACAAATCATCTCTAGGAATGGTTAAGTGTGTTAAAATGTATACTATTACCCTTTGTATGGGTAATGCCAAGAGGATGCAGACACGGAGCACTCTTAAAAGTGCCTGGCAATGTTTCTATTTTTACTTGGCAATCTTTCCAACAGTTAGCCTCTACTCGCTCCTTTGTAGAAGCAATTGAGAAGGGATGGACTTACCATCTTCTGTTTCCTGCCACACAATGCCTTCAAGGTTGACACTGGTTCCAGGTTCACAGGGGCCTAAGCACTCAGGCTCTGTGGCTAGAGCCACGTCACAAGTGTTGACTCCAACTGACCGGGTTCGGACCATGATCTGCTCACAGGGAGATGAGATGTCATTATTGACCACTGGCACTAAGAGGTGCAGTGGCAGCACCGATGGGGTAGAGACAGGGGATTCCATCTGTGAGAAAAGAGAAAGCACTAGCTGAGACACAGGAAGACCATTAGAGGACACACTGTTTTCCATAGTTAATCCATTCTGACATCTTTTTCTGCCAGAGTGCAGGGGTTCTGAATACAAGATTTGTTTCTTCCTCTCAAGTTCTAGCTCATGATACCGCTGCAAATCTGTGATTTAGATGATAACATCTTAGGCTAAAAGCTGTATTTTCATCTCATTTATTTATTTACTTACTTTTGTTTGTTTTAAAAAGGATCCAATGTACCCAGGTAGCCTCAAACTCTGAATGTAGTTAGCAGAGGATGCCCCTGAAATGATTTTTCTGTCTTGACCTCATAAATACTGATGTTACACCCATGTTATCATGCCTGGCTTCCCGTTCTTTTATTTGAGAGTCTCACTCTGTAGCCCAGGCTAGCTTTGAATTTACACTAAGCCTCCTGTCTTGTCCTCCTGACTGCATGTGTCCCCCACCCCCTCACCTATGTAGTCTTGGTTGACCTGGAACTCTCTATGTAAACCAGGGTCACCTCAAACTCACAACGACCTGCTTTGCCTTGAGCTCCCAGGCCAGCAGACCCTGAGTCCCAGACTACACTACACAAACAAAATCAAAACCAAACAAAACAACAGACTTCTATTTACCCAGCTTCTGAGGTGAATATTACTGACACCAGTATATTTTCTGCACTCAACAACCTATCAGGTTAAAATCAATGGCTCTAGGCTAGGGATAAAGAGAATCCAGATTTAGGGATGCTATGATTCCCAATAATCCTAAAAGATTTGATACAACTTTAGGAGAAAACCTACAAATTATAGGAGGGCTAAGTGCAATCTGATAGGGATTTCTGAACCTCAAAGTAGCAGTGGTTGGTTAATAAGTATAGCATCTTTGAGTAGGACACTAACATCAAATTTGTCTGTAGAACATGGAGGTGCTACTATCATGCAGAAACCAGTTCATAGCAGGGTGAATATACAATTAATTATGCACACACAAAACAGCTGAGCACTAGTCATCTACAGGTATGCAATATGCACTGTGCTTGGACACATGTGTATGTTGCCCATAGGGGCTAGAAGAAGGTCATATCTCATGGAACTGGAGTTATGAATGGTTATGAATCATCATGTGGCTGCTGGGAGCCAAGCTCAAGACCTCTCGAGCAGTGAGTGCTCTTAATTGCAGAGCCATCTCTTTAGCCTCTTTAATATTATTTTCTCTCAGAGCTTTGGACTAAATCCAGAGCCTTGTGCTTCCTAGGCATGAGCTTTACTAGTGAGTAAATCCCAAATCCCCCCCTTACTTTAGTTTTAAGTGTATGTGTGAGTTTGTTTGTGGGTGCCCTTGGAGGACAGAAGAGGGTGTCAGATTCTCCTGGAACTAGAATTATAGGTAGTTGTGAGCCACTGAACCTGTTCTGGGAACCTAACTCTAGCTCTCTACAAGAGCAACATGCACTCTTAACTACTGAGCCATCTGTCTCCCAGGCCCTCATTAGTGTTTGAATGCTAGCATACATCCAGTTGCCAAATTACCAATGGTGAGTCTGTAATGCCCAAATTCTAACTCAGTATCTTCCACATAAAAAGCACTTAATACATAGCTGGGTGGTGATGGTGCATGCATTTCATCCCAGCACTCAGGAGGCAGAGGCAAGTAGATCTCTGAGTCCGAGGCCAGCCTGGTCTATAGATTGAGTTCTAGGACAGCCAGGGCTATTTAGAGAAACCCTGTGTTGAAAAAACAAAATAAAAAAGTATTTAATACATATATAAACTGATTCCCTCTGAACACATGACATTAATCAACAAGTCTAGAAAATGAGTTATAGATTTGGTTCCTTTCCCTTATGAAAGACTTTCAGTTGGCTTAAATCTGGTGATGAAGCCTAATCAAGAGATGAGACTAATAAGAATGCTGAATATGGTCTTTGAATAGAGACCTTTGGAGAGAGCCACACACAGCCCACAATCCAAGCTGCTAGACAGCTCTGATGAATCTCTGGTTTGGGGAATGTTAGGGCATAGTCACCACTCTCCCATAAACTACTTCTCTTCCCCACATACACCTTTCTAGACTTGGAAAAAAAAAATCAGTCTTAAAGCTGTTTAGATACTGCCTCCTTTTTTTTTTTTTTTTTTTTTTTTTTGTAGCTGACTCTGATTTCTTAGTTTAGAAAGTTACCACTACTGCAGATTAACACTTTCAGAGTTCAAAGAATGTTCATACACTGATTCTTTGACTAATTCTGGTCCCTGGAGAGCTGCCAAAAAAAGCTATTCATATCTTTCTGTTCATGCATACAACCCAACATTTCTTTTCCATAAAATGAAAGTGCAAGTTATATGATGAGTCTTCTGCTCTGCTCTCTCTAAAATCATAAATTTGTAATTTTTTTTAATGATGTGGTAGGTCCTGAAAGACCCTTTAAACTTTCCACACAAGCCAGGCATGATGATGTATGCTTATAACTAATTCCAGTACTCTGGAGGAGGAGGCAGGCAGATCTCTGTTAAGTTCTAGGCCAGCCAGGGCTGCACAATGAGACTTTATGCCAATTAAAAAACAACAGCAGCAAGCCAGGCAGTGTGTTTGCCTTTAATGCCAGTAGTAGGGAAGCAGAGGCAGGCGGATCTATATGATTTTGAGGACAGCCTGGTCCACAAAGCAAGTCCTAGGACAGGCTCCAAAGATACACAGAGAAACCCTGTCTCAAAAAACCAAAACCAAAACCAAACCAAACCAAAACAAAGCAATGACAAACTCCATACATATGGTCTGGGGAGATGGCCGAGTAAGTACATTGCAAACAAGAGGATCTGGGTTCATCCTCAGCACACAGAAAAAGCTGGGTGTGGTGGTGTGTATCTTTAACTCCAACAATGAGAAGTGGAGACAGATGGGTGCTGAGGGCTTGTCAGCCATGCTGATCAAAATGACAAACTGTGGGGGGAGAGAGAGGAGAGGGGAAAGGGGAGAAGAGAGAGAAGAATTGAAAGAGGAGATAAAGAGGGAGAGAGAGCGAGAAAGGGGGAGGGCAGGGAGAGAGGAGAGCAATAGAGGAGGACACCCTACACTGACCTCTGGCCTTTATACACATGTGTAAACACGCATACACATACATACATACATACATACATACATACATACATACATACACACACACACACACACACACACACACACCCTACCTTTCTTTCTCTTACATACCTTCCACAGGTTTGAAGTAAAAACATAGAAAATGCAAACTAGAATATCCCTACTATGGCTTTACAGTGCTGGAATTTGGCTCTAACCTTTAGTCTCTTTCAGAAACATGTTAAAAAGGAAAAGAAAAAAACATTATTAGAAAAGTCAGAGACAGAATATACAGGTCATATTCACTCCAGCTACTTCTATGTCTCTGTTCTTTTTGTTGAGTCTTGTTTTTCGAGACAAGTTTTCTCAGTAGCTATGGAACCAGTCCTGGAACTCGATCTGTAGACCAGGATAACCCAGAATTCACACAGATCCGCCTGCCTCTGCCTCCCGAGTGCTGGGGTTAAAGGCATGTACCACTACCAAAGGCACCTCTGTTTTTTTTTTTTGTTTTTGTTTTTGTTTTTTTTTTTTTTGAGAAAGTCTGGGCTACAAAGGAATCTGTGGTAAACCCTGTCTCAACACATCTCCATCCCAAAGAAAGCCAAACAAATAAATAAACAAAACTCCCCCCAAAAAACAACAAAAAAACTTTCTGTGAGCTTGCAGATAGCCTTGATTGCACATGTTTTGTTGACTATACATTCCACAACTGAAGCAGCACCATCAGACACAGGAAGTCACCAGAAAGACATTTACCCTTGCTTGCTCTCTCCTACCCTAGAAAGAAATACTAGTATGCTCTAGATCTGCACTGAGAAATATAGAAAACATCAAATGTAAGATGGAAATGCCACTGCTGCTTTTGTGTGGTATAGCATATGAAAATTTGCTATGCTATTGAACACCTCCATGAAATGTTAGCTGAGCTGCTGTACCTCAGGATTTTTTGTGTGCTCATCTTTTTTTCTTTATGTAACAGCACTGGCTATCCTGGAATCAATTTGTAGACCAGCCTGGCCTCAAACTCACAGAGCTCAGCCTACCTCTGCCTCCTAAGTGCTGGGATTAAAGGTGTACACCGTAACAATAGTGAATTGTAGTTATTTTTTTTTTTATATTTTATTCTTTTGGTGGTATGAGATAAAGTCTTACTCTATCTAGTCCAGGCTGCCACAGCATTTGCTGTGTAATCCAGGCTGGCCTTGAATTTATCACAATCCACCTGCCTAATTTTCCACTCTCTACAATGCTGGAAATACATGCATTCACCACATTCAACTTCCAAAGATTTTTACTTTTGAGAATTCTAGTCTAGTCTTGAAGTTAATATGTGGCTGAAGATGACCTTGAACTTCTGATCCTCCTGCCTCTACTTCCTACTTAAGGTGCCACCGGGCCTTGTTTTATGCAGTCCTGGGGATTGAACGAGTGCCTCCTGCATGCCAGATAAGCACTCTACTGATTTAGCCACATCTCCAGCTATTGTACCACAGGATTTCATTAACACATATACACCAAAACTACCCTTAGAGGTCAGTTTACTAAGAAGAGCTCTGAGTCTCTAGATGAAGATGGTTTTACTTCATTACTCATTTAATTAGAAGGGAAGTTTGAAGATGGGAAAGCAAAGAAATTCAACTGTGGCTTTATAACTGTAAAGTTACCCTTCCTTTCCAACAGAAATCTAAAGAACAAGCACAGAGAATCACAGTGTTTAATTATAATAACAGCTCTGTAAATTATCATTTGGATGCATTTAGAATATACATTAGGCCATAAAACATTATAGTAGCACGGTGATATGCATCTAATAATCTAGACGTCTCAAGGCAGTGGTGGCACATGCTTTTAATTCAAGCATTAGAAGGCAGAGGCAGGCAGATCTCTATGAATTTGAGGCCAGCCTGGTCTACAGAGAAAGCTCCAGGACTGCCAGGACTACACAGAGAAACCCTGTTTCAAAAAACAAAAACAAACATTCTAGATGATCTGCTTGACAATATTTCACATTTGGCTACTTTCTAGAATAAACACTGCTTCATTTATCAATCTGCAAAAGACAATAAAAATCAGAAAATTACTTCCTTCCTATTTTTTTTCATAAATCTAGGACCCCAAAACAAAGATTGTCAAGAGATAGGCAACAACAGGGAAAATAAGGAGTAGGGATGTAAAAAGTTAAGGTCATCATATATCTTAATAACTACAACACAAGTTGGGCCAATTATTAGTCTCTGAAGTGCTAGGACATGTTGCCATGCCTCCCTGGGATCTGGCTAAAAGGCTAGATAAACAACAACCAAAAGAGAGAGACCAAGAATTTCAAGAACAAATCTCAAGTTTGTATCTTTTGGTGATATTTTCAGTACACCTTTCCATATTAGTTTAATAGCATCCATTAAGGTATTCAATAGCATCTATTGAAGGTTTCTGGGTACCAGTAGGCAGGTGGCATAGTGACGGGCATAAAGAATAACTATAAAGGCCAAAGTCATTATCTCCCTATAAGAAGTAATTATACACTGACTTCAACTAACTTCCACATGAGAGAGAGGCACCGATGGAGAAAATTGTTCATGGCTGCAGCATAGTTTTGGGGCAGAAAATGTTCTAAAGAAATATTTGAGATGATCTTTGTTTTTTTCCCCCATTCACAATGTGGATCTCACACCTTCATGCTCATCATCAAAAATCAGAAAGGGGGGCTGGAGAGATGGCTCAGAGGTTAAGAGCACCAACTGCTCTTCCAGAGGTCCTGAGTTCAATTCCCAGCAACCATATAGTGGCTCACAACCATCCCTTATGAGGTGCCCTCTTCTGGTGTGCAGATATACATGGAAGCAGAATGTTGTATACATAATACATAAATAAAATCTTTAAAAAAAATCAGAAAGGGGCTCAGTGGTTAAGAGCATATATTGCTCTTGCAGAGGACCTAAGTTTAGTCTACAGTACCCACATCCAGTGGCTCACAACTGCCTTTAACTCCAGCTCCATGGACTCTGATGTCTGGTCTCTGCAGACATTTGCACTGTCATACAGATATTCACACATAATTAAAGATTAAACATAAACTTTAAAAAAAAGGCAGAAAGTCATACTGGCAATTGCAGTAGCTATAAGAAAACTCTTTTTGTTATGCTTATTCAAGCAAGAAAGGATAGATGCTCAGACTTATTCAGAATAATCGGACAAGACTGTATGGAAAGTAGAATGTTAAGGCTGGGTATAATGGTACAGACCTGTAATTCCAGTACTTAGGAGCAGAGCAAGAGGATCAAAGTTCAAATTATTCTAAGCAAATTCTAGCCTCTACACTCCCCTTGACTACTGATACCAACTTTCAACAAACCAAACCAAACCAACAAATGAATAAATAGATCACTGAAAAAACTGACAGAGGAAAGGAGGTCATCCTCTCTAATGTCCATTTATTTGACATTGCCAAGGATAAATAAGGCTTGCCTAAAATTAGAAGCCATCATCTAAAATGCACTTTTTGTTTTGTTTTGTTTTTTGTTGTTTTTTTGAGACTGGGTTTCTCTGTGGCTTTGGAAGCTGTCCCAGAACTAGCTCTTGTAGACCAGGCTGGTCTCCAACTCACAGAGACCCGCCTGCCTCTGCCTCCGCCTCCCGAGTGCTGGGACTAAAGGCGTGCACCAACACCACCTGGCTAAAATACACTCTTTTTTAAAAAAAATTATTTATTATGTTTACAATGTTCTGCCTGCATGTATGCCTGTAGGCAGGAAGAGGGCACCAGATCTCATTATAGATGGTTGTGTGCTACCATGTGGTTGCTGAGAATTGAACTCAGGACCTCTGGAAGAGCAGTCAGTGCTCTTAACCTATGAACCATCTCTCCAGTCCTAAAATACACTTTTAAATGAGCCCTTAACTAACCGCAAGACATCATTTTCTTTTTTCTTTTTCGAGACAGAGTTTCTCTGTGTAGCTTTGGAGTTTGTCTTGTAACTCGCTCTGTAGACAAGGCTGTCCTCAAACTCACAGAGATCTGCCTGCCTCTGCCTCCTGAGTGCTGGGATTAAAGGCATGCACCTGGCTTATTTTTCCTTTTTAAAGACAGGGTCTCAGTATGTAACTCTAGCTGGCCTCAAACTCACGATATAGGCTGGGCTCCAACTTGAGCTGAGCATCCTGACACTGTCTCCCTAGTGCTGGGATTATAGGTATGGCAGTACTACTATGCCCGGCTCTTCAAACTGCTTATTAGCCAGATTTTTCAAGTTTCTGTAATTTTTAACAATATAAAAATACACAGGGCCCTTGACATGGCTAAGCAGGTAATACTTACTGCTAAGCTTGATGACCTGTGTTTGATAATCCTCAGGATCTACATGATGGATGGAGAGAACTCCCTCACGTTGTCCTTTGAACCTTCTACACATGTGCTATGGCTCTTTTCCCATACATAGACAAGCAGTAGAAACAATGTAATGTTTGTTTGAGACAGAATTTTAAGTAGCACAAATTACATAAATTGTAGTAGTTTGAATGAGAATGTCCGCATAGACTCAGGCATTTAAAAGTTTGGTCCCTAGATGGGGGCACTGATTTTTGGAGAGATTATGAAGTGTGACATTGCTGTGGGAAGTATGTCACTGGGGTAGGCTCTGAGTGTTTATAGTCTCATTCCACTTCTAGTTTGCTCTCTCCACTTTGTGCTTGTGGTTAAGATATGGACTCTCAGCATGCTATACTTGCTGCCATGCCTCCCTGGCATGATAGACATTCTCTCCTCTGGAGCTATAAACCAAAGCAAACTTCCTATATAAGATACTAGGACCATGACATTTTTATTACAAGCAACAGAAAAATCGTTGCAAACTAATAGAGACTTGTAGAAATCTCAACTGTATTACTAAAAAGCTGGGTAGTCACAAACTCATTATACTACAACTACCTTCTTTCCCTTCCTTGTTCCCTTCCATTCCCTAAGACAGGCTTCTCTTTCAATGTTGCCCAGGCTGAATTCCTGTGCTCAAGAGATCTTCTTGTCTCACTCCTCCAAGAAGCTGGGACTATAGATATGCTTTGCTACATAATGCATATTATATACATAATATCTTCTATAAAACATCAAAGGTATTTGTATTTCATCACCACCATGATTAATTGAAGATAAAATGCTTTGTAGACAGTACCGGTATACACAATTAAAGTTTAATATCATCCAATAATAACAGTAGTAATAGTGTCTTGTTAAGCACATTTTTCTAGTGTTCTTGTGGCATTATGAACTCTTTCAGACATTGAATGTTCTGGATAGCATCTGCAGTGTTTACAGTGGTTAAGATTTAACTTTAGGGTTTTTTCCCCTTCATTTTTATATTACATTTGTTTATTGTGTGGAGGAGGGCATGTGCTTGTCATACTGTATGGAGGGTAGAGATTAATTTATAGGAGTCAGTTCTCGACTTCCATCATGTGGGTACCAGGGATTAAATTCAATTTGTTAGGCTTGACAGTAAATGCCTTTATTCAGCAATTTTGCAGGCTCTTAAATTTTCTTTCTTTCTTTTTTTGGTTTTTGGAGACAGGGTTTCTTTGTGTAGCTTTGGAGCCTATCCTAGCACTCGCTCTGGAGACCAGGCTGGCCTCGAACTCACAGAGATCCGCCTGCCTCTGCCTCCCGAGTGCTGGGATTAAAGGTGAGCGCCACCAATGTCCAGCCACAGAAATTTTCTTTCTTTATTTTACACAAGGTCTCATGAAGCCCAAGTTGACTTCAAATGCATTATGTTCATGCATCCATCTTCCTGGAGGTAGGATTACAAATCTGCACAACTATACCTGGCTGAGGTTTGACTTTCCTTCCCCTTCTTGTAAAGGAGTTTCTCTTTTCTGTAGGAAATGCATTCCCATGACCACACTCTACTACAGGAACAGGCCCAGATAGATCTACCCTAACTGTATGAAATAGATTCTCCAGCTCTAGATTATTTTTCCCTTTGGTACCTTAAGATATAAAAACTAAATCTGTAGCTTTCTGGGACCACTTTGGCATATAAAGAAACCTTTCCTGGGCTGAAGGGAAAGAACACTGGCTGCTCTTGCTGAGGACTCTGGTTCACTTCCCAGAACCCACATGGCTACTAACAACTATCTGTCACTCCAGTTCCAGGGTATCTGATGACCTCTCTTCTAGCCTCTCCAGGCACCAGTCATACACATGATGCAAAACACCCATACACATAAAAATAATAAAAAACATTTAAGAAAAAAGAAAAAGAGATTGCCTGAGGATGAAGTTGGTCCAAGGAAAAGCAGAACAGGGACACAGCAATGGCAGAAACTGGATTTTATCTGAAGCTAGTAAAGCCCATTTCTAAGAATGTACAATTCTGATGGTTTAAACTAGCTTGAGCTACTTTCTATCACTGCTGAATAAGTCTGGACCACAAGATTGTCCACAAGTTTGTAGTATTTTTTAGTTAGTGACTTACGTTAGAATAAAAGGGTGGAACAAGACTGGACTAAAAGCATTCTTGTGGTATAGCACCTCCACCCCAGCTGTCAAACATCCAGTACTCTATAAAGCCCTTTCCCCAATACCTTAATAAAAATCAAGGCACACTAATCTACCCACCTAATAACTCTATTGGAGTAAAAGGAGGTGGAAAGATGTAGGCGTCTAGCATGCCTTGCTTAGAATTCCTCACCATTCTTTTTCTGGATCCTTCTCTTACTCAACATCATGATATAAGCACTACAATATAGTAAATGGTGAATGTAGTATGATTATTGCCTCTATGTCATGGCTGATAAAACAAATATGAACAAGTCATTAAAGAAATGTAGTAGATGCAAATGAGGGCCTACACAAGGGGCATAATCATATCTACCTGGAACAGAGGCAGGCAATATTTTAGCTGCATCATTTAAATTTTTTCTTTTTACTTTTGCAGTACTGGATATTAAACCCAGGACATTACTGTACTTTCTAGACAAGCCCTTCAGCTGAATCTTAAGGGACAAATTCAACAAAAAGATCAGGAAAATTAGGTTACTTTGGTTTGATGCAATACCAAATGCATGGTCTCAGAGGAAGCAACAGTAATTTGTCATGAGAACTGGAAGGAAGAGTGGGAAATTTCTAGCAGGATAAAGAGACAAAGCAAAATGATAATCAGGAAAGTGGTGTGATCCATTTTTAAACTTTTATTGTGCTAGGGCTGGACATATAGCTCAGTGGTAGAGCATTGCCTAGCATGTATATCACCTTGCTTTTGGTCTCTACTACAGAGACCTTTTTTTTTCTTTTTTATTGTATTTTCAAGAAGATGAACCAAAGGCAAGGATACCAATTAGAAGTTCACTATAACACTCCAAGGAAGAAATGACAACCTGAACTGAGACAGAGGTAGTTTTAGTGAAGTTATAGAGGCAGAATAAAATTCAGTGACTAACTTGATGTCCAGGAGGTAAAAAGCACCCTGGCTGGTTTTAAGCTTTCTGGTGTTATTATCACAAACAGGGTGTACAAGCAGACAACAGCAGCAGAGCAATGACAACAAATCAGCAAGAAGTTTAAGTAGCTGGATGTACCAGTCAGCAACTTAAGAGACAAGTCAGAAAGTAGATAATAAAAGCCTTTGTTTAGGTGAGATAGCCATAGACAGACAGACAGACAGACAGACAGACAGACAGACAGACAGACACACACACACATACACAGACAGACAGACAGACAGACAGACAGACCATAGACAGATAGACAGACAGACAGACAGACAGACAGACAGACAGACAGACAGACAGACACACACACACACACACACACACACACACACACACACACACACACACCTTTTTGAGACAGGGTTTCACTGTGTACCCTTGGCTGTTCTGGAATTCACTCTGTAGACCAGGCTGACCTTGAACTCAAGAGATTCGACTGCCTCTGCCTCCCAAGTGCTGGGATTAAAGTTGTGTGACACTACTAACTAGCTACAGATATTAATTACACACAGAAAGAACAGAAAACAGGTAATAGAATAGCAATATTTGAAGGAATAAATCCAGAAAAGAAAGACCACAAGGAAGTCTGAAATTGACAATAACCATGGAGACAAAAGCAAAGTTTACTGCTTATTATGTGGTTATGCCAAGCACTTGCAAAAACATTTTTTTAATAATTTAACTTTATTTTATGTGCACTGGTGTTAAGGTGTCAGATCCCCAGGAACTGGACAGTTCTGAGCTGCCATGTGGGTGCTGGAAATTGAACCCAGGTCGTCTGGAAGAGCAACCCATGATCTTAACCGCTGAGCCATCTCTCCAGCCCCCTTGCAAAAGCATTTTACATACGTTTTATTTCATTTATTCCTTCAAACCCATGATAGTTACTTTTAGCAGCTGCCTTTCTTTTTTTTTTAAAGGTGGGATCTCATGTAATCCAGGATAGCCTCAAGTTCACAATGTAGCTGAAGATATGTACAGGAAGGAAATGGTAAACAGCTCACAATATAGGATTCCAGTTCTTGTCAATGTTAGCTTTATGGCCTACACATATGAAAATGTGGACAACTGGCAGTCTGCAGTTTTCTAGTTCTCTTTCATTTAGTACCTTAGACACACAATCACTGATTTTGAATGCAAATTCTATTCTCCACTATGATTAATCTGGACTTAGGACAATTCAACTCATCAAAACTTTAAATATTCTGTCCAAGAGGGCATTTAGTACTTCTCTAGTTAAGCAAATTAATCCTGTTTTTTTTTTTTTTTTTTTTTTTTTTAATTAAGACAAGAGTGTGACAGTACATGATTCTAACTCCAGCACTTGGGAGGCAAAAGGAGAATCAGGGTTCAAAGTCATTCTCCATTACACAGTGAGTTCCAGGCCAGATTCAACTGATACATAAAACCTAGTCTCAAAAACCAAAGCAAAAGAAAATGGATAAATATATCACTATCATTACTACTACCATCAGCAAATCACCAAAATCAGGCATGATGGGGCATGTCTATTAAGCTCAGCACTTAGAAGGCAGAGAAGGGAAGGTCTTGGGTTCAAGGCAAATGGGTTACAAGGTGAGATCCTGTCTGAATACCACCCCCCACCAGGGCAGGTACACAAAGATTTATGATACACAGATCGTTCCAAAGCTGTTTCATTTATTTATTTGATGGTCACATACAGCCCAAACTGGTCTGGAACTCTAGATGCAGACAAGGAAAACTTTGAAGTCCCCCTGATTCTCCTGCCTCCATCTTCCATTATAGGAATCTGCAATTATAGGAATGTGCCACCATGCCCATCTTTCCAATGATGTTATTTTATAGCTGAACAGAAACAAAACAAATTCAGAAACAATTAAAGTGTTTATCAAATAAGAATCTCTACTGTTAGACAGGCAGGGGTGGTGAACACCTTTAAGCCCAGCACTCGGAAGGCAGAGGCAGGCAGATCTCTGAGTTTGAGGGCAACATAGTTTACAAAGAGAGTTCCAGGACAGCCAAGGCTACGTAATGAAACCCTGTCTCAAAAAAACCCAAAAAAAAAACAACCCCAAAACCGCAAACAAACAAACAAACAAACAAAAAACTACAACTTTTTTCTTTTTTGATGACTAAAAAGATAAAAGGTTTTAACACAGCATGACCAGTCCAATGATATTAAACAGATTCCTACAAGAGTATAATTCTTATCTAATTATCACAAGTGGAGGTCTAGAAGGATATTCTAGTTCATTCTGAGTAATGAGATTCTAGATGATTTTAGCTATTTTTTGGTGCTTTATTATTATTATATTGAAATTTATTACTCTTGTTTAAAATCTATTTTGGAGAGAAAAAGATTTATATGTGTGTTTTATTATAAGAAAAAGGAACTAAGTTATCAGAAATGTGAAGGTAAGAAAAGAGTGAAACGACAGGGAATACTCAAAAGGGCCAGGTGAGGAAGCACATACCTTTAATTCCAACTCAGGAGGTAAAGGCAGGGCAGCAGGACAGTCATGTCTAGACAGAGAGACATGCAGGCCAGCCAGGGTTACAAAGTGAGACCTCTGGTTAAAAAAACTCAGGGTGTGTGGTACACAGAAAGTTGATAGGAAGTCAGAGAATATAGTATCTATTGCATGCCTGCTGAGTGACTAGCTCATAACAGCTGGGTGGCAGGACAGTGATCTTTTTGTTTGTTGAGACAGGGTATCTATACATTGCCCTGATTATCCTGGAACTAACTCACAATTTAGACCACTGGCCTTGAGCTCAGCGATCTCCCAAGTGGTCTTCAAAAGTCAAATATATGTATTTATAACCCAAGGGCAACATGCCCAAGTCTGCTTCTAGTTGTCTTGAACCAATGAGTATGTTTCACAAATATGCAAATATCCAAAATCTTTATTGAGAAATAAACAGCAATCCTAAACTCTTCTCTGTGGCAACCAGAAATCTGCCTGGAACAGAGCCAGAAAAAGCTGTGTTTCTAGCACTTCTGAGAAAACCGTGGCTGCTGTTTATCAAATTAAAATGCAAAGCAGCTCATTCCAGTGTCACTAGGAACTGTCAGAAAGGGATTACAGTTCCCACCCCAAGGATGCAGGTCAGCTACACAATACCCATCTTCCAGCACTGAGAAGGAGGAGAAAGATTAGGCCTGCTTCCAAATAGCAGGCCTGCCTGCTTGTTACCGTGGTAACCCCCTTTCCCTGAGCTGCTCTCATTTGTCTCTCCCTGCCTGACCTTCATGTTGCTCTGACAGTATCTGAGGAGGAAAAGGTGCTTGCCTGCCAGCTAAGCACTCAAACTGAGGGCACTGAGCAAGAACAAGAGGCACTCCAAGTCCCACTCATTCTAGACTTTAAATTGTGACCTTGGAGTGATTAGAGTTCTCAAAGAGATTTCTGGTGGCTCTTGTCATTCCATCCTTCCTCCCTGCTCTCAGGGACACCTCACTTCTCTGATATATCCTTTCAGTGTGAAGGATCTGAGTCAGAGTCAAGTAGGAGGGTGACAAGCCACAGAGAAGAGAAAAACCATGGAATGACAAGCTGAAGACAAGAGATGATAAAATATTAACTCAGAGCTGCCTGAGACACAGCAGCATTGTAGGGAAGTGCCTCCTCTCTTCACTACTCATGCTACAGGTACTGTCAGGAGAGATACGAGGAGCCCCAAACCTCAGTGCTTCTTACTGTTTGTCAAGACCTGGATATAAAGTGTTTGATCACTGATTAAACAATTATTGAATTCTTTCCTTGGAAAGTTTTTATATTATGCACTGAATACAGCGTGGTAAATGGAGAGACTAGCAAACACAAAGAAATTAGGAACTATTAGAGCTAGCCATTTGTCTCACTATTGTGATTCCAGGACTCAAAAGGCTGATACAGGAGGACTGTGAGTTCCAAGTCATCTGGGACTATATATTGAATCACCCAACCCCCAGGGAGGGTATATCTGAAGAGGCTGGACTTAAACTGAGACCCAAAATGAGAAAGTGGCAGTAACATGGAGAACCAAAGGGTAGACAACAGGCAGAGAGAACAGCATATAGAAACCTCAAAGACTAGAAAGAACTTGGCATACATGTGAGGTCCTTATTCCACTTCATATTAGACACACGGGGGAAAACGTGTCTGCTGACTCTCAGGAGGCTCAAAGAACAGGCAACATTAAAATAATTGGCCAAAATGGACACGGTGGCTTGCCTCTGCAATTTTAATACTTGGGAGACTACAAGTTCCAAGCTAGTTTGAGTTACCTTGTGTGACAGTGCCTCAAAAAACATACAGGACAGCCAGATGGCTCAGTGGGTAAAAGTACTTGACACCAACCCTAATTGAAATCCAGAGAAGAAAATAACCAACTCCTTCTTTGAGTTGTCATCAGACCTCTACACATGCACGTGCATCCATACACATATTTACAAACAAACAAATGTGATAAACCAACAATGCAGCTAGTCAAATGTTATTCACTGAATTCAAGCAACTTACTATTTTCAACCATAAAAATACTGTGATGGGTATACAAAGAGTTTATTCAAGTTTTTAGAAAAATTTGAACTACTACAGTATTAGTGAGTGGTTTGAAAAAAATGGCCCCCAAATGGTACTATTAGGAGGTGTGGCCTTTTTGGAGGAAGTATGTCACTGCCGGGATGGATTTTGAAGTCTCTTGCTCAAGTTTCCCTCAGAGTGACAGTCAGTTGACTTCCTGTTATCTCTGAGTTAAGATATAGGACTCTCTGCTCCAGCACCACATCTGCCTGCACGCTGCCATGCTCCCCTTCATGATGATAATGGACTGAACCTCTGAAACTGTGAGAGTCCTCTTCATTAAATGTTTTCATTTATAAGAGTTGCTGTGATTATGGTGTCTCTTCACAGCAATAAAAACCCTAACTAAGACAACTAGAGTCAATTTTCTACAAAAGGCCATTCCAAAAAACACTGTGTGGTGCATGCCTTTAATCCCAGCACTTGGGAGGCTGAGGCAGGCGGATCTCTGAGTTCAAGGCCAGCCTGGTCTACAGAGTGACTGCCAGGATAGGCTCCAAAGCTACACAGAGAAACCCTGTCTCGAAAAACCAAAAAAAAAAAAAAAAAAAAAAAAAAAAAAAAAAAAAAAAAAAAAGCTGGGCTGGTTGGTCCAAGCCTTTAATCCCAGCACCCGGGAGTCAGAGGCAGGTGGAGCTCAGTGAGTTTGAGGCCAGATTGGTCTACAAAGTGAGTTCCAGGACAGCCATGATTGCTACAGAGAGAAACCCTGTCTTACCACCCCCCCTGCCCCCCCAAAAAAGGAGCTGGGCTGGGACATAGCTCAGGGGATAAAGTGTTAGCTGTATAAGCCTGATGACTTTAGTTTAGATCCCTAGAAGCCATGTAAAAGCTAGACAAGGGTTGGGTAAGGCTTGATGGAAGGTTGAAACAGGAGAACTGGTGGAAGCTTGTGGGCCAGCTAGCCTGGTGTACATAGTGGAAAACAGCAAAGAGACCAAGTCTCAATTGAAGTGGAAGATGGAGGGACACCTAAGGTTGTCCTCTGATCTCCACTTGTACACACCCTGAGGGAGGGAAGGTGAGAGGAAGGGAGGGAATCCTTTCTCTGAGTAAACAGTACATTTGTTCCCTCCACTGACAAAGATGTCAAGCTGTCTGGAGTTATTTAACAGGACTTGCCTTTGTCCCTCTGAGACTCTCCCATAAGATTTATTTGAACCTTAAAAGAGAGAATGGGGCTAATACCTTCCATTATTTCCCTTTAGGTGGCAGACCTAAAACCATCACATTTTTCTCCAAACCTATGTATGTTGGAGTTATGAGCTTATAAGGGAAGTGTCTGGCTGTCACACAGAATTGACACTGACAAAATTATGGCTTATCTTCGCTGAAGCAGATCCACAATGGTTCTGGTTTCATTTCCTAGGCTAACAATAGCCAAAACACAGACAGACAGACAGACAGACAGACAGACAGACAGACAGACAGACAGACACAGACACACACACAGACTAGTTTGTCTGACATGGCTCCTCCTCTCATATGCATGAACTGTGTTATTTCATAGATAATATAGATACTATCCAAACAGTTAGAGCCCTAAAACTTGAATACTGAGCAGAGTCAGAGTCCCTATAAAATGAGAGACCAAAGAAAGTCTAGAATTCTTCACATACAGGTAGAGTGATCCTTTCTCCCAACTTCCTTTTCTGAGGCAGGGTCATGCTAGGCAGCCCTGGCTGGCCCGGCATTCTCAGCAATCCTCCTGTTATGGCCTTCTAAGTGTTGGGATTATAGGTGTGAGCCATCATGCCTGGCAGGAGTTTGTTTTTTCCTTTTTTTTGTCTCCAACTCACAGAGATCCGCCTGCCTCTGCCTCCCCAGTGCTGGGACTAAAGGCGTGTGCTACCAAAGCCCCGCTTGTTTTTTCGTTTTTGAGACAGGGTTTCTCTGTGTAGCCCTGGCTGTCCTGGAACTCATTCTGCTGACCAGGTTGGCCTCTAACTTAGGAGATTTACCTGCCTTCGCCTGGCTGGGCAGTGCTGAGATCAAAGGTGTACACCACCATTGCTAGTCAAGTTTAGTATTTCTAAACAGCAAGTAGTTGGAAGCTAGGAATTATTTTAAGTTTGTAAGTTAAATGGGGCCATATGCAGCATTTTCTTTCATTCTCCAACTTCTCCTGTGATTAGCCTAAACTTAGCCCTTCCACTTTCTAGCAAACCAGAAACATGTCACTTATTTTTTTATGTTTTTCCATCTATCCTGTTTTATGTTTTTCATTAAAAAAAAAAATTGGCACAGGGTCCTGCTAAGTTGCCGGGGCTGGCCTTGAACTTGTGACATTCCTACCTTGACTTCTAGAATAGCTAGGATAACAGGCTTGCACCCTGAGGCCTAACAGACCATGTCTAATTTTATACTAGCACCATTAGTCTCAGTTTTCACTGTCACTTGCCTGTGACACTAACTGTGAATACCATCAAGAGCTTTCTGAAAGGATAGCTTTTCTTGCCAAATCCCTGCAATGTATAAGGGTTTGAGTCTATTTTCAATGTGAATTTTTAAAAACCATTTTATTTATAAATTTAGCTCTAGAGAAAGGAAAATCTCACTATGCTCCTGAAATGTAACATTTTAGAAAAGAGTAGAGGGAATGGATCTGATTGATACTAAAAGAAATAAAGCTGGGCATAGTGGATCATGTCTTTTATCCCAGCACTCAGTAGGCAGAGGCAGGTGTATCTCTGTGAGTCTGAGGCCAGCCTGGTCTACATAGGGAATTCCAAGACAACCAGAGCTACATAGCGAGACCCTGCCTCAAAAAACAAAACGAAACTAAAAGAAACTTCAAAGAGGTAATCACAAAGAGACAAAAGCCACTTCATGTTCAACAGCTCCTTCACTACTTGCTGTGTACCTCTAAGCAAGTCATCTAAATTCTTTTTTTAAGCCCAATGTTTTCACTAAGATGAAAACCATACTGGTATGTATAAGGATTAAGTGGGGACTGGAGAGATGGCTCAGCAGTTAAGAGCACTGGCTACTCTGCCAGAGGACCAGGGTTCAATTCCCAGCACCCACATGGCAGTGCACAACTGTCTGTAACTTCAGTTCCAAGGGATCTAACACCCTCACACACACATGCCAGGCAAAATACCAATGCACATAAAGTAAAAATAAATAATTTTTAAAAATTAAATGAAATATATGAAAAGCATTTAGTACTGTTGTTTGGTACATAGATCAGATATCAGTACCAAATTCAGGCTAAGAACAGCTTAGGTCAGGATTAATTAATCTTTATGTTTTTGAGACAGTCTTGCTACATGCCCCTGGCTGGCCTGGAACTCATTAGGTAGATCAGGCTGGCTTGGAACTCTGAGCAATCCTCTTACCCAAGTGCTGAGATTACAAGCATGTGCTACCACTCTGAGAAAGAGTTGGATATTTAGAGGCCATGAGTGGGCTCGGTGGTAAAGGCAATTGCTGCCAAGTCTGATGATCTGAATTTGCTCCCCAGAACCCACATGGGGGGTGGGGAAAGAGCTGATTCCTACTCTCTTTGCCTTAATTACTAGTCCAGCATTAAGGCCTATTCTTTAATGGCTAAGCCATCTTTCCAGTCCTCCTTTGATTTCTTTATGAGTTTAATAAAACATTAGTACTGTAATCTCTGTAATTTTATTGATTGATGACTGACTATGATACTAAGGAGCAAACCTCAGTCCTTATGTATGCCAGGCAAGCAGTCTTCCACCGAGTTATATCACTAGTTCTGTTCTTAATATTTATTTTAAGATTAGGTCTGGTAAATTATCTAGGACAGCCTTAAACACAATCTGTAACCCTCCAAGGCCTTGAACTCTCAATCCTCCTTCCTTAGCCTCCTTAGTTGTTGGGATTACAGTCTTGAGACACTGGAACTAGTTTAACATTGTATTAAATTCTACTAACTTTGTCTAAATTCAAACTGGTATGAGTGTCAGGGGACACTCTCCTCAATAGTAGTACTATTAACCTGTATTTTATTACAAGCGCATTCATCAAAATAGGAGCTTCATTCAGACAAGCATTTTTTAGTACAAAAACAAAACACTGAGAATGAGAAGCCCTTTTGAAATTATGAGTAAGATAAAGGCAGTAGGTAATCAATGGCTTTGGACTAAGATCAGGTTTTAGGAGTCCAAGCATGACAGATGCTGACATTTGAGCTCCAGGGAGAGATTATATATTATTTGAACATTAATATAATAAATGTTCAAATAGCTTAGGTGCATTTATTCAGACAATGGGAAATTATCTTTCAACCTATGAAATATTAAGAGGGTTTATTTTTGAATCATTTTTACATTTCTAGTATCACAGCCTAGTTCCAAAGTTCTCCTCTTTTGTATGATTTCTAGCCACCAAACTGGATTGGTTTGAATGAATTAAAAAAAAAAAATAGGGGCTGATAGAATGGCTCAGAGTATAAAGATACTTGCTGTGCATTTCTGGTGACATGAGTTCAACCCTGGACTTCATGTAAAGGAAGCTAGAGAACAAACTCTATGAAGTTGCCTCCACACTTGGTGTGGTCAGGACTGTAAACATGCACTCCCTCCATTATAATAAAAGAAGCAAAAGTGAAATAGCAAGTATATACATGCAAGAACCAAATAGAAACTACATGCATAAACAAAAACATAAATACAACAGAGAAACCAGTCCATAAGAGAATAAGTACTTACAAATTTCTAGTGAGTACATGGGACAGAAATCCATGCTTTTAAAATGTCAGCAGTTTTAATTCTACCAGTCTGTTTCATTGTAACAGACCCAATGTACCCATCCCTTTCCTTACTCAAGTGATAGTATTAGTATTTACTAACTGCAAATTGCAGAAGTTTTCTTTTCTAATCTCCTGAAAAAAGAAAAAAGAAAAAAAGTGAAGCCAGGCAGTAGAGGTACATGCCCTTAATCCCAGCACTTGGGAGGCAGAAGGCAGGTGGATCTCAGTTTGAGGTCAGTTTACAGAGAGAAGTTCCAGGACAGCTAGGGCTACACACAGAAACTCTGTCAAAAAAAAAAAAAAAAAAAAAAAAAAAGAACAAAAATCCTCAAAGGACTAATAATATATATTTTAAAAAAGAAAAGCCCATGTTGTTAAAACCCTGTGACAAAAGTACTACTTCACTTCTATTTGGATGCCTGTTACCAAGGAGAATGAATGTGCTGTTGAGAATACCCATCTAAATATGTAAATATGGACTCTCCCTCTGGATGGGAAGTCTGGACTTGTTAAGATGGTTATAAAATAATTTGGTGCTTTGCCTGCCTCATGGCTCACAGTGCTGTACATGTATAAAGAAATGAAAATCTGGAAGGTGATTTTGATCATTTCTGAACAATTTACCCTTCCTCTCCTAACACCTCGCAGATCTACCCACCTTCCTTTCCTAACGTTGTTTTCACCTTCCCCATCAAGGCTAATTTGTGCTGCTCAAATACTCATGGATGGGTGGCCCTTCTTCCTATATCTGTACTTTTTTTGGGTCTATTTCTTTTAAGAATGAGGGTGCAAGAAAGAGATGACAGATTTGATTACTGGCTTAAAATTTTCTATTGGTGTGATAAAACATTACCATTAAAAGCAAGGGGAAGAAAGGCTTCAATCTTAGTCTACAGCTTATAGTCCACCATCCTGGGAAGTCAGGGCAGAAACTCAAGTCGGGATCCTGGAGGTAGGAGCTGATGCAGAGGCCATGGAGGAGTGCTGCTTACTGGCTTTCTCAGTCTGATCCCCCTCCCCCTTTTTTGGTTTTTCAAGACAGGGTTTCTTTGTAGTCCTGGTTGTCATGGAACTTACTTTGTAGATCAGGCTGGTCTCAAACTCACAGGGATCTACCTGTTTCTGCCTCCCAAGTGCTGGGATTAAATCACATTAACCACAAAAATAGCCTACAGACTTGCCTATAGGCCAATTGTATGAAGGCATTTTCTCAATTGAGAGTTTCCCTTTCTAAATCACTCCAGCTTGTGTCAAGTTGACATAAAACTAGCCAGCATAAGTATGTAACACAAGATAGGTGCTCACATTATAATTAACCATACTCTTGGTCATATTTAAAAAACTATTATGTACCCAACACAATGGGAAAATAATACGTTGATAATACCAATTAATTGGTGAAACAGTATAGATCATATTTCATAATTCAAAACTAGGAAAACCAAGTTATCCTCCTTGACCTCAGGACACTGAAATGTACAGGCAAGGCTGACACTGCCACAACTGGGGGTGGTAAGATTAACTTAATTCCTTCAGCTTCTCTAAACAATGAAACACTTCTTATAATTTTGCTGTCCTCTGTTCTGCACATTGCCTCCTAAAATACTGAATAAACAGCAAAGGATTTTCCTTCTGGAATCTTTTCTAGAAAACAATAGGAAGAGATAACTCATAGAGGAAAACAGAGAGCAAAGAAAAACATCATTATTCTGGAACTAATAGAAGTCACACTTTGCATAAAGTTACAGACACTTCATTGCCTACAATATACATTTGGTGGGGGGCTCAGATAGCCTTAAAGTGAGATGTAGCTGAGGATGACCTTGAACATTTAATTCTCCTGCTTCAACTTCCCAGATGTTGTCCTGTTTTATGTGGTGTTTGGCAAGGAATCCAGAGTTTTTTGTATGCTAGGCAAACACTCTAAGGAGCAACAACTCCAGCCCTCTGCTAACAACATATGGAAAGGTTAAAATTAAAAGACAACTAATAAAAAAAAAATTAAGTTGTGGGTCAAATCGAGATGAGAAATTTGTTTATAGCCCCCCCCACTTACTTCCCATAATCCCTTTCTTCTAATTTATTTATTCTGATATTTGGAGACAGTGTTTCTCTCGTAGCCCTGCCTGTCCTGGAACTCGCTCTGTAGACCAGGCTGACCTCACTCACAGAGATCCACCTGCCTCTGCCTCCCAAATGCTGGGATTAAAGGTATGTGCCACCACTCCAAGCCCCATAATCCTTTTCTTAGAAAGACATTAGCAGGGCAGTGGTAGAGTATGCTTATAATTTCAGCACTAATTTTGGGGCCAAGCATATATACATGTTCATTTGTTTGTGCTCAGATCAATTTCTTCACTTTTACACAGCTAGGAACCCACCACCCCTAGGGAATAGTGCCACCCACACTGGGCTGGGTTTTCCCACAACTAGTAAGCTAAGACAACTCAGCACAGATATGCTCACAGGACTGCCCATTACACAATCTCTCACTGAAAATTTCTTTCCAGGTGGGTCAAACTGACAACACTAACTTACTTACTTACCCACCTGCCCTCATGCATGAGCATGCACGAGCAAGTGCACGCACGCGCGCGCGCGCACACACACACACACACACACACACACACACACACACACAGTGTTAGTATAGAAAATATGCCCAGAAAAGAAGCAACTCTTCAAATGGTGGCAGCAAGCAGGTAGAAGTAGTAGCCGTGGTATCTAGATCTAATGTGACAACTCTTGTGCAGATCCTTAGTTCTGGAAGTGCTATAGCTTTTGTAGTTCTAGAAGACAGCATTTCTTAGCAGCCTCAGGTTGTAGATTCCAGAGTGGCCTAGGTACTAAGGTCGATGATCGTAGCCAGTGTTATAGTTCCCAGCCTAGGGTGTCAGAGAGGCTTGTCCCTTAATGATTGGTTTGACAATTCTTTTGAACTCTTCCAGTGACCAGAGCTTTGATTTCCTTTCCTCTGGTTCTTTGCAGGCCCTGCTCTCTATCCTCTCATCTTCTACTGTCTACTTTGTTCTTGCTTGGGCTGTTCATTTGAATTGTTCAGCTGCCTGTTCAGCTGTGAAGCAGCCAGCCACCTTGCCACTTCTGAAGCTTGGGCCAGCCAACTAGTATGTCTCTGTTCTTACACTGTCTCTATGACTTTTGCTATTCATGTAGGCAAGAAAGGTTGGGGAGGGGGTTGACGAGTGAGCACAATTTATTGGACCTAATGATGCAATCCCAGGGGAGGCAGCATAAAGAGGGTGTCTCATAGCCAAGTCACCAAGCAAGCTGAGTAACCTGCTTACAAAAAGAGAAGGGTCTTTGCAAGAATCAGAGCATTGCGATCTCAACACCAGTCACAGCAGTACTTCTGTTAGGCTATCAGGGCAAGTAGGCCCCTTATGGCCTACTCGGAAAGGGTCATCTAGAATTTGCCAAGGACTGTAACAGCAAAAAAGCCCAATACAAACTGAAATAGTCTGAGGCTAAACCTAAGCAACCAGCAATCATTTTATTGAAATTCAAACTAAATTTTTTCTTATATAGGTAATATTTCGGTGCCTTTACACAGTCAACTTTTAAAAATTATTTTTATTATGTATATGGGTGTTTTGCTCCTATGTTGTTTGTATGTATGTATGTATGTATGTATGTATGTATGTATGTATGTATGTATGTGTGTGTATGCAGTGCCCAAGGAGGCCAGAAGAGTGGATTCCCCTGGAAATGGAACTACATACATACAGTTGTATGTGTGCTGGGAATCAAAGCCAGGTCCTCTAGAAGGGCAGCCAGTTCTCTTAACCCTGATCCATCTCTCCAGGCTCCCATGAAGTTGTTTTGTTTGTTTGTTTGTTTTTCCTAAATGTTTTTTTGATATAGGGTAGCTCTAGCTGTTCTGGATCTCACACTTTAGACCAGGCTGGCCTCAAACTCCCAGCTTGGATAACATAGCAAGACCCATTTGCAAACCGGGGACTGAGGATATAGCTCAGCTGGTAGAATGCTTGCCTAGGGCCTAAAACCATGCATGATGGCAAATATCAGTAACCCTATTTAGCATTTAGAAGAGATTAGGAGAATCAAGAGTTTAGAATTAGGGCCAGTGAGATGGCTCAGTGTGTAATTCACTTACTTTCTGAAAAAACTTGATGACCTAAATTCAATCCCAATTACCCATGTAAAGGTAGGAGAGAACTGACTCCAGAGTTACCTCTTGCCGCCACATGTGCACTGTGGCATATATGTGCCCCCCCCTTTTGTTTGGTTTTTCAAGATAGGGTTTCTCCATGGCTTTGGAAGCTGTCCTGGAACTAGCTCTTGTAGACCAGGCTACAAGAACTACTTGAACTCAGAGAGATCCGCCTACCTCTGCCTCCTGAGTGCTGGGACTAAAGGTGTGTGCCAGCAACGCCCGGCTCCATCCTTTAAGTTGATACTCATTGGATTAAAATCTGACAGAACAGCTAATCTCAATTTACATTTTCTTATATATCTTTCAACATTTTGTACTCTACAATGTTAGGTCTCAAACATCTTTTGTCACTTATCCCTAACAATTTCATATTTAGTATTACCTTAAATGGCATTTTTAAAATCTCAATTTGATTTGAAGTATATACTTTTCATACACTTAACTTATTCTGCAGTGTAACTGAACTCATGCATCACTTCTTGGTATGTATATGTGAGGTTTTTCTTTCTTTCTTTCTCTCTTTCTTTCTTTCTTTCTTTCATTCTGTTTTTTTTGAAACCAAAACATTTTATTTTATGACTGATTGAAATCCTCAAGATGAACTGGATGTTCCAACAGTTGTCCTCTTGGGTTTAGGAGTTATCACTTCACAGAATCCATGTCTGAATCTTTGATAGACAATTTTTAGGTGCCTCATCTTCCCAGTCCTGATAATATTTCATCTCTTAGCCTTGGCACTCCAGTTATACTTTATCTTGTGCTTGGCAGGGTAGTCCATTTGCCGCAGGCCAACTTCTGAAGGTGGTAGGCATAGAGCCACAGCATTGGCACAATGTGTATATCATACCAAAGGATGATGTTACTTTCATCATCTTGCTTCTGCCGCTGAGGCAGGTTGGATTCAAAATCATTATTACATACCTATAATCCCAGGATGTGGAAGGTGGAAGCACTGATACTAGTTCAAGGCCAACCTTAGCTACACAGAGGGTTTGATGTTAGCTTGAATAACATGTGACCCCGCCTCAAACTAAAGGGCTGGTGAGAGACAGTTTAGCAAGAGTGCTCCTTGCTCAAGCCTTATGACCTGAGTCTGAATCCTGGAATCTAAAAAACCAGATTTGGTTGCTCTAATCTGTAATCCAAGCACTCCTCCACATAACTGGGATGTACAGACAGGAGACTTATCCACCAAAGCTAAAAGGCAGTCTAGCCTGGAGTACGCAGTATAGCATAAAGAAGAGATTGTCTCAAAAAGGCAGGAAGAGAATCAACTTCCAAAAGTTGTTCTTTGACCTCTGCATGTGCTTGTACACAAACATACCATACAAACATAATAATGAATAAAAGTAAATTTTAAATTTAACAAGCACAAGGGGCTGGATAAATCTGTATTAAGACCTCCCTGGGTAGTGATGGTGCACACCACCTTTAATCCCAGCACTCAGGAGGCAGAGGCAGGTGGATCTCTGTAAGTTCAAGGCCAGCCTGGTCTACAAAGTGAGTTCCATGACAGGCAGGACTGTTACACAGAGAAACCCCGTCTCAAAAAATCAAAATAAATAAATGAATAGATAAATAAATCATGTAAGATTTAATAAAAAATTCAAGTGCAATAAGAATCTGTTGATACAATTCCTGGGCTTTCTCATCATAGCATTAATTCAATAAATTGTTAAGTAAAAAAATATAAGCCAGGCCCAATGGAGTAGATTTTTAATGCCAGCCTTTTGGGGAGCTGAGGCAAAGGGATCACAAGTTATAGGCCACTGAATGAGAATATATTTAAAAATAAAAAGTAACATGAAAAACTGAATACAGTGAAGCAGGGATGTATTTAACCTCAGCACTTGGGAAGGGGGAAACAGCTATACAGTTGAAATAGAGGCCAGCCTGGGCTCCATGATCTTGATTTAAAACAAGACAAAAATCAAAACAAGCGAAACAGAAAATCCTAGAGGGGGATGTGGTGGTGCATGCCTTTCTGAGGAGGCCAGCCTGGTTTACAGAGTGAGATCCAGGACAACCAGAGCTACAAAGAGAGAGACTGCCTCAGAAAAACAAAACAAAACAAAGAAACAAACAAAAACAAAAAACCAAGTGAAAAAACTGGAATATAGCTTAGTGGTAGAGTACTTGCATAGTATGTGCTAAGTTCTATGGTCAATCTTTAATATTGGTGGAGACGGATCCACAACAGCAAAATATTAAAGTTTAATGATGGTTAGGTCAATGTTACTAAATTTGCCTTTTGCCTTTAGCCTCCGGCTCCAATATGACTCTGTCACTGCGATTATTATGTGTACAAAGGGTAGACGACACAGGTAGAGGAAAACCGCCTGTACAAAGGCTGTAAGAAGGATATCTTGAGTATTACATGAATATTAAAGAAGTTAGTGTGATAGGAAAAGAGAATATTTAGGTCAGAATGGACATAGAGTTAGTTAGATGACCTAAGTAATTAAAGAACTTTTTTTTTTTAACTGAAAGATAGAAGAACCTATGCCTACAAGGTTTTAGGTAGAGAAATGATATAACCTAATGTGATTTAAAAGATTATTGTGGCTGGGCAGTGGTGGCGCACGCCTTAAATTCCAGCATTTGGGAGGCAGAAGCAGGTGGATCTCTTCTCATTCCAGGCCAGCTTGGTCTACAGAGAGTTCCAGGATAGCCAGGGCCATACAGAGAAACCCTGTCTTGAAAAACCAAAAGAAAGGCAGATTATTGCAGTAGTTACACTGAAAAAAGGGCACTAAACACAGGAAACTAAGGGCTGTTACAATTGTCCAGAAGAGATTAAACAGTGGTTTAGACCTGGAAGTAGCAGTGGAAACATTGAATACAGCTAGATTCAAAAATACATTAAACACCGATCAGTAGGCTTTGCTTGTGGAATGGATGGGGTCACTAGGAAAATAAGGATTTAACCATAATTCTCCAACCCATGCCAAAAATGGACTGAGGAAAGACTAGGTTTGAGAAAATCTGGAGTCTGGCTTTGTATTTACTATGTTTGAAATGCCTATCAGATATCTAAGTGAAAATGTCAAGTAGTCAGATGAACATATAAGACTTATAGTAACTTTCAAGTTGTCAGCACATAAATGAGAGCAGAGGAGATAAAGACTATGTGATGGTACCTGAAACTGAGCTTTGGGGCAAGTACATCAATGCTGAGAAGCTGGAGAACTTAAAAGAAAGCTTCAAAGGAGACTGAGGTGAAGCACACATTAAGGTGAGAAAAAAATTAGAACATGGTATTCTGGAAGCAACACAAAGATGTACATAAAAGGCTAGGAGAATCAAATCTACCGAAAGGTCCAGAATGATGAGGATTAAAAAATGCCAAGAACCATTAAGAAAGTAAAAAGACAATCAGGAAAAAAACTTTGAAATTCATTAATCTTTGAAATTTGGACATTTTCCAAAATATACAGAAACTCATATAATTCAACAATAAAAATACAAACCAAATAAAACTGGGCACAGGACCTAAACAGGTATTTTCCAAAGAAGAAATACAAACAGGTATTAAACATCTAAAATGCTCAGAATGCTAAAGTCTAAAATCAAATTCACTTTAATGATATTCTACTTCAAAGCCATTAGGATGATTATTAGCTAAAAGATGGTGTTAACTATGTGAAGACATGCTGCATTTGTTTAATTATGTAAAGATGTGTTGCTGTTTTACCTTGCTTGCCTACCTAAGGCACCGGATTGGTCTAATAAAAAGCTGAACCATCAATAGTGAGGGAGGAGGTACAGGCAGGGGGAGTTAAGTAGGAGGAATTATTTAGGCTTGAGTAAGAAGGAAAAAGAGACATCAGGGGCCAGGACAGACAGGAAGGAAGGAAGGAAGGAAGGAAGGAAGGAAGGAAGGAAGGAAGGAAGGAAGGAAGGAAGGAAGGAAGGAAGGAAGGAAGGGCTCTGAGGAAAAATGTAGATAGATGAATAGAAATGGGCTAAATTAAGTTAAAAAGAGCTGGTGAGATGAGCATTCATAATTAATAATAAGTTTCCATGTCTTTATTTGGTTGCTGGTTGGTGGCCCAGAAAAATTCTAACTACAAAATAGAGAGAGTAGCCTGGCGGTGGCGGCGGCACACGCCTTTAGTCCCAGCACTCAGGAGGCAGAGGCAGATCTTTGTGAGTTCGAGACCAGCCTGGTCTACAAGAGCGAGTTTCAGGACAGCCTCCAAAGCCACAGAGAAACCCTGTCTCGAAAGTCCCCACCCCCCAAAAGATAGCAAGTTACAGGGTTGGAGACGGCTCAAAGGTTAAGAGCAAGGGCTGTTCCAGAGATCCTGAGTTCAATTCCCAGGAGAGAGAGGGAGAGAGAGGAGACAGACAAATGTTTCCGTGATATAACACTGACCAAAAGCAACTTAGGAAAGTAAAGGATTTATTTGGCTTATACTTTAGGTCACAGTCCACCACTGAGGAAAGTCAATGCGGGAGCCCAAGGTAGGAAACTGAAGCAGAAACTATTGAGAAACACTGTTCATTTGCTCACTTGCAGACTCTTGCTTTGCTAGCTTCCTTAAATTTTCCAGGGCTACCTGCCCAGGGAGTACTGCACAGAGTGGGCTGGGTCCCCACATAAATAAACAATCAAGATAATCCCCTCTCATAGACATGACTACAAGCCAATCTGATCTGGATTCATCAATCAAGGCTTTATTTCCTCGAAGATGACTGTAGCTTGTGTCAACTCAACAATTAAATTAACTGGAACAGTATGCTTGGAAATTTCTGATGAGAATATAAAATGGTTCACCTCACAAAGTTAAAACCAGTTACTTCCAGCCTTAAAAATATGCTTAGGAGAATTAAAGATACAGTCACACAAAAACTCACATATGTTCATAGCAGTATTATTCGTCATAGTTAAAAAGACTACAAAGTAATGAATGAACAAACCAAATATGGTGATACAGAACATGAATTAAGCAATAAAAAGAAAGCAGTACAGTCACCCCCTCCATGTTTGTGGAGAACTAGTTATAGCTCATTCATCTACTATAAAAATCCAAAGATGCTTAAGTCTTCATATAAAACAGGGTTTTTTGGTTTTTGTTTTTGTGTGTGTACACATATCATCCCTTGTACCATTTTGTTTTATTTAAGACAGGGTCTCACTGTAGGCCTGGCAGGACCAAAACTCACTATATAGACCAGGCTGGACTTGAACTTGCAGCAATCTTCCTGCCCCTGCCTCAGTACTGGGATTACAAGTGTGCCGCCATGCCTGGCTCCTCCTATATACTCCAGATCACTAGTAAGATCAAATATAATGCTTACACATCACTTCACATGAATTCAACAGGAGGACCTAATATATAACAACTCAATTTTTTTGTTTGTTTTTAATTTCTGAAGTCCCAACCTCAAATATTTTTGAACTTTGGGTGGTTGAATCCACAGATGTGAAACCCACAAATATAGAGATCTGAATGTACTGATACACGCTCTCATGTGGATGAACCATAAGAACATTAAGTGCTAAAAGGCATATTAGCACATACGTGTAATCTACCACTCTGGAGTCAAGTATGAAAATTGGGAATTTTAGACTAGGAGCTGGAGAAAAGTGGTCATGAGCATAATGTGGGTGCTGAACACTAAACCCCTACGGTGATATCTTGCTTGTACAGATAAAGCCTGTCTGCAGGTTAGAGAATGGAGCTTGTCACTAGCTAACCATAGAGGTCTGTAGGTCTGTACAGGTAGACAGCAAGTGAGATAGCTGTGTGTAAAACAGGACATAAGCAGGGAGAAACAGGAACTCGCTCTGTTGGCTGCTGAGAGCTAAGGCATGGCTGTGGCTTGCTCCTTCTCTCTGATCTCACAGCATTTTCCTCCATTTTTGACTAGTCTGCTTAACAGCATGCTGTTCAAACTGTACAAGCAGGTCACAAAGAAAAGTGACTGCTGAATTTGCCAAGGTTCCTGCTTCACAGAAAAGTCTGCCAGGCACTTGGGGCCTATAGGCTGAAGAGGGATGCCCCATAGTTACAGAGGAACTCTGGGTGACTGTCCAGGCACCAAGATGTCTGTCAATTCTAGAGTTACGGTTATGATTTTTCTCAGTTATAATAAGAGATAAGTTATACATAAAACTTTAGATTCACAAAGATAGGATAGATGATACAGTATTGTCTTTGAATTTGTCAAATGTTAGTGGACTAGATATTGGTAACTGTTTTGTTATATGTAATTTTACTATGTTAAAATTAAAACATTTTATTTAGACAGAAAAGATGAGATGAGGGGGGATGTCCTTCTGTGTGCTGTGTATATATGTTGCTCTTATTTGTTGATGAATAAATCTGTTTTGGTCAATGAACAGGCAGGATGTAACCAGGCAGGAAGTATAGGTGGGGCTACCAGACTAGGAAAATTCTGGGAAGAAGAACATAGATCCTAAGTTGAAAGGAGATGCCATGTAGCCACTGAGGAAGAAAGAGACCTGGGCTTTCTCCAGTAAGTCAAGACCATGTGGAGATACAAAGATTAATAGAAATGGGTTAATAATTAGAGAGAGCTAGCCAAGAAGCCTGAGCCATCGGCCAAATAGTTTATAATTAATGTATGTCTCTGTGTGTTCATTTGGGACTAAAGGGCTGTGGGACTGGGCGGGAAATAAACATCTGTCTATAAAACCCAGGCCTCTGTAAGAGTTGTGCTCATTCTTTACTCCTGAGTCATCACTCTAGTCCCCAAAACAAAGAGAAACTATAGTTCTAAATTAAAAAGAACAGAGTTCATTGCTAGTAAACAAGAAATAGGAAAATGTACTCTGCAGGCATAAGAGAGCTGATTTGAGTCCACGTGAAGATAGATAAAAGATAACTCCATAGTTGCATACATTGCCTATTGCCACTCAAACATATTACAAAAGTCTAGTGGCTTAAAGTCATATAAACTTATTAACATATAGTTCTGGAGCTAAAGAGTCTGAAAAGGTTCTGGGAATGTGGCTCACTTAATAGGCAGTTGCCTAGCATGCCTGAAAAATCTCAGTTCTTGAGAAGTAGAGGCAGGGGGATCAAAAGTTCAAGGCTTTCCTTGGCTACACAGTGAGCTGGAGGACTACAGAACACTGCAGCAAACAAACCACAACAAAATGAAGTCTGAAATGTTTTTTTTTTTTTGTTTTTTGTTTTGTTTTTTCATAGACTACAAAGAAAACAGGGCTGCAATTCTAGGAAGGCTCTAAGGGAGAATCTCTTTTTTTTTTTTTTCTCCCCTCTTTCTGTTTAAGATTATTTTTTAGCTGGGAGGTGGTTGGTGCATACCTTCAATCTGAGCATTCATTGAGGCAGAGGCGGGCGGGTCTCTGTGAGTTTGAGGCCAGCCTGGTCTACAGAGTGAGTTCCAGGACAGCCAGGGATGCACAGAGAAACCTTGTTTTCAAAAATAAAGACATTTTTAAGTCAGGTGTGGTAATGCACAGCTTTAATCTTAGCAGGCAAGGAGGATCTCTATAAGTGGACTACACAGAGCATTCCAAAATAGTTGGGACTATACAACAATATCCTGCCTGAAAAAAAAATTTGTTTTTATTTTATGTGTACAGGTGTTTTGCCTTCATTTATGTTTGTGTACCACATGCGTGCCTACTCCCAAAGGGGCCAGAAGAAGGCATCACAGTTCCCAGAACTAGAGTTACAGACAGTTGTTAGACGTCATATGGGTACTGAGATTTGAACCTGGGTCTTCTGGTAAAACAGCCAGTGCTTTGAAGCACTGAGCCATCTTTCTAGCCCAAGAATCTAGTTTCAAGAAATAATCTGTTTCCTTTCTTAATTTTGTGTGTGTGTGTGTGTGTGTGTGTGTGTGTGTGTGTGTGTAAAACCAACTGAGTTATATTCCTAGATCCCTTTTAACTCTGGATTCTAACTTTCCATAGAATCCCTTGGATTTGGCTTTGACTCTTCTGCATGTTGAGACTGTCATTCATGTTGTTTCCTAGGTGTGGTTGTTTGATAGAAAATGGCTCCCAAAGGGAATGGCATTATTAGGAGGTATGGCCTTGTTGGAGTAGGTGTGGTCTTGTTAGAGGAAGTATGGATGTGGGCTCAAGCCATGACCAGTGTTTCAGTTCACTTCCTGTTGCCTACAAGATATAGAACACTCTGCTACCTCTCCAGCACCATGTCTGTCTTCCGGCAGCCATGTCCCATCATGTTGACAATAGACTGAACGTCAGAACTTGTAAGCAAGCCACAATTAAATGCTTTCCTTTATGAGAATTGCCATGGTCATGGTGTCTCTTCACAGCAATAGACACCCTAAGATACTACATATAAATGAAAAGCACTTTCTATATCACCAACCACAACAAGCCAAGCAGGAATCATTTCTATATACTGAACAGCACAAGGAGGGATAGGGGTTGGTTTAGTAAAATGATTAGTGTCAAGAGAACTCCAACTCTGCAAGCTGCTGCTCTCAGAGAAATTCATTTGATTGCAGCCCTGTGTGCCTCCCTCTCCTTGCTTCAAAATCAGATGTTCACCCATCCCTAGCAGTAAGATGAAGATCTCACAGAGAGGGCACTGACAGCAGACCACAGAGGCTGCAGACACAACTCGTTTTAATTGCACCAGCAAATGCTAAGCAATTAGTGAAAGAGAAAGAGAGACAGCATTAGGGCAAAGAGGAAAGCAACATGCAACCATGTGGAAATTTGTCATCTTCAACCTGATGAAGAGCAGGTTATTTATGGCAGCTGCACAAAGCAGCAAAACCTGGCACCTGAACTCCCAGGCAACTTCCCAGGCAGCAGAAGTGGCATAGTCTAGCTTTCCTCTTGCTTACATATTCTTCCCTGTAGCCACCAATAAGGTGAGGGAGGAAGAAAAATCACAGGTCAAGTGTGTGATTTAGCTTTTGGGTTCCTTGGGCAGTCTGTGCTTGCTCAATACTGGGATATGAGCATCCATAAATACTAAATACTAAGATCAGTGATTCATAAGAAATATGATGTGAGAGAGGACCGCTATTAATTAATTTCTGTAGGATCCTTTTCCAAATTATATTCTTATTGTAACATAGACAAAAAAAGGCAGTATACTGACAACAAAAACCTGAGAAAGTCAATTCACAAATGTGACCTTGGGTACCAAGAAAACATTAGCATGAAAGAAAAACAAGAGCTAAAACACTAAATGCCATCTACTTAGTCAACAGGGAATTTGAAATAGTATCAGTAAACATTGGTGGTCTTTTGTGAGGACAGAGGATAGAAGCCGATGAAGTCTTATTCACAAGTCCCTAAGAAGGATAATGTTCAGGTACTGGTATCCTCATTTCCCCACAGTCACCATTAAGTCACAAGCACAGAATATCCTGGATTTTCTGGGGTTTTTTGGATTTTCTATAATAACCTTGATTTTTAAAATAGTCTGCTGGGGGGCTGGAGAGATGGCTCAGAGGTTAAGAGCACTGACTGCTCTTCCAGAGGTCTTAAGTTCAATTCCACATGGTGGCTCACAACCATCTGTTATGAGACCTGGTGCCCTCTTCTGGTGTGCAGATGTACATGGAAGCAGAATGTTGTATACATAATAAATAAATAAAATCTTAAAAAAAAATAGTCTGCTGGACCAGATGTGGTAGTGCACACCTATAGTCCCAGTACTGAGGACCCCTATGAGTTCTAGACCAGCTTGGGTCATATGAGACTGTCTTTAAAAACCTAATGATAATAAAGTTAATAGTCATTTTATATATGAATTACACTAAAGCCCCAGCACAGTGCTTTCTAGAACACAGTGAAGCGACATATGCAGGCAAAATTAAATGCCAAATAGACATGCCTAGAAGATAAAAAGCCAGGTAAAAATTGGGCAGGTGTTGAGGGGAAGAAATCTAAACAAAATATATCAAGTACAAAAGGCTGAAGAGGAAAAGACCTTGATAAGAGTTGCACACAGAAGTGTCCCCACCTCTGGGAATCCTTTTTCTGAATACTTGCATTACAAATTATACTCCCAGGGCTGGAGTGATGTCTCGGGTGTTGCAACAAAATAAATCACACATACCTACATTAGATTTTTATGACCTCATCTCTATTTTATTTTCTCCGTAACATTTGCTTTGTCTAACATTCCACATAATTGTTAAAAAATTTTATGACATTTATTTAGAGAGTATGTACACATATCATGGTCACACAGGAAGTTAAGAAAACTTGTAGGAGTTGGATCTTCCTTCTATTAGGTATGTTCTAGGGATTAAACTCAGGTCTTTAGGCTAGGCCATTAAGTGCCTTTATCCACTGAGCCATCTCTCCAACCCCATCTAATTTATTTTATACCAAATTACATGTTTATATTTTTCACCTCTCATTCTCAGAATGGGATATATGTTCGGTGATTCTGGGCTGAAGTCAGGGCCTGTCATAGGTCCATGAGACTTCTTTTAGCAAATCAGAAAAGTCTCCACTCCACGAGGCTGCAGCTCTAAACTAAAGGCAGTTAATTAGAAAAGCATGACCTGGTTACAGCTTCCTTTACCTCTTCGCTCACTATACAAGACACAATTGAACAATCATTATGTAACAGTCTTGAATGCATTCATAGTACCTAGAACAGTGCCAGCATATGGCAGGCATTGATAAGTATTTGTAGAGAGAGAGAGTAAAGAGGGAAGGATGATTATGAGACAAAAGAATAGTCAGAAAACCAGAAAAACTACTAAAATCTAAGGAGTTTGATTTGCTTTTCTTTTGTCTAAACACCAGTAGTCTAGTGGGGAAGTCTCATGGAACACTTTTTCCAATTCACAGCAATGCCTCCCACGTCTGGGATTAAAGGTATGCACTACTATAAATCACCATACTTTTGGAGTACACCTTCACAGATCTGCCTTCTCCTACTTCATTTTTTTAACCGATTTATTTATTTATTTATTTATTTTAGTTTTCTGCCTGCATATATCCCTGCAGTCCAGAAGAAGGCACCAGACTACATTACAGATGGTTGGGAGCCACCATGTGGTTGCTAGGAATTGAACTCAGGACCTCTGGAAGAAGGTCTTAACCTCTGAGCCATCTCTCCAGCCCTCCTACTTCATTCTTATCTAGCCTGAATCTCACTTTTTCAAAGAGACATTTGCAGCAAAAAAGCTAACATCCCTTGGCATTTCTGACCAAACAAAGACTTAACACCACAGATTTGAATCTTGTCCAAGTTCCTGGCTTAACCTCTTTCATTCAGCTTTCCCATCTGTAAAAGGGATAAAGAACCTAACTTATGGGATTGCTATGAAGTTATTAATGGTAACACTAGATGGACAGTGACAGCTATTCTTTTTTTTTTTCTTAACACTCCCCCACCCCTGTTCATATAATCTCTCCTTCCTTTCTCCCACTGGACTCCCAGAGCTTGGCCTAGTACTTGGCTGTGAACCTCCGCATCTGCTTCATCAGTTACTGGATGAAGGTTCTATGATTACAATTTGGATACTTGCCAATCTGATTACAGGAGAAGGCTAGTTCAGGAACTCTCTCCACTATTGTTAGGAGTCTTAGCTGGGGTCATCCTTGTGGATTCCTGGTACCAGGTTTCTCCCTAACCCCATAATGGTTCTCTTTATCAAGCTATCTCTTTCATTGCTCTCCCTTTATGTTCTTGAATAGTATCTCTAAGTCATTTACTTTTGCTCTTGCAAATGGGATGGAACTAGGCCCTCTGAATGTGGGAGATAGTTGTAAAGCAGGGACTATCTGAAGGGCTCCTGGTAGTAGGACCAGGATCTATCCCTGAAATATGAACTACCTTGTTGGAGACCATTCCCTATGGTGGGGTGCCATGCTCAGCCTTAATGCATGAGAGAGGGGCTTGGTTCTGCCCCAACTTATTGTGCAAGACTTTGTTGATTCCTCATGGGAGGGAAGGAAGGGGGGAAAGGAGAGAGGAGAACTGTGGTTGGAATGTAAAATGAAATTCATAAGCAAATAAACAAACCCTGTGCCAGGTATAAAGTAAATATGGCATAACTATTTCTTCAATCTAGGTCTAAGGTAATGAGTTTACTTTTCTCAACTTTTCTTTCTGTTTAAAACTGTCTGTTAAAAGATAAGTGGGAGAGGAAAAACAAATCTTATCACAATTAGTCCACAATGTTTGGAAAACTGCCTTGGTAAAGCTTTTTTTAACTGACTATTGGTCTCTTTAACGGAGGTACCAATTTACATTAGCCCTATGAAAAGAATAGATAATAAAAGCCTGTTTTTAAAAATCTTTAAAAGGGAGCTGGAGAGATTACTCACCGGTTCAAAGCACCTACTGGCTGCTACTCCAGAGCTTGGGTGTGATTCCCAGTACCAACATGGGGGCTCATCACCACCTGCAGTAGTTACAGTCGCAGGGGATCCAATGCCCGATTCTAGCCTTGCACTGAATGCATGTGATACACAGACATACATGCAGGTAAAACACATACATATAAAATAAAAATTAAAGTAGAAGGTGTTTAAAATATTTATTTAAAATATAGTGTTTACAAATAATTTCTCTTGGGCTGGGGAGATGGCTAAATGGTTAAGAGATCTGGCTGCTCTTGCAACGGTCCCAGGTTTGATTCCCAGCCCTCTTAACTCTAATTCCAGAATGTACATGATACATAGACATACATGTGAGCAAAACACTCTCACATAAAAATAAATGTCTAAAGAAGGAAAAATAAATCTATATTTTCTCACATTATTTAAACATCTCCTTTCCTTTACTTCTTATGAATGTGCAGAAGCTAACACACACTAGAGAATGAATCCCCATGTTTCACTCTTCCTAAGAGAGTCAAATTTCCTGAAGCTGACTTCTGTTTGGTCAACTGCCTTAGGCTGCCTGTCTCTGAGTGTCACTAAGAGATAATATCCAAACCTTAAAGTTGACTGCAGCATCCAGCAGTATGGAATTCCATACAACTAAGTTTTATACTTTGTGGGTGTCGCATAACCTGTCTCCACCAGTTCTAAAAGGCAGTTCAGAGTATGTGTGCTGCAGTAAGGGTTATTCAGGATAACTGGGAAACACCATCTCTCCTACTCTTCACTAGTAGCTAAAGGGCCTCCTCTCTTTTTTTGAGTGTGTTTCCTTTGTTCACTTTTAATTGTAAGCTGTGAATCAATTAAATTCATTCTACTAAAATATGTTCAATGCACTAGACTTTCAAGATACAGATAGAAGCCACATGTGGTGAGTGGTTCAGAGTTGCAACTTCAGCATCTGGGAGGTAGAGGCAGGAAGAGCCAGCTTCAAGGCTAGCTTCCACTAGATATGGAGTTTGAAGCTAGCCTGGGCTATGTAAGAAAATGTCTCAAAAGAAAAGGGGGGATGACCCTAAGAGAGACATACATGGTCCCCTGGAGAAGGGGAAAGGGTCAAGATCCCCTGAGCAAATTGAGAGCACGGGAAGAGGGGGGAGGGAGCTACGAGAATGAGAAGGGAAGAAGAGGAAGGATGCAGAGGTCATGAGGGAGCAGAAAGGCTGAATCAGGGGAAGAACAGAAGAAAGGATATGTGATAGGTAGGGTTTTAGTTGGGGGAGGTGGCAGGGGAGGACGGGAGGGAGAAGGGACCTGGGATTGTCATGTAAAACAATATTGTTTCTAATTTAAAAACAAAAATCTGAAAAAAAAGAAAGAAAGAAAAGGAGGAAAGGGCTGTAGTGGGCGTGAAAGCAAGATAGGATTGTCTCTTGCAGTTAGCTGTCTTGTCATCATGGCCACACATTCGGACATTACAATTATACTTATTTTCAACTACCTATCTACAAAACAAACAACACAAACCTTAGGGCTGAGACATGACTCAGTGGGTAAAACACTTGAGGCGCAGATGAGAGGGCCTGTGCTTAGTATAGTAACAGGAGTGCTCACAGGCCAAGATAGGAGGTGGAGATGGGAATCCCTGGAACCTTGAAGACCAGCTAACCTGGCACACAGAATCAAACAACGGAGACCCTGTCTCAAACAAGATGAAAGAGGAGGACCAATATGTGAGCTTGTCCTCTAACACTCATACATGCACCCTGGCATGTTCAGGTGCATGCACACACATACCATCTGACTTTTATTTCCAGTACTATAGTAAAGTCCAAGTTAGCCTTCACTGTTAATTTCTCCCTTTTAACAATGGTCCCATAACTACTACTACTTCTTTTTTTTTTTTTTTCCTTGAGACAGGGTTTCTCTGTGCAGCCCTGGCTGCCCTGGAACTCACTCAGTAGACCATCTGTCTCTACCTCCCAAGTGCTAGGATTAAAGTTGTGCACTACCACCCTCCAGCTATGATCCCATAACTTTAAAAGACCAAAGAGGCACTGGTTCAACATGCACCACACATAACACAAAATGACTTTTGCAATTACCTCAAGCTAATGCATCACATCAACAGCTTTTCTTTTTCTTTTTTTTTTAATTTTTTATTTGAATTAGAAACAAGATTGTTTTACATGTCAATCCCAGTTCCCTCTCCCTTCCCTCCTCCCCAACAAACAGCTTTTCTAATTAAAACACTGTCTCAGAGTCAGCAGGACAATTATATATTATGAGAATATGCATTTGCTTCCTATTCTAGTTTCAAATTATCTTCATAACCCTTTTTAAAAAATAGATTGCTATTCTCTCCCTTAGATAATTAGATATCAAAAGTAAGCTCACATCTTTCTTTGCTTAGTAAGTAGTCTCTGTCCCTCAGGACACAGATACACAGACACACACCCAAACATACACTATCTGCTTGTGATATTAATCTTTGCTAGGTTCTGCTTATAAATGTGAAACTCAACTTACAGTTGAATTACGCTGTTTCTTAAATTACTGAAAATAATTTTTGGTGGTGCACACCTTTAATCCCAGCACTCAGGAGGCAGAGGAAGGTGGATTTCTGTGAGTCAAGGCCAGCCTGGTCTACAGAGTAAGTTCCAGGATGATTAGGGTAACAGAGAGAAACCCTGTCTCAACCCCTGCCCCCATACTGCAAATTTACAAAACCTGTTTAAAAAAATAATCCTATTTGTCTACTAGCATCATTAGTAAATTTGAGAATTTAATCTAAATATCTAGACCTCCTCAGCCAATAACTCCAAAATTGGGTGAAGCTGGATTATAAATGCTTAGGAGTAAAATCTGAGTCTCCTGTGGGTTTGACATTAACGCTGCCATTAACATAAAATCACAGAGATAGGCAAGCATGCTGGTAAGATGTGCAGCCTTGGAATGGCACAGACCTGTGTGATAAATCAATTTTTGACCCTTCTCTTGTTTTATGTTCTTGATTTCTAAACCAAGTCTCTTCAAATGTAAATCTCAAGGTTGATATGAAATCTTCAACACAAGGATTATAAGCACATGACACCACACCCAGCCTTTTCACTTTCAGAGCAGGACATGGGTCCTCATGGTTGTGAAACATGTACTTTATCAAATGAGTATCTCCCCAGGTCTGTAATAAACATTTTCTCTTCTAGATGGTACCTGGATATATCATGTCCTAGGCAGGAGCATTTAGGCTAAGGAACCAACTGAGGCAAGGCCGGGGAAAAAAAATATGTCTATATAGATGGACCATGAGTGGAAACAACAGAAAAGATCAATTAAGAGCACAGTCATGGTCAGATACGTAGGACCTGTGGCCACTGGTTAAAATTTTTTTATTTAGTGCTAGGGTTTCAGCTCAGCTTATAAAAGTGCTAGCTTACCATGCACAGAACCCTGAGTTCTGTCTCCAGCACAGCATAAAATGGGCATGGTAGGACAGGCTAAGGAATCCAAAAAAAAAAAAAAAACCAAAAAACAAAAACAGAATTTTGATTAGAGGACTTAAAAAAAAAACCAATCCATCAGTGACGCTGGACCTATATTCATTTTAAAGCTGTTGTTTCCCTGTTTAAGTTCACAGGTTCATATAAAGCAAGAAATCTTTCAAATCCACGAAATAAATATATGAAGCTTAATATTCAAAATGCATACTCCGTAGACAGCCTTCTCAGTCCTATTACTTGTCTCTCTAAACTAGTGAATTAAAAAGTCCTAAACTGAGTGTGGTGGTTCATGCTTGTTAAGGGGCTGAGACAGGAGGACACTGGGAGTTTGAGCTTCAACTACAAAGTGAGACTCTACTTCAAAACAAAAAACATAATTCCTTCCTCATAACCATGTCTCTCTCTCTTTTAAAAATGTGTGTGGGTGCTCTGCCTGGGCATCAAGTCCGTGTCTGATGCCTGTGAAGGCCAATAGAGGACATCAGATCCTTACCTTGGAGAGCCGGAACTTAACCCTGGATCCTCTGAAAGAGCAGACCGTGCTCTTAACCACTGAGCCATCGCTTTAGCTCTATCATCATCTCATCTATTTTTATTCCCCTTTCCTGGCATTCCACTGCAAAATCTTCTCCATCTCTTTTCTTTTTCTCCTCTTCTCGAAAAATGTGCATAATGTACACAGATGGGCAGAAAAATTTAAAAGACAATTTGCTGGAAAGAAGGGATTGGGTTTTTCATGTTAGGATCTAAATAATGAGCATGTAAGCATAGTCTGATTTTAGGAGTAGACTACAAGGGTTTCCCTATGTAAGAAAGGAACATGAATGAACAAGAAATAAACTCTATTTAAATGGAACGGCATCTGATGCTCAGAAAGCCGAAGGATCCCCAGCTAAAAAGAAAGCAAAACAAAAGCCCTGGAAGATAAAAGGAAGGCTGAGTTTAAAAGTAGATGGTTACTGAGCTCTAGGACGAAAGGTAGCAATCATCTTGTGTAAGATCTGTCCCCAAGACTAAATGCTCAGAGGCAGGGCATCTCAAGTCCTGACTGGGCAATGATGCACTCCTTTTTTGACATATTCTCTATGGCTCCTGATGCACTCCTTTTTTGGCATATTCTCTATGGCTCCGCCAATCTTTCTTAGTCACTGATTATTGTCACTAGCCACTAAAGAGTTCCCTCACCTCCATTCCTCAATGACTAACCTAAAGGTTATTTTTAGCCTTCTTCTCATTGTGTCCAAATCTTAAGTCTCACTACCATCACCTTTTTGTTTGTTTGTTTTTGTTTTTTGTTTTTTTTTTTTTTTCCCTGGGATAGGGTTTCTCTGTGTAACAGCTGTGGCTGTCCTGGAACTTGCTCTGTAGACCAGGCTAGCCTTGAACTCACCGAGATCTGCCTGCCTCTGCTTCTTAAGTGCTGGGATTAAAGGCGTGAGCCACCATCGACTGTCTATCACCTTTTCTTAAATTGAGATTTACTTTTTTATTATTTTTAACTATATTTCTGTATGTGGGTATGTGCAGCTGAGTGCAGGTACCCACAGAGGCCACAGATGTGGTATCCTCCTGGAGCTGGAGTTAGGCAGCTGGGCTCTCTCTTCATCTCCCTACCATCACCTTTCAATCCATCTTAAATCAAGGGATCTTTTCTTTCAAAACATACATTGCAATTAAGAAGTACTTCCTTGGTCTAAAATAAAAATTTTTACAGATTTGAAGTCCCACATTAAAACAGTTCACAGTCTTAGGGTGTAAACGTAGTTGCTGAGCAATCCTAACAACCTAAATTTGATTTCTGGAATTCATGTAAAAAGCCAGATGTGGTAGCACCTATCTGGACTCCTGTGGTGAGATAGAACTTAGCTGTAAGCTCATAAACCAGCTAGTCTCAAGTATGAAGCACAGCAGCAGAGAGATCTTGCCTCATATAAGGTAGGAGAGAACAGGCATGCATTCTATTACTAAGTTACCACCATGCCAAACAGTTTTTGAAGAGTCTTTAAAAGCTTATTTTCTGTTTTCATTAAAAATTTTTATGCGTGTATGTGTGTTACTCTTGTTTTTTCGTAGATATTGAAATTCAAATGACTCATACCATATGTAGGAGATTAGACTTTTATGCCAGGGTAACCTCAAACTAGACATCCAAGAAGAGGAAGGAACAGCAACTATTATAAAAGACAACGGAGATGTCATTCAAGGACATTACAGTTAGTGAAAAAAGCTGGATACAAAAGTAACTGCATGATTCTTTTATACAAAATTTAGAATTGGCAAGCTCATCTATATAGTGTTAGAGATCAGGTTTGTAGTTGATTGTAATGGAGCAGGTGATTGGAAAGGACACAAGAGAACATTCTGGGGTTGGAAGAAGTTCAACTTATCTTGGCTTGGATGGTGGTTGAACAAGTGCACCCACTTATCAAAATTCACCAATCTATACACTTAAATCTATGACTTTTATTGTATGGACATATCATAATGAATGGATTTTCAAAAAATCTTGACCCCAGCACAACCACACAAACAACAAAATCTATGTATTTGGATCCTTTTCTCATCATATTACCATTCTCCCCACCTTTTATTAAGCAAACCTTATTGCAAAAGAACAAGCTGAAAATATAGCTAGAGAAACCCAAGAGTTAGATTGGAAGAGCCCAGGCTATGACCTTTAATACATTCCTGGAACCTAGGACTTCTGCCATCAAGTCAGCCCTTAGAGGTAGGTTTCTATTGCTAACTAAGCTGACACAGTTCTGTCATAACAGGTTACAGCTTTCTATATAAGTCCATGATCCACCCTGAAACATGCACCACAACACCTATAACCTGATAGTCTGGGCAACAATCATTGTGGCTCTCTCATGTAATCCCAACACTTAGGAGGAAAATTTAGCTTAGCTTAAATGCTGTGATAAATGCCATGATACAAAATACAAGATTTGGGAAAACAAGGACTTGAATAAAACTAAGATTTTAAGTTCTAGGGATAGAACTGAGAACCCAGCAAGCTACCCACTACTCAGCTATATCCCAAGCCCCATTTTTACATTTGTAAAATATTTTAATTAAGTCTTTTGAGAATTTCATGCAATGACTTGATTATAGTCACCCACTACTCCTCATTCTAACCCCTCCCAAATCCAAAGACACCAACATTGGCTTCTGGCCTCCATCTGTTCACATGTATACAAGTGTGCATGTACACAGAAGGAGAGGGAGGAAAAGGGAAAGAGAGATGGGCGCGAGGAAAGAAGTCCAAATTGTGCTGCACCTACATACACCACAGAGTCACTCACTCAGCAGTCAAAAGTAATAAAGGAAGCTGGGCAGTGGCAGCGCACACATTTAGTCCCAGCACTCAGGAGGCAGAGGTAGGTGGATCTCTGTGATTTAGAGGCCAGCCTGGTCTACAGATCGAGTTCCAGGACAGCCAAGGCTACACCGAGAAACCCTGACTTAGAAAACCAAAACAAACAAACAAAAAGTAATGAAGTAGAGAGAACCAACTCCATAAACTTGTCCTGACCTACACACACTCTCACACACACAGACACACACACAATTAAAAAAACAACCTGGATAAATCTCCACAAAATTATACCAAATTTACAAAATACTGTGTAATTTCACTCACATAACTTTTGATATAGCAGATATTTAAAAATGGAGATGGAGGACAGAATAGTGGTTTCCAGGGATTAGTGACAGGGTAGATGTGTCATGTGCCTGTGAGGTTGGTACAGTATAAAACTCAAACCAAGGATCACTGTGTTTCAGTGTTCAGATTCTTGATAGTCAACATGTAAAGAGCCCAAGTTCAGCTTACAGTACCTAATAATGTGCACATAACCATGCACACACACTTAGACTTTTTATCCATCATGTAGCCTGATTGTTGTAGGTAGCAGTTTGCAAAATATTATTAGGCAGAAAGTGATAGGGCATGCCTTTAATCCCAGCTCTTGGGAGACAGAGGCAATAGATCTCCAAATTTGAGGCCAGTCTGGTCTACATTTCAAATTCCAGGACATACAGTTACATAGTGAGACTCTGTCTCAAACTAAACAATACCCCTCCCTCTAAGATACTACTGGGGGAAAACTAAGTATTGAAATAATTCACTCCACTATTTTTTTTAAAAAATTTATTTATTTATTTATTTATTTATTTATTTATTATGTGTACAGTGTTCAATACCAAATCTCATTACAGATGGTTGTGAGCCGCCATGTGGCTGGGAATTGAACTCAGGACCTTTGGAAGAACAGGCAGTGTTTTTAATCGCTGAGCCATCTCTCCAGCCCAACTCCACTATTCTTAAAACCTTCCAGAGACTATTATTATCTTAATAAATTTGTCAACTACAAATGAGGGTGGTGCTGGTACATTTTCTTACCCTGCAATCTGTGAGGCTTTGAGTTCAACTCTTTGCTGATTATCAAGCAAGAAAAAGGAGAGACAGAGGGGGGATGAGAGAGGAGACAGGAAGGAAAGAAAGAAGGAAGGGTGGGTGGGCTGCAGGGTTGGTGAGACAGCTCTCAGGAAGTCTGATGACCTACCTGAGTTTCATCCATGGAACCACCTGGTGGAAATTGTCAGTTTATCTCCACTCACACATGTGTTTGCCTACATTCAATACACAAGCATACACATAATAAATAAAATATAAACAAAACAAAATGAAAAACAAGTATCTTTTAAAAAGAAAGGCAGCAAAAATACACGAAAGCATCCTAAAACTATTATAAAGGATTTAAAAAACACATGAGAAGGGAAGAAGTGTAGAGTTGATGACAGAAACACTTTGGAACCCGGAAAACAAATGACTGGGTAAGAGACTAAGCCAACACAGGCTGCTAGAGTGAATACTAAGCCTGTAATGAATAAAATAGAACTACAGACTCTTTCCCCCAAACCTAAGAATTGGTAGCATCTATTAATTCTGGCTCGGAACTGATGATTTAGAATGAATAAAGCTGATTAAAAGTGTGTAAGAAGCAGCTATATCCTTAATTTTTCTCACTCAGACACATTCCTCCATTCAAGAGATTAGAGGTTTAATTCTCTCAAGTGGCTCACATAGGATCTCTGGACTAGAGTGCTTCAGGCATAGCAGAGGACATGAATATTATACTTAAAATAAGGAGATTAAATGTGGACAGAGAATGCTGAATACTAAATGCTGAACCTATATATCTCTCTCACTTGGCTCAGGAAAATCTGATAGGCTCTACCCTCCAGGAGAAATGGAAGAGGCTTTTTGAAGGAAATGGAGAAACCTGGAAGGAAAGACCTAAGGACAGTGGCATCTGGGGTTCTACTTAAGGGCCATCTGACTACGAAGCTCACCAAAAACACGTCCTGTGGATAGCCATAGTGTTTCCACTGTACCTTTCAGCGACACAACTTAAGTTATTTAAAACATGAACAGACAAACCAGGGCTCCAGATCGATAAGAAAAGCCTTTAACATGAAAAAACAAAGAACAAAACCAGCATTTCATAAATGGATCAACAGAGGCACAAACCAGCTAAAAATGAGGTTATTTACCACAGTGCACAGTCCATTTACATGGCTGACTAATATTCATTAGACCAGGTACTATTACAGGTATTTTGGAAACACATACATAAAACCAAAACCAAAAACCAAAAGCAGCAGCCCTGTTGAAAGTTTTATTCTAGCAGGGAGAGCAAAATGATAACACAATAAAGCATACAGATAGTAAACTAGACAGATTAGTATTTTGAGAAAAAAACAATGGGATGGGAGTAAAGAAAGGGAGCGAAGCCACTGGAGATACATCTCAGTTGACAATGTGCTTGCCTATCATGCATGAAGCCCTGGGTTCAATCCCCAGAAAGCACTGGCACGGTGGTACACAACTTCATGCTTGCCTATAATCCCATCAAGGAGGTGAAAGCAAGAGATCAACATAAATTCAAGGTCATTTTTCAGTTATACTGTGACTTTGAGCCCAACCTGGGCTACATGAAACTGTGCCTCAAAAAAGAAAAAAAAAAAAAAAAAAAAAAACAACAAACAAAAAACAAAAAATAAATAATGGGTCAGGAGAAGAGTTCAGAAATGAGTTGCAAATTTAACAACAGGATGATATTTGAGAAAAGAAGGCAGAAAGATGGAGGAATTGATGGGTGTTACTCATCTGTGAAAAAAGAATTCTAGTAGAACTTTCAGTGTAAGAACTCTAAGGCAACAGGATCTTTGTTCTTTAACCATGAGGTCAAATATGGCTGAAGAGGAAGAAGAAAAGCAGGAGATAAAGTTTAAGATGAAGGAATGAGGAGAGTACTACAGTTCACACAGGCCTTATGAAACCACCTGGCACCATCTGTGAAGGAAATAAGGGAGGCAGGGCAGGTGGATCTCTGAGTTTGAGGCCAGCCTGGTCTACAGAGCTAGTTCCGTAACAGCCAGGGCTACATAAAGAAACCCCTTATTTATTTGTTTGTTTGTTTGTTTGTTTTTCGAGACAGGGTTCTCTGTGTAGCTTTGGAGCCTATCCTGGCACTCGCTCTGGAGACCAGGCTGGCCTCGAACTCACAAAGATCCACCTGCCTCTGCCTCCTGAGTGCTGGGATTAAAGGCGTGCGCCACCAACGTCTGGCTAAGCAACCCCTTCTTGAAACAAACAAAAAACATCAAACAAAACAAAAACCCAGTGATACAGTCTGAACTCATTATGTAACCCATGATGGTCTCAAACTCTTATCATCCTGCCTCAGCCTCCGGAGTCCTGGGAAAACAGGTGTGCACCACCATGCCCAGCAGCTGATTCACTTCTGTATGATCTAATCCTATGGGTGCATACCAGAACCAATGTTTCTAAATAATGCTCTGGTATGCCCAGAGGAATGATATTCATTACAAATTAAGAAAAAGAATCAGTAAAGCTGGGTATGGTAGCTTGTACTTGATATCACAACACTTGGGAAGCTAAGTCAGAAAGAAGGCCAGTCCCAGCCACACAGTGAAACCCTGTCTCAAAAAACAAACAATTCATTCTGAGGCAAATAGGAAGCAGCAGAATTTGCTGCCATGATACTCTGTGCCCCCTTCCTTTCTTTCACGACCAAATCTTAGCCTGCAAGGTCTCTCTCAGATTAGAAAGCAGCAGATAATAGCTGTAAGTATTATCTCTCTTCAATGTGTGTGTTTTAATGGGAACTGTGAAACCTTCAAGTCCCAAAGGAATTGCAGTCAAGTTAGCAGGGAATATTATTCTGAAAAATACCTTCTAACCATTTCCAAGTCTCACTAAATAAATTCACACTCAACAGCTGTTTACTGATGACCTATTAGACTGCCAGTCACACAGATTAGACTGACTCTTGCCCTTACAGTGCCAATTAAGAGGCCCAATGGGTTAAGGAGCTTGCCACTAAGCCTGACACTAAGAACAAGGGCTTTCTATATGATTTAAGGGATAACTGACTCTAAAGAGTTGCCCCTCTATAGGTGAAGAGCCATGGTGTCTCTGTCTCTTTCTCTCCCTTCCCCTCCCCTCCTCTCCTCTCGCCCTCTTAACAACAAGTTAACTAGGTATGGTGGCACATACCTTTAATTCCAGTACTCAGGAATTACAGACAAGTGGATCTGTTTGAGGCCAACCTGATCTACATAGGGTGTTCAAGGCCAGTCAGGGGTATATAGGGAGACCCTGTCTCAAAGGGGGCAAAAGGGGGTATGGTTGAGGATGGTGCTGCATGGCTTTAATCCTATCATATCACTCAGGAGTTTGAGGCTGGCTTGGTATACACAGCAAATTCCAGACCAGCCAAGACTGCATAGTGAGACCCTGTCTCAGAAAACAAAAGCAAAAAATTTAAAAGGGAAAAGTAAAACAGACCTCTGGAAAGCAGGAGTGAATCAGAGGGAGGAAAAACCTTAGGTAACACTCTTAAACTACTAAATTATTCTTGTATATTCTTGTCTGGACTATATTATTCTTGTGTATTCTTGTCTGTGCACTATGGGTGAGCCTGGTGCCCAAGGAAGCCACAAGAGGGAGTCGGATCCCCTGGATCTAGAATTGCAGATGTTAGTGAGCCACCAAATGGATGCTGTAAATTAAACCTGGGCCCTCTGAGAGGTCAGGTTATGCTCTCAACTGCTGAGCCATCCTTCCAGTCCTGCTTGTCTTCTTTTAACATCAAAACAGTGCAGTAAGTCCAAAACACATTCTCAACTTGACCAAAATTTGTGTTCTTACCACAAATCTATTAAAAGTTAAACATAAATCTAAACACCTAATAAACAAAAGCTTGAATCTATAAAGCCATAATACAAAAACATGTGAACTCATTTCTGTTGAGCCTCCTAGAGGAAAAGTAAAGGTTCAGATGGAGCAGTCTGTCATAACACAATATGTGCATCTTCTACCTGTCTCACCAATCCTTCCTGTCCCCTGTGCTCCCCCCTTGCCCCCTCCTCTCTGAAACAGTTTACCTATGTAGCCCAACCTGGATTCTGGCCCAAGCTATGTTCCTTCTGCTTCAGTCTCCCTGGTGTTGGGATTAAAATCACGCCCCATGACAACTGGTGGCCCTTTTCCTTTTATACAAGAGATCTCAAGATTATTTTCTGACTAGCTCCTTTAATGAAAGTAAATCACTAAATTACCAGATATCACAGACACCTCCTACCGAGAAGTAAACATTAAGCATTTTAAAAGAACTACTACACCTTATACCTACTTACCACCACCAGTTTTAAAATAATAAACACCCAGGTTTCTGAACATAGTAACAATGAAGATTAAAAACAGACAAATTATAAAAACACAAATAAAATGAATTTCAGACGTCAGAGTGAGATCTCATCAAATGTAATAAAATCTAGTCAAGCTAGGTCAAACCAGGTCAGTTCTCTAATGGGAAAATTAAAGATGCTTAACGAAACAGAATTGAGATTCATGAGGTATAAATCATGCCCAAGCCAGTACTAAACCTATATTCTCCATCAGTTCTATTGAATTACAGGAATTCCTTCCAAGATTAGAAACACAGATGGGCCTAGTATGGATTCCTGTAATCCCAGTTGAGGCAGGAAGATTACAAATTCAAGACCTTTATGGGCTATAGAGGGAGTTCTAGACTAGCCTGGATGACTTAGTAGGATTCTGTTTCAAAGTAAAACATACAAAGAGGTCTGAGGTTACAGGTCAATGATAGAGTAGCACAATGCTTGCCAGCACCCATCTCAGAAAAGGGGGTGGGTAGGTACCCAAGCCCTTCATCCCAGCATTCAGGAATCGGAGGCAGGAAGATCAGAAGTTCAGTGCCAGCCTTGGCCTTATATGGAGCTTAAGGCCAGATTGAGCTTGTGAGACCTTGTCTCAAGAAAAACACAAGCAAACAAACAGTATGACCTGGCCAGGCAGTGGTGGAGTACACCTTTAGTCCCAGTATTTGGGAGGCAGAGGCAGGCGGATCTCTGTGAGTTGAGACCAGCCTGGTCTACAAGAGCTAGTTCCAGGACAGCCTCCAAAGCCACAGAGAAACTGCGTCTCAACAACCTCCCCCCCAAAAAAACAGGATGACCCAATTAAATGTGATTTTTATTTTCTGTACATTACCAATTATTTTCTTCAAGTCCACTATTTTCACAATCTTTTTATATTTATTTATTTATTTTGTGCATATGTGTACACATGATAGACCAAGTGCTCTCCACAGAGCCATGCCTACAATCAACAGCTGCTCCTATTTAAAATTTTGTATTATACTTTGTGTGTGTGTGTGTGTGTGTGTGTGTGTGTGTGTGTGTGTGTGTGTGTGTGTGTGTGTTTTATACACAGTACGAATGTATAGTTTAGAGAAAACTTTCCACTATATGGGTGCCAGGGATTGAAAACAGATTGGTGGCAAGAACCTTCACTTGCTGAACCTTCTCAAAGTTTAAAGAAACATTAATGGTTACGTTTTGAAGCCTGAATGCTGAAACCTCTTTAGTAAGAAAATACCAAAGAAACAAAAGAAGAGATTGCTGTTAACTCACAAGGTCAAGGCATCCCCTCTTGCCAAATAGACAGTTGGCCCTGAAGGCATCAGAGATAGCAATGCTTGTACTTTGCCCTAATCTTCTCTCTGACAAAACAGGCTTTTGTCTACAGTGACCAAATGCCTCACAGTTATCCCAGGGCCTAGATAAAGCAGCTGGAGCTCGGTACTCCATGACAGGGATTAAGAAATCCAGCCCACAACCCTGTGGAGCAAACTCTGGTGGCTGCCAGGACCAGTAAAGACTAACAGGGGTGGGGAGTGGGGAGGAGGTAGCTACATTCACCAAACCTGGTGATCTGAGCTCTATCCCTGAGCCCACAGGGTGGAAGAAAGCCAGGAGACTGCTTTTGACCTCAACACTTGTGCCTGTGACTCTGCCCTCAACATACACATGCAGTAAATGTAATTTAAAACAGTGGGGGCAGCTGTTGGCTGCAGGATTTGCTCCTACAAGAAAGAGTACTTGCCTAGCTTGTGAAAGGCTCTGGGTTCAATCCTCAGCATAGGAAAGTAAAACAAACAAAACAAAAACAACTGGGTTCACAGGCACCATGGCATCTCTTTCCCACATCAGTGTCTTCTCCTCAGATGGCTAACCCTGCTGACAGCTTGAGGTGTTACTGGTCCTCTTTGGCTTGGCCACTACAGCTGTCTATCCTCTTTTTAAAAGCCAAACTGACAAGAATGGGATTTTAGGAAAACTTAAATACTTCCAAATATTGATTCTATCCAATTAACCCACCTCTGGCTTTAGTTTTAGCAAACAAGAATACTAAAAGGCTGTCCTAGAAAAGCTATAAAACATTGAGTAAACAGGGGTTGGTAGCGGGGAAGGGGGAGAGGGGTTCCCAGCCTCAGAGACCAATTCCAAACTCTTCCCACTCCATTTCCAGTCACACAACAGCCAAAGCCACAAACAACCCTTTCACTTAAAGAGCCTGCCACACACTTCTCTCTTCAGTTAACTCTGGAGTCAAGACAAGAGACTTTGTTGGCACATGCCAGCTCTTGTTCAAGCTGGTTACCACCTTAAAAGCTGCTTGGCTCACGACCTGCCCTCTCTTTATGGGATTTTTCAAGCTTCAAAATAGCATCTTTTCTTGGATTCCTCTCAAGACACCGAGGTAGGTGACTTCACCTACTTTAGCTTGGACCCCATGCAATAACTTCTCCTAGAAACCACACTGTCCCATATTGAAGGGCTCAGCAGCCATACAAACTGAAGATAAGCTTAAGGATTTTATGATAAAGAAAACAAACCCTTTCAGATGAAAGGGCCATTGATGGCTGAGTGACTATGAGCAGGCCACCCTCTCCTCTGCAGTAACACAGCAGGTAAGTTGGGAAGGAAGCTGTTGTGGACAACTCATCTTTACCTTACAGAGCTTATTTCTGAACTTACAGTTCCAATGCTCTATTGACAGAACTTAGAAGAAAAATGCTTGTTTTTCAGACAGGGTTTCTCTATGTAGCCCTGGCTGTCCTGGAACTCACTCTGTAGACCAGGCTGGCCCTGAACTCACAGAGATCTGCCTGCCTCTGCCTCCCTAGTGCTGAGATTAAAGGCATGTCCCACCACCAACCAGCCAAAAATGTTTTTGAAAGTGAAATTCTCAGACTTTTTTTTCCTTCCTGCCTTTCCATCCTACCACAAATGTCACATTTTTAGAAGTTTATAAAGAATGAAAACTAAGACAGACTTAGACAGTTATAGGTTGCCTGGTTCTATACTGAATCTTATTTTCTATGGAAACAGAACATTTACAGCAAAAACTGCATAAATCATACACATTCATAAACCAGCTACAGCAGTCTATCTCAAGAAACAGAGTACTGGAAGGAAGAGGATGTTTTGGCAAACAGCTAACACATACATACATTAGATAAAACACAGATACCAATAATTTTTTTGTGAGACAGGGTCTCACTATGTAGACCAGGTTGGCCTCAAACTCACAGAGACCCACCTGCCTCTGCCTCCTGAGTGCTGAGATTAAATGTATGTACTGCTATGTGTGGTTAATAAATATTTTTTAAGATATAAACATTTTGCCCGGCGGTGGTGGCACCTACCTTTAAATTCCAGCTCTTGGGATGCAGAGGCAGGTAGATCTCTGTGAGTCCAGGCCAGCCTGGTATAGAGAGCAAGTTTCAGGACAGTCAAGGCTTACATAAAGATCCTGTCTTGAAAAACCAAAAAAGATATAAACATTTTAAAACTTCTGTATTTATGTATGTATGTGTTACCTGCTTCTCTGTGTGTACTATGTGTGTACAGTGCCTGTGTGGAGGCTAGAAAGGGGATTGTATCTCATTTACTGGAGCTACAGGTAGTTGCGAGCCCTTGATGTGGGTACTATGAACCAAACCTGGGTCTTCTCCAAGAGTAGTAAGTGCTCTTAACCACTGAGTGATCATCTCTCTAGCACAGATTTTACATTTTATTTTTAATTTATCTTATTTTATGTGTATGAATGTTTAGCTTGTATGTATGTATGAAACCCAAGTGTACCTGGTGCCTAATTTGTCAAAAGAGCATATCCGATCCCCTGAAGTTATATTGGTTTTGAGTCACCAGATGTGTACTGGGAATTGAACCTGGGTCCTCTGCAAGAACGGCAAGTGTCCTTTACTGCTGAGTCACATCTCTGTTAAGTTTCAATCCCCCACTCAACAAACAGCTGAGGTGCCTAATAACATATAAAAGTGGAACTGGTGCCTAATAGCATATCAAAAGAACTGGTCTCCAGATTCTCCCATCATCCCTCAGTCCCTGCCTTTTACAGGTATAGATGGCATACCCTGCCCTCAGGGCTGGCTACCCTTCCCCCAGAGGCTCTTCCTGCTATATAATCCAGACATTTTGGTTAGCTGCCCTTTTTGGACATTTGGCCTCCTGGCTGCTAAAACAGGTTCCCCTCCCCTTTCCCCTTTCCCCTCTCCCTACATGGTCCAACTCAGCCTGGTGACAAACACACTGAACTCTCCCAGATTATCTCTGCTTTCCCTTTTATCTGCAATAAACCTTTTCCTCCACCACACCTAGGAGCAGTCATGCCCTTTCCTTATTTCTTTTTTTTCATTCAGTCTCTAGCCAGACTTTGTATTTTATGATGGTAATGTTCTAAACACTGATCTGTGACTCTGGGTTGAAGGTCATATTCAGTGAGCTTGTTTAAAAAAAAAGGGGGGGGGAGGACAGTACTGCTGTGTATGGTGGCAAATACCTGTAATCCTACCACTCTTTGAGGAAGGAGGATCATGTGCCGAAAATATGGTCAATGCGTAAAGTAGAACATGCAAAAGCAACTGTCTTTCCTGGTTAATTACTTTCAGTTGAGAAGGAGGTAAAGAGTATTAACTGTTGGTTTGAATGAGAATGGCCTCCATCAGCTCATACATTTGAATGCTCCATCCAAAGTTGGTGGAACTGTTCAAGAAGGATTAGGAGGTATGGTAGCCTTGTTGGAGGAAGTTTGTCAATGGGGAGTGGGCGTTGAGGTTTCAAAACCCCAAGCTATTCCCAGTTGGCTCTCTTGCTCTGTCTGGTGCTTGTGGATCAGATGTTAGCTCTTTGTTACCATAGCTCCAGCATCACGCCAGCTTGCCTGCTGCCATACTTCCTGTCATAATCAAAGACTAAAGCAAAAAAAAAAAAAAAAAAAAAAAAGTTTCCTTTCTGAAACTGCAAACAAGCCCTCAATAAACCCTTCTATGGTGTCTCTTCAAAGTAACAGGAAAGTAAGACAATAACTAACAAAAAAGTTTATCTATTTAATAGAAGGCCAACAACAAAGCTGATGTGTCTCCTGTAACTCTAGCACTGGAGGTGGAGGCAGGAGGATCATGAGTTAGAGGCCAGCCTTAGCTACAAAAACGGACTTTTAGGTTAACATCAGATATGTGAGATCCCCTCAGACAGAGAGGTGGGGGACAGGGACATGAGAACCAACAAGTGAAAATAAAAGTTCAGAAATAAAAGCCTGGTTTAGATTTCAAGTCAGAAAGGACTGTTGAGGAGGAACTTCATAGGAGCTACCCAAGGTGCTGGTTTAAGGAGAAAGGAGAGTAGCCTAGAACAGGCTTTTAATCCCAGCACTTGGGTGGATCTCTCCAAGTTCCAGAACAGCCAGAGCGGTGGTTACACAGGGAAACTCTATCTCAAAAACAAACAAATAAAACAAACAAAAAGGAGACTCAGGAATCAACATTGGTAGCAGAACAGGTTATCAGGCTAGCCTTGACATTTAACACGACAAAATGAACTACACATAGCTGCCTGCCCCCTTCTATCCCCCCAAAAAAAGGAAGAAAAGAGAAAGGAAGGAGAAAAGAAAACACAAGCCTGTACTTCTAGTATTTAGTAGGCCAACAGATGGAGGCAGGAGAGGAAGGAGTTCAAGGCCATCCATTCTACATAGCAATCTTGAAAACTAAGGGTGATGGTACACACTTAATACCAGCACTTGCAAAGTAGAAAAAGGAGGATGTTCAAGGTCAACCTGGGATGACTGAGACCCTGTCACAAAAGCAAAACACGGGAGGCTTGAGGCCATGCTGAATTACGTGACTTTGTCAAAATACCAAAAAGAGTGAGTAAGAACGAGCAATTTGTACAGTTTGGCCCTTACATTCTAGCCATTAAGTATACACCCTGGACAGAGCCATAGACAGGAGATCTGAATTGGCTATTAACCTACTCAGTGTCTATTGCACTTTTTTTTTTTTTTAAACTTGTGTTTGTTGTGTGTGAATGTACTTGTGGATACATGTGGAGGCCAGCGGTCCCTGTTCTTTTGTTTTGTTTTTGTTTTTTTGAAACAGGCCTCTTATTGGGACCTGGGCTTGCTGCTGACTAGGCTAGCTGGCCAGCCAATCCCAAATACCCATCTGTCTCTGGCTTCTTCACCATTAGGATAACCACACCCAGCTTTCTACATGGTGCTTAGAAACAGAACACAAGTCTCCGTGCTTACCTGGCAAGCACTTTACTTTCACCTCAACTCCCCATGTACCTCTTATTGCACAAGTATTCTGCTTGGCTTAGGATAAAATCTAGACTTTACATATACTAATCTTTCAGCATGTCATTTCCCAAAGTAAGTCCCAAAGTAAGGCCAGCTCCAGTCTGCATAAGTCACACTCAGACTTTTACCACCTGGTATTTGTAAGAGATGGGAAAGGATAAAAAATACTAGAGAGGGAAAAACTGTCAGCCCTTTTCTGAGATTGTTTAATTTCAAATCCCAATATTCTCCATCCAAGCACATATGTATAAGCAATACACGAAATGCCTTATGGCATGCTTTGTCTATAACAGACATTCCACCAGATGTTTGGGAGTCTGCAGAGGGTAGAACTGATCTGCTCTAATATGGTGTGTACAAACGTGTAGTCACTTTGTGTGATGATTCCCCCACCACACAACTACCAATTTTCTGTCCTCCTACTCAGTGTATATATGCACTTGAGATACTATGAAAGTCTTTTTAAAAACTCATCAAGAGAATTAATATAAATTCTCAGAGCAGAAATAATACACACATCAATGCTGAAAGCTGTTTTAAATTTCATTGTACAAGGATGTTAATTTTGTCAAAAATATCATTCCACAATATTTTTAAAAAACTTCACAATATACTTGGATATTTGTTCATCTCTGTTAACAATTAAATTCTAATCCTTCTTCCTTAAGTAAGACACTTAAAATCTCAGCAGTAAAGTCAGGCTTGATGGATCATGTCTGCAATCATAGCACTTGTGAGACAGAGGCAGAAGGATTTGGAGTTCAAAGTCATCTTCCTATACAGTGACTCTGAGGCCAGCCTGGGTTACAGGAGACCCCGTGTGTAAACAAACACATACATACACACACACACACACACACACACACACACACACACACACACACTAACCCCAAAGCAAGCAAACAAACAATATACTAGTAGAAAATAGTTTGTAGCTCAAAACATTTAATTCTCTCTGGTCTTCAAAGAAATTATGTTTACTAAAGACAAAACAAACATAAAAAAAAAATAAGAGATGGCTGGGCAGTGACGGTGCATGCCTTTAATCACAGCAGAGGCAAGCGGATCGCTGGGTTTGAGGACAGCCTGGTCTACAGAGCCAGGACAAGCTCCAGAGCTACACAGAGAAACCCCATTTCGACAAAACAACAACAAAAACCATTTAAAAAACAAGAGATAAGGGATTTCTGCTTTCTTTGTGGTAATGGTTTTGCCTTCCTAAAACAGCTTGTTTAGTTTGAGTATATCCAAATAAAGGAATAAAGTCTTTACTTATAGCAGCTTTCTTTTATTTTAGAATGCCACAAATTTTCAGGAAACATCTTTGTCCATAATAACACAAAAATATAATCACAAGCTCACGAGGAAAAATAAATTCCAAACCCCTGCTTTTGGATCAGCAATAAATTTTGGCTATCCAAATATAACTTGTTCTCTCTTAATCAACTTAAAAAAAAATCTAAATTGCCAGACTGTGCATCCAGCCATAAAGATTTTCTTTAGCAGTGTTGATGCATACTTATAATCCCAGCATTAAGTTTGAGGCCAGTCTGGACTGAATAGAGTGCTATGACAAACTTTAATAAAGCAATAAATTAACTTCAAATTTGTCTACTTTAAAGTTGAGTCAGTAATGTTGATGTGGACACTAGGCCTTAAAAGCTTTTTATAAATTTTCAGAAATTCAGTATTTATCTTAATAATGATGAAACTGCAAACCTGGGTTCATAACTGTATTCCTAAACCACTGGCCCTGTGCTATATGTAGATCAAGTGTTGAAAAAAGGACAATTGGAGGAGAATCTGGAACATGATATAAGTAAGACACCCTGAACAGCAAACAGCATCTAAAGTACAGTGGGTAGCCCCATCTAGGAATGGCAAAGGCAACTTTAAGAGTTCACTGGGGCCGGGCGTTGGTGGCGCACGCCTTTAATCCCAGCACTCAGGAGGCAGAGGCAGGCAGATCTCTGTGAGTTCGAGGCCAGTCTGGTCTCCAGAGCAAGCACCAGGATAGGCTCCAAAGCTACACAGAGAAACCCTGTCTCGAAAAAAACAAAACAAAACAAAACAAAAAAGTTCACTGGGGACTATAAAAGCCAGAAGGTCAAGGGTCAGAAACTTTGCTGTGAGATTCTGTCTTCTAGTAACATCAGAAGCAATGCCCATAAAGTCTCACCAATGTGACTGCCCAAAAGTGAGCTGAACAAGGAAGACACCAACGAAAGTGCCAAAGTTGAGAGTGGGAGAGGTGGTCCTCACCTGGTTGTTCAGTACCAAAGGGACAGCCCTGACTCAAATGATATATTTAGGACTATGTATATACAAATACATATATGCATGCAACAAAAATTGATTTAAAAAAAGAGGCCACAAAGTTGAAGGAGAGCAGGGACGGTTATATGGGAGGGATTGGAGGGAGGAAAGGGAAGGGAGAAATGTAATTAAATTACAATCTCCATTATACAATATGGTAAAGGACCTGTATAGAATGCTTCCACAAGAATAATGGGTTTTAACAAAGATGACATTAAAAGCCCCACAAACTTAAAAAGGCTCCAGAAGAGATTCTAATATGTGGCCTAAATTGAGAAGTCTAAGCACTAAAAGACTTCTGTAGCTTGAATAATAATCTATCCAAGCCATGTGACTTTGGCTGGTACAAGCTAAACATGTGCCATGTGTCTCCTTTCCACAGCATTCTGTAGCTTTCACTGCCATTTGATTCAGAGCACTTCTAAGTCCCTGAATAATGAAGAAACCATGCCAAAATACCAACTCTGAGCTGAGTGAGCTGGGTACCAGTTTATGAAAACCTTTTTAAAAGAGTCTATTACCAAACCAAGATAGAACCCAGAGAGGAAAATTCATCAAAACATAATCCAGTATTTGTCACTAGGGCCAAAACTCAACTGTCTTAAATTTAAAAGTAATTAGAGAGTTTTCCAGGGACACAGTCCAATTGTACTCTTCCAGTAGACAACAAATGCTTCAAACTGAAGAATGATCTGATTAAGATCTGACTTTTATTTTCCTCCTAAAGCTAGACAAAAGTTCACAAAAAGGAGTATACTCATTCTTCTTGACTATTCAGGCTACTTATGCTAATCCCTCAAAAGGCTTAAGACTGAGGCCAGTGAGAAAGCTCAGTACTAAACGCACTGGGTGTCCAAACCTGGTGACCTAAATTTGATCCCTGGAACCAATAATGAAGGTGGAAGGCGAGAACCAACCTCATAAAGTTGCCCACTCAACCTTCACTGTACAATGTGGCACTCACACCAAATAAATAATTTTTTAAGGTTAAATAATACAAACAAACTGGTTTTAAAGGAAATGGCTCTAAGCAAGAGCTATGGTTCTTCCAAACGACCTTTTACCAAAAAGTCACTGATAGGTGAACTAATAAACCAAATATTAGTCTAAACCTCAATAGTTCTAAATGTTCTGGATCCATCTCTCGCTCAAGCCTTCTTGGATTAGTAGGAGTTACAATATTGTACTACCTATCATAAAATGATACATGGTAAGTATTTCGGGCAATTTTCAAGGTCTCTAAGGATAGTCTTTTGCCTTAATTTTATAACAATCTCTATCTCTGAAGCTCACAACTAGCAATAACACAAGAAACGGGCCTTTTTGTTTTGTTTTGTTTTGATATAAGGTCTTGCTGTGTAGCCCAACTTGATGGCTAACTCCTGGAGCTCAAGTGATCCTCCTGCCTCAGATGATACTCCAGGTACATATGACTATGAAGGCAATTTATGAATACTTAACAATATCTAAGTATTTAATACCAAGTACTTAAGCTTCCTTATCTGTCTGTCACAGTGTCAGAGAAGGGGAAACTTGAAAAGGTAAATATTTTGAGTGTTTCTTCTGTTCTCAAGGTTCCAAACCCTAAGCTGGTGAGATGGCTTGGGATAAAGGCCCTGCCTGACTGGAGCTCAATTCCTAGAATCCACAAGGTAGGAGAATCAACTCTTGCAAATTGTTCTTTGACCACTACATGTGCACTATAGTGTACACACACACACACACACACACACACACACACACACACACACACACACACACAAATAAAAGTTAAAAAAAAAGTTTTAAATTCTAATCCCTCCAATTTGGGACACCTCAATTTGTCAACAAAGAGAAAAGATAATTTGTACAGCAAAGGGAAAAAAGAAGTTACATCTATGGCCCAGGGTTATTTTTTTATGTGTGTAGGTGATGGTTTGAGTCAGGATTTCTTTGTAGCCAGAGCTACAAATGTGGCTGTTCTGAAACTCACTCTGTAGACCAGGCTTATAGAGCTCCATCTGCCTCTGCCTCCACCTTCTAACTACTGGGATTAAAGGTGCATGTACCACCACCGCCCAGCTCCAGGGTTACTTTTTACTCTTTAAAGTTTTTGGTAAATTTCATTTTCACTTAAAATTTAATATGAATCCAGCAGAGGCAGAGGCAGGCAGATCTATCTGAGTTCAAGACCAGCCTAGTTTACAGAGTGAGTTCCAATATAGCCAGAGCTACACAAAGAAACCTTACCCTGCAAAACAAAAAAAACAAAACAAAAAATTTATTTTAATTCAAAAAAATTTAATACTTATTTTTATATGTATGGGTGTTTCTGCCTGTATGTATGTTTGTGCCATACATGCATATAGTGCTCATGCAGGCTAGAAAAGGGTGCCTAATGCTATGGAATTGGAGATATAGACGGCTGTGAGCCATCATGTGAGTGCTGGGAACTGAACCGGGATCCTCTCTAAGAGCAGAAAGTGCTCTTAAGACTCTGGCCCCTCATTTTCACTTTTAAGAAGAAGGGGACCCAATAATAGTGGATCTGAAACTTGAATCAGTCAATACGACAGCTAATGTTTGGGGGTTTTGTTGTTTCTTTTGGAAACAGGGTCTACTATAAGAGGTTTACCTTGAACTCCCAAGCTCCTGCCCCACCAGCCTCCCAAGTGTTGGGATTACAAATATGCACCACCACAACAGGCAGGAGAGTTAATGTTAAAATGCAAATGGTAGGAAATAGAGTCCAAGGGTTACCCTGGGAGCCTCAACTGACTCTGGCACTGGAGACTAATCAGGCCTCAAAAGCTGCTGATGCTGAAGGCACAGGGCTGCTTTCATGATCACGTTAGTTACCACTTCATGTGAAAACACCTCTCTGGAGTACTTTCAAAAGACAGACACTAAGGTCTTAAAAATATCTCTAGAGTCTAAAAGCTAAAGATTTCCCTCCCTGACTTCATCTTTCCTCTCTCCCGCCTTTTCCTGTTCTGAAGCCAAGAAGGTACCACTGACATTAAGGCCATGAAAATTGAAGACCAAGAAAGAATTATGGACAGATACATGTAGAGTGAGCAAGAACCCTTTTACCATCTGATTTTTCATCTTCATACTGAAAAACACCCTTTCCTGTTGTTCTCCTATGGCAAAAGAAAAATACTAAAAGAAAAGAAAGGTCACTTTGTTTTTGTTTTTGTTTTTTTTAAGATTTTATTTATTTATGATGCATACAACATTCTGCTTCCATGTATATCTGCACACCAGAAGAGGGCACCAGATCTCATAACGGATGGTTTGAGCCACCATGTGGTTGCTGGGAATTGAACTTAGGACCTCTGGAAGAGCAGTCAGTGCTCTTAACCTTTAAGCCATCTCTCCAGCCCAGAAGGGTCACTTTGTAATACCAACCCCCATAATGGAGATAGATACACTCTTTAAGGTCTATTATATCTTCTTCTTATTTTTATGTATATGTGGGTATCTGTATGAACATGTGTGGTGCTGGCAGAGGTCAGAAAAGCGCGTTAGATCTCTTGCAACTGGAGTTATAGGTCGTTGTAAGCCACTTGACATAGATGCTGGGAACGTTGGCCCTCTGCAAAAGCAGCAAGTGTGTTCTTAACTCCTAACCCTTAACTCTCTAGCCCCCTTAAGTATAATTTTGTCCTATAAATAGCAAATTTCAAAATGCTCTAAATTACCCTCCCTAATTCTCTTCCAGCATTCTGTTCTCTATCTCATATGAACTTGCCTCTTACTGAGACAGATCTAACGTCTAAGACAAAATAAGCACTGACACCAGCATCATCTAGGATGAGTAACCAGAGAAAAGCATTTGATACAAATGTCTCCTCAGACAGCCAAGGACATTTCTTATGTGGGTGCTCTCACCCATGACTAAACTGTATCAAGAGATATACTTTAAAATATTAATAAGGTCTGGCACCTTCCTGATGCTAATTCTTCCAAGCCCTCCCCAATGTACAACTGGGAAATTAACTAAAGAGGAAAGCAATCTTCCCTCTGCTCTCTACTTTCAGACATTCCTCCTCCATAGCACCGCCGTGTACAGAATCATTCTATACAAATACAGAGATAAAACATGCTCACACACACAAATAACTCTCAGCAGGATCCAAAAATCAAAGCCTAACCCCATGGTTTTTAAGTGAGCAAGTCCAATTTCCTTCTTTGTAGCTCTTGACACATGCTGGCGAGAAGCTGTCTGGATTTTTTCTGCCTTGTTCCTGCACCAGAAGGCTCTGCACTGCAGGTCAGAGGATGATAAGGAAATGAACAGTGTAATTTCCAAGGCCTCTGAACACAGCTCTGTCAGCAGCTCTGGAGGCAGGTTACTCAAGCATGGCTTGAAGAGTGCAAACCACAGAGAGGAGGGCTCAGGCAGTCAGCAGTGGCAGATCTCAGCTGTGTGTGTTATTGCCACCTCTAGCCTGAAAGCACAAGGCCTGCTGTCTCCCTGGATAAGCCCTGCTGGTAAAAAGCTCTTGTGACCAAATGAAAAAAATACAAATTCACATCAGTGTAGGAAAATTAAGGACTTAGATTTTATTTTACTTTGCATGCTTATGCAACAAAAGCACTACTCTTCCATGCGACTGTATGTGCTGGTAGACCCATGGCAACATCCATCTAACATACTCAACACTACTCCAGGGATTTGGCCAAAAAGAAATGCAATTTATATGAAATGTGAAATGCAATGAGGCTACTTCAGTACCCCTGAAACCTATTCTTGGTCTTTTGAGACTGTAGATATAGCACTAGCATGCAATTTCCCAACCAAGGTTTGGAACTTCTTCTGGGCATAGTGCTGAAAGTCTTAGCCAATAAGTTTGCATGTTCCTGTTGGGCTTCTTGTGCAGTGGACTGTTGTTATATGTCAGACCACTACTGCCCTGGAATGACTGACACATACTTCAACTTAAATGATTATTTTCTAATAGCTACTGAATGCTGCCTATGTGTTACAGACCATTCTAAGTGTTTTCTCTGAGTTAACCTATGTGCATACTCTTTTTTTATGAGACAGGTGGCACAGAACAGTTAAATAACTTGGTCAAGACTCAGAAGCACAGAGCTGATATACAATCTCCAGCAGTCAGGCTATAGAGCACATTCATTAAATAAGAAAAAAAATTAGAAAGAGGGGGCAAGGGAGGAGAGTGAGTGCATCTGTGTATGAACACACATGCATTTGCCATAGTTTAGGTGTTAAGATCAGAGGACAATTTGAGATTCAATTCTGAGAATCGAACTCATGGTCATTAGACTTCACAGGGACCCTTAACCTACTAAGCCACCTTGCCAGCTCCAGAGTATATTCTTAATCTTAATTCACAAAACGATGTGAAATTTACATTAAAGCTGGTTTTAAAATTAGAAATGGCTCCCAATATGTACTTCATAAAGAAAATATACAAAGGTTCTCAAAAGTTCTTTAATATATATTGCAGTTATTTGGACAGACTTGAAAGTGAAGATTTCTGGGTCCTTATCCCAAAAAACTATAGATCTGGTGTAGGGTGAGCAATTTACACACACACACACACACACACACACACACACACACACACACACACACCAAAAAACAAAAACAAAAACAACCTGTTGTATATGTGTGCATGTGGTTATGATATGTACCTATGACTGTGGGCACATGTGGCACAGAACAAATACAGAGGTCAAAGGACAACTTTCTGGAGGCAGTTCTCTTCTTCCACTATAGATTGAGGCAGTAGGGGTGGAGGTGGAGGTGGGGGGTTGAACTCATGTAATGAGGCTCTCCTGACAATGACTTTAACTGCTAGGCCATTTTGCCAGCCCAACAACTCCACATTTTGAAAGTCATACTTAGGTTTTATGTGCATACTTTTAGGCACTCTACTTTAGCTGGTAAACTGCTAGTATAAGAAATGAGGGACCATCTCTGCTTTACTCATCAGTATATATATTCCATTACCAAGTGTAGTACCTAGAATCTAAGATACAGCCAATTTTATATACAAAGGAAAGGAACAATGATACCAAAAGCCTATCTTCTCTCTATAAAATAGTATTATTGCTGGGCGGTGGTGGCATATACCTTTAATCCCAGAACTTACTTAAACTCATCTCTGAGTACAAGGCCAGCCTGTTCTGCAGAGTAAATTCAAGGACAGACAGGACTACACAGAGAAACCATGTCTCAAACAACAACAACAACAACAACAACAACAACAACAACAGGAGTATCTGGGCCAGTGAAGATGATTCAATAAATAAAGATATCTGCTTTTTAAGCCTAATGTCCTGAGTTTGATCCTGGACCCCACATGGTAAAAGGAGAGCATTGACTCTTGTAGCTTGTCCTCTGATCTCCATATGTATGCCATCCACCCAAAATAAGTATGTAATAAAAAACAATGAATATTCATAGAATCTTGACAATCTGCCTATGAGTGATGTGCTCTGGTAAGAAGCAATGGACTGGTCATCTGCTGATGTAACTGCCAAACAGGAAAGTCACATACAACTTAGTTACATGGGACGAGTAAATTCTAAAGTCTATACAATATAAGATGACTATAGTTGAAAGCACTAGAAGAAAATAATTTGAGGGTTTCCAACACAAAGAAATGATAAATGTTTAAGGAGATAATGCTAATTATCCTTACTTGGTTATTATAAATTGAATAAACATATCAAATTAACAATGTACTCCTTAAGATGGGTAATTAATTTATGTCAATTCAAAAAAGGACCTGGCAGTGCCTCAATGACGTCAGTGAAAATTTGGCTGAAAGAAATATTTTGGCATATATGTATCTTAAAGAGTCAAGTTCAAAGAATCAGCTTAAGAGCAATTATCCCTACAAAAGACAGATTTTTTTTTTAAAATTTGTGTGTCCAGGCTGTGTGTGTGTGTGTGTGTGTGTGTGTGTGTGTGTGTGTGTGTGTGTGTGTGTGTGTGTGTGTGTGAGTAGGTCAGAAGACAACCTTGGATGTTATCATCGGGAATGTTCTTCTACTCATTTAAAACTTGGCCTGGCGCTTGCCAATATGTCTAGACCAGGTAGCCAGTAAGCCCCAGGATCTGTCTGTCTTCACTTCCTATCACTGAATCAAATGTGCTCTGGTACCACACTGACTTTTTACATGGGCTTTGGGGAATCACTCATGTCCTTGTGCTTCCAAGGTAAGCAGATTTTGGTGACTGAACAACACCCACTCCTCTCTAAACACTAACTCTTTGTAAATATCACTTATTAAGAACCCCAAACTCAAAGATGCTTTGTTGCCCAACAGTGGTGATGAATGCCTTTAATTGGGAGACAAAGGCAGGTGGATCTCTGAATTTGAGGTCTACAGATGGAGTTCCAGAACAGCCAGGACTACACAGAAGAACTGTCTTGAAAAACAAAACAGCAACAACAACAAAAGATGCTTTGTTTATTGAATGTCTGTGATGTTCAAGTCGCTGTAAAAACCAAGTATGAGCTGGCAGTTGTTGTGCATACCTTTAGTCTCAGCACTTGGGAGGCAGAAGCAGGAGGATCTCTGTGAGCTCAAGACCAGCCTGGTCCACAAGAGCGCTAGTTCCAGGACAGCCTCCAAAGCCACAGAGAAACCCTGTCTCGACTGCTGCCTCCCCACCCCCAGGAAAAAACCCAAACAAACAAGTATGAGCAGTTATGGGACACCTGGAAAGTTACAATCCAGTTTCTAAGCTTTTAAAATGGGTCAATAGAGAATCCCTGTGACAATTACAGATTCATTAAGAAATTTAGAGTAGCCGGGAGGTGGTGGTGGTGCACATCTTTAAACCCAGCACTTAGGAAACAGGCAGGCAGATCTCTGATTTTGGTCTATAAAGCCAGGGCTACAAAGAGAAATCCTGTCTCGAAAAGCCAAAAAGACATCTAGAGAAATATAAACCACACAATTTGGTGTTCAAGAGGCTAGAAAGATGGTTCACTGGATAAACTTGCTGGCTGTAAAAGCACGAGGACCTGGCTTGGATCCCAGCACTCTTTGAGGGGCAGGGAGAGATCCAGGCGCGCGTATGCCCACGAGTGCGTGTGCGTGCCTGCAACCACAGAGTTATGGAGTCAAGGAGACAGAAAAACTGATTGCTTGCTACTGCCGGCCTACCTCTAATTTAACTGAGAAACCCTATGTCAAGGGAATAAAGCAAAGTACTAGAGCAGGACATCTGACCTTCAAGTTCCTGCACAAGTACATACACAGACACACAGACAGGTCAAAAAACAAAACAAAAAATTGTCTTTGCTGGGCAGTGGTGGCATACGCCTTTAATTCCAGCATTTGGGAGACAGAGGCCAGCCTAGTCTAAAAGAGTTACAGGACAGCTAGAACCGTTATACAGAGAAACCCTGTTTTTTTTGGGGGGAAGGGACACTGGTTTTAACTAGGTGTGGCATGATAGCTCATACCTGTAATCCCAGCACTCAGGAGACCAAGGGAGAAGGACTGCTGTGAATTTGAAGCCAGCCTGGAATACAAAGTGAATTCAAGGCTCACTAGGCACAAAGATCCAGACTCAAAAGCAAAAAAAAAAAAAAAAAAAACAGACAAAAATCTCCCAAACAACAATTTAAACAAAAACAACAACTATGCTATTCTTTGTCCTGATAGCCTGGGAAAGTCCCATGACCTCTCCAATATTACCTTACTGTCTTCAAAATGGGGAAACTGGACAAGATAATCTTTTTCTGGGCTCACCCATAAGGAAAACAAGAGCTGCTGAATACAAATAAATTATGCTTAAGTTAGTCAATGCAACGTGGACCCACGTAAGAATCAGCTTTTTATTTTTCTGGTGAAGGAAAATTGCTTTAGGACATTTGGCTTCAGGAAACAAGACTGACTGCTATCCTGTCAATAACAGACAAGAACAGCAAGTCAGGAGGAAGGCATTAGGGAAGCCTCGGATGGGAAAGAAGAGAGACCTGACTTAGGTTGGGCAATGAAGGGTTGCAACACAAAAGAAATGAGCTGGAAGGCATAAACTAGAAAGGGCAAAGGGAGATGCTCTCTGAACACATAAAAAAGAATCCAAAATCTGAAGGCAAAAAAGCTAAGGAACCCTTAAATGTTTTCTTTGTATTCTAAATTAATGAGGAGAGTGGTAAATAAGCAAGGCTGCAGAAGCTGATACCCAAACACTGCCAAAGCAGAGTGTAAAATCAAAAGCAACTGCTAAGGAAAAGGAAGATTGGGATTGCAACTACACCCTAACCACTAGAGCTGACTTGAAAAAAAATGTAAATAAATGCCTCATCTGAAACTCCTGAACATACACACTGACAGTCAGCACTGATAGGTCACTGCTGTCTTGTTTGTGAATTCCTTTTTTCTTGCCTGTCAGAGTGGCAACAAAAGCAGTAAGCTCAGGACACTCAGACAGGCATCCTGCCTCCTCCTCCTCACCTCTCCTTCTATCTTTAACCTAACAACCTATCAATCAAGCCAAAAGCAAGGAAGCAGGAAGAAGCCAGAGGTTCCATGTGTTTATTCCTCAATATTCCCTCCCCCATCTCTTCAGGAGTGTTCAACAATTCAGGACAGCAATGGCTGTTAAGAGCCATCTCAGTCTCTCTATTAAACTCTGCCAGAAAGGTGTGGTGGAGCAAACATGGATTCCCTGGGGGGGAAGTACACATCCTAGGCTAACAGAAAATTCTTCAGTCACAAGGAATTTTCATTACCTGGGGTAGGTAATTTGAATATCCAACCCCTGATTAGCTAATGCTCAGCATGGGACGACAATTCTAACTAGTACCACAGACTCATCTCCTATTTGGAAAAGGGGACAGTTGGGGTTGGAGAGATGACTCAGTGGTTAAGAGCATTTATTGTTGCGGCAGAAGACCCAATTTCAGTTCCTAGAACCCACAGAGTGGCTAACAATTATCTATAATTCTACATCTTCTAGTCTCTGGGTGCTGAATACATGTACACAAACATACATTCAGGCAAAACACCCAAATACATAAAATAAAAATAAATAAATCTTGGAGAGAAAAAAAAAAAAAAAGAGGCAGCAGAGGATGTGATATACTTGGTGAAGATATCTTCCACATTTTGAGTTTCCCCTCTTCATGATAGCTCCCAGCTTGATTACATCACACATGATTTGCTGTTTGGGTTCTGTTGATTGTCCCTACAAAAAGTAACATTCCAAACTAGTTATATCAGAGGCAAGCCCATATTTCAGGGGGGAAAAAAATCTTGAAGAGGTTTCAAAGACTCTGCTTGCAAACTAAATTACAGCAAGGATTAACACTCCCTGAGCAGCTACTGTATGCAACACCCTGGGGTTCCAAGTCCTCAAAAACTGATGCTCCTTGCAAAGCTCCTATCTTTTCTTTTTTATCTACCCCTCCCTACCTTTGTGTTCTGGCCAACAACTACTCTTCCACTGAGCTACAACCCCAGACCCTTTCCTTTCTTTCACTTTGCCTCCTCCCCTCTTTCCATTCCAGAAATGTTTTTTCCCTGCAGAGTGTGTTCATCTCCTAGCAACTTCCAAACATTTACTTAAATATTTTATTAACCAAAGACAATACAGTAAAGCACCTTTGAGCAAGTGTGCCCAAATGAGGTTCCAGAGCAGAAGGTAAGTATTTTTAGAAAACAGACTCAGCCAGGTAGGTGGTTTATGCTAGTCATCTCAGCACTACAGAGGCAGAGACAGACGTAGAACTACCTCAAGTTCAAGAACAGCCTGGTCTAACCAAATGTGGTGGTGCACTAGTTCTAGCACTCTGGAGGCAGAGTTTGAGACCAGCTTGGTTTACAAAGCAAGTTCCACGAAGGCCAGGGCGGGGCAACCCCAAAAAACAAAGCCAAAAGCCAACCAACCAACCAACCAATCAACCAAACAAATAAAAGAATAGATTGGTCTATATAGTAAGTTCAAGGCAAGCCAGGTTTACATTAACAAGATCTGTATGAAAAGAAAAATCACAAACAACAAAAAAGAGTAAATTTGTGCTTTTGGTAACATTGGACTGCACAACAAATTGTATGCTTCTCAAAATACTTTCCAGAAATTATTTTCTCCCAAAATATGAAGCACTATCATTCTCCCCTTTATCTCTCCATTCTTAGTCTACCAGGGAGGTAAAGCTTACATCAAAGTTACATTAAAGGGTAAAACTTGATAGCACCAAGATGTAATAGCTAAAAGTACAGTATCTTCCAGGCCATTTAGCTTACAGGTGGCCACCCAAACAGTCTATGCAGCTATATAAGAGAAAACCAATTCTATTTCTTCCTTAAAGAAAATCACGAACACAACACAAAGCTAAGCAATATTAATCCTCACCCACAGACTGCAACTGAATTTAGAAGATTTCAACACAAGTACTCTACATGATGAGAAAATGAAGACCACCTTCAGAAGTACCTTTCCACACAGGAAGAACAATGACTGTGAACATGAAAATATGGCAGGGACTTCTGAAGCCAGATGCTGGGAGCAGTCTAATGGGCCTGGAACAGTAGCAAGAACTCCTGGTACTCCCAGGCCTCTTTAAAACAGCATTATCCATCTGCACCCCAGAGAAAATGACAAATCACAGCCAGCACAGGATAAACCATGCCAATAACCAGCTGGAACTTGACTCAACCGAGGTGGACTACAGCATCTGCCACCCAAACACAGACAGCCTCTCTGGCAGCTGCCACTGGCAAAAGGGAATCAACCATTGTGTTATATAACTGGAAGAAATTCACAGCCCTGTTACCAAAAGTGCCCAGATGTTGTTAAAAGCTACAGATGTGCTAAAGACAGAAACCAAAATACCTACAGCAAAAAAAGCATAAGTTACCACTAAAATCCAGGCAATAAGAGGGCACCACCACCCAAATACATATATCCAGCCTTTATTTATTAACACTTACATATGGAAATACGTATTCCCTGCTGCAGCTGATGTAATTACAGAGAAATCAATTTATGCTGCATCTGCTGCGATCAGCTGAATGCATAGGGTGCGCAGAGCAAAGCAGAAAATCAAGAGCCAAAGAACAGCTCATCAACAGGCCAGCTGCTTTGTAGGAAACTGTAGACTGCTCAAGTTTGAGGCAGCCTGAGGTGACCCTAGACTGGAAACATTCTCTTATAGCCCTACAAGTTCATTTCCTGAAAGATCAACTAAGATCACTTTCCTGGAGGGAGGAACTCAGTCCTAAAGCCTCCTGGGTCTGCAGGCACCTTTGATTCCAAATCAAGCAGAAGGGGAGGGATCATTACACTATTTGGCAGCAATAAAACCACCAGGAGACTTTGATTTCTGATGGTTGCAGGAGATAACTGGCAGAGAGCAATACTTTGAGGGGCCAAAGAATCTTTCTAGGCCAAACTTTCAAAACTACCACAGTAACTCATAAGGCCTGATTAAGTGCTGTATAGTATAGTCAGTACCTCCTGCCCCTTGTTAACTAGACTGGTATCTATATTGCTTTGTTTTTTGGTAGCTACCAATAGAACATTTAGTAGATAGGCCATGACAATTAACTCTTTGTCCTGCAAGAGACCCAGCAGTACCATTTATCCCATTAAGAACATCAGTTAGGAGGTTGGAGAGATGGACCAGCAGTTAAGAGCACTGACTGCTCTTCTAGAGGACCTGGGTTCAATTCCCAGCACCCATATAGCAGCTCACAACTGTCTGTAACTCCAATTCCAGGGGATCTGACACCAAGGCAGATGAAGTTAAATGAATTAAAAAAAAAAAAAATTCAGCTTGAAAATGTAACTGAAAGTCCATTACATTTATAAACTATTATGACTCTGATAATGAAACTCTAGCCAAGCAGGAAATCACATGAAGATTTAACGCTTGCATCTAACAAGTATCTGACATGTGACAATAACAAGGTGTGAGAAAATTTATTCTACCAAGTAGCTGACCCCCAAACCAAACTTGTATTCCAAGAGGTCTGGGCCTGCTGCAAATGACTCTGAGGGAATCCTTTAATTTGGAACAAAACACATTATCATTACCAGCTGCTCTGACCTTGTAATTGGTCATTACCCACAAACTAATGAGCCTCCCACAGAGTACACACAACACTTGGCAGTTAGTCCAGGGCAGTTTTGACGGGCAGTGGGTAGCCAGATCTGGCCACCTCTTACCTTTTCAGCCTTGACTTTCTTTAGTGGCCGACACTCATTCTCCCCTTCCTCTGGCTCCGGCTTAGTTCCCAAAGGATTGAGCGCTGCCCCAGGTTCAATAGCTATACTCCCAAGTGGCTCCACGGTTCCTGTATCCATCCCTGCACTTCCATCATACTGACCACCCCGTCCTCCCAGGGGAACTGGCTGGAGGACCCCAGTATCTTTTTCCGAACAAGTCCCCACTCCTTCACTTCTCTCCTTCTTGCTCTTAGATGAGCTGTTCTCCTTTTCCTTTTTGGAGCCAGCTATACTGCGTGATGCCTTAGCAGCCTTCTCTGAGCCCTTTGGGCCAATAGCAGCAACCAGGCCTCCTGCATTGGTGCCATCTCCTGAGCGACCCTGCACTTCCTTCTTGTTTGCTGCTCCCTCACTTGGAGAGAACAAGGAAGTCCCTGGGGTGGGCTTGTTAGTGTCTTTGCCACTCTTATTCCTTTTGGATTTTGATTTGCCTTCCTTCCCTTGAGGACCTGGCACTGGGGTCACAAACTTGATGTTGTCTGGTAGTGTGGCCACAGCATTGGGAGCTGGTATCCCCACCTCCTTCGAGCCTGACATTTCCAGTTTCTGCTGGTCCTTTTCCAGATCGGCGTCCAGATCAATGATGAGATTCCCTACTCCAATGTCCCATTCATCCCCACTGTCGTATGTCTCAACCGGGTTTGCATCCACTCCTTTCCCTCCGGAGGCTCCACTGCTCAAGGACATCTTAGAGTCAACGTCCCAACTCAAGATTCAAGGCTCTTCCTTGCCTCCAGCTTTCCTGTTTTCAGCTTCAGCTATGTTCTCAGACCTGCCTCCTTGATCAGTACATGTCCAGTGGACAACATCATTGCTGGAAAAAGAAAAATTTAAAAAGCTGTTAAAGAAAACAATATAGGCAAGAAAATAGCCTGAAATAAACTCTCATACAAAATGGACTCCTCACCCAGGCGGTGGTGTCCCACACCTTTAGTTCTAGCACTCAGAGGCAGGCAGATTTCTGTGAGTTAGAGACCAGCCTGGTCTATAAGAGCTAGTTCCAGGACAGCCTCCAAAGCCACAGAGAAACCCTGTCTCGAAAAACCAAAAACAAACAAACAAACAAAACAAAAAACAAAAACAAAAACAAAAAAAAAAAAGGACTCCTCCTGTGTAGCTTTCATACTTCAATGGGCAAGACAAATTCAGTTGTTTTTCTAACCATGTCACACTGGACCTGGAGAAGGTAATTCCCACTCTATCTCCTCAGGGAAGAATACAGTATTTCTAGTTGCCCAAGAATCTATGGTGTTAATTAGTAGTCCTCCACAATTAGTTCCCTCTTCCTGAAAGACTTAACTTCTGCTACCACTGCCAGCTGGCAACCCTGTCTGAATCAATACAGGCCCCAGCACATCACAGATTGAAGCTGCAACAACTCTGCCACATATCCTCTCTGCTTGAATTATCAGTGACTCAGAACATGATCTAGCAAAAGCCTTAATAGCTCTCTTCTAATAGGGCCAATCCCTACTAAAAATAGTTGTGCAGATTCCCTGTCATTCTATCATTAAAGAAAAAAGCCTAATTATGGTTAAAGGAATGAAAAAAGAAAGCAGAACTAGGGAAAATGTAAATTAGGGTGTAACTGCAACCAGAGGAAACAATTCTCAGAGAGGACCCAACTTATGATTTGAGCCCAGAGAAGTTACAAAATTCTTATCAAACTTCAGGTTGGAAATCATGTCTGCAGAAATGGTTCAATAGCTTTTCCCACTAAAATATTTAGGAAGAAAAACGTTTTCCTTGACTCTGCTGAAAATCTACCTCCCAAAAGTAGAATGAATCTCTACTTTGTTATGGTAAGATTTAAAGAACAGAATGAAAAACACCAAGGCTTTACACCAACATGGAAGAGAGAATGGCTTTAAAAGGATAATTTGTATTTCCACTGTCTTCTGGCTTAGGAGACCCAGAGGGAAACATCACCTAGGAAACCCAGCAACCAATGTGTACCATTCAGGTATTTCTCTATGATAAAGCTAAAAGTTTGTTCTTGTTTATTCCTCTGTGTACTATCTATCTATATCTGTTTAAAAAACAAAACAAACTTTTGTAAGACAATAGTGTATAAAGAGCAAGTCAGTGATGTCACAGAGCATCCTCGAAAGTGATTATTTAACAAGGAATGATTCACACAGAACAAGGCAAGTTGTGACTTCCCACCTATTCTGTCATAACAGTGTCTACAAAACTAGGGTCCTGGGGCAAAAAAAAAAAGTTATTATAGAAGAATAGGGTTGTACCAAGTGAGCACATGCAAGTAACTGAGATTTTAAAGCAAGAAGTACCTTAATCCACAGTATACCTTTAGATTTGACAAGTACACCCATTACCTAAGTAGAAAGTTTATTGTCAACAGCAATTAATTATTACTTAATAGCAAATATTAAGTCTACATAAACCTTGCTTCTTATAGGATGAGCTAAAGGATGGGAGGATAAGGTATAACTACTAAGAGAAGAAAAATTATTCCATTAAAGGTAAAAGAAATATAACCCCTGAAGAGTCAGAGAGTTGATTTTGAAAGAGACCTAAGAATTCTAAAGATATTTTTAGTGAACTATTTGGAATTTTTTTTTTTCCAGACAGGGTTTCTCTGTATAGCTTTAGAGCCTATCCTGGCACTCTCTTTGGAGACCAGGCTGGCCTCAAACTCACAGAGATCCACCGGCCTCTGCCTCCCTAGTGCTGGGATTAAAGGCATGCGCCACCAACACCCGGCTATTTGGAATTTTTAATACTCAAGAAGACTTGGCTTACAAGAATAGTATAACATATTTGTTCATCCATCTGATGTTCTTAAAACTTATTCTCTGTCGGGCAATAGTGACACACACCTTTAATCCCAGTACTAAGGAGGCAAAGACAGGCAAATCTGAGTACAAGGCCGGCCTGCTCTGCAGAGCTAGTTCCAGGATAGCCAAGACTACACAAAGGAACCCTGTCTCGAAAAACCACCCCCTTCACCACAAAACACAAAATGTATTCCCTAAGATGTGCCAGGCATTAAGCAAATGTTAGGAATATAGCAACACATAACAGTGAACAAAGAAATGGGCTAAGGACATTTTTAGGAAAGGGAATGCTAAATTGAATTCCTACTACAGAGGATTATTACAACACAGATCTTCCCCAACTCATAATGTATCACCTCTGTAATCTCTTTAATTGTGGCTAGGTTTAACATCTACTCCATATTAATTAAGAGTTTACTCACCATCTCAGAGCTGCATTATATCTGTGTAATTTAGCCACTTAATGATCTCATATTGTTTTATCCTTGGAAAACCACTATAACTTTCCTTACATTCAAGAGATTTTTCTCTAGAAAATAAGATGGTAATAAACAGAAACTGGAGGAGAGAAAAGAAAAGCACAAACATAAAATGACTGGGACTTGCTAAGGGTTCTTTCTTCAACATACTGCCTAACTCGTATAAAAGCAGGATAAAGTATGTCAATAAGGAAGAAAAGCATTAAGAAGGTAACAGTCTGAAATGAAAAAATGTAACTTACTTGAAAGGACAAAAAGACATACTAGAGGAGAGGGAAGCAGAGGGTGGTAATGTGCTTGCCTAGTTGCTTATTAAATACACACAAAGAAAGGAGGATGCAAGAAAACTCAGTATCAATTAAAACCAGAGCAATCAAAAAAGCACAAAGATCATGCAATGTTATTTTTCCAGATTGCAAAGAGAATGAACATTAAAGAGAAAATAATAAAGGAAACAGATAGTTTATTACTGCTGAAAAGATTAGAATAAATGGAAGAAAAACAACCTATCAAAGACAAAAATACAGAAATAACACCTTGAGTAGAACAAAGACCGTGCCCACAGACTGAAAATGATCACTAAATTTTGAGCAAATTTATTTATTCAGAGAGAATCTCAAGCAGTCCAAGATGGCTCCAAATTCACTATGTAACTGAGATGACCTTGAACTCCTGACCCTCATATGCCTCTGCCTTCCCTTGGCTGAGATGTCAAGCATGAACCACACTGTTTTTTGTTTGTTTGGTTTTTTTTTTTTTCAAGACAGGGTTTCTCTGTGGCTTTGGAGGCTGTCCTGGAACTAGCTCTTGCAGACCAGGCTGGTCTCAAAGTGAGAGATCTGCCTGCCTCTGCCTCCAAAGTGATTCAATTAAAGGCATGTACCACCACTGCCCACTTGTTTGTTTGTTTTTGAGACTGGATCTCCTTATGTTGCTCAGGCTGATCTCAAACTCATGAGCTCAAGTCAGCCCCAGTCTCCAGAACATTTGGGATTATAGACATGTGCCACCATGTCTGGTTTTATGAAATCAAGGCTTTTAATGCTAGAACTCAGGAGGCAGAGGCAGGAGGATCTCTATCTATGAGTTGGAGGCCAGCCTGGTCTACAGAGCAAGTTCCAGTATAGCGAAGGCTACACAGAGAAATCCTGTCTTGAAACAGCCCCTGCCTGCACCTCCACCCCCCAAAAGTCCAACATATTATACATTATAATCTTAAAGACAAACAACAAAAAGGGGGAGAAGAGAAGGGAAAGGAATCTACAGAATTTATTTTGAATAGAAAATGTTAGGCAAGAATCTTTTACTAGAAGCTATAATAGAATAAACCTGTCTTTCTTTTTTAAGACAAGGTTTCTCTGTGTAGCCCTGTCTGTCTAAGAACTTGCTCTGTAGACCAGGCTGACCTCAAATTCAGAGACCTGCCCACCTCTGCCTGGAATTAAAGGGATGCACCACCACACCTGGCTGTAAATAAATAAATCCTTTTAAAATTCTTATACTAGCAAGTCTGCTGGCAAAGCTACTTGAGCGGATGAGACATGAGGTTCACAAGTTTGATAAATGCCTAGACTTTAGTTAAGTTCAAGACTAGTTTGTGCATCCTAGTGAGATTCTGTCTTACAAGTAACAAAAACACTTTTTAAGTGGGAAAATAATTTTTTAATTAATTAATTATTTTACATCCCAACTTCAGTTTCCCCTCTCTTCCCCTCCCCACACCAAAAACATTTTTAAAAAAGGAAATCAGTTGGACCAAATGTTCAAGGTCCTAGATTCAGTGCCTGTGCTGACAAAGCAAACAAAATTATATAAAAAGTTCTACACTGTTTTTAATGTGTCAAAACAATATATTTTCATTTTTTAAAAGTTTGTTTTGGTTTTCGAAACAGGGTTTCTCTGTGTTATTTTGGAGGCTGTTCTGGAACTCACTTTCTAGACCAAGCTGGCCTTGAACTCACAAAGATCTATCCGCCAGATTAAAGTCATGCGCCACCACTATCCAGCCTTTTTGTAATTTTTAAAAGATTTATTTGTGTATATGGGTGTTCTCCTCTCCTCCCTCTCTCTCCGTGTGTGTGTGTGTGTGTGTGTGTGTGTGTGTCTGTCTGTCTGTCTGTCTGTCTGTAGTGCAGTGCATTGCCCACAGAGTCCAGAAGAAGGCACTGGATTCCCTGAAACTGGTGTTATAGATGCTTGTGGGTATTGAGAACTGAACCTGGGTCCTCTGTAAGAAAACTTCTGAGAAGAAAATATCTTCTCAGAAATTACTTTTTAGAACACTAAAACCAGTTCCATAAATGTAAATAATCCTTGTAAATACAAATACTGAATTGTATAATCTGAAGAAAGATTCCATATAAATATTAAGTTATATTTATCCACTAAAGTTATTTTTGTTCTAAAAAACTGTTTAGAATTTCTGACATAAAATAAAAAAGACACATTCCAAGGAATGATTTCTAGTGGTCCTGATGTTCTTTAAGAGAGCTCTTGTCCTATTTTTGACAATAAAGAATTGCATAAGCATTATATTACTTCAACCAGGTGACTTTTCAGAAACCTGGCTTTCAAAACTCAGCATGCTTCATAGTAACTTTGGTGGTACATTTCAAAATATACACTGTAAAAATGCCAAGGGTTCTTTAATTAGCCTTGGCCAAAGCAGCCAAACCATTTCCCATCTGTTCCCTACAGCATCCTGGCTTTATACAGCTAGTAATCAGCTCTGACAGGGCAGGGCAGAGATGTTTAACCTTAGGAGGTAGGGTAACTGTCAAGCTGGCTGGAAAATGAAAAGCAGTGACCTCTTGCTTCCCGTAGATGAGAAAGTACAGGATCAGGACAACCAACACCTTATAGAGAAATTGTCTCAAAGCACTTACAATGTGCAAGAGCTTCTGTGACTGCTTCCCTTCCCTTCTGTCTAGTTTCCCTATGTAGTACCCTCTCACAACAAACTCACTTGTCCACCATGACTTGTCAGTGTTGTCTGTGCTGTTTCTATACATATCACCAAGAAACTCTTCTCTGCATGGGGGTGGCTAAGGGACCAAGAAGGTCTAAGGATCACTTTTCAATCTCTATACCCATCCAAAGCAGTCACCTTATAACTGAAGTCCAGATCCCAGTGTCCTATTTGGAAACAAAATACAGGTCTTGGCCTAATAGCTCAGGGATAAATTAATAAACCATACTTTAGCTTTTAATCCCAGCACTCGGGAGGCAGAGGCAGGCAGATCTCTGTGAGTTCGAGACCAGCCTGGTCTATAAGAGCTAGTTCCAGGAAAGCCTCCAAAGCTACAGAGAAACCCTCTCTCAAAAAAACAAACCAAACCAAAACAACCCTCCACACACACTTTAGGTTATCAACTGCATGTTTTGAGGGCATTTGTCATACTGTTTGTCTACCATAGGAATAAACCAGACCTCTCTTTTAGTAGGTTAAGACTGAAAAGAGTAGTTCACTGCCAAGTCCAGAAGGCAAATCAACTACTTAAGCTATACTTACATATAAGCATAACCAAACTACTTCTCTTTCTACCCAGACAGAGCTCTACAGCACCCTAGAAGGCTTCAAACAGAGGGTTCTTTTCCCTGTTAACTACTCATAGACAATCCAGTCTAGGCAGAAAATAAAGCATACCCACTCCTCTTTTTAGGGGTTTAGATAAATTTTCTTACAGGCTTTGGCCTGGACAAGTGACAGCTGCACTTAGGTGTAAATAGTTTGCTTTCAAAATGTGTGTCATATACATACCACAGTCAGGGCCATATGACTAGGTACTCTTCTCCAAAAATAATGCTATATTCACTTCTGGTTAACATATTATAGTAAAATAAAATTGAACTTAGAATCAGGAGATGTGATTTCAGGGGCTGAAGAGATGGCACAGCATAATAATATATAACAGCTGTACCAGAGGACCCTGAGTTCAATTCCCAGTACTCGTACTGGGACGCTCATAAACAGCTGGAACACTAGTTCCAAGAGATCCAAACTTTCTTTTGTCTGTACAGGTCCTCCTACATATGTGGCATACACATATACAAGTACATACACACATAAATAAAAAATAAGTATCTTTTTAAACTGAGAAATATGATTTCACTCAAATTTCCATGACATTAAGCAAGCTTTATTATTAAATATTAATTTTTCGTAAATGAAATGGGACAAAAATCCACCATGTTCTAAAGCATGTTCTGAGAAATAAAACTAAAACAGTAAGACAACTTGGGGCTGGAGAGATGGCTCAGTGGTTAAGAATACTAGCTGTCCTTCTTGAGTTCAATTCCCAGCAACCACATGATAGCTCACAACCATCTGTAATGAGATTTGGTGCCTCTTCTGGCCTGCAGAGAAAACGGCATATATATAATAAATAGATAAACCTTAAAAAAAAAAAAAACAACTCAAAATTATCAATGACTGAAATATAAAGTTCTGTTGTCCAAACACAGAGGCCTGTTTTATGGTTATACTTCATTGGTCATGTAACTAGTCCCCCCAACCCAATTCATATTTATTTATTTATTTATTTATTTTGTAAACAGTGCTTTGCTATGTAGCCCAGGCTGTCCAGGAACACAGACCAGGTTTACCTCTGCCTTCCCCGGTGCTGGGAATCAAAGGAATACGCCCTACCTTACTTTGTTTTGTTTGTTTTTTAAACATAGGGTCTCACTGGGTACCCTAGGCTTGCCCTGAACTTAAGATCCTCCTGCTTCCTATGTACCGAAATTATAAGAATGTGCTGCCTCACCTCACTACAGCATTTTTAAAAAGTACAGAGCCAGGCGGTGGTGCACTAGTTAATCCCAGCACTCAGAAGGCAGAGGGAGGTGGATCTCTGTGAGTTCGAGGCCAGTCTGGTCCACAAAGCAAGTTCCAGGACATCCTGAGCTACACAGAGAAACCCTATCTTGAAAAACCAGAATAGGTAGGTAGGTAGGTAGGCAGGCAGGCAGGCAGGCAGACAGACAGATACATTTAAAATTGAATAAGAATAAAAAGTAAAGAAAAAGTTACAAAGAAAAAATTAAAGCAAATTAAATTACAGATTATACTTATAGCCATTTGAGTCCTATGAAGGGAAAGGATAATCACTTTTTCTTCCACAGCTTGATCTAGGTTCTCCTTTTAAAGTATTCCTACCCAGTTGGGATATAGCTCAGTTATTATTTCAGTGCTCGCCCTAAATCTCAGTAATGTAATGCCTCCAAAAATGCTTGCCTAGCAGGCATAGTTCAATCCCTAGTACCCCATGAACTAGGTATGTAAACACATAGTTATAATCAACACTTGGGAAGTAGAGGTAGGAAGACTAGATATTCAAAATCATCCTCAGGAGGTGGAGGTGGACATTTTCTTCAGTGGTATAGTTACTGGCAAGTTGTCCATTCCTCCATAAATAACCCCTAACTCATGCTCATAAGTAATCCTAATTAAACTTTTTGGTTAAAAAAAAAAAATCAAAAGAAAAAAAAAAGACATCAAAGTAAAAAGGGAAATAGGAAGGGAATCAACAGAAGTGGGATGGGATAAGAGGTAAGTGGGGGTAAATATAAACACATTACACATGTACATATATTAAAATATTGTAATGAAACCTATTGCATACTTAATATATTCTAATAAAATAACCCTCCACCCCAACACTATTCCTACCTTCAGGAAAACCTTATACCAGAGTCTATCTTATTTCAAAATCCTTCAGGCCCAGGCTAGGGGCACAGCTCAGTGATGGAGTACCTATTATGCTTAGGGCTCTGGGTTCAGTTTCCAACACCTCAAAACAAAAATCTCTCAGGCTCAATGTATGAAGCTCATGGTTTTCACACATCTGGACTCTCATCAAGCTCTTCCAACCCATTACATTGTCAACCTGACACAACAAACAGTCAAATAAAAACTGTATGCAGTTCAATATGGGTATTTACATAAAGAATTGAAAATAAATCAATGGGATACAATGAAGTTGCTGAAAAGGGTATCACATTATATCATCTTCCCTGAATTCCAGATGCTGCCCTTTAATCACACCATCTTAGGTAGCCTCCGGTGAGGATAGTACAACATGTAAACCATCCTGAGCTTACTCAGACATAGTGTAAGGCATCTCCCTTTCCACCTGCCACATTTCAGGAGAACTCACTAATCAACTCAATTTCCACCCAAGGCTCTGTGAGAAAAACAATCAGCTTCCCTTTGGGTCTCTTCCTTACATTACACTAATTTATTACATTAATTACTGTAACAAAGGAACTGTGTCATCTCCTCAAGTAACAGCTTTCTGCCATATATTAACAATGAAGTTAGATTTTTTAAAAATACATTAACTGTACCCATTTGAAAAGACAAATCCAATCAGCTGGGCTCACCTGACCATGTGTCACATAAGGACAGCAGAGTAAAATTGTAGCACCTCTATCTCCACGTCTTTATAAGTTGCAGCTTATGAATAGTTTTATGTTCCTTACAAGCTTCTACCTCAAGACAAAGATTATGAGGCTTGACCTGTTTCATTTCACACAAGCTACTGACATTTCCACCAGGACAAAGCTATTCAACAGAGTTAGGGTATAGATCCTTGGTTGTAGGTCAATAACATTCTGTGCCTACATTAAGTATACCACATAATATGAACAGCATACTAAACCTGTAAATAATTCAACTCTCCAGAGATTCACTTAATGAAACTAACCCATACAGAAAAGGCTTACCAAGATCTGTAAGTAAGCCAAAAAGCAGAAGACAAAGGTTATCTCAAGTAACAACAACAAAAACCTCTGCCACTCTGCTCCTGTTGTAATTAAAGGGCTACATAGCTCATTATATTTTCCTCAAAGAGAAAATATATTATTATTGTTATTATTATTATTTTATGTAGGAGGGAGCTAGGGTTAGTGGAAGAGTACTTGTCCCACTGTATGGGGCATGGATAAGACCCTGAATTCCAGCTCTAACACCAGGGATGGGGAAGGAAGACACAATAGCACATGCATATAATCCAGGTAGCTGAGCCCAGAGGATCACAAACTAGAAGCCAGCCCGGGCTTCATAACAAGTTCCAGGGCAACTGGGACACATGATAAGACTCTGTCACAAAACAAACAAAACCAACAACAGCAAATTGGGGGAATATTACAAAACAAAGGAGGTTCCATGTTCTCAAAATGTTTAATTGTTCTTTAGCATTTTGTTAATGTTCAGCTTCATCTATGCATAACTGATTCTAAAACCAGATGCCCTAAACATAACCAATTCATGTGAACCCCCATGTATAGATAGTTCCTTAACCTACAAGAGGTTATAGCCTGATAAAGCCATCTTAAGTTAAAAATGTCCTCATGACCAAAATGTTTCTACAGGCTGGATACGAAGGCTTAAAAAGCATTATTCCATAAAGTACGGCTGTTAGCACCATGACTGAGTGGCTACCAGGAGCTGCAGCCCCCTACCCCAGCACTTTCCTGAAAATCCTGAGAATACTAGACCACATACAATCAGTCCAGATATAGATAAACATTAAAATCAAACTCTGAAGTTTAGTGTGCTTTTTTTTTATTTTGAAACTGAAACAGGGTTTCTCTGTGTAACAGCCCAGGCTGTCCTAGAACTAGCTCTAGGCTGGCCTCCAAACTCACAGAGATCTAACTGCCTCTACCTTCCAAGTGCTGGGATTAAAGGCATGGGCCACCATCCCTTGGCACTTTCTAACTTTTAACAAAGGGTCTGGAATATGGCTCCTATTAAATATCTATAATTTTCTCATAATCAAAAAGTAAAAAGTTCTAACTTAATCAATTAAAAATTGAAGACTCTGTATACTTAAAAAAAAAAAAAATGGCGGCACCTGACTGTAATGTCAGAAGCAGGTATTCTCTGAATTCTAGACCAACCCAGTCTACACAGGTAGAACCTGTCTCAAAAAAAAAAAAATAAAGAAAGAAAATGGAATTAGAGGATGGAGAAACGACTCAGCAGTTAAGAGTGCTTACTTGCTGGACTGTTCCTAGCACCCACATGTTAGCTCACAACTGTAATTATCAAATGCCCTCTCCTGGCCTCTGTGGACTCCTGCATGTACATGGTGCATATAAACTCATGCAAGCAAACACATATACACATAACTATTTTTGTAAAAGAAAAATCATTTTAAGTTAGCATACAAAGGATCAGATATATAAAGGAATGAGCATATACTTAAATATATAATATAAAAATTCTATCAGACTTAAAGCATACACTTGTCAAACTGGTCTTGTCTGGAAGGTCAACACTGACAGGGAAGAAGCATGAATTGATTTGTAGATATGTGGATCAACAAAAGATGAACACAAGATTTGTGCATTTGGCAGGCATGATAGTGTTTGTCTTTAATCCAAGCATTCAGAGAAACAGAACTCTGAATTCAAGACCAGAACTACACGGCAAGTTCCAACCAACCAGGGCTACATACTGAGACTGTTTCAAACAAATGAACAAGACAGATAGGCAGATGTGTGCATTTATTGTACTTTACTGTATATAAACTATTCTTTTCAAAACAAAATTAGGGGAGTAAATACAAAAATCTAGTATTATGGGCTGGAGAGATGACTCAGTAGATAAGAGCACTGGCTGCTCTTCCAGAGGACCAGGTTCAATTCCCAGCACCCACATGGCAGCTAACAACTGTCTGTAACTCTAAGATATGTCTACTGACACCCTTAAATAGACATACATGCAAGCAAAACACCAATGCACATAAAATAAAAATTTTAAATAAATCTTAAAATAAAAATAATTAGTTAAAATCCCATATTACCAGATCCTAGCCTTAAAGTAGTGATTTATTTATATGTTTATTCATTTACAGTGTGGAGGATAGAACTCAGGGACTTTGTACATGCTAGACAAGTGCTCTACACTGAGGTATATCCCTCTACCTTTAATGTGATGTTTTAAACTTATTATTTATTTTCACATATCTATTTATTATTAGTGTATATATGCATGACATGTTTGTGTGGGCACAAATGCCATGGTACATATATGGAGGTGAAAGGACAACTTTGTGAATGCAGTTTGCTCCTTCTACCTTTATATGGGTTCCAGGGATTGAACCCAGGTTGCTGCATTTGTATAGCAAGCACCTAAATCATCTCATCAGCCTCCATTTAAAGCAATATTTTATGCAAAGGGAATCATGCCATCAAACATCACAGGTTAGGATATTTTGAAGGGTAACAGAAAAGCAAAAAGAGAGGGAATAAAAAAACTAACCAAAATATAGATTATGATTCAATATGTGACCTCACTATAAATCTCAGATCTGACAAAAATTAGTGAAAGAGAAATAATAAACAAAGGAGATAAATACAGACACCAAATCTTAGTGGGGGAACTTACATGAAACACAAGATTAGCTAAGATAACACATACTGATCTAACAAAAAATTGTGACATGCCCATATCAGGAAGTTTCAATAAGGAGGAAGGGGCAATAGTGCAATACAGTATTTATTACTTATATGCATACAGGAATAGTTAGCAGTGGCATATGCCTACAGTCCCAGCTTCTCAAGAGTAATTGACTGATACTAGGAGCTTGAGACTAGCCTGAGAAACATAAAGACCATGTCAAAAAAAGGGACAGAGAGAGACCAAACATAATAAAAATAAATACTTCTAAATACTTAGAAGAGATTGCTTTTAGAGAGTAAGCCCTGCTATTAAGGGGTACATAACAGATTAAATTGTTATTTTTTTTCATTTAAAATTACAGCACTGTTACACATGGACAAATGCACCAACCCTGCTGAAGATCCAACCCAAAGCTACACAGAGAAACCCTGTCTTAAAATCAAGAAAAAAAAAAAAAACAACAAAAAAACCAAGATCATTTTAATAACTAGAAATTTCTCATTTAGTTAGTTTTATAAGACAGAATCATACATAGGCAGAATGGCCTCAAACTCACTAGCTGTGTGAACACTTATCTCCTTCCTTCACCTCTCAAGTGCCAGCATTACATCCTGTAGCACAACACCAATCTAACAATTTTAATAAAATAGTTTCCCCAAACATTCCTGGATACTCTTAAAAAAGACAATGCTGAAACTTATTTGGGGGCTGGAGAAATGGCTCAACGGTTAAGAGCATGTACTGCTCTCTCTCACAGGACCCACATTTTGTTTCCAACACCCACATTAGGCAGCTCACAAACTCCAATTCCAAGGGATCAGATAGATGTCCCCTTCTGGCCTCTGAAGGCACCTGCAATCATATGGACATATCCACACACAGATAGATAACTAAAAAATAAATCTGAGTTTAGCATGGTGGCAAAAGCCTTAATACTATTACTGGGGATGCAGGCAGATCTCTGAATTTGAGGCAAGCTTGGCCTATAAAGCAGGTTCCAGAATAGTCAGGAAAGACCTGACATAGAGAGACCCTGTCTCAAAAATACCACACACAGACCCATTTAAAAAATCTTGTGGGCTGGAGAGGTGGCTCAGAGGTTAAGAGCACCGACTGCTCTTCCAGAGGTCCTGAGTTCAATTCCCAGCAACCACATGGTGGCTCACAACCACCTCTTATGAGATCTGGTACCCTCTTCTGGTCCGCAGAACACTGTATATGTAATAAATAAATAAATCTTTAAAAAAAAGTCTTGTTATAGGGAATCACAAAACATGCCTGCAACCCCAAACACACACTAGTTAAAGACCACCTGAGATACATGGCAAGACTAAACATAAATAGTACTTGCCTATGCACAAGGTTCTCGGTTCAAACCCTGCACAGATATAAACAAACAACAAATAAACAAATTAAGTAAATGCAAAATCAAAACAAAGCCAGGCCTGGTGGCACAAGTCTGTAATACACTTACTTGGAGAGATGGCTCAGTGGTAAGAGCATTGGCTGCTCTTCCAAAGAATCCAGGTTCAATCCCCAGTACCCACATGGCAGCTAACAACTGCCTATAACTCTAATTCCAATGGATCCAACTCCCTCACACAGACATCCACAAAGGCAAAATACCCTAAGAATTAAACAAAAAGTTTAAAATCTGGGAGCATAACAGTGATAAGATCACTTGTGTAGCATTTGTGATATCCTTGTGATAGGGTAGGTGTGGCTCAAAAAACCTGGGTGCAAAATCAACTGGATCTTCTAGCAGCAAACCCTCAGCTTCCAACATAGGCAAACAGAGCTGCAAACCTTCTGATAGCTAGGTGACCACTCCCTGCAGCTGCTGGAGTGGAATCCATGCAGGACTCCCCACCCCAACCACCAATGCAGCAGGCTATGATTGATAGCCTGAAACAACAACTGGGCTGCTGTGGGTAGAGAGTTCGACTAAAGCAGGCTGCTGGGAATGAAGGCCCTAGTGGCTGAAAACAAGCTCAAACCTCAGGCAAAACAAGCTGTTTTTGCCTCAGGTCAACTGGAGGCAATTGGAAAGCCATGGTGTTTTCTGGCCTTTTGCTTTAAACTTTGCTCACGTGTGCTCTGGCCTGGAGAAGAGGGGCTAGAGAGCAGCGGTCCTAAATAAGAATACCTTCTGGTTTGGGCAAGTTTTCTCTTTCCCTGTCCAGGGTTTGACAGTTCTTTACTGGTTTGTTTCATTTTATACCTCATTTACATACACACAATTCAGTCGATCAAGGCCCATCTGGCTCTATATAACACTGCAGGCTTTAGACACTCTTCCAATTGCTCTATCATTAGAGGCAGAAGAAAAGAAGACTTCAGAGTCCATCTCTTAGGGAAAGATTACTCTCCAGGCTGGCCAGAGACTCATCTGCTGAAGACTTGCCTCCAGCAAGGGAATTTGCTTGAGTTCCTACTGCTCTAGCTCCAACAGACACTGTACCTGCTTCCCCTAGAGCAGTGGTTCCCAACCTTCCTAATGCTCAGACCCTTTAATAGTTCCCCATGTTGTGCTGACCCCCAACCATAAAATTATTTTCATTGCTACTTCTTAACTGTAACTCTGCTACTGTTATGAATCGTAATGTAAATATCTGATATGCAGGTTATCGGATACTTGATTCTTGTGAAAGGATCCCTCAACCCCCCAAGGGATGCTGACCCACAGGCTGAGAAAAGGTATAAGGAATCTGTTCCTGTTCAGCCTTCAAGACTTGCTCCTAGCTGTGTGTGGTACACACACTTTTAATCCCAGTATTCAGAAGCAGAGGCAAGCAGATCTCCGATTTAAAGGTCAGCCTGGAGTCTGATCTACATAGAGAGTTCCAAGATAGCCTGGGCTATAGAGAGAGACCCAGTATCAAAACAAAACAAAAAGCCTGCTGTTCTTGTCAGTGGCCTCTTTCTGTTGAATGGCTCCAAAAGGAGCTGCTCTTGGCCAGTGTTCTGAGAACCAAGAGAGTTTTGTGCTGTAACATGTGCTGACACTCTTGGCTAGTGCCTGAAGCCTGCCAGGGCACAGAGCTGCAACACTTGTGAGCTCATGAGCTTGGCATTCTGCTGTCTCTGAGATCCTACTTTCCCTTTTGAATTTTCATTCCTGCATGGCAGATAAAGGTCTCCTGATTTTGCTTTAGAAAATCTGTCCACTCCATGCTTGGAAGAAAAGCAAGACAAATAGGAGAAACACCATCTCACAAGGTTCACACACACACACACACACACACACACACACACACACACACACACACACACTTTTTTTGGAAGATGTGAAGTGGGACAGCAGAAAAAAAGTAGATATGGCTATAAGAGAACACTATGAGCTATGAGGGACCCTCATGCTATGGTATTAGGTACACTACTACCTTCCACATGATAAAATGGTATAAAACCAGTCAGGCATGGTGAAGCCACTTGTAACCCTAATATTTGGGAGGCAAAAGGTTCAAGGCCACCCTTGGTTACAAAGTGAATCTGAAGCCAACCTGGACTACATGAGATGCCACTGTCTTAACAAAGAAAATAATAGGCCAGCAAGATTGCTCAGCAAGTAAAGGTAATTGTTGCCAGGGCTGACAACCTAAAGTTCAATCCCTGGGACTCCCACAGCAGAAGAGAAACAACTTTCACAAGTTGTCCTGTGACTCCCATATGTACAACCCCTCCCCACCTATAATAAAAGTTTAAAAAAAATGCATAGAACCAAGTAAACATACACATACATGAAGTAAAACTAGATAATGTCAATATTACAGTATTGTACTATATAATTCGTAAGGTTCAGAAAGACAAATGTCACATGTTCTCATATACACAACCTTCTATTTTTATTTAACTCATTATATAGTCTAAGGTGGCCTCAAACTGAGAGATCCACCACCTCTACCTCCAAAATGAATGAATTAAAGGTGTGTACTACCACTCATGGCCCTCTGATTTTTAGATAAATGTATTTACATGAGAGTGAGTGTGGGTAGAGGCCATAAAACTAGAAAAGGAAATACAAGAAAGCATGTTGGGGTAGAAATATAAAAAGTGGAAAGGAAAGGTGACAGGGAGATGGGGTGAGCATCAATCAAAATGGAGTATAAGCCGGGCATTGGTGGCACACGCCTTTAATCCCTTCACTTGGGAGGCAGAGGCAGGGGATCTCTGTGAGTTCGAGACCAGCCTGGTCTACAAGAGCTAGTTCCAGGACAGCCTCCAAAGCCACAGAGAAACTCTGTCTCAAAGCACCCCCCCCCCAAAATAAATAAATAAAAATGTTAGTCTGTATAAACAACAACTAAAGAAAATCTATGTTTTCCACTTTAAACAGCCAAAACCTATAATCCTAGCTCTTAGGAAATGGAGGCAGGATCAAGTGAGATGCTGTCTTTAAAAACCCTGACCTGGAAGTGGGCAACATGATTCAGTGGGTAAAATCCCTAGACATAACCTGAGTTTGATCCCCAGAACCCATGTTTAAAAAAAAAGAAAAAAAATGTGGGTAGTCTTTTCTGGTCCTTCCATCTTATGAGGATATGGCAAGGAAGGACCCTTTCTGAAATACAGAGTGAGCCCTCCCCAGAAATGTCCTGTGTTTTGACCTCACACTTCCTACTGCTGGCATGCTCATCTTACTGGGAGCCAGTAGTTCCTGCAGAACCGGGAAATCATACCTTAACTCTGCAGGAAAGAGACTCTGCACTTAATTTTGCTCATTTACAAATCTTAGTCAATTTTTCCTGATACCAGAAATCCTTTTCTGGTCTCCCTTAGTAAGTAGCAAAGACATCTGGCTTGCTTTGTTCTCCTCCAGGTCTATCAGTTATGGCATAAGCTCTGTTGTCAGTGTCTGAACTTTTAGTTCAACAGAGTTGCTCTTGTAAAGGACTTGTAACTCTACTTCCAAAGGCTCTGATGCTATCTTCTGACCTCTACAAGCACCAGGCAGGCATATGGTACACAGGCACCCATGTAAACAAAACACCCAAGTATATAAAATAAACATAAAAATTATACTTTTTGTGCATTAGCCACCTTTCCTAGATAAGTGCAGCTAACCACCCATCATCAAAGAAGTCTCTCTTTTCAGCAAATGGAGACCAACCCGGAAACCACAACTGGACATAAGGCAGAGATCAACAGATCGTGGGGAGCCCAGTCCCAATGGCTCTATCTACACTACAGTTCCTGTATCTATGGTTTAGAGAATTTTGCCCAAGAGGGGGTACAAAGATTATAAGAGCCAGACACCAGGATACTAGCTATGAAACAATCTCTTCTAGAAATGGCTGCATAAACAAGATTGGAACAATGACAGTATCAATAGACATGTTAGTTGAGAAGTGGTGGCGCACACCTTTAGACTCAGACTGGAGTCCCAGGACAGGCAGGGCTGTTACGCAGAAAAACCCTGTCTCAAACAAAACAAAACAACAACAAAAAGACACGCTAATGTGAAAGGAGGAGATTTTTGGAGGTGCTCAGCCCTAGACAAAGAACTTAGACAACTAAATACTACTGGGAGGAAGAATTAGCCTCTCCTAGAGATGGGCCTCTTTACTGGCTGCTCAATGCAGAGTGGTCAGTCTTAGAACCACATACACAAGGACAGAAACAGATTCAGCAGGTTGCGCGCGCGCGCGCGCGCACACACACACACACACACACATATATATGTAACAATAATAATAAAAATGAGGCTATCAACTTAAGAATGTAGGGGGAAATATGAAAGGAGTTGGAGGGGGGTTAACTGGGAAGGGATGGAGGCATGAAAGAGAAGGGAGAAAGTGCTGTATCTATTTCAATTCATTAAAATTTTTAAAAATACAGAAAAAAAACACAACACAATAACCTGGATGGAACGGTATGCATCTGTAATTCCAGCAGAGACAGGAGAAATCGGCTGGACACTCATGGGCCAGCTACACTGGAGTAAAAAGCGCAACAGTAGAAAGAGACCATACCTCAACAAGGTAGAAGGTGAGAACTGACTCTCCAAAGTTGTCCTCTAACCTCCCCACACATGGGCTGTGGCACACATGCACCCTCATTCACACATTCTCTTTTCCTTTCACTCAAGGTTTAAAAACCTATTTTTAAATTTTTCCAACTCTAGAGTTAACACATTTTAGTTACTTAGCATTCATAAGGATAGCTATTTAAGTACAATAAATTCACTTCTGACTTGAAAGGGAATTCTCTATAAAATACAGAAAGACACTAAGAACTGGTGATCAAACCTATAGGTTCATTCCATGGCTTGACAGGGCTTAATATTCTCTTTAAAAGCTGAGAATCTATGAATGCAGTGCAGTGGTAGTCCAAGTGCTATGTCAAAGAGTCTGGGTTCAAATCCCAGCACAGTAAAATTTTAAAATTTGATAATAAAAAGGAGTAGGAGTATAGTTCAGTTGAAAGTTGCCTAGCATACACCAAGTTCTGGGCTGAATCCCCAGCACCACATAACCCAAGTGTGGATATCCCAGCACTAAGGAGAGAGAGGTAGGAGAACCAGAAGTTCAGAGTCACTGTTGGCCATATAATAAGTTTGAGGCCAGTCAGAGCAATGTGAAATCCTGTCTCTGAGTGAATAAATAAATAAAAGCACTGGGGTCTGGAATATAGGCAGTTTAGTATCATAGTACACATGACATTCTAGTTTCAATAGTCAGAAAGATGAAGGAGAAAAAAATTTTAAACTGCCAAGGGCTTGTGAGACTGCTCAGTGGTTAAAAACACCTACTGCTCTTGTAGAGAACCAAGGTTCAATTCTCAGTACCCATAAGGCAGCTCACACCAATCTCTTAACTCTTGTTCCAGGTTATCCAATACCCTCTTCTGACTTATGTGCAGGCAAACACCCATACACATAAAATAAAAATCTTTAACAACCCCCCCCTTTGTGGTATTAAGTTTTCACATTCTTTGGCCACTAATTCTGAGAAGTATAAAATCTTTAATACCCCCTCACCCCATTTTGTTACTAAAGTCCTCACATTCTTTGGCCACTAATTCTGGAAGTATTTGCAACCAGAACAAGACAGTAACACGTATTAGAATAAGTCTTAGTTTTATGTAGAGGGAAATTTTTTATTTAGTTCTGTTCCTAATGATGCCCAGCATTTCTCTGGCAGCACATTGACCCAATTTTTCTAGGAATCACTTACCAGAGTTTCCAGTTTCATTTGGGAGTTACCACTGTTAGCTAGAAATTACTCATTCTGAGAAAATACTTGAGACTTTATGCTTACTTTTAATTCAATTCTTGCACACTGAGGTTCACCAATGTTTCATCTCACTCATAATATGCATTCCTGAAACAAAATCTCAAAGGGCTTCAAAGTCTTGACCATTTGGAGGTCAATTTCTATAATTCTGACATTAGGGAAGTGGAAGCAGGAGGACTAAGAATTCAAGGTCATGCTTGCCGGGTTGTTCCTCAGCTCACTAGTCCACTTCCATTCTTGGGAATGAATATGTTTTCCTTTCTTAATAAGCTATCTCTATTTCTATTCCATGTCTAACTTAAAAGGCAAGACCTTTTTCTATCTGTCCTCCTAGTGATGGCCAGGACTTTTACCTAACCTGTACTGTTTTTCTTTTAAATTCCAATAAAACAGTCCTTCAGCTTAAAAGAGAGGTCAAGGTTATTCTGGCTACAAAGTGAGTTTCCATTAGTGTGAATTACACAAAACCCTGTCTCATTAAAAAAAGAAAAAAACAGAAAAGCAAAAGATAGCTCAGCAGTTAGAAATGCTTGCTATGTAAACATGATCCCATACGCTCCAATAACTCAAACACTAAGTGACACAAAGACAGAATAGAATTGCCGAGACTCACTGGCTGACAGTCTATGTGAAAAAAACCTTGCTGGATTCCAGGTTCGGAGAGAGACCCCGCATCAAAGGAATAGAACAGAAAGTACTTGTGCACACACATGCATATAACATATATCAGCCCCCCAAAAGCTTAATGTCACAGAAAAATCGTAATATTGAGCTCTTATGTGTATATGTGCATACAAATGTGCTTGAGGATGCAAACACCTTCCTTTATACTCTCCACTTTACACTGAAACAGGGATTTACCTATCTCCACATACACCTACCACAGTACTGGGGTTATAGATGGGTGCTACTGACTAGCTTTTAAAAAGGTGTTGAGCATCTTCACTATGGTTTTTTTTTTTTTTTTTCCCCCGAGACAGGGTTTCTCTGTGGCTTTGGAGACTGTCCTGGAACTAGCTCTTACAGACCAAGCTGGTCTCAACTCACAGAGATCGGCCTGCCTCTGCCTCCAGAGTGCTGGGCCTAAAGGTGTGTGCCATCACTGCCCGGCTTAACTATGGTCATTATGTTAACTATGGTAAAGCAAGCACTTTACCATCTGAACCAGATGTCCAGACCCGTAATATTTTTTTTCCCTTTTTTCCCCCCCAAGACACAGTTTATCTGTGTAGCTCTGGCTGTCCTTGAAAGGTTCAGACATTACACTGGCCCGCCCCTGTTACCTGGCAGAATTCACTCAGGCAGTACCCTGGTCAGCCCAGGGTTCCATGGGAACTAAGTCTGCACGTAGGTAGGACCCCTTTAAAAGACAGACACCTGCCCACTTTTCTCTTATGCTCTCTTCTTCTACTCTCTTTTCTTATGCGCTCTCTCTTGCCTTCCTCTCCCCCACTTCTTTCCCTCCCCCACCTTGAATAAACTTTTATGTTCCATAGAGCGCATCTTTAAGCAGAAACCTAAACATTTGGTGCAGTAAGACTCAGCAGGTTTCTCTGGCGTTTTCTCCTGCCTGTGGCAGTCTTGAGATGTGCCGGGACCCTGTGAACTCAACCAGGTCGATTTTCCATCTAAGCATCTCTGGAACCCACTTTCCATCTCTCAGTTTTTCCTGGCATTTACTCCTGCCTGTGGCGGCCTAAGATGCTGGAACTCGTAAACTTCAACTTGCCGCTTTACAAACTAAGGATCTATGGATTCTTCCATCCAACACCAGGTCTGCATGTCTGGTAAGCCCTCCCCGCCCTTGCTTCCAAGAGTTGGGACTTGTATCGAGACCATGGTCTCGTGTTTTCAGACCGGTCGAAAATCCCAATACTGAGTGACCGTGTCTCTTGGGCTCCGGGAGCTCTGGCTCCTGATTTGTGGTTGACAGACACGAAATCAGTTACTGCCTTTTGTCTGATCCTCCCTTGGCCTCTGGGACGTTGGAGATTATAGGTGTGGCATCTTTTCTGCCTCTCTCATGGAAGCTGGGACCCCCATATCAAACCATGTGCTTGCTTACATTCTGCCAGTGACCCATGGTTGGGAATGCGGCCTCTTTTTTTTTTTACTTGTCTGTTCTCTTTTCTTCCCTGCATGCTAAAACTCCTGCCGGCCACAGCTAAAACTGGGAATGTCCTGTTTAGCTGGAACTCTTATGCTCCTGTTCAAAATGTCTCTCACTCTCCTGTTTTGTCTTTCTGCCTCGCTCGTGGAGGAAAAAAAAAAAAAAAAAAAGCCACTTCCGCCGGTTGTGGTGGCGCATGCCAGTAGGATTTGCTAAAGGAGGCAGAGGCAGGCTGATCTCTGGTCCGGCAGACAGGAATGTACTCGTGGCAGCTGCCATCTTGGCCATGTGGCCTAGCCTGGGGGCCGCCATCTTGACCACTTACTCTCTCTTCTCTCTTATGAGCTCTCTCTCTTGCCTCCCCCCCCAATAAACTTTAATGTACCCGAACTGTTAGGCTTAACCCTAAGCCCTACCCTAGCCCTAACCCAGTATCACCCTAATCCTTAACCCTAACCCTTAGGCTTAACCCTAACCCCTAACCCAGTATCACCCCCACCCTAAGCCTAAGCCTGAGTATCATTCTGACCCTGACCCTAATAGCCCTAACCCAGTATCACCCTAACACTAACCCTAACTCACACCCTACCCTTCAGTAACTCCAATCAGACCCTATCTAAAACCTTAAGACTTCATCTAACCACCACACCCAAACTAGGTCCAAAACAATGTCTTTTTTTTTTTTTTTTTTTTTTTTTTGAGACAGGGTTTCTCTGTGGCTTTGGAGGCTGTCCTAGAACTAGCTCTTGTAGACCAGGCTGGTATCAAATTCACAGAGATCAGATTGCCTCTACCTCTGGAGTGAAAGGACTAAAGGCGTGCACCACCACCACCACCACCACCACCACCGGGCTTTGTTTGACTTTTTGAGATAGGGTTTCTTTGTGTGGGTCTGACTGTCCTGGTATACACTCTGTACACCAGGCTTGTCTTGAACTCAGGGATCCACCTGCCTCTGCCTCCTGAGTTTTGAGATTAAAGGCATGTGCCCAGCAATTCTCTGTGTTTTAAATTATTTATTTATTTCATGTGCACTGGTGTTTTGCCTGCATGTATGTCTGTGTGAGGGTGTCAGATCCCCTGGATCTGGAGTTACTGCCATGTGAGTTCTGGGAATTGAACCTGGTTCCTCTGGAAGAACAGCCAGTGCTCAAACCACTCAGCCATCTCTCTAGCCCAACTATCTGTTTTGTACAGACTATTTAGTCTTTTGCTTTAACATGAATTTCAAATGTTGTAAATATGTTTGTTTTGTTTGTGTGTGTGTGATGGGGGGATTGAGATAGGTTTGAGATAGCACTGGCTATCCAGGACTTACTATGTAGACCAGGCTAACCTCAAACCCTCACAAGTAACAGAGATCCACCTGCCTCTGCCTCCCAAGTGCTGGGATTAAAGGAATGTGGCATCATGCCCAGCTAAATACTACAGCTTTTAAATCTTTCTATATCCAGTATGATATTTCTATGTAGCTCTGGATGACCTGGAATGACCACTTATGCTATCTGAGGATGTGTGGCTTCTTTTAGTTCAGATATAGCAATGCCTCAAAAGGGGGGTGGGGTGGGGGCAATGTGAAATCTACCTAGAAACTCACCATCACAACCTACAAGTTGACTAAGTGTAACAGATTTTTCTTAACATGGATCTGAGTTAAAGAATTTTTAGGGGCTGGGAGATACAACTAATGGGTAAGGTGCTTGCTTACCCTGCATTTGACCTCCAGAGCCCAAAAACATATTCTAATGTTATGTATCATAAATAACCTATTATAGTAAACTGACTTGCAGGAGTTGGCTCTTTCCACTATGTGGGTACTGGGGACTGAACTCAGGTCATCAGGTATCTTTACCCCCTGGACCATTGCACCAGTTTTTGATGCAGGGTCTTATGGTGTAACTCAGGCTGGCCTAGAACTCACAATGTAGCCAAAGCTGGCCTCTAATTCATGTCCTCCAGTCTCCACCTCACAAATGCTATGATTATAGGTATGGGCCATGATGCCAATCTGTATGCATGTTCTTTTAAAGATTAAAAAACTAATTCAAGCCGTGCAGTGGTAGCACACCCTTTAATCCCAGCACTCGGGAGGCAGACCAGTGAGTTCCAGACCAGCCTGGTCTACAAGAGCTAGTTCCAGGACAGCTCTCAAAGCCAAAGAGAAACCCTGTCTCGAAAAACAAAAACAAAACAACAACAACAAAAACCCCACAAAACTAACTCAAATTTGCTGAAGCCTCACTAGAAAAAAGGAAGGTCGTATTTTTAGCCTTTTCCCTTTGAAAAATGAAGAAAATTCAGAAGCTTAACTCACCCATAACTCCAGACACTCAAGGCCTACTCAGCAGCTGAGAATATCCCATTTTCAGGGAACTGCTCTTACCCCTGGAGTCTTCCAGACACAACTGAATGCAACTGTCACTGTGATTAACTTCCAGGAATGCCAGCCACCAGAAAAGACTTAACAAGTATTTCCTTCAGTCAGCTGGACTCGGGAACAACTGCAGATACTGCCTCTTTCTCTTTACTGGACAGAAAAGCAGCTACCAATCTGAGGAGTCTATAACCACCCAACTACATCAACCAATCTTATTAAAAGCTGCTAACCTCCCACTTGATCCATCTAACCCTTCTACATGTCCAGTCTCCTTTACCCTACATCATTTCTCAACCTTTTAATACTATATAATTACTTACTATACTTATTCTTATCTCCTTTTAAAAGATACAATCTGCTGGGCCAGGTGCCGCAAGGCTGTAATTCCAGCACTGCAGAAGGCAAGGCAGGAGGAATGCTTCAAAGCCAGCTTGGACTACAGGGCAAAACATCTTTACTCACAAAGGTAAAGTCCACTGGTGGCTGGTTTTTGTCTTGGTCTATTTTATTCACTGACAGATCTTAAGAAGCTAGAACAGTATAGAACATATAGCAGGAATCCAATGGAATCAAACAAACAAAACCTTAAAAAGGTGAACAAGACCCAGAGTATCCAATACTATTTCTCTAGCAGAACCAGGCTGGTTCCTGTGAGTGGCCCACCTTGCACAAACTCCTCCACGTTAGGATGCATTCATGGAGTGGGCAATGCTCCAGGCAATAAGGTAATAAAGCCTGCCCTGGAATCAGAAGGGTTTCTTAAGCCATTCACAGACTGTCTTGTTCCTAGTTTATTCAATTTGGGATAAAACGTGTTGAATGGAATTTGTTTTAGTATAAAAGGAGTTTGAAAAAAAAACCACATTAAGTTTCTTTTTTTCAAAGTCTGTCTAATTCAATTCAAAAAACATTAATTATGCATAGTTATATTCAAAGCATTGGGCTAGGAATTATGGGGGACAAAAGAACAGAGGAGACACTGCTGTCTTACAGAGTTTACAATGAGGCAGGAAGAAAATACATCCACAAATAATTATCATGTAAGGCAGAATATGATAAAGTACTCTAACAGAGATCTTAGCCACCCCCTACTCCCCACCTCCCTACCCCATCCCCTAAAAAGTCCTGAATAGACAGAGAAAAATGAAATCAGTTGGAGAGTGAGAATGTGTGGTAAAAAGGCTTCAGGAAAAAAGACTAAGCATTATACTAGTTTGAAGGAAGGGATGGACTGGAGAGGTGAATGCCCTGGAAGCAGAGAAAGGCATTCCAACAGAAAAAAACGAAACAGATTGAGAAAATCCAGGGTAAGGCTGGGCAGTGGTGGTGTATGCCTTTGATCCCAGCACTTGGAAGTCAGAGTCAGTCAGATCTCTGAGTTCAAGGCCAGCCTGTCCTACTGAGCAAGTTCCAGGACAGCCTCCAAAGCTACAGAGAAACCCTGTTTAAAAAAAAAAAAAGAAAAAGAAAAAAATCCAGGGTAAGTCACTGAGATGGCTATTAAAAAAGATATTGAGACCTGGCATTGGTGGAACACACCTTTAATCCCAGCACTGGGGAGGCAGAGTCAGCGAAGCTAGCCTGGTCTACCGAGTGAGTTCTAGGACAGGCTCCAAAAAAAGATATTAATAGACTGAAACATGAAATAAAGCTGAGGAAGGCCAAGTTTGATCAAAACAAACAAAATCTGAAATAAGTCTAGCAGCCAGTAAGATGGCTTAGTGGGGCACTTGCCCCACAGCCTGGCAAATGTAAAGGGAGAAGAGAACTGACTCCACAAAGTTGTCCTTTGACCCCCACATGTGCACCATGATACACACCGATACATCAATCAATCTCTCTCTCCCTCACAATAATAATTTTAAATTGTTTTGTTGTTGTTGTTTATTTTTGATACAGGGTTTCTATGTATAGTTCTGGCTGCCATGAACTTGCTCTGTAGACCAGGCTGACCTCGAACTCAAGAGATCCACCTGCCTCTGCCTCCCAAGTGCTGGGATTAAAGGCGTGTGCCACTGTCACCTGGCAAACGGTTTTAAACACTGGCTTATACTAGTGGGCTAGCTTTTTTAAGTGGAAAAAAATGTGTCAAATTATAATTTTAAAAAATCTATGCTAGGTTGGATGTGGTGGTACAGACCTTCCCAGCACTCAGGAAACAGAGGCAGGTAATCTGATGCCCTCTTCTGATCTATGGGTGTCAGGCATGCATGCAGTGCTGAGACACAAGCAAAAACATTCATACATATAAAATAAAGATACTTAAAACTTAAAGGAATAAAATACCCTCCCTGAAGTACATGGTGGGTTTCTGTGTTACTTATTCTAGAACCAAATGATTTTCTTTTAGACCATTTATATTTATAATTGTATATTCATTAGTTGACTATCTCCTCATATAGATCATAGGTCTCAATAGGACAGGGAAGGGACCATATCTGGCCTAGCACATGAAATACTCAACAAATAAATAAAAATATATAGCAGGACCATGTAGTACAGAACACAGAAAGAACATTGCCATGAGATTACTACACAAATGTAAGATCAGATAAGGAAAAAAGGAGGTAAATGGAGGTGGAGAGATGGCTCAGCAGTAAAGAACACTAGCTACTCTCTAGAGGATCTGGGTCTGATTCTCTATACCCTGTAATTCTAGTCCCAGGGGATTTAGTCCCCCTCCCCACCTTCATGGGCACGCAATACATGTTTAAAAAAAAAAATGGAATAAATTGAAAACAGACAATTCAGTGAGTGATTAGATAAGGTGGGATGTCTGAGTTACAGCAATGGGAAGAACCATAATAAAGGATGCAAGTTTCAAAAATTTTGAACTGTAAGTACATACTAAAGCAGATGCCAAGTAGAAAAATACTGTTTTTCCTATATACCTCACAGATTTATATGACCCGCTGGGCTTCACAGTTTTGTTTCTCTTCTGTTTGGTTTTATTTCTGATACCATTCTTTAAGACTGTTCTAGGAATAAACCTTGTTTTAGAACAAGGGTAAGCATTTGAATTTCACGCCAAACTTCAGAATTTGTAACTGAAGTTTATAGGGTTTATTCATTAATGTCCACTTCAGTTCACATGATGGACTATCCCCAACCAGGTACAAAGTGCCACCTAGAAATGTTGCTAGGAGGGGGCTATAGAGGTGGCTCAGAGGTTAAGGGCACAGGCTGCTCTTCCAGAGGACCTAAGTTCAATTCTTAGCAACCATCCATAAGGTGGCTCACAACCATCTGTAATGAGATCTGGTGTACTCTTCTACCTGCATGTATGCCTGCAGGCAGAACACTGATAAATAAATAAATCTTTAAAATGAAAACAAGAAAAATGTTGCTAGGAATGGTGTTAACAACATACCAAAAACCTGTAAGCTGTATTTTTAACAGGGTAAAGAAAATACTACTGCCTTCCTCTACAAATATTAACCTATATCCTAAGAAATGACAGGTAACAACAGCCTCCAATGTGGTACCAGCACCCAATGCACCCTAACTATAGGGATCTGAATTACACACTGTGGTCTGATTAGGTTGTGTGTACCTAATCCCCTGGCCATTTGCTAATTCAATTCCCTCTGTTCCACACGACATTTAAAACAATGCACATAATGGTACTTGCTGCCAAGCCTGACAACCCGAGTCCCCTCCCCCATAACAATATGGTGAAAGGAGCAAACCCATTCCTGTAGGTTGTTATCTGACCCCCACATGACTACCATCACATAAGCACCCATAAAATGAATACATAAATAAAATTAATTAAAAATGTTTAAAGGGGAGGGGGCTGCAGAGGCAGCACACACTGCTCCTGAAGAAGATTTTGATTCCAGAACACAACACGTGTGACAGCTCATAACTACCTGTAACTCCAGATCTAAAGGATCCAATGCCTTTGGCCTCCACCATTCACTGTAATTGGTTGTACATACTCACACAGACCCATACTCATACACATTCAAATAAAATAAATTCTTTTAAAAACTATTACACTATAAAGCTAATTGTAAAATCTAATCTGTGAAACTAACTATAAAATTCTATGCTGAGCCAGCTAATCCCGGTGCTCAGGAGGCAGAGACAGGTGGGTCTCTGTGAGTTCCAGGACAGCCTGGTCTACAGAGTGAGTGCCAGTACAGGCTCCAAAGCTACAGAGAAACCCTGTCTTGAAAAAAGAAAATTTCTATGCTGGGACATTACTGTAAACTCAGCACTCAGAAGGCAGAGATGGGAAGATTATCAAAAGTTTGAGGCCAGCCTGGTCTAAATATCAAGTTTCAGGCTAGCCAGAGCTACACAGTGAGTCCTTGTCTCAAAACAACAACAAAATAAAAAAATGAAAATATAGAATAGCTGGGTGTTGGTGGCACATGCCTTTAGTCTCAGCACTCAGAAGGCAGAGGCAGGAAGATCTCTGGTCTACAAGAGCTAGTTACAGGACAACCTCCAAAGCCACAGAGAAACACTGTCTCGGGAAAAAAAAAAAAAAAGAAAATATAAAATAATTTAGAACCACACAGTTGGGATACTTCCCAAATAACCATTAAACTTGCTTGAAAATCAGTCATGTGCTACAGATGGCTGCAGATATAGCAATGCACTACCAGGACTCCATTAATTCTAAAACAAACAGTCTGTTCACCAAGTATTCCTTGCCCAGACCAGTCGGGTTAAGTACAAATTTACAACAGTGAATACCATTTCCAACATGCAAAGATGCCAAGATAATATGATTTCCCCATCCATACTAACAACAAAATATTAAAAGATCATCATCTTCATAATATTAAACAAACAGCAAAATGAATCAACAAAAACAGCTACTATTGAGGTTCCAAATCTAAAGATTATCTAGAAAACTGCTGCTAAAATCCTAATTTGGGGAAATAACTTGGTTATACAATTTTATTCCCTTACATTACTTGAGGGCTCAAGACATAACAACCCAAGACCCTGGGCTTCAGCCCTAAGCAACTAAACAAAACAAAAAACCCACATAATCTCATTTTCTAGACAAAATATTGTGATTAATTCATATTTAGTCCCAAGAAGTTAACTCAAAGTAGGTTTCCCCCAACAGAAGAATGGCCAACTAGCCTCCATATCCAGTTCCATTAAGCACAAATATTTCATATGCAAAATATCAGGTAGCATCTTGAAGTCACTTCTTGCTGATACCAGGCAAGTCCTTCCAGATAGGATTTCCTTCCCTCAAACTAAATACCGTTCTTATCCTAAACCCTGTGTCTCTTAATCCCTTGTCTTAAGCACACTTGAAAAAGATATAAGTGAGCCTGGTGTGGTAGCAAATGCCTTTTAATCCCAACACTTGTAAGGCAGGCAGATTACTGTAAACTCAGCACTCAGAAGGCAGAGATGGGAAGATTATCAAAAGTTCGAGGCCAGCCTGGTCTATATATTGAGTTCCAGGACAGCCAGAGCTATATGATAGAATCCTGTCCCAAAAAGAAAAGAACAGAACATTATAAGTAGTAAAATGGTCAGCCTATAGAATGAAGGCATAATCATCCTTCTAAAAAATGGCTTAATGGGATTGGGAGAGATGGCTCAGCTGTTAAGAGGACTTACTGCTCTTCCAAAAGACCCAGATTCAATTCCCAGCACCCACAAGGCAGCTCACAACTGTCTGTAACTCCAGTTTCAAGGGATCTGACACCCTCACACAAACTTGCAGGCAAAACACCAATGCACATAAAATAAAAATAAATAAATCATTTAAAATAAATAAATAATCATTTTTTAAAAACAGCTTAATAAAAAAAATACAACCTTCTAGACACAACAAACAGGAGTTAGCTGGAACTAAAGTTACATTCTCATTAGCACTCCTGAACAATTAAGTACTTTTGACATATCCATAAAAACTACTCATATAAAACATTTCTGACTAGTTTTTCCATCACTATTTCTGTTGCTAGAAATCCTACAGCCAAATGGAATCTTAAAAATCTTGTCCAACGTGTTCACTTTATGGTTAAGAAAGTAAAAACAAGCTGGGCAGTGGTAGCACACACCTTTAATCCCAGCACTTGGGAGGCAAGTTCAAGGCTAACCTGGTCTAAAGACTGAGTTCCTGGACAGCCAGGGTTACACAGAGAAACCCTGTCTCAAAGAGCCAAAACAAAACAAACAAACAAAAAACCCATCAAGGTCACACAGCCAAGAGGCACAGTAATATTTAGAACCTGGATATTAGGACTCCCAATTGTGTTTTTTTTTTTCCCTCGATGCTTTGAAAACTGACCCTAGTAAAATAAATAAATATGTGCGTGCGTGCGTGCGTGTGTGTGTGTGTGTGTGTGTGTGTGTGTGTGGTGTGTGTGTGTGTGTGTATATATATATATATATATATATATATATATATATATATATATATAAAAAACCTCTGATGGCTCAGAGGTTAAGAACACTGGCTGCTCTTCCAGAGGTCCTGAGTTCAATTCCCAGTTCAGACAATATCTTAACTCTAAGTTAAACAAAAACAAATGTTGGGCCTGATAAGATGGCTCAGCAAGTAAAGGTACTTGCCACCAAGCCTAACAAAACCTGAATTCAATCACCTTGAGCCACAATGGAGGAGAAAACTGACTCTTACAAGCTGACATGTGTGCTGTGGTACACACCATACACACCTCTCAATAAACTGCTAAAATTAAATAATAAATAAATGCTGGGCTGGAGAGATGGCTCAGAGGTTAAGAACACTGGCTGCTCTTCCAGAGGTCCTGAGTTCAATTCCCAGCAACCACATGGTGGCTCATCACCATCCGTTATGAGATCTGGTGCCCTTTTCTGGTGTGCAGATGTACATGGAAGCAGAATGTTGTATAATATAATATAATAAATAAATAAAATCTTTAAAAATATATAAATGCAATCTTTAAGTTAATAAAAAGGACTTTAAAGGGGCTGGAGAGATGATTTAGTAGTTAAAGCACTGGCTGCTCTTGCCCAGGATCAGGGGGTTCAATTCCCCATGACCCACATGGTGGTTCACAACAACCTGTAACTCCAGTTCCAGGGGATCCAATGCCCTCTTCTGACCTTTGAGAGCAGCGGATACACAAACACTCATACACATAAAAATAAAATAAACCTAACAAAAATTTTTAAATAAAATTAAAATCTGTCCTGGGCTAGAGTTGTAGCTTAGTAGTACAACACCGGCACTATATATACTATCCTGGGTTGGATTCCCAGCATAGTCAAATAAAATGACAAAATTCATCTTTATAAAGAAGACAAAACTGGGCTTAGTGGCTCAAGTCAGTAATTTCAACACCTGAGAGACAGGCAGAGAATGCACAAGGGAAGGAGGGAGGGAGGAAGGGACAGGGGCTAGAGAGACGGCTCACTGGTTAAGAGCTATGAGGACAACCCAGGTTCTATTCCCAGCACCCAAAAGGAGGCTAACAACTGTCTGTAACTGCAGTACCACAGGACATGAAACCCTCCTTTATGGCTTCCTTGGGCTCTAGGCATGCATGCGATACACATACTTACATGCAGGCAAAACACCCATACACACAAATAATAAAAACAGAGAAATCAAAATTAGAACAGGAAGTAGCCCCTAAGCCCAACAAAAAGAAGCATTTATTTATACTTAACAGGAATTAAAGGATACAAACCTGGCACAGAGTTTCAGTTACTTTATTCATTAGTACAAGCCAGAATACAGTAATTGTGTTCTGTGTGCCCACCAAATGTACCCCTTCCATAGGAGGGGGCCATAATGAGAATTATACTACTAGAAAGCTGCTGTGGATATAGCTCAGCAATAGGTTGTTTAGCATGTGAGAGGCTCTTAGTTCAATCTTCAGTATTGCAAATATAGAAGTAATAAGTTAATATTTGACACTAAAAGGCTGAAAAGTGAGAGATCTTTCTGACACAGATAACTACAAAAGGAAATCACAAATAAGGCCATCAGTCAAGAACAATTGAAGCTGAAAGACTATTTTGAAATCAGACAAGAATAAAATCCAAGAAAAGTTAGGCAGACACTAATACCACATAGCGTAATAAGAAGGCAGTTTCAGAACTTGCCTAGCAACAGACAGCTATCACTTGTAAGAAAAAAGTAAAAACAAAAAAAAGTAAAAAAAAAAAAAACAAAAAACAAAAAACACAGCTACAAGAGGAAAACTCAAGGTTTGCCCTGAGTGCTGGACAAGATACGACCTAATAAGTAATTGACATTTCTTATTTCTGGGACTCTGATCCAAGAGCAAACAACAGGAGAATCATGAAAACTCAGCCCTTTTTGATCTAGATGTGCCTCAATCATTGATCTGACTGCTCACAAAACTGCAGTTCAACTACTGCTGCTAGAGCAAAGGGTTTGGGGAAGACAGGTGAGAGGGAAGGAGGTGGGGGATTTAGGTTGTGACTATAATAGGACAGTAATTAGTGTTTCCACACTGCTGCAGAAGTCTTCAGAGCAAAGAACGGGGATGAGTGATGAGTGAAGAACAGCACAGGAATCAAAGTACTGAGAATGACAGGTGAGGACATGGTGGTGCCTTATGAACAATTGAAATAAAACAAAACCCATGACAGTGCTTGCCCCTCCATGTCTACAATCTGAATTCAATCCCAAGATCCCACAGGATGGAAGAAGGTTATCCTCCCTCTCTCCCTCTCATGCTCTCCCCCAACCCCCCTCTCTGAGAAAGACATCTAGACTTTAAAACAGTTAATACAGTTTCTTCCTTTCAATTAACTATTAACAATATCCTGTGAAGTCTACTGGACATACCCATTCCTGTGTGCATGACAAGAGAAGGTCCATGCAGCCTGTGATCTAATAGAAAATTATTACAAAATGCACATAAAGTTACTTGTTCATAATTTTAGTGGGCCCAAGGATGGTATGCCTATAATCCTAGTCTTTGGGAGGTTGAAGCAACTCTTGAGTTAACAAGAGGGTACAAGCTCATGGTCAGCAAGACACTGTCTCAAAATGAGATGAGAGAGCAAATAGCTTCAATGAACATGGAAAAGGAAAATCACATTAATGGAAGATGGTAATAACAATCTAAAGAAGAATCTATGAATTCTCAGAAACCCTCAAAATATAAAGTATTATTCCAAGTCATAGGAAATAAAATAGTTGCTTTTATTTTATTGTTTTCAAAGTGAATATTTAATAGAAATAGTTCTCTGGTGATACTTTAGTTTTAACAAGTGATGTTAGGAAGATCAGGAAAAAGTACTGGGGAGGGGGAGCCCCTAAAACTGAAGAAATGCAAACTGAAGAAATGCAAACTTCATGGAGGAAGTAACATTCATAAAATAAAAGCATGCAAATTTCTTGGGTAAGGAGCTTCAGGTGTACCTAGCTCAGCAAAGTCAATTGCATCCTTTGCATAAAACCAACTGAGGATCCTCCCAGTGAGCTAAAGCTTTTCATCATCAAGAAAGCAAAGAATTTTTTGTTTCCCATTTCCTTCTAATAAACAAGTCCTAGAAGCACTGAATTACCACGATTTCCTTCCCTTTCATAAGGCATAAAGCCCGAACTTCCAGAAATACAATGGGGCTGTGAAGGGCCAGAAAAGAATCTCTTTCTCTATTCCATTACCATCTCACTCACAAATCAACAATAGGCATTAAGAGATGTGAAACAAAGTGCAATTTCACACATGTGAGCAGAGCCTAAACCACACAGGACTGAGTATTTTCTTGTCACTGTGGCATGTGATTCTTCAGCCACCTGCTCAATAATCCCTCTTCAGCTGCGCAGCTGCTGCCAATGCCACATGCCTTGCTAGGCAGGTGCTTTGGTGAATTACCTGTTCTCTAGTGAAAAGAGTCCTTCACTGACATTTAGTGGACCCAGAACCTGCCAATCAGCATCACCTATCTTCATTTTGCCTGTCACAGCCAACTTTTATTAGAGAGGTAATTCGAAGGCATTATTTAGCACACGGTAGTTTTTGTATTCCCTTCACTTTTCACTGATGCTGTTTTATTTTTAAAAAGGAAAATGCTTTTAAAAAAATAGACAGGAGAATTAAGTTACTGAAAAGAAAACTTGCCACACAACCAAAGGCTACCTTATTTCAGTGTGGCTTCATATTCCTGGCATTAGTCCCATCCATGCTGGTTTTCCACAATGAAAATAAGAATTGCTTAGCTGCCTTTGGAGCAGTACATGTACTAAAATACCTGGCAAAGAAGAGAAGAGAAGCAGACTGGCAACTGCTGAAGAACAAATGCTCCTGTATGTATGTATCCTCCATGACTGAGCTCAGGCACAAGTGCTGAGAGTCTAACAATTAAGGAGCGGCACTTCCATTTAACAGAGCACCAGTAGCCCCCTCACCAAATTATCTTGTTCCAGGCATTTAGTTGCTATGTGCTAAATGCAACACATTACTACCAGGAGCCAAAATTATACTTCCATAACCACACACAAGCACTCATGTGCCCAGCTATTTAGATCTCTCACAAGGAAATATTTCCTACCAAGAGGCTGGAGGGGAAGAATTCATAGTGACCTCTGAAAGATAGTCATTCAAAATGCTAAGAGATCGTCACACTCAAAAGATTCATGTAAGATTCCTGGTTGCAAGAGTACAATTCTGAATCTAATCAAGGCAAATTTAATGTGAGGTTCTGCCTTCACTTGCACCCAACAACATTCAGGAAAACAATGCCAACAGCCCAAGAAGAAAATTCCTTGAATTCAGTTTAACTGGGCACACTAAGAAGCCAAGGACATACAGGGCAGACAACACTTTCACTAAGACTTAAAGACAATTACTATCAAAAAAATTAAGTGGAGCCAGGAGGTGGTGGCACATGCCTTTAATCCCAGCACTCAGGAGGCAGAGGTAGGAAAATCTTTGAGTTCGAGGTCAGCCTGCTCTACAAAGCAAGTTCCAGGACAGTCAGGGCTACACAGAAAAACCCTGTCTCAAAAAACCAAAATAAAATAAAGTGTCAAAACAACCTGTTCTATCAAAGTCCCAACATCTAAGTGGCAGGCCATCATTATTAAATAAAGAGATGAGGGAAGGAGAGACCAATTAGCACTTACAGTCAGCACTCACCAAAACCAAAGGCTAATGTTCCTATTCAAAAATAAACTATAGAAAAAGGTTGGGTAGCTATTGTGTACACTGCATATTGAATACAATCACCTTTACAATAAATCTTATTTTCTAATCTTTTAAGTTTTCTTTAAGGTCTTACATTACAAACCACTTTTCTAGCCCAAAATATTGTTATGTGTGTACATATATATGGGCTATAATTGATACACACACACACACACACACACACACACACACACAGCGCTACAATTGCTACACACACAATTGTGTCAGAATACTGCTTGAAGAATTTCATGACACAGTCAAGGATAGGATTCTCCTAATGCCCCTAGATCCAAATGATAATTTTAACAGTTCCCCTCTGTGGTAAATTTCTCTCTACAACACAATACCTGGTTCATCTTCTTTCATTAAGAAGTGAATTGTATAGTGACGCACACCTTTAATCCCAGCACTCGGGAGGCAGAGGCAGGCAGATGTCTGCCTCGGGGTTCGAGGCCAGCCTGGTCTACAGAGTGAGTTCCAAGACAGCCTCCAAAGCCACAGAGAAACCCTGTCTCGAAACACCCCCCCCCAAAGAAGTGAATTGTAAAGGGAAAGTTTTGTTTTCAAAGTTTGTCTTAGGCAAAATGGGTGGCTTTTTTGTTGTGTAATTATTGACCAGGAAGTCACCATTTAAAAAGGTACTTGGATGCAGGACATAGGTGCATGACTGTAATAAGGAGGCTGAGGCAGAAGGATTTTGTGTCAGGGGCCAGCCTGAGCAACTAATGACTCCCTATAGGGGGTAGGGGGGGGGCACTTGGTCCTTGACTTCCAGTCTTACTCCTAATTGATCTTTAGTGGTTTTCCTAAGAGAACAAACCAAAAAAAATCACTGCGTAAGTGTCCCACTTCTATACAGAAACACTTAAGTATGATATTTTATGCAAGTATAGAACCCTCTCCTTGCAGTTTTCTTCCTCAAAGGTCTGCCACAAAGCATGAGGGTGGTGTATCCCAGATGCTATTCCTCCACAACTTAGTTAGAGGCTAACCAAAGAGGCAGGCACAACATGGCTGGCATCCTCTATTCTTTGGGAAAAATGTGTGCCAGTGAGCTCTGTATTGTTCCTCACTCAAAAAAGAAGAGCCTTTCTGTCTGGCCTCCAATGGTAAGCCCCAGTCTGGAAGAGGAAGAAAATGGCACTGAGGAGCCTGGGAGATGGAGCATAGCCAAAGCTCTCAGACAAGACTTGAACCTATGACCTTCACTGTGTACACAATAGGCGGGTGAGAGAGACCGGTTTATCTCTGCTGCAACAGTTCTCAGCCCTGGGGTAGCACTCCCGATAAAATGACACGACTATTGTGTGGCAGCAGAACAGTCATCTCCTCACAACAGCCTAAACCAGCACTCCCTCCCCAAGACAAAGCAGCAGGGGTGAAATTAACTCAAGGCTGCAGAGCAAAGCCTAATACAGAAAAGAGAGGCCTGTGGAGGCTTAGGGACTCTCCTCAACCCCTGGGGCTCTGGACACATGGCTGGAACCAGGCTTTCTCCCCCATCTTTCCCACTTTCATTTAGGTAGGAAGCGGTTTCTGAAAGAATTTAATCATCTGTGATTTGTTCAGAAATATTCCCCCTGAAGGGCTCTGCTCTCTCCACCCTGTGTGAGCCTAATTCCTAGAAGCTGAAATGACTGTTTGCCGCTGCCTGTTTCACAAACACACATTAATTGGTCAGATGTGTCTCCTCCTCCTCAACCCCAGAGGGAGGAAGGAGAATCTGAGCAAAGCACAGAGATGATCCAACCGTAATTACACATAAAGGGAAAAGAGGGCAGCATGGGTTTTCCAAACAGGACAGGGTCTCAAACCCTCCCGGGGATACAGGGATAGCAGTTTAAAGTCCAGGCCCAGAGATCCCTCCATCTTGGAGAAAAGAACAGGAGTAAATGTGACCTAAGACTGGGAAGGGGCACACACCCACAACCTACTGACTGCATGCTCCCAGCCACCTTGCTCTCCTTTCCCGGGCCGCGCACACGTCCTGCTTTCAACCCTCCGCTCCCCACGCTCCCCTGAGTCCCTGACGAGCCCCAGTCGCCAGGGGCCCCTCAGCAGAGCCTCAGAAAACTCTCTGGCCTGCCCCTACCACCTGGCCAGACCAGAGGCTATCTCGGGCACCGTCACCCTCAGCCCGAACCGCCCCGGCCACGCTTTGAACTTCACCTCAGGCCCCCCTCCCCCACCCACGCAACGACCCCGCTTCCCCCGCACACACCTCCTCGCTCCGCCCCGGCCCCCCAACCCCCCACTTCCTCCGCCCGGCGCCGCTGCCCCGGCGCCCTCCGCGCCCCTCGGCGCCGGGCCTTCCTCAGCGTCGCCTCCCCCCTCCCAGCCCCGGCTCCACACAAAGCTTAGGACTCACCGCGCGCCGGTCCCGGGAGCCGCCACCCTCCGCCCGCCCGGGGCCCCGGGCCGCAGAGCCGCCACTGCTACGCGTCCCGGGCCGCCATCCGGGCCGCGGCCCCTCCCCCTCCCGCCCCGGCTCTCCGCCCCTCCCCGCGCCGCTCCGCCCCGCCTGGCCGAGGCCGCTGTGTCCGGGGCCGCGGGTCCCTCAGCCGCCGCCGCCACCGCCGCCGCCGCCGCCGCCGCGATCCGGGACAACCAGGGCAGCCCGGAAGACCCGGACACTGGACTCTCGTGCTCTCGGATCCGGATTCCGTGCGCGGTGGAGTCTAGAGCTGGCGAGTACGCGAGGAAACCCGGAAGCTGGATGCAGACGCCAAGTCCTGGGTCTCTAAATGCGCGGTTGCTTCGCGTCCTGAGGAGAGAATGCTGGAAAACCCGGTGGGCGGGTTGAAACTAAGATATGCTCAGAAGTCCAGGGTGGAGAGCTTGAACCCAGTGCTCTCTCCTCGTGCAAAAAACTCTTGCTGGATCAGACTTTCACACTGAGAAGTCTCTGGAGAAGAGTTAGCTCTTAAATACAGATGTCCTTCAACCGTGGAAAGAGGAGACACCACGGGGTCTGATCATGAATATCCATAAAGAACAGAAGACAAGAACACAGCTCTTGATGGTTTCATCCATTTTCTTCTTAGTTCGACAAACTATTTTAAGAAAAATTTGGGGGGGGGGGACGTGTCGTGACGCACGTATGCAAGTCAGCGGACAATTTGTGGGAGTTGATTTCCTCCCACCGTCTGGTTTCAGGGATCAAACTTAGGTTCCCTAGACTTAGCAGCACTCACCTTTACCCACTGAGCCGTCTTAATGGCGCGCAAACTTTTTTATCCATTGTTGTTAGGATCATTTTCTTTTCTTTTCCTACCATTTGTTTCCTTCTACATAATACCCATTTAAAAACTCTCCAGTGTCCCTTTACATTTCACCATCCAGTATCAGTAAATCTTACTGCATTTTATCTTGAGTCCTTCCCTGCCCTCTAACCCACCATTCTATCTCTATCTATTGACTTTTTTGGTAATCTGTTATCCATCTTAGATTGCCCAGCACACCATCTCCTACACAGTAGACTCTGTCCATGTGTAATTGAGCCCTCCCACCAGCTGCTTACAAAGCAGTCTTGATGACCTGAGGTTTCCACCTAATACCATAGCAGACCAAAGTTTATCTTCATTCTCAAGAACCCTCTACTTGGATTCTATCATGTCCTTCCTGTGTCCTTGACTATTTTATTCAGCTGTGCAGTTATCTCTCCTTATTCTCTTATTCTAAGGCATCCTTCAATAGTGCCATTCAAAATAGCATGTGACTTAGAGACTGAGTGGGTCATAAAGTCCCTTTACTCTCCATCTCTGTCTTCACAGAAAGGAAAGGAGGGTGGGAGGGCTGACAGCTTAAAGACAAACACTAAGCCTGTCTAGTCTAGGAAAAAGTAATTCCCTTTTGGTCCATCAATATTCATATTGTTCTTGGACAGTAAAAGGACAGAACTGACTCAGAGTGACAGAAGAATCTCCAATCTGTACTCTCTGATGTTACAAATGAGGGTTTACTAACAGAGAGAAAAAGCAGGGTTTAGTGTTTTATAGTTCTGTGATTTAATTAAGTATTAAATATTGTGGAAGTAGACTAAAACAGTGGGGGGGGGCAGTTCTACTTAGCTTCTAGTCAGAGCAAGCTCTCAAACCTGAAAGACTTAGTGAAAAAATGTCAAAGGACCTACTGTACTAAACAGTAAAGAGCTTTAAGTTTTAGCTTGTGTCTGCAGAGCAAGTATTGGCAAACTACGTCCCACAGAACAAGTCAGATTCACCACCACCTGTTTGGCAAATCCTGTGAGCTAAAAAAAATAGTTTTTATGTTTTTAAATAGCTAAGTAATAAACATATATTTTACAATACAAAAACTATGTGAATCTGGGTGTGGTGATACAAAACTCCAGCACTTGGGAACTTGAGGCTGGAGATCTAAAATTCAAGACTAGCCTGAGCTTGAAGTGTGATACACAGAGAAACTGTCTTTAAAAAAAAAGTGTCTCCAAACAAAAACTCATGAAATGTAGTCACAGTATCTGTGGATGTATTTACAGTACAACAGCACAGCTGAATGGTTTATAAAAGTTAAGTCATTTGCTATCTGACCCTTTACTGAATGACTTTGCTAACCCCTGCCCCCTGCTGTTCAGTTCAGAAGTCACTAGCCACATGTAGGCTACTTGGGCACTTAAGTTTCAGGGACTGAAGAACACAATCTTTAATCTTTACTTAGAATTTAATTCAAATTTAAACAGCCTGTGGTGAGTGTCGACCATATTAGACAGCACAACCCTAGAGATCTATCTGCTTCTGCCTCCCAAATGCTGGGGATTAAAGGCATGCACATCATGCCTGACTAGATTCTTCTTAAGTCTTATAAACTGATAAGCTTTTCTCCTCATAATGTACCATTCTCTCAAGATACATCTGTCTGTGGGCTTAGGCAACCCTTCTTCCCTCTCCCTTCCCCCTCTTTTCCTGACTCCAATCTAGGGTATTTTTTACTGGGATTACATTTCATCCCATGAATGGAGCCACATTGTATTCACACAGATAAATGGACATTTATATAAGTTCTTTGTGACAGAGGATGGCACTGTGGCTATGTTCTTTCTTCTCTGAGGAGAAAAGTAGAAAAGCTCTCTGCAGGCTGGATCCCTTGTTGCTGGTGGAGCCTGCAACTTGGATCACCTCACATTCACAGAACCTGAGAACAGCACATGTGTGCTTGCTATTTGAATCTCAAGGAAAACAAAACAAAACAACAACAAAACGCTTTATCACTGGACTGTTTCCCTCTTCCAGGCCTGAGAAACTGAAGCTAGATGATCTCTCTAGTTTAGAAAATGAGATGGCCAAGTGAACAACCCCATGCCATCTAATCTTGGCTAGGCCCTTCAAGGCATTAAACAAATTTACCAAATTAAATGAGCACCATAAGAATAGGTTGTAGGACAGTAATTAAAATGGAAAGAAATTAAGTGTCATAACTCACAGAAGCCCATAACTATAATTATTTGTAAAAGTAATCTTTGAAGTTTCTCACCTTTTCACCTAGGGAAAAAAAAATGGGTCTTCAATAAAATTCCAGGTTAAAAAGAAAAGACAGATACTTTGTTCTTTCTCTATATTAGATAAGGAAGCAAAAATAAAAAACCCAAATTCTTTTTCTTTTTTCCTGTGGGACAGGCTCTCACTATGTAGCTCTGGCTGGCCTGGAACTCACAGAGATCCACCTGCTCCAGCCTCCGGAATGCTGGGATTAAAGGTGTACACCGCCACACCTGGCCAGATTCTTAATCTATTCTAAACATCACTAAAGATGAGGCCTTATCAAATCTGAGAAAGTCCCCAATTTCAAACATACCTACTGTGAGCTCATATAAAGGAAACTGAGTACTGTCTGAAAAACAAAAAAGCAAATTCCTTTACTATAAAATTAATAGCAACTGAATTCAATCGTTCAAAAGGGAATACAAATAGAAGCTGCAACAGAACATCAACTCAGAAACTCAAACTTTCCTGAGGCCAAACTGCCCTAGAGTTACAGGGCCAGCGTTAAGTGTCATAAAGCACTAACAGGCTGTTCTTGGACAAGTTCACACTCAGGCTATTAAGAATTTCCATTAAATTTTAAATTATACTATTCATCAGTGAGCAACTGAGGGCTCTCTACCTGCAAGCTTCTCCCCTACACTTCCTCCCTGGTTTCTCAGCAAATAGAGACCTTACACTACCACTACTACGTGAACTAAAGACAGACTTTCCTAGCCTAACCATGAAAAGGAGAAGTTTCCAAATAGCTTTGCATTTATTCATGTGGTTCTGCTACATATTTTAGGAGCTGTAAACTTGCAAAGCTGTAAAGCTGATGACCTGATCTGTCGATGCTCCTAATTTTTTTTTTTTTTAGGTGTGCACATACATTATCCACATACAAAAATAAATACAGATTCTTCTGTGTGAAGGCTGTCTTCAAATAAAAAAGGAGAGAAAGTTTCCTCTCTTTTCCCCTCCTACTTTTCAGCTTTATTTTGGTATTAAGAGAGCCCAACAACTTCAACAAGAATTCAAGGTGCCATTGCTTGGTAAACTATTAATTGCATAGTGAACATAATGGCGGGGTTTGCAAGAGACCAAAAAGACACCCCCACCTTGATAAATGCTGCTCGCTGTCCTTCTGCTTTCTCAACAGAGGTCCAACAGACCAAGAGAGAGAACACTGCATGTGTGCATCTTTAGAACAGAATCTGTTCAGTTTTCCCTGGGAATCCTGAGAGTGATCAGGCTCTGCAGAAGCAATGCTATGCAACAAGCAGAGTTCACAGTTGAGTGAACATCAATGTGTAATGAGTAGAGGCATTTCAATGCAAATAAATGCTGAATATGAAGGATTAAAGAAAGGGAAATTAATCTTTTTTCATAACACAGGGTACTTTTCCCCCTTCTCACTCACTCTTTTTTAAGTCAAGCACATAAACTGCTGGAGGGAATCCAACATCCCCAGAATGGTAGTGGTGTTTTATAAAAAGCAGTGCATACACATTTAAGACCATGAATTTCCTAGGATTCAGCAACTGAGATCCCAATAGCACTTCAGAAAAGCCTCATAAACAAGTACTTCCCAGTGAGGGCTAAAAGGACCAGTGGAAACTCTCACTTAAAACCAAACTTTACTTTTCCAGTCATAGTTTTTTGGGACATTGATAATATAAAAAGACTTGCTTTCAACATTAGAGGGCTTTAGATGTATTTACTGAGAGGACTGTATTTCCTAATTTTTCTCTAATTGTCCCATCTACCTGATACTTATGCAACACCAGCAAAATAAACAAGGCAGCTTCAGGCTGCCTTAGCAGGTGGCTCCATCACTTCCCTTCCAATATAATCTATTCTTGTCCTACCTCTCAAACTAAAGGACAAATGGAAGTGTGTTTTCATGTTATCTTTTCCAAAAAAAAATAATCTGCTAAGAATGGTAATTCTAGCTTTTCACTTCAAGAGAGGCTGGGCATGGTGGCTTTGGTCTGTAAACATGGCATTTAAGAGGCTTAGGCAGGAGGATTGCTGTGAGTTCCAGGCAAGCCTGAGTCATACTGACAACCGGTCTCAACATGTCAACAGCAGAACATTTCAGGTCACCATAGGCTTACATTAAACAAAGATTCCTGAAACATCCTAATATTTCCTATTCTATTATTTTGAGAAAACTTTTAAATTCAAAGAGTCCCTTGTAAAATTGTTAACCTAGATTAAGATTTCTCTAACTACAAATACAAATCTCACAAAGGAAAATAATTTCCAATTTGTTCCTTTCTCTTTTGAATTTGGTTCCAAGAAAAATGTCAAAGACCTAGAATTTTTTAAATGAGTTTTTATAAATAATGTATTCAAAGATTTTTGGCCCACTACATAAAGAATCCCACCATGTAAGAAAAATAACAGATTTGGTTAAGAGTTTTAAATTCTCAGAGATTGAATCTGGTGTCATGTCAAGCCTTTAGCTTTATACTGCTTCAATCCCAAAGGACCAGCAGATAGCAATTTAGTACACAAGACTTCACTATGCTATATAGTTCCTTTTTCCCTGGGTCAGACAGCTTTATTCTGCTTCATTAACCCCTTCTTTGCTCCTTGATGGATCTTGGAATCCAGTTTCCCTGTAAGAGAAAAAAGAAGTCTCACTCATTATTTATTTTTATATTTGCATTGCAAATCTTTCCTGGCCTCCTACATCTTCTGGTTACTATGTTCCTGTCACATTCAATTATCTTGCTTCAGGATGCTGGACACTTCCAAACTTCAGTTTTATTTTCTAAGAAGAAAGAGGTGGGAATGTTTCACACACACACACACACACACACACACACACACACACACACACACACACACACACACACGACTATGTAAAGAATATATTATCTAATTTTGTGCTTTATTTAGGGTGTCTGATACTAAGAAAGACAATTTTTAAAAAAAGAATACAGATATGTAGATAAACAGAGACAAAACAAGAGAAGAAGAAAGAATAGGGGCATGCCACAAAAAATGTACTTCACACAGTGGGAAACCCATTCCACTGACCTGTTAACTAGCTGAGTACAAAGGATGAATCTCCCTCACACTGGGAAAAGCAGTTCAACTCACCCTTTTGCTGCCTCATCCTTAATAGGGGGAGTGACCTGAAACAGTGGAGTAGAATCCACACAAATGCTTCCCTAGCAAAGGGTCTCTATCACCAGCTAAAGGGGGTAAAGGTCATAGATTATATAGCTCTTCTGAGTGTTAAATTTAGAAAACAAGCAAAACAGCCAGGTGTCATGGTTTATGTAATAATCTGTATTCTGGAGGCAGAGGCAGGAGGATCCTGTATATTCCAGACCAGGTTGGTCTACATAGCAAGAGCTACATGCCTCTGCTTCAAAAAATAAACAAACAAAACAAAGCCATCTCATGTCTCAAGAGCTCCAAATGAGAAATCCTTCAATGATTTGAACTGACCCCTCAATCTACCAGAATACAGCTTAGTTCAGTGCCAGCAGCATTTGAAAGTATATATCTCATGAAGGAAAACTTTAGAGTTCCTATTTGGTCTTCGACAAAAGCTTGCAGATTTCTTTTCTCCCACAAAAAGCCTCATTTAAGTCAATGGTGATGATGATGATGCTAAGAATAGAAAATACTTTAATTCAGTTTTAGCACTAAAAATATAAAATAGAGTCCTGGATAAAAGGCAGCCTGGCATACTGTGGACACACACCCAGAACACAACTACCACCCAGATGTCCTTTTCACAGGTTGAGCAATCCGATGTGACAAATAGAACACTCATTAGAAGCTAGTAAATACCTGTATGAACTGGGCAAGTCATTCAACCTCTCTGGATTTCTTTTTGTTTTTTCTTTTCTTTTTTTTTTTTCTTTTGATTATGTATACAGTGTTCTTGCCTGCATGTATACCTGCAGCCCAGAAGAGGAGGGCACCAGATCTCATTACAGATAGTTGAGCCATCTTGTAGTTGCTGGGAATTGACTCAGGACCTCTGGAAGAACAGCCAGTGCTCTTAACCCCTGAGCCATCTCTTCAGCCCGTCTCTCTGGATTTCAATGGCCTCATTTGTCCAATTAAGATAAAAATACAAGTTCTGACCACTGCACAAGGATACTGCAGAAAAACAGACTCAGCCCTGAATTTCTTTTAGGCCCCTTCCCGAGTGTTTCAGGGCTGCACCTGCTCCTAGAATAGCAGTACACCTTTTTCTGTGCCACCCTAATGCTGTTCATAATGATCACAACACTGTTGATTTTAATTGGAGCTTTAGAATATGGGCATCCCTGGTAATTTAGGAGTTCTTTCATTCTATAGGCTGCCTAGCTGGGAATGTGAACTTGACAGCAAGCTGGCAAAAAGCCCTACTTCAAGACAAATTTTCTTTTGTCTCCCTCATAGTACTGAAGTAACAGTCAGTTGGTAGTTGTTCAATAAAAACTGTAGTTCAAGGCCAAGCCCAGCTATGCAGTGAATTAAAGGCCAACCTGGATCATATGAGACCTTGTCTCAAAAACAAAACAAACAAAGGCAAATAACACAAATTGTAAATCCTCAGTATAACAGACTACTAAGTAACCCAAACCAGCAAATAAAGTGTTAGTACTGAGGTACGAGTAATCAAGTCTTCTTCAGGCTTTTAGGACAAGCCATATGAGAATTTAGAACCCAATAAAGACTTCGATATCCAGTTCTTGGTATTGCCATATGCTTGAGACTCATTGCTTAGCCTTGTTCCTCAGATTTACTCTAGCTGTGTAATAATGATGAGGATGTTACCTAGTCTTTTTTGTTTGTTTGTTTGTTTGTTTCAAGACAAGGTTTCTCTATGGCTGCTTATGTTTGCATAGACAAAATATTTTCCTCAAATTATTTTCAATTTTTGGTTGGATGAGTCTATGGATTGAAACCTATAGATAATAGCTGAGGAGGTGGCTCAGTGGGTAAAAATGCTTGTTGTGCAAACATGAGGGCCTGAGATCACATTCCCAGCATCCATGTAAAAAGCTGGCATGGTGGCACACATCTGTAATCCCAGTGCTAGGGAGCTGATATAGGTGAATGCCAAGAACCACTGGCCATCTAGCCAAAAAGGCAAGCTCCAGGTTCAATGAAAGATCCTATCTCAAAAAATAAGATGCCAGGGAACAAGGATTTCTAGGCCATTCCCAGGAATCAAAATTTCTTTTATTGCCAGGTGGTGGCGGTGCATACCTTTAATCCCAGCACTCGGGAGGTATTGGCAGGTGGATCTCTGTGAGTTTGAGGCTAGCCTGGTCTACAGAGCTAGTTCCAGGACAATCGGGAATACACAGAGAAACACTGTCTTGAAAAACGTAAAAAAAAAAAAAAAAAAAAAAAAAAAAAATCTTTTATCAATTGAGCTGCTTAAGAAAGCCAGATTATTGTCAGCAATCTGTGAAATCTTAACAATCCAGGAACTTCTATATCTGTAACATCTAACAAAATGATTAAGAGCAACAACTATTAAGCCAACTAGAGTTGATAAAACAAAGAGTTTAGTCTTCTTACAGGAAGGGACAGACAGTATGGCAACCTTAAGCCTTGTCCTTTATTTTACTATATATTATATATATACATATATACACATATACACATACACATATACATATACATATACATATACATATACATATACATATACATATACATATATATATATATATATATATATATATATATATATATGTCAGTGAACATCCTTACCAGCTGAGCCACTTCTATAGTCTGGAGCCTACTCTTTCTAAGATGTGGACTGTAAGCTGGGCATTATGGTATACACCTATAATCTTAGCATTTTGAAGGTAGAGACAGGAGAGTTGGAATTCAGGGTAGTCCTCAGCTACCCAGTAAGTTTAATGCCACCTAGGGTATATGAGACTGCCACAAAGACTTGGGGCTAATATAGTGAAGGTACAATACATTCTTTTCACAGAGTAGAAATAATGTTTAGTTTTCTACATTTCCCCAATATTTTCACATTTAATACCTAAAGCATTTCAGTGTTTAATCACATCCTCTATCACAGAGCCTACAAGAATAAAAATCACTAAGTGTGGGGGTACACATCTGTAATTCATCACTTAAGAGGGTAAGGCAGGAGAATTGCTTTGAATTCTATGCCAGTCTGGGCTACATAGTTTGAGTGCTTCAAAATAAAACAAAACAAAACATATCAAGTCATGTGTAACAAATGGGAAAGAAGCCTGGCGATGGTGGCGCATGCCTTTAATCCCAGCACTCGGGAGGCAGAAGCAGGCAGATCTCTATGAGGCCAGCCTGGTCTACAGAGTGAGTGCCAGGATAGGCTTCAAAGCTACACAGAGAAACCCTGTCTCAAAAAACAAAAACAAAACAAAACAAAACACAAATGGGAAAGAAGTTACAAGGGGAAAGTAGTAAGTCATGATTCCAATAAATATCATAGAGATTTTCATGTATTTTGCAAGACATAAGTCAGTCATTTTTTAAAATTTGGGGTTGGAGAGATGACTCAGTGGTTAAAAGCATTGGCTGCTCTTCCAGAAGACCTAGGTTCAATACCCAGGACACACATAGTAAAACTTAGAACTGTCTCTAACTCCAGTTCCAAGGGCTCCAACATCCTCACATAGATACATATGCAGGCAAGACATCAATGCACATAAAATAAAAATAAATCTTTTTTTTGGGGGGGTGGACAGGGTCAAGGCAGGGCTTCTCTGTGTCTTTGGAGGCTGTCCTGGAACTAGCTCTTATAGACCAGGCTGGTCTTGAACTCATACAGATCAAAAATAAATCTTAAATAAATAAAAGTAACTTTTTTTTTTTTTTTTTGAGACAGGGTTTCTCTGTAGCTTTGGATCCTGTCAGGGAACTTACTCTGCAGACCAGGCTGGTACCAAACTCATAGAGATCCACCTGTCTCTGCCTCCTGAGTCCTGATATTAAAGGCATGTGTCACCACTGCCCTGCTTTTTATTTTGTTTTGTTTTTTTTGAAACAAGCTTTCATTGTAGCAGCACAGGCTGCCAGGGAAATCTCTATGTAGTATGATAACCATGAACTTCTGATCTTCAAGTTTCTACCTCCCTAGTGTTGGGATTATTGGCATGTGCTACACCACACCTAGCTAACAATTAGCCATTTTTTGTAGTGTTCTGTTTTGGGACAGAGTCTTACTATAAAATACAGCTATCTTCAAATTTATAATCCTTCTGCCCCAGCCTCCCAAATGCTGAGATTACAGAGCTAAAATATCATGCCTAGTTCACTGATCAATTACATATATAAATGTATTTATATATGTATGTATGTATGTTGTATGTATGTATGTATGTATGTATGTATGTTTGTATTTGTTTTTGAGACAGATTTTGTTATTTGTGAGCTGGCAGGAGACAACAAAGCTTACTACAACATTTTTTCTTTCAAATTTAGACAAATAAGATGCAAGAGAAAATGAGATCCTCAAAGATGGTTACTTACAGATTTTAGGATTTCCTTTAATAGGAAACTTTACAACCATTTCCTGGGGATTTTTGCAGATGAAAACAAATGGAGAATCAGACTCTTGACTGATGTCTGGAAACTGAAAGATAAAAATTCAGGCTAGTTGGGATGAATTGGTCATTTTGAAGAGATCAAAGAACAGCCTAGATTTTACCTCAATCCTGATGACAGTGCTCTCCGGTTCACAGACCAGGAGGACTATGCTCAACAATAACACAACTCCAGCTTTCTGCAGGTTTTATTATAGTATACCCAGTATATTGCCTGACATCTCTGGCTTTTTACATGGAATAAGCTTCCTAAACAAATGAAGCCTGACATTCCTCCAGGATGATGGGAACTGACCACTCTTTTAACACAGTCAGTCTTAAGTGTCTAAGGTCGGGGGCTGGAGAGATAGCTCAGTGGTTGAGAGCACTGGCTACTCTTCCAGAGATCCTGAGTTCAATTCCCAGCAACCACATGATGGCTCACAACCATTCGTTATGAGATCTGGTGCCCTCTTCTGGTGTGCAGATATATATGGAAGCAGAATGTTGTATACATAATAAATAAATAAAATCTTAAAAAAAAAAAGAGAGAGAGAGAGAGAGTCTAAGGTCGCCGGGTGTTGGTGACACACGCCTTTAATCCCAGCACTTGGGAGGCAGAGGCAGGTGGATCTCTGTGAGTTCAAGACCAGCCTGGTCTACAAGAGCTAGTTCCAGGACAGCCTCCAAAGTCACAGAGAAACCCTGGGGGGGGGGGGTCTAAGGTCTCCTGGAATGATGGGCAGCACCCTAGGTTCAACTCAATGGATGCCCTGAAAGATTTAAGGAAAGTCTGTTAAAAACAGTACACATAACCATCTTGTAAGGCGAAGGAAGATGATTCATTCTGAAACCCATGAGCATGTAAAGGCTGTTCAGCTGGATGCATTCCAGAACTGCTTAGGGAGAAAGGCAAGTGATAGGATATCACAAAACAAATTAACATGAATAGTAAGAGTTTGGGTTTTTTCTTTTTGCAAATGGAGACATGGAACCCAAGATTATGCTAGCTACATAATAACAGGTTAGGAAACCATTATAGATTGGCAGAAAAGTTCTCTAACAAACATCTCCAAGCAATCTGATGTTTCATTGTTTCATATCTTAGGATATCTAACCTGTTTGATAAATGACTGACAGGCATCTGGATCAGACTTAATTACCAGAGAAGTTCTTTTCGAAGTAACTACTATCAAAAACAGAACTCACCCATTAAGATCTATTCTCTCAGGCAGGGCAGGGTGGCACACGCCTTTAATCCCAGCACTCTGGAGGCAGAGGCAGGTGGATCTCTGTGATTTTGAAGCTAGCCTGGTCTTTAGAGTGAGTTCTAGGATGGCCAGGGCTGTTATACAGAGAAACTGTGTTTGGAAACAAAACAAAACAAAACAAAAAAACAGAAGACAAAAACAAAAAAGAAACTGAAAAAATTTGAGTGGGAGCGATGGCTTAGTGGTTAAGGACACTAGCTACTCTTCCAGAGGTCCTGAGTTCAATTCCAAGCAACCACATGATGGCTCACAACCATCTGTAAAGAGCCTGCAAGGATACATGCAGGCAGCACACTATATACATAATAAATAAATAAATCTTAAAAAAAAAAAAAACTAGGGCTGGAGAGATGGCTCAGAGGTTAAGAGCACCGACTGCTCTTCCAAAGGTCCTGAGTTCAATTCCCAGCAACCACATGATGGCTCACAACCATCTGTTATGAGATCTGATGCCCTCTTCTGATGTACAGATATACATGGAAGCAGAATGATGTATACATAATAAATAAATAAAATCTTTTGCATGAACTGTAGTCCCAATACTTGGTTAAGAGGAAGAGGCATTCAAGGCCAGCATTGGCTACATGGTGAGTTTGAGCACAGTCTATGCTACACAAAACTATGTCAACAAAAACAAAAACAAAAAACAGGGCTGGGGAAGCAGGCATGTGAGTATATATCCTTAATCCCAGCACTCACAAGGCAGAGAGACAGGCTGGTCTCTGAGTTTGAGGCCAACATGTTCTACACAGGGAGTTCTAGGCCAGCCAGGGCTACATAATGAGACTCTGTCTAAATAAAACAAAGCAAGATAAACCCTGATAGTCCAAATTATACAGTGGTTTCAGAGAAAAATAATGTAGTAGAAAACCCAAATGTGTCTATAACTGGTGGAAGCATAAGGACTTAAATTTCTTTATTGACCACAGTGTCTAAGATGCTGTGGCAAAGTCAAAAAGAATTTCCCAAATGTTTGGTCCTGCCCATCGACCATGGCCTTCAGTGAGGCAGATGTGGTGTGTATCCTGATAAAATATAAAATTACTATTAAGTATCAGCCATAAAAGTCATATTCATAAACAAAACGAAAATATTCACAGTAGAGAAGCTGGGTCAGAAGAGACACTGAGGGGAGTGGAGACAAAGACCCAACCAGTCCAGTTAAATCCACGAGCTCCAGGTTCTGAGAGCAACTACCTCTAAAAAAGGTTGAAGAGGGCCTGAAGAAGATAACCAATATGTGTAGGCCGAGGGACAAATTCCTGTGTGTAGTCACATCTTGCTTTGTCAGTGAACTTGTGAGTTGTTCTTGCCTTCTACCTTGTTTCAGGGCCAGGGTCTCTCTTATTCCTACTGCTGAACTGCATTGATGGGTTTCTTCACTATTCTCTCCTTAGCAATGCTGAAGATGTGACTTAGGATGTCAACACATCTGGCTTTTATGTGGTGATGGAATTCAGGGGATCACGACTATGCCACAAGCCTCCACCCACTGAACCACCTCCCTGTCTTGTATTTGTTTGTTTGTTTCAGTTTTTTGAGACAGGGTCTGTCTACATAGTCCTGGTTGTCCTGGAACTCACCATGTAGACCAGGCTGGCCTCCAACTCACAGAGATCCATCTGTTTCTATGAGTGCTAGGTTAAAGGTGTGTACCATAATACCCAGCTATTCTCAATCTATTATGGAATTATTCCTGTAAAGGTCACTGCTGACTTCTATGTTGCTAACTTAAATGATCAGTTCTTGGTTTTCATCTTAATTATACTATCATGCATCAGGCAGTGGTAGTTCACACCTTTAATCCCAGCACTTGAGACACAGAGGCAGACAGATCTCCGAGTTTGAGGCCAGCCTAATCTACAGATCGAGTTCTAGACAGACAGAGCTATACAAAGAAACCAGGTCTTGAAGAAAATTTTTACTATCTTGGAGAATTTGACAGGCTGCCTCTTCCTCCCAGAAAAGTGCTGGGATTAAATTAGGGATTTGCTACCTGGATAGCTAATTTATTTAACATATATATCTTTATGGCGTTAAGACTCAAACCCCCAAATTCCCATATGGTAAGCAAATACTCTAGTATTGAACTATATCTCTAGCCTGTCAGAAATTTCTATTCCTCTGTCTTGAGCATGGTCCTCATTTAACTTCCAGAGTATCGTTTTCTTCCTGGCTTTTCTGCTTGCTTGACTGTTTCTAATCTTCTAGCCTTAAAATGCTGCAGAGTAGCAGAGATCTTTCCCTGCATTTAGTCTTGTAGATCTCCTTCAGTCTGAGTAATAGAAATCTATCGGTAAAGATTTTCTGAGGTCCTGGAAATGCAAATCAAAACCACAAGGAAGATTGCTCAGCAGGGAATGGCACATACTGCTAAGCCTGATGCCCTGAGTTTGATCCCTGGCACACACATAGTAGGAAAGGACTGACTCCTGCAAGTTGTCCTCTAACCTTCATGCATGCATTGTAACATATGCCCCACCACATGCACACACACAAAGAATTTAATTTATATTTCAGAAATACACATATATTTAAGGGACACACACACACAAAGCACGAAGCACACAAACACACGTAAAAATCAAACAAAAAAAAACACAATGAGATACCATTTAATACTCACTAGGATGGCTACACATGACAAAAGCATGAAACAAATGGTGACAAAGGTATGAAGGAGCTAGAGCCCTTCTGCAGTGCAGCACAGTGGAAAATATTTTGCAGGCTCCTGAAAAGGCTCAGCAGACAATTATCATTATCCCCAGCAACCAGAAAGGAAATTAAAAGAATCTCAAACAGGTATTTGTACACTTATGTTCACAGCAACACTGTCTAACCACCCAGTTACAGTTGAATAAACAATTGAAAAATACCTACATCAGAGTATTTTTCAGTCTGAGAAAGGAAGGAAATTCTGAAACATTCTACAACATTGGCAAACCATGGAAACATAGTAAATGAAATAACCAAGACACAAAAAGATTCACGATTCTACTTAAATAAACTACTTAGAATAGGCAAATTCACATGGATAGAAAGTATTAAGAGGGGCCAGTCAGAGGGCTAAGAGTGTAAAAGCACTTAACAAGCAAAACACACAAAGGTAGGAGAAGCTGGGTGTGGTGGCTCAAGCCTTTAATCCCAGCATTTGGAGGTAGAGGCACATGGATCTTTATGAGTTCTAGGCTTACTGAATTTACATAGGGAGTTCCAGGATATAGGCACTGGCTCTGGCTCTGGCTCTCTCTCTCCCACCCCCCCCCTCAAAAAAGTAAGAATGTCTTCTGACCGCCACAAAGATGCTTTCTGACCTCCACACATGCACCATGACCTTCTTACCTGTGCATATGCAAGCACACACGGTAGAGAGGAGGGGAGGGGAGTAGCTGGAGAGATATGACCCAGTTTTGGTTCCCAGCACCCACAAGGCAGCCCACAAATGACTGTAACTCCAGTTCTAGGGGATCCAACACCCTCTTTTGACTTCTGTAGGCTCCTATACACATGGTTCACATATACATACACTCACGCATATACATACATATAAGATTAAAAATAATTTTTAGAATGAAAATAAATAAAATAGAGGTTACCAGGGAGTGAGATATGGGAGGAAAGAGCAATTATTGAATAGGTACAGAGTCTGTGATTAGGATTATAGGAACGTTCTGGAGATGGGTAGTGATGGTGACTATACACCACTAAGAATATAGTTGATGTCATGGTACTGCAACACTTAAATATGCTTAAAATGGAAAAGTCTATCTTATACAAGATTTATCACAATAAAAATAAAAATTTAAAAATTAAGGTTGGGGCTGGAGAGCTGGGTTAGGGGTTAAGAGCACTTCCTACTCTTTCAGAGGGTTAGAATCCAGTTCCCAGTACCTACATCACACAGTTCAACTGCCTGTAACTCCAGCTTCAGGGGATCTGATGCCCTCTCCTGGCCTCTGTGGGCATAAGCAAACACACACACACACACACACACACACACACACACACACACACACACACACACACACAAAATAAAAGTTTTTGAAAAATTAGGGTTTCTTTTCCAGGCTTGATGCTTGTTGGTTTGAAGTAAGAGTTTCATAAAATTGAGGTCAGTTTGGGCCATATAGCAGAAACCTCAAGAAAAAGAGAAAGAAGCCAGGCGTTGGTGGCGTATGCCTTTAGTCCCAGCATTCGGGAGGCAGAGGCAGGTGGATCTCTGTGAGTTCGAGACCAGCCTGGTCTATAAGAGCTAGTTCCATGACAGCCCCCAAAGCCACAGAGAAACCCTGTCTCTGAAAAAAAAAAAGGAAAAAAAGAAAAAAGAAAGAAAAAAAAGGGCGATTTATTCCATCCATCTGTCCATTTATCAGGCCAAATCATTAGAAAACCCTATCAACTATAGCTACAAAATATGCCCAGCACCTCATTTTGTCTCACTATGCTGCCCTGGCCTTGAACTCAGAATTCCCTGTCAGAGCCTTGCCAGTTCTGGGGTTACAAGCATTGGCCACTATGCCTGATTTCTGTGCAGGGCTAGAGATCCAACCTAAAGTCCACATGCTTGTGGTAGTATCTTGCTGTACAAATAAAGCCTGTCTGAAGATCAGAAAATGGAGCTTGCCACTAGCTAACCACAGAGGTCTGGAAGCAAGATAACACTACACATGCTTGTACAGCAAGTTTTTTAGCCACTTGGTTTACTCCCCTGCCCCATTTAACACTTTTTAGGAGGAGCTAGACAGATGGCTCAGTGGTTAAACCGAGAGGCTGCTGCTCTTCCATAGGACCCGAGATTGGTTCACAGCACCCACACTGGGCAGCTCACAATTGCATGTAACTCTAGCTCCAGGGTATCTGATGCCCCTCTTCTGACCTCTGTAGGCACCTACACACACATGAAATACACTCACACAGACATATACATATAAATTAAAAAGCCAGGCAGTGATTTCAGTAGCATCTCACCTTGCCAGTGAATTTATATTAGTGGCCACACCCCTTTGGGCGTGGTTTCAGACTGCTTTAAGGTAGAGAAGCTGGGAGCAAGCACTCTCTTGGGGACTGAGAGCATCAGAAGAGCAGAGACTGCATCTTCTGGAGCAGGAAAGCCATGGCGGTTCTTTACTATTACCTGTGTAAGTTGTTCCCAAATTAAACACCCATTTATCATTTATCTTGGGTCTAGTGAACTCATTATCCAGCCTTCAGTGGTGGCACACACCTTTAAATCCCAGCACTCAGGACACAAAGGAAGGCATACTAGTGTGAGTTCTGACTGCTTGGTTTACAGCCAAGGGTACACAGAGAACCCTGTCTTGAAAGGAACAAAAGAAAGAAAGGAAGAGAGAGTGAGAGAGAAAGAGAGAGAGATAAAGGGAAAAAAGAAACAAATTTAAATACATTTTCTCTAAATTTTTATGGAACTCAAGACAGCAACTCAAACAAGAACTTTTAAGAATCAACATTCTGAGCCAGGAAGTGGTGGTGCATGCCTAATCCCAGCACTCAGGAGGCAGAGGCAGGGGGATCTCTGTGAGTCCGAGACCAGCCTGGTCTACAAGAGCTAGTTCAGGACAGCCTCCAAAGCCACAGTGAAACCCTGTCTCGAAACTCCTCCCCCCACCAAAAAAAGAATCAACACTAATCCAATCCAAAGAATTAACATAATCCAATCCAAAGATATACTAATTTGTTATTTAGGTACTGAGGAATGATGCTAGGAAAATATCAAAGGTTTGCATTTTCCACAATTAAAGTGTTTCTATAACACAAGAAAACTTTGTATGTATAGTAAAAATACTGCAATTCAGAACAGTCTGGAGTCTGAGTCGTGAAAATTCAGGTAGCATTGGTTAACCTTGTGCGTTGTGACAAGCACAATGCAAACTGTGTACCAAGGCTATGGTGAAGTTATTTGATACAGCATGGGTGAGATCTGCTATAAACAAATATATTCACTTGATTTTGAATTAATTATTGATATTTGCATGTTCAGAAGCTGTGATAGTTTGAAAGAAAAATGGCCTCATAGAAGTGGCACTATTAGGAAGTGTAGCTTTATTGGCCTTGTTGGAGGAAGTGTGTCACTATAGGGATGGGCTTTGAGGTCTCCTATGCTCAAGCTATGCTGTATTGCAGACAGTTTACTTCCTGTTGCCTCATGGTCAAGACGTAGAACTCTCAGCTCCTTCTACAAAACCATGTCTGTAGGCACGCTGCCATGGTTTCCTGCTGTGATAATAATGGACTAAACCTCTGGAACTATACAGAACCCCCAATCAAATAAATGCTTTCCTTTATAAGAATTGCCATGGTCACAATGTCTCTTCACAGCAATAGAAAGCCTAACTAAGACAGAAGTCTTTTACTATTTCTAAGTTTCTCTCAACCCCACTCTCATAACCCTACAAGGAGGCGTTGTGACCTGTACTGTCAGAAATTGAGTTTGCTGCCATACTTCACTTTCTAGAATGTTTTTAAAGTCTCATTAGATGGCTTCGTCTTGCTCTTCTTTCAGGACTTTGTTCAATGTCAACTTTGATGTAACTCTCCTGACCCCACTAATTAAAAGTCAGTGGTAGAGTGCTTGCCAAGTATGCACAAGGCTCTGGTTCAATAACCAACAAAAACAAATAAAACAAAGTAAAATCACACAGAAATCACCCTATAAATGCAGCACTCTGAACCCTCTTCCCTATTTTATCTTTCCCCAGAGAACTTAACATACAACACGTAAATTATTTATACTTTTGTTTGCCTTTACTAAGATGAAAGCTTCAAATGGACAGACATTTTCTACAGCACCACTATTCCACCCCAGGGGCTGAGAGATGGCAGGGTGGCTAAGAGCATTTGCTGTGAAAGAAATAGGACTTGAATATTTTTTGTTTTTTGAGTGAGGGTTTCCTCTCTGTAACTCTATAGACCAGGCTGGCCTCGAACTCACAGAGATCCGCCTGCCTCTGCCTCCTGAGTGCTGAGATTAAAGGCAAGTGACATCACCGCCCAGCAAAAGATTTGAATATTGAAAGCTTCAAGTTCAGTGGGAGACTCATATCTCAGAAAAGGGAAATAATAGAGGAAGACACCAGATAGCCTCTGCCCTCCTTCTGCTAGGACCAGATACAACATAAGTTAGGTAATAATGAATACTTGTTGAATACAGTTGACAACTCCCTGGTAGCTGGGACCATGGGCCCTTTACCACCACTTCCACTGAACATCATAGTGTTCACAAGAAACAGAAATGAGGAACAAAGCAACACATAGAATGAGACCTATCCACTAGGGAAGGGATTACTTTACTTCCATCTGGACGAGCCTCATATCTCCCCAAAACACAATCCTTGTTCTTGAGATCTGGATACTAAGGACCACATTACACACTACGGAGTATTTAGTTGGCCCTGGTTGTGTGGGCCTCTAATCCCAGCTACTGGGGAGGTTGAGGCAGGAAAGCACAAGTTCAGAGAGAGTTCAGAGAGAGCCTAGGCACTTACTAAGACTGTCAAAATGAAAGTAAAAGCAGGGCTGGGGATACAGGTTCAAAGGTGATTACTTAGCATGCACAATAGCCTTAGTTTAATGCCCAGCACTGTGGAGGAATAAAGAGGGGTTTGTATCTTTGGTCTGAGATTTACAAAGATGAAAATGCAGCAGGCTCAGTGAGAAATGAAGAATACAAATAAGCTCTAACGTCACATCTAGTTTAGTGAAATGCTAGATTAAAGGTCACCCATAAAGCATAATAAACAGGTCAGGAAACATGAGCTTTATAATCAAGGAATGATGAAAATTTGGTCAAAAACTCTGGCAGGTGCTTTTGTCTCTGTCTATAGAGACTTTCATCACAAGTTCCAGCCTGAGGAGCAGTGGAGGTGTGCCTACCTTCCTTTCATGCTTCATAACTTTCATAGCTGTCTAACATAACAGGTAATTAACTGCCAAACAGCTATTTCTTCTCCTCTCGGGGGAAACTGTTCACCAGTCATTTAGAAAACATTTCTTTTGTCATTTTCATAACAGGGAGGAAAAGGTTAGTACTTTTTGGCAACTACTTCTGATTTAGAGCCAAATAAAAATTTCTGCTCAACTATGCAAGCCTTCACTTAGTCCTTGTATTAAAATGATCAATAACTCCTTAATTATGCCACTCTTCCCAACAAATCCCCAAGTAAATTCTATACACAGTGTGGGGGGGGGGGAGAGGATGGTGACTGTAGCAGGGTCTTGTGAATCCTGGCCAAGCACTCTACCACTGAGCTTTATAGTTCTATCCCATGACTTACAAATCTTTTACCTGTCTCCTGAGTACAAACAGCAAAAGGAAACAATCAAGAAAACATTCACTGACAAAAACATATATTTGCTGTAGGTTTTCTGGGTTTAAACTTTGGGGGAAGTACACAATATACGAATTCAGGCTCTTAAATCCAGTTAGCTGAAAACTGACTCCAAGATTGAGGTAAGGACAAACAAAAGACAGGCATCTGGTAAATATAGTGGCCTTAAGCACAGCAGGCCTAAGGAAGCACACCCTGCAAGCAACTGTGCTCTTATATACACTGCAGGTTTTGGGAGTGGCTACAATCAAGATGAATTTCATATGTGTATGAAACTATTAAAGAATAAATAAAAGACAATTTTAAAAGTAATTCTCATTTACATTTTCCTTCAAAGCAACTCAACTCATGAAACCAGAGATGGTAGTGTGGGTTGGCAATCCCAAAACTATACAGGCTAACACAGAAACAGCCTGAGCAACACAGCAAGGCCATGCCTACAATCCCAACATGTGAAGGTGGATGCAGAAGTATAAGAAATTCATAGGCTGGGGAGGTTGAAGAGATGGCTTAGTGGTTAAGAGCACTCACTGTTCTTCCTGAGGTCCTGAGTTCAATTCCCTGCAATCACATGGTGGCGCACAATTATCTACAGTGAGATCCGATACCCTCTTCTGGAATAAAGGTGTATATGCAGATAGAGCACTCATATACATAAAGTATATGTATAAATAAGTAATCTTTAAAAAAAGAAAGGAAGGAAGGAAGAAGGAAGGGAGGGAGGAAGAAAGAAATTCATGTGCAGCATTGGCTAAATAGCAAGTTTGAGGCTAACCTGACCTATAAGAGACCAATGACCTCCCCCCCAAAAATCCAACCAACTAACTAGCCTGAGGGAATAGAACACTATCTTAGAACTCTGATCCTTAGTCTTCATCCCAGTGCCTGCCATATGACAATAATTAATTCTTCTTCTCTTTTGCTTCATTAATACATATTGAATATATGGTTATATAATATTCTGAAATAATAAAATATGAGAAGAAATTTGTCATTTGGATAGCACAAAAGACTGGATGACAAATCAAGATGACAACGTGAACAGAATGTAAGAAAGTGAGGCCACGAGTCCTTCTTGGTCAGCAGTTCATGTTCCCTAAGCCATGGTTTGGTAGGGGTAAAATTAACATATCACAAGAATGTTTGATTCTACCAACACCTGGCCTATTGTACGTTTTCCTCTCTAGTCCAATTCTGCTGGTATTATCATGAAATAGAACTTTATATATCCCTGCCCTGGACTGCAACAATCTTCCCAACTTCAGAATCTTTCCAATCCACCTTCCACATTGCAGCCAACAAGCTCTCCTCAGGCAGGCCTCTTTATCGCCTTACTGCTTCATGAAAACTTTCAAAACACTCCTCCACATTTCCCAGCTCACTAAAGATCTTCCCTCTGTGCTCTATCATCCCAGGCTACCTACCATCTGACACAAGCTACTTCCCAATCTTGTTTGCTGCTTCCTCTTCACTTATATTGTCCAACAGATGGGCTTGCCACACTAGCCACACAGACCCTGACTTCCTACCTGTGCCTTTGCATCCACTGTCTTCTCATTGTGGAGTATGCTTTTCTATCAACTAAGGAAGACGACTTCAATAGCAAAACCTCAATTTTATCATCTTTTTGCCGACATTATATAAGTTACTCTAAGTTTTAAGTTCCCTCATCTTTGAAAGAAGAGTAATGGTATTTTGGCATTGTTTTGTTGTTATTTTACTTGCCTGCAGGTATGTCTATGTACCACTGCATGCAGTATCCATAGAGGTCAGAAGATTTCAGAAACCCTGGGACAGGAGTTACCATGTAGGTGCTGGGAACTGAATCCAAGTCCTCTGGAAGAGCAGCCAGTGCTCTTAACCACTAAGCCATTTCTCCAGTATCCTGTTTTGTTTTTGACACAGGATCTCACTGTATATCCCTGATGTTATAGAACTTGCTTTATAGGCCATGAACTTACTAAGCCTCTCAAGTGCTGGGATTAAAAGTATGTGCTTCCTCGCCTGTCCCAAATTGTTGTGAGGTTTACAAAATAACATACATGCCGGGCATTGGTGGCACACGCCTTTAATCCCAGCACTTGGTAGGCAAAGGCATGTGGATCTCTGTGAGTCTGAGGCCAGCCTGGTCTACAGAGTGAGTTCCAGGACAACCTCCAAAGCAATACAGAGAAACCCTGTCTCGAAAAAAAACCAAAAACCAACCAAACAAACAAAAACCTAAAATAACATACATATACATAATGAGTATATCACATATTTAATGAATGAGGGTGATAGTTTTTTATTATTCTCCATAGTGAATGCAAAGATATGGAATCTCTTCCAACTAGAAATTATACTTCGGTCCTTCAAGTCCTGAAAGGTAGTCTCCCCCACCCTCTTGTTCTCCCTTCTTCCCATACCTCCCAGACTCCCAGACTTGAATTTGCAGTCTTTCCATCCTCTTGGCCTCAGCCTGAAGAATGCTGGTATTACAGGCATGCACCACCATGCCCAGCAATTTGGCTTCTTAAGAGTTATCTTGGGCAGGGAGTATAGTCAGTGGTAAAGTGCTTGTACAGCATGCTTGAAGCTCTAGGTTTAATCCTAGGACCACAGAAAACACAAAACACACCAATCTTCACCTTTTGATTGTTAACACAACTGTCTAGCGACTGTTCATGTATCCAAGGACAGAAGTGTTTTTTTGTTTTTGTTTTTGTTTTTTTGGTTTTTCGAGACAGTGTTTCTCTGTGTAGCTTTGGAGCCTATCCTGGCACTCGCTCTGGAGAGCAGGCTGGCCTCGAACTCACAGAGATCCGCCTGCCTCTGCCTCTTGAGTTCTGAGATTAAAGTCGTGTGCCACCAACGCCCGGCTTCACACAGCATCTTTAAATCATTTTCAAGTGAATAGTTGATACCCAAAGTTCAAGCAACAGTAACAATATGTTCTGACCACTACAAACTCTAATGAATGTTCTAGTCTTCTTAAACATTCTGATTATACATTCTCTACCTCACTCACTTTCTTAAAGAAGTGCTTGGAGAGCAACTGATTGTTAACGACATAGCGTTTCCTTTTTTGTTGTGTTGTAGATAACAGACCTTATGGTCTCATGAATATTGTGAGGTATATGCACAGGCAAATTTTGTCAGTAGAACTAACAGACAGATAGGACAGTGACACTGATAGGACAGAGTCATACCCTATCCCATCAGACTTTATTTTATTCATTTATTTTTTAGTTTAATGAGACTATGAAGCCCAAGCGAGTGTGGAATTCAGTGCTCTACCTGACTCAGACTTCTAGAGTACTAGCATGCACCACCACTCCCTCCTTGCTTCCCTCACAGATTTAAAAACAGAATTAGGGATTTGGCATTTTCAAGGCTAATGCCTGGTTTGAACATTGAACATTACTTCCTTCAAGTTCTAATTTCTTCCTTCTTAGATAGAGAAGACCCATCAGTGACAGAAGCTGGGGATATCCCCACAATGGGAGATCTCAACTTCTAGACTTCTATGTCATTTAGGTTTTGTTTTTTGAGACAGTGTTTCTCTCTGTAGCCCTGGCTATCCTGAAATTTGAGCTGTAGACCAGGATGGCCTTGAACTCAGAGATCTGCTTGCTTCTACTTCCTGAGTGCTGGGATTAAAGGTGCACTATCATCTCCTGTTGCTTAGATAATCTTAAAATTGATGAAAGACATATTCTTCTCCCTAAGAGGATTCTTGCTGTCAATTACAAGATAGCAGGACCCAGCAGAACTGTCTCAGCATAAAGTCTTTGAAGATAGGATCTGGTCTGTTATAAAAACCTTCACATCAAATAAACTAACAGAAAGCTGGCACAAGAGGAATGGGTTCTGTTGAGAAGAAATAGAATAATCAATGACCTTGGAGATTTCAGACAAATCCTAATTTCTTTTGAAGGCAGAGATATAAATAGCACAAACAACATAGACCCTTAAAAACAAAGGCCACCAACTCAACTCCGAGTCTGAAAACTTGTTAGGTCTGGAGAACTGCTCACAACCACAGCTGCTAATGGTTATGGATTTGGCAATCAAAATGTCTTTGTTAAAAAAAAAAAAAAAAGTTTAACTGCCTCACTATTGAGGTTACAAACCACAGCCTTGATGCATTGTTGCAGTCAACATCCTCCCTGCTGTTTTTGAGAGCTTACATCTGCTGCTGGCAGATAAAATGCTGGCAAACAGCAGGGGCTCCTTCCAGGGGAATACAGGAGAAGCTCTGAGGAGATGGCTCTCATCTACCTATCTTTTCCAGTCACCCTGCAGCCTTTTCTATACACTCCTTCCAGGTCTAGGTTCCTCCCCTGCCAATACTCAGAGAAGGGTTGAAGGTCTAGTGGGATTTTTTTTTTTTTTCCTGGAATGAATTAGCCATGATGGCTAAACTTGCCTTAAAAAGATAAAGTAAGCCTGTTACAGCACATACATTTTTTTTAAAGGTCATTTAGTGTGTGGTGCACTTGATTTTAAATGTACTATGAAACAAATCTTTCCTATTCTTATTCTTCTTAGAGAACTAAATGATCACACTATGCCAAGAATAGTAAGGGTTTAATATATTTTAATTTATCAAAAACAGTCCAAGAATATGAGGTCAGAAATAAATTACCAAGTTTCTTTGGGGAAGGAAAATGTAAGCAACAGCATGCTGAAGAAAAATGTGGGCCAAGTCACATAGGAGGTTAGTTTCAGCTGATATAAAGGTTGTTAGAACCACAGTTTTTCAAGGAAACTTGACTCAGCTGGTTAATAAGAATCTATGTTGAGATGCTGAAGACACAGGTTAGAAACTGTTTCCTGGATGGTTCTTGCTCAATAAGCTGACCTTACATCCTAAATTGTGCGTGCTACGACTATACAGCTCTGTAGTATGCAAACAAGCAATGAGTATGTGTGAGGGGGATAGGGAAGTAACTCAGCGGCAGAGGGCTTGCCTAGTATGTGCAAGGTCCTGGATCTGATTACTAACACTGCTGCAGGGAGGAAAATGTTTAGGAACACTGTATTTTACTATCTACCTCTCAGAGAGCCTTAACTTGTACTTACATATTAAAGGCGCTGAAAAACTCTATGGTAAACAAATTTGCTTAATCCAAAGATGTTTCCCAGATGTACGCTAATTTCAAGGAACACCTAATGAAGTACTTTGTGAAATCCTAGTACAGGGCTATTTCCCCCAAATACCAACTCATTCATTTAAAAACAAGAATTAGGCTAAAAGTGGTAGAGCACTTGCCTAGAGTGAGCAAGGCCCTGGGTTTGTTTAGTCACAGTACCATAAAGCAAACAAACACTGAGATGACTCAATGGTGAAGTGCTTGCTGCTAAAGCATGAGTACCCGAGTTTAATTCATGTAAAGCTAAACACAGAAGCATCTGTAATCCCAGATTTTCTCCTGGGGATGGGGAGGGGGGCAAAAGACAGCAACCATTTCCAAAAGTGACAAGATTCACTGGAGTAGAGAGATGGCTCAGTGGTTAAAAGAGTTTCCTGCTCTTCCAGAGGACCAAAGTTTGAATACTAGCACCCAAGTTAGGTGGCTCACAACTACCTATAACTTCAACTCCTAGGAAGTCTGACACCTCTGGATTCATAACTTACAAGTACATACAACCATCTGCACATACACATAGGCATAAGTTAAAAAAAATAAAGCAGGGATGGTGGTGCATGCTTTTAATCCCAGCATTTAGGGGGCAGGAAAAGATAGTTCAAGGCTACACAGAGAGTAGTTTACATAGAGTTCCAAGCCAGCCAGAGCTACATAGTGAGGCCCTGTCTCAAAAACAAACAACAAAATTAAGCTATTATCTACTCTGAATATATTCCTATGATATTCTCAAACACAGAAAGTAATGGGGAAAGCCACAGAAAACCTGATAACCATGAGAAAAGGGTATGAGATTTCAATGTTCCATGAAACCTACCAACTCCTAGCATTTTGGTGTAAGTTCATGGCACACATAAGAGTAATCCATAAGGAGAGTTGCCGGGATCTCCATCATGGAACATGCGAGAGGATTCTGTCATTTCTACATACTGTCCCAGCAACTTCAGTTACATAGCACACAATAAATCCAAGCTAAAGGAGAGCATAATGCTGACCTGAAGGAAGAGTATCCTTGGGAAAATAAGATTTGTTAATTAGACTTCTAATGATGGCAACCCTCAAAATACCCCACATATTAAGATTGTAGTTTTCAGTATTATGGTTTGAATTTTAAAAATGTCCCCAACAGGCTCATGTGTTTGGGCATGTGGTCCCCAGCTGCTGGTTCTATTTTGGGATGTTGTTGGGGCCTAGATGGTGGAGATGGACCACCAAAGGGGAGCCTTTGAGGGTTATAGTCCTAATTGTGGTCCTTTTCCCTCTGATTCATGATCTGCCAAGCTGTGAGAAGCAGTAGATACAAGCTTCCATAACCTACTGGACATTACCTGCCATGCCTTTCCCACTGTGTCCTCTGAAACCACAATCCCAAATTCATCTTCTCTCCTTTAAAATTTCTTCTGTCAGGTATGGTATCATAACAGAAAAGAAACTAATACACTTATTTTCATAGCAGAAAGGGGGGACAGGACATTAAAACAAACAGAGGTGGAAAAGAAGCAAAAACATAGATACCAGGGCACAGAGATGAAAGGTTCCATGTTCCCATGCTTTGGGTCTAGATTACATACTAAGGGCAGAACAAAAGAACAGGAGTCAAGCTGGGCAGCGGTGGTGCACGCCTTTGATCCCAGAACTCAGGAGGCAGAGACAGGTCTGTGAGTTTGAGGCCAGCCTGGTATACAGAGTGAGTTCCAGGACAGCCAAGGTTACACAGAGAAACCCTGTCTCAGAAAAAAAGGAAAAAAAGAAAAAAAAAGAATGGGAGTCAAATATCACACCCAAGTGCACACACTGAACATATAAGTAAAGAGACAGAGGAAGCAACATTAAGAAAATCATTGGCAGTGCTGGGTGTGGGGGTCATGCCTATAATAACATCACCTGGAAGGTTGGGGCAGGAGGATCAGATAATCTATGCTTAAAGATGGAGTTTGAGGTCGGCTTAACTATGAAAGACCCAGTTTCAGAAAAAGGAAAAAAAAGAAAAAAGAAAAAGACATAGTAGAGTTTGGTAGCATATACCTGGCAATCCTAGCATATGAGACTCTGTCTTGAGCAGAGAGGAAAGCAAAGCAAAGGAGAGAAGAAAATAAAACAAGCAAAATGAAGGTGAAAGACAGGCCGGGTATGGTGGTGGTCATCAATAATTCCAGCATTTGGGGGTGTTGGAAAGATGGTTAAGAACACTGGATGTTCTTCCAAAGGACCCAGATTCAGTTCCTAGCTGCCTGGCAGCTCACAACTATAGCTCCAGTACCAATTGCAGTTTGGATCTCTGATCCAATGCACTCTTCTGATTTCTGTGGGAACTGTCTATATGTGGTACACAGACATACAGGCAGGCAAAACACCCATACACATAAAATTTAAAAAATCCACCTCTAAAAAAAAAAATCCTAGAATTTGTGAGGCTGAAGCAGGAAGATTGCAAGTTCAAGATCAGCCTGGGGGCTGGAGAAATGGCTCAGAGGTTAAGAGTGTGAGATGCTCTTCCAGAGGTCCTGAGTTCAATTCCCAGCAACCACATGGTGGCATACTACCATCTACAATGAGATCTGGTGCCCTCTTCTGGCATGCAAACAGAACACTGTATACATAATAAATATATAAATCTTTAAAAAAAAATCAGCCTGGGATATTATGGCAACACCCTGTCACAAAATCAAACCATAATAAAAACAAACTGACAAAAATATAAAGAAATCTAGGAGGATAAGGGAAGTATTGAGAGGGTTGGGGGGTTAGAAACAGTAAATTAAAAAAAAAAAAAATGGTAGTTGGTACAGTGGCATCTGACCTTAATCAGCACTCGGGAGGCAGAGGCAGGTGGATCTCTGTGAGTTCAAGGGCAGTCTGGTCTACACAGTGAGTTCCAGGACAGACAGAGCTACACAGTGAGATGCTGCCTTGGGAAGAAAGGAAGGGAAGAAAGGAGGGAGGGAGGGAACAAAGGGAAGGAAGGAAGGAGAGAAAGAAAGGAACGGTAGAAAGAAAAAGAGAAAGAAATAAAGAAGAGAGGAAGGGAAGGAGGAAGAAAGGGAGGAAGGAAGGGAGGAAGGAAGGAAGGAAGGAAGGAAGGAAGGACGCTATTTGGGAGGCTGGGGATATAGCTTAGTGTTGGGAGTATTTGACTAGAATGCATGAAGTCCTGGGATCACCCAGCACAGCAAGAAAAAAAAAAAAAGGCAAACATCTAGAAAAATGAATTTACTGAGTAAAACTAAATTGAAATACATTTTCTTATGCACAGTAGCAGAAGCCCAAATGCTTAAAGTAACTGCTCAAAGAACAGGAAAACAACACTGTAAGACTTTTCTGTTTCAAGGATGGATTTGGCCTTTTTTGTTTGTTTTGGAGCCCTGCCATTCTGAGCCCAAACACTGTATTTGAGGAATTTCCCAAAGAAGTTAAGGTTCTTTGGTGCCCCCTACTGTTCAAAATGTGTTTGAGTTAAGTCAGTTTAAAGATTTTTTTTTTAAAAAATTTGTACACATGTACCCCAACATGGCACAAATTAAATCAAGTTAAAAAACATTTGTCTATCATGAGTTCAATGATCTGGAAGAAAGGCTTCAGGACAAGCCAAAACAGATTATACACACACACACACACACACACACCATCCAGTCAAAATGAAAATCAGTATTTTAGAGTTTCTTCACTAAAATAATTTTTGCTTTTTTTTTTTTTTTTTTTTTTTTTTTTTTTTAAGGGGTGGGGGATGTTCAAGACAGGTTTCTCTGTAGCTTTGGAGCCTGTCCTGGAACTCGTTCAGTAGACCAGGCTGGCCTCAAACTCACAGATGCACCTGCCTCTGCCTCCCAAGTGCTGGGATAAAGGTGTACATTATCCAGTACAACCTAAAAAGCAAAGCTTAAAGAAAGGATGAAGACCTTACACTTACTTCCCTGGACAGTGGTGAAGTGACTGCTAGTTTTCAGAAATGTTGGCCTGCTACTTCCCCATATACTGGAAACTAAGTCATCTCTAAGTGCTTCTGTTTCTGACATATTCATATTCTCCCTCCAATGTACATTTATTAAAACATTCTCAAAAAAAATCAGCCGGGCGTTGGTTTAATCCCAGCAATCAGGAGGCAGAAGCAGGCAGATCTCTGTGAGTTTGAGGCCAGCCTGGTCTCCAGAGCGAGTGCCAGGATAGGCTCCAAAGCTACACAGAGAAACCCTGTCTTGAACATCAAAACAAAACAAAAAACCCATTCTCCTGGAGCTGGAGGTGGTGGTTACACACCTGTATCTCAGCACTCCAGAGACAGGATAACCACAAATGCAGGGGCCAGGGATATGGCTCAAAACAAAATAAAGCAGGATATGACACAAAAGACTCTGGAAGCAGAGAAGGTAAGGCCACGAATTTGAAGCCAGCCTGAGCTGTGCCACAAATCTCTCAAAAAAGGAGAGGGGGAGGGGGGGAGAGAGAGACAGAGAGAGAGAGAGAGAGAGAGAGAGAGAGAGAGAGAGAGAGAGAGACCTTTCTTCTTCTGAATTCCTAGCACTTTACTGTGTTCAGAACAACCTGTCATGAGGACCCAGAACCTGTCAGGACAGTAAGCAAGTGTCTGCCAATGATAAGAACTCAATACTCACCTGCTCCTGAAATTGTTTCTGGGACAAGCAATCAATTAGGTCCACACAGCCCAGAAGACAACCTGATGGATAGTCATTTGGAAATTCCACATCTGAACAGAAAAAAACAAAAGGATCAGATAAATTTCCTTTTTTTGTGACCCTGGAACTCAGGAAATCTGCTTTCAACTATAAGAACATATCCTTTTCTATCATCTATCTGTAGAAGCAAAGGAAAACAGTGAAGCTTCTTATATGGCACAACTGCTTGTATTTTAGCAAAAATCTAGTGAGCTTAGTTTCTATTCACAGGTTAAATTTGGAAGCTTTTATTTTAGAGAAATCCTCCATCTACCATCAAGGTTCAAGGACTCTATAGGTTAATTCCAAGCAAATTAATTCTAATGTACTCACAAATGGATTGGATTAGAGTAGGTATGAAGGTTAACTTTAATTTGACACAACCTACATGTAGGAAGAGCCTCAGTGAGATAGTGTCAGCATAGGGTTAGAATAGACTGCAAGCAGAACTATTCTTTAAGCAGAGTCCTGAATTATGTGAGTGGAGAAAGATAACCAGGTATGAGCCAGCTGAGCATGTGACTGTCTGTCCTTCACTGTGGATATGAGGGGAGTACTAGCTTCAAGTTCCTGCCACTGTGGCTTCCTAAAATAATGACTGAAACCTGGGATTCTGAGCTAAAACAAACACTTTCTCCTCTAAATTGCTTTGGGTCATGGATTTTTATCACAACCAAAGCATTAAAATTAGAACAGGAGGTATAGTGTTTTAGAAAAAAAGAAAAGCAGCTATAGGTAACAAGAAAAAAAAATAAAAGTATGGTAAACAGAAGAACAAATGTGATTTTCTTTTTGTGTTGCTGTTTGTTTGAGTCAGGGTTTCCCTGCGTAGCCTTGGCTGTTCTAGAACTAACTGTGTAGAACAGGCTGCCCTCAAACTCAAAAATCCACAGGTCTCTGCCTCCCATCCCTAGGTTTAAGGTGTGCACCCACTGAAGGGCAGTAGTGGTGCATGCCTTTAATCCCACCACTTGAGAATTCAAGAGGTCAGCCTGTTCTACTGAGCAAGTTCCAGGACAGCCTCCAAAGCTACAGAGAAACCCTATCTTGGAAACAAAACAAAGCAAAAAAAAGTGTGCACCACCACAGTCAGCTCTGAAATAAGTGGTATTTTTTGTTTGTTTGTTTGTTTGTTTTGCTTTGTTTTTTAAAATTTACTTTTATTTTATGTGCATTGGTGTTTTGCCTGCATGCACATCTGTGTGAGGATGTTGTATTCCCTGAAACTGGAGTTAGAGACAGTTACCATGTGAGTACTGGGAATTGAATCCGGGTCCTCTGGAAAAGCAGTTAGTGCTCCTAACCACTAAGTCATTTCTCCAGCCCCTAGTGATTGCATCAGCTTGATTTCTTAGAAACCTTCAAACATGGTTTTATAATTATCTTTCCCTTTTATCTTCACAACTGTATGGGCCAGAATAGGAGGGGACACAAGGAACTCAAGGGTTAAAAGTCTTTTAATTGTTTTTATTATTTTGAGTTATATGTATGTATGTTTCTAGGTACATGCACATGAGTGCAGGCGCCCACCTAGGCCAGAGGTGTCAGATTCCACTGAGGCTGAAACACCCGTGAGCTGCCCAGATGGATGCTGCCCAGCATGGGTGCTGGGGAATGCAGCTGGGTCCTCTGCAGAAGCAGTAGGAGCTCTTAGCACTGAGCCATTTCTCCAGCCTCACAAAATTCTTTTTTTTTTTTCTTACTTCCCCCCATCAGTTATTTTATCTCCACAATAAATAGATGAGAAGATCACACAATTAAGATTAGTTGGTTGGCTGGGTGTGGTGATGCAAGCCTTTAATCCCAGCACTTAAGAGGCAGAAGCAGGTGGATCTATACTTGCTCAAGGCCTGTCTAGTCTACATATCAAGTTCCAGGCCAACCAGGGTACACATAAGACCCTGCCTCAAATTAAATACACGGACAGACAGACAGATAAATGGATAAGTATTTCCCATTAAGGACTGAATAAATGGTGCAGCAGTTAAGAGCAGTGGCACCCACATGGCATCTCACAACTATCTTTTTGTAAATCAAGTCCCAGGGGATCCAACACCCTCTTCTGGCTTCCATGCACTGTAGGCACATACATACTAGTAGACAAAACTCATAAAATAATTAAAATTAGAACAAGATCATGAGAATTAGTTGATTTTTTTTGTTTGTGAAATATTTATTTCATTTTCTAATATTTAACTTTTTTTTTTTTTTAAACAGGGTATCACTATGTAGTTCTAGCTAGCCTGGAACTTATTGCAAGGACCAGATGGGCCTCAAACTCAAGAGAGATCCACCTGCTTCTACCTCCCAAGTGCTGGGATTGAAAGTATGTCCCACCATACTCAGCCTTGAATTTTTAGAGAAATTAATGCTTTGAATAGCCTTCTATGATTTATCACTCAACCCACTAATAAGCTGAGTATGGAGGCTTATACTTCTTATCCTACCATTTGGGAAGCTGAGGCAAGAAAACTGCCTTGAGTTTGAATTAGCCTAACCACATAGTGAGTTCCAGGGCAGCTGGGCTACACTGGGAGACCCTGTCTCCAAATCAAACTAATAGATAAATGGGAGGTTTTAAGTCTCTTTAACACAAGAAAAAGTCAAACGGAGAAGGAAATAGAAGAAGATGAGCATTAAGGACAAACAGACTGAAAACCGAGTATTTGTGTGGCTGTTACCTTTCCCACGAAGAAGACAATAAGTGGCCTGGAGTTCTGAGACTTCTTGAGAGGAAGGTCTTTTGCCTGTGGCTGCTATCCAGAGTCTTCCTCTGTGAGGTGTATACCAGGATCTGCCCTCCACCCTTAAACAAATAAAAACTTAATGAGAAGGATCTAAAAAAATTCTAGTTTCCTTGAAGATCCCATAATATACAGCAGCAAATCCTACAGCAAATTATTCAATTGGACCAAGAGATCTAAGGAAGATATCTCATCAAGAGGGAGTCTTTTGTAAGCAATACTTCTCCCACAATGCCTTTCCCTTACAGTTGAACTGAACTCTGTCCTCTCCTGCCCTCACCATTATCAGTCATTTCGCTCAACTCCAACTTGTCATCTGATCTCTGTAATTCAGATCTGGAACTGCTACTTGTCTTTGGGATTTCTATAACCCAAAGTTTATAATCATTACATTTATTTATTTTGTAGGGAGGGCACATATGAGACATGGCATTTGTATGGAAGCTAGAGGACAACTTGGAGAAGTTGGTTCTCTTCTCCACTATGAGTTCAGGGGATCAAACTTATATTATCGGGGGCCAGATATGGTGGCTCACACCATTAATCCCAGCACTTGAGAGACAGACGCAGCCTGGTTTACATAGTGACTTCTGGGCCAAGCAGAGAAATCTAGCAAGACCCTATTTGTATGTTTGTATATCTATGTGTGTATATGCCACATATGCCCTCAAAGACCCAAAAAAGATCAGATTCAACAGAGATCTCTGAGCCATCTGAATTTTGTTTTGGGATCTTGCCTCCTAAGTGCTGGGATTAAAAAAGGTGTGAAGCATCCACCACTTGGTCCCAATCTCATTCTTAAAACAGGAAATAAAGCTATAATTTTTTTCTTTCTTAGTTTTCCAATACAGATTAGTTAAAAGAGTGCCAGATACAATGTGAGTAATCATTATGGGGAATGAACAAATGCATGTTTTCCCTCTGGCCAAATAACCTGAGTTGCTGGGAAAATGGTCCCTCAATTGTGAAAGAACCACCCACTGACTCCCACCAGTTAGTGATTATGTGAGAGATGCTGCTCATCCCATTTTTTGAGGGAGAAAAGACGAATAACATAGAACTAAAACAGGAAGGAAACCAAAGCATTCTGACTCTGGAAGCTGAGGAGTGTATGCTGTCCCATCTCCTACTTTGGAAAAGGAAGAAAGCAAACAGGAAGTGAGTGAGAATACACAAGGGAGGGCTTGGGTGTCCCAGAAGAGAAGCAGATTCATGTTTCTCTGTATTGATAGCACTACACACACCAAAGCAAGAAAGTATGACTTTCAGCAGAGGAAAATGCCTGGTGTATCTTAGTAAATAAAGGAGGGAAATGACAGTTAACAGCTAAACCCGTACAAATGACAATTTCTAAACGTTAATAAAGTTTCTTCCCAATAAGTAGAGAAACAACTGAAGCTTAGAGTGCATGAACATTTGGAAAACCTGAAGTCTAGTTTTGTAATTCAGATCAATCAAGCTTAACTTTGTCTGCCTCAGTATCTACAGTTGAAAACTGTAAAGTACTAGTCTGGGCTATACAGCCACTCCTTCAGAAACTAAAATTCTATTTTAAAGAGTATATGCTGAGCCGGGCATTGGTGGCGCACACCTTTAATCCCAGCACTCAGGAGGCAGAGGCAGGCAGATCTCTGTGAGTTTGAGGCCAGCCTGGTCTCCAGAGCGAGTGCCAGGAAAGGCTCCAAAGCTACACAAGAGAAATCCTGTCTCATAAAACAAAAATAAAAACAAAAACAAAAGTATATACTGATATGTATGTATATATTTTATCAATCACACACATATATGGGATATATATGTTAGGACACTGTCAGCATATAAAATTCTAGAAGAGGAAGGGAAAAATGAGCATGTAGTATAAATGGTAAATGAAATAAAAAACCCAAACAAAATATATAACATGATCTCACTAACTACCAATTCACATAGGAAAACACAATGGAAATAACAGAGTTTCTCTGTGTAGTCTTGGCTGTCCTGGAACTCACTCTGTAGACTAGAGTGGCCTCAAACTCACAAGAGATCCACCTGCCTCTGCTTCCTGAGTGCTGGAATTAAAGGCGTGGGTCACTACTGCCGGGCTGTGTCACCATACTTAGCTCTGTGTAAAGTTATATGCACTGAACAATATTATAAGTCACCAGTAGATAGATACAAAGGAGTACCAATCCATAATTCTAAATCAAAAATATTATCACTCTAAGACTTTGACTTTCAATTCTTTTGAAAAGGTAAGAATTGCAACTCTTACCTTTTAATCCCTCTGACAAGCAGAGACGCCCAGGGCTGATGCATAGAGAGGCACCAGCCACCATCAAAGCCTTCCTGGAATTCCTGGTCCTGGATTCGCAGCTGGTGCTGATGTAAACCAAGTTCTAGTCTCCGTCCTGCTGAGAGTGAAGTCTTCTTCTGTGGGGCTGACCCAGTGTTGTCTACCCACTGCATAGGAAAGAACACCACACAAAACAGAAATAGAGTTTTGATGACAAATGAACGAACTTGGGGAAGGTGAACCAAAGCCATTAATGGTAAAAAGGAATCTCATAAGTGCCATTTTTTCTTTTTTTTAAAGATTTAATTTATTTTATGTACACTGGTGTTTTGTCTGAATTCCTGTCTGCATGAGGGCATTACATACCCTGGAAATGTAGTTACAGACAGTTGTGAGCTGCCATGTGGGTACTGGGAATTGAACCCAGGTCCTCTGGAAATGCAGCCAGTGCTCTTAACCGCTAAGGCATCTCTCTAGCCCTCTATCTATCTATCTATCTATCTATCTATCTATCTATCTATCTATCTATCATTTTGAGAAAAGGTTTCATGTAACTTAGGCTTGCCTTGAACTTGATATGTGGCAGAGAATGAACTTGAATAGTAATACTGATTCTCATGCTGCCATCTCCCAAATGAGGGGATTACAAATTTGTGCCATTGCTCATGGCGCTTTTAGGGGGAGTGGGGAGGATTTTTTTGTTTTTTTGGGACAGGGTTTCTCTGTGAAACAGTCCTGACTGTCCCAGAACTTTTTTTTTTTTTTAAATTATCTCTAAATCAACAACAAAAAGGGTAGAAATGTTATAAATTCTTAGGAGTACCAAACATGGGAACAATATTGCATTATTTTATTTGTTTTTTAAGATAGAGTCTCACTATGTAACTCCATCTGACCTGGTTACTATGTAAACCATGTTAGCCTTGAACTCAGAGATGACTAGCCCAAGTGCTAAAACTAAAGGTGGAATCACCAAATACTGCTATTGTTTTTCTTACTCTTTTTTTTTTTTTTTTCAAATTGCATTTCACTCATGCATTTTGGGGATGGAGTGGGGTATGCATGCCACAACACCCATATGGATGTCACAGGACAACCTATAAAAGTAGGTGTTCTCAAGTCCTCAGGCGTATAGCCAAGCACCTTTATCTGCTGAACCATCAACCTAGCCTACAAGGTCCCATCTTTTTTTTTTTAAATTATAGAACAAACTTTTTTATTTATTTAATTATTTGTTTGTTTGTTTATTATAGATACAGTTTTCTGCATGCATATGTTCTTGGATACCAGAAGAGAGCACAAGATCTCATTATAGATAGCTGTGAGCTACCATGTGGTTGCCGGGAATTGAACTCAGGACCTCTGGAAAAACAGCCAGTGCTTTTAACCTCTGAGTTATCTCTCCAGCCCCCCACAATGTCCCATCTTAAAGGACAAATACAATGCTGAAGTCTCTACAATTCTACCTTTCTCTAGAAAATACATAACAACCAAGACAAAGTTATTACAATAGTTATTTTAATTATTTTTACTTTATACTTATTAATGATCTATGTTTGATTCTGGATAATTTTCCAGGAAGAGTTCAACATTTTGGTCCATAATTCTTCATGTGATATTTTAGAGTCTCATATTGGTACCATAAAAAGGTAAACAATAATTACAGACAAAAAAAAAAGTTAAACAGTGGGCTGGAGAGATGGCTCAGTGTTTAAGAGCACTGGTTGCTCTTCCAGAGGACTCGGGTTCAATTCCCAGTACCCACATGGCAGCTCACAAATGTTGGTAATTCCAGTTCCAGAGATCTGACACCTTCATCCCAAAGCACATAAAATGAAGTTTGTTTGTTATTTTTTTTAAAGAGCCAATAAAGGCATTAAAAAAAAAAAAAAAGATAAACCGATGCTGTTGGAGTAGCAGTTCTGACCATTGATTGTATGAAATATTCTATTACTCAGAAATAAACAACTTGTGTCCTAAAAAGGAAGGTAGAACACTACTTACTGTAAATAAGGTTCTCACTCTATATGTTAACAGAGAATTACAGGTAATTCAATTCAATTAGAGGCTGTAGGCAATTGTAGAGACTAACAAGTTTTGGAAATAAAGAAGGATGGCTAATGTTTTTTTCAAAGTAAGATAACCAATGACTCCAAAATCCTTTTCCCTCACCCAATGCTGGAGATTAAATTCAGGGCCTCATACATAGCCAAGCACTCTACTACTGAGCTATACTGAGTACACTCCCAGGCCCTAAAACCACAGTCATTATGTACTGCCTCAAGATGTAAGGTGGGAAGTAATAGAGGAGGTACTCAGCTTGTAGCTTACACACATATATGCACACATGTGATGCACATACACATCAGCCCTACACATGCAAACATATACACAGTTGCATATACCATAACTAGAAACACACAAAATACATCAGACTCCATTAAAATATTTAAATGATAATATTTAGAAGATAACAGATCATCTTACCAGAAATGTTATAATAAAAATTAGAAAAAATATTGGGCAAGAGTAAGTGTTGTGGGCATGTTGAGAGGAAATTGGTATCTAAAGGTCTAAGAAACAGATATACTTGAAAGGAAAACTATTTGGGGTCAAAACTGTCTCAGAATCAGTTAGAAAAAATATTCACTAACCTGGGGAGGGCTCTGGTACAGGTTGGGATTTACCAGAACTCCCAAAGGCTCTTCAGAGGATCTATCCAATGTCATCAGCGGCTGATTCAAAGTTCCATTGGCAATGGCCTGTATTGTCTCATCTAGTCTGTGGTAACAAATCAAAAGGAAGCAATAATTGGTAATCTTCTATACTCAGTGTCCAAACTTACCATATGCAACCCTTTAGTGATAAATTGGAATTGAAAGTTTTATTTGTGGACATAGACAACCTTCCCTGCTCCCAACTCCACCTTCTTTCTCTTTGTACCAAGAATTCTAAGGAAAACAGACAGGGCACATTACTCTTTCATCTATTTAACAAGAACAACAACATGCCAGGATTAGAAAAGATGCCTAGCAATAGCCTGACCCAGAGAAGAGGATTCTAAAACAACCAACTCATCTACTAAATGAACCATAGTTATTCTGCCTACTGGTTCCCTTTCCACTCCTCCATGCTAATGTGAACTCTATCCTTGCTTCAAGACACAAAAACATTCTGTTTCTGCTTTTGGGGGGTTTTTGTTTTGTTTTGTTTTTTAAGATCTATGATTTTCTCTATGTGATGGTGCAAGCCTTTATTCTCAGAACTCAGGAGATAGAGGCAGGTAGATCTCTGTGAGTTTAAGACCAGCCATGCCTACATAATGAGTTCCAGGACAGCCAGAACTACATAGAAGAGACACTGTCTCAAACAAACAAACAAACAAACAAAACAATGTACATATTTTTGTGTCTGTGTATAATTGTACATGTAGATGCCATGTGAAACCAAAGATATTGGACTTCCTGGAGATGGAGTTACAGGTGGTTGTGAGTCACCCAAGAGTGCTGAGAGCTGAACTTGGGTCTTCTGCAAGAACAACATAGTCTCTTACCCACTGAGACATTTCATGTTCAACACTCTGAGTTCTAACACTCAGAAGTTTTAAGGAGGCCCCTTACTTGTCCAACATGCAGTGCTTACTTTTTTTTTTTTTTTATGACAGGGTTCTCTGTGTAACAGCTCTAGCTGTCCTGGAACTCACTCTGTAGACCAGGCTGGCCTCGAACTCACAGAGAGCAGCCTGCCTCTGCCTCCAGAGTGCCGGGATTAAAGGCGTGCACCAGCCTAAAACAAGTATTCCTCTCCTCTTTAAACTAATATTTTTAGAGCACAAATTTACTAGCATAAACTAAAGCAAAGAACTATGAATAAACATTATTACAAACATTATTTTTTATGTGTTAGAATGGCATTTTTTTGGTTGTTGTTTTAAATTTTGAGATAAGGTCTTGTGGTGGTTTGAATAAGAATGACCCCCATAGGCTTATATGTTTGAATGTTTAGTCACCATGAAATAGAACTCTTTGAAAGGCTTAGAGGGATTAGGAGGTATGGCCTTCTTGGGGAAAGTGTGTCACTGTACTTGAGCTTTTTAAAGTTTCAAAAATCCATGCCAGGCCTATCCTCTCTCTGTGTCTTTGGGTCAGGATGTAGCCCTCAGCTACTGCTCCAGCATCACACCTGACTGCATGTGGTCATGCTCCTCACCATGATAATAATGAGCTAAACTTTCAAAATTGTAATCGAGCCCCCAATTAAATGCTTTCTTTATAAGAATGGCCTTGATCATGGTGTCTCTTCACAGCAACAGAACATTTACTATGACAGAAGGTGATACCAGGAGTGGGGTATTAATGTGATTCATGGCCTGACCATGACGTTTGTTGTAGGAATATGGAAGACTTTGGGGCTTTAGACTAGGAGAGAAATTTAATGCTTTAAGTGAGACTTACTGGGCCATCCTAGCAGGAGCATGGAAGACAGTGGTGCTGAGGATAATGTAGATTATGACAGCCCAGCTCAAGAGGTTTCAAAGAGGAAAGAATATTAGTAAGTAACCTAGAGATCATTCTTGTGATATTTTGGCAAAGAATGTGGCCTAGACTTCATGAGACCCTGTCACAAACAAAACAAAACACAACAAAAACTAACAAAACCCCCCAAACAGAACAAAATAAATGTAACAAAACTGAAACTGGGCATGGTGTTACACACCTGTAATCTTTTTTTTTTTAATTTTTAATTTTTTAATCTTTTTTTAAAGATTTTATTTATTTATTATGTATACAATTACTGCATGCATGCTTGCACACCAGAAAAGGGCACCAGATCTCATTACAGATGGTTGTGAGCCATGTGGTTGCTGGGAATCGAACTCAGGACCTCTGGAAGAACAGTCAGTGCTCTTAACCTCTGAGCCATCTCTCCAGCCCCACACCTGTAATCTTAACACTTAAGACGCTGAGGCAGGAGGATCAACATCAGTTTGAAGCCAGCCAGGGATACACAGTAAGGTCCAAGTCAGGCCAGGTTACATTGTGAAACCCAGTCTCAAAATAACAACAGGGGCTTGACAAATGGCACTGAGGTTAAGAGCACTTTCTGTTCTTACACATGACCTGGGTTGGTTCCCAGCACCTACATGGAGTTTGACAACTGTAACTCAGTTGTAGGTGAAGAAATGCCCTCTTCTGGCCTCTGCAGACACCATGTATGCATGTGGTACACATAAAGCATGCAAGCATAAAATGAAAATAAACTTTTTAGCAGTAGGCAACTTGTCAGGATGGAGAGGTTTCTTTCTGTTTTGCTTTGTTTTTGAGACAGGTCTCTCTGTATAGCCCTGGCTGTCTCAGAACTTACTCTGTAGACCAGGCTGGCCTTGAACACAGAGATTCACCTGTCTCTGCCTCTCTAGTACTAGGATTAAAGGCATGTACCATCACCAGCTGGCAATGGAGAGATTTCTTAAAGAGTTAGAGAAGAACATTATCTGAATAACTTTCAAAACCAATAATTACACTATGTAAATACCACATTCCAAAGTGGGGAGGGAATTAGTTTTTCTGACGTATTAATTTCAAAGTTCAAAGAACGGGAAAAAAGAGCAAGTTGTTACATTTCATCAAAGCCAAATATTTTTTAATTTTTTTATTTTATTTCTCTCTTTCTCTCTGTCTCTGTCTCCCTCTGTGTGTGTGTGTGTGTGTGTGTGTGTGTGTGTGTGTGTGTGTGTGAGTGTGGGCATGTGTGTGCCATGACATACTTGTAGAGGTCAAAGGACAACTTTTGGGGTTCAGTTTTCTCCTTTCACTGTTGGTTCTGTGTTCTGGAGATTGAACTCAGGTTATTAGACCTGAATGACAAGTACCTTCTCTAGTAAGCCATCTGACTAGCTCTATACCAATCCGTCTCACTGGCTCTCTCAACTTTTAAAATTGAACCAAATTTGATAAGCCAATACACATACACTTACAAAAACAGAGAGTGTGTGTGTGTGTATGCTTTCTTTTTCTTCTTTAAGACGGGGTTTCTCTGTAGCCCTGGTTGTCTTGGAACTCATTTGATAGAGCAGATTGTCCTTGAACTCACAGAAATCTACCTACTGGGATTAAAGGCATGTGCCATCACTATCCAGCCCTTATTTTTATTTTTTTGAGACAAGGCTTTGCTATGTAGCCCAGGCTGGCCGGGTGGGATCCTCCTGTTATGCCCTCTGAGTGCTGAGATTACAATTGTGTACTATCATGTCCCACTAAATCCACTGATTTAGTTTAGCTTACTATCACAGTGTAGTTTGGTAGAGATTTAACCTATAACTTTTCCAAAGTGGTGTTAATCATCTCAACATCATATATGAAATCCTTTCCTTACAGCTTAAAAATGTTAGTTTTGTTTTCATTTCACTCATTTATTATTATTTCTCTGTGTATGTACAGCTAAGGACTGAATGATGGTCTTACACATATTGGATAATCGATCTACTACTGAGCTACATACATGCTCATTCCAAGCCAATGTTAACGTTAGTCATTATCAATTTCACACACATATCTGCATACACTCAAACACAAATACACAAAGTAGACATATTAGTTTCTTTCTGGATCATGCATTTCATCAAAATATCCTGTGTGTATATATCTGTGTGCACACTCTCAAATGAACATGTGCATGTAAAGGCCAGAAGTCCATGTGGGCTGTTATCCTCAATTACTCTCCATCTTATTTTTTGAGACAGGGTCTCCCACTGAACCTGGAACCTCACTATTTGACTAGGTTGGCTGGCTGGGGAGCTTAAGGTGTCCTCCTGTCTCTGCCTACACAGCTATGGGTTAACAGGAGTATCACCATGCCCAATTTTGTTTGTTTGTCTGGTTTTTGGTTTTTTTAATGCAGGTTCTAGGGAACAAACTAAGATCCTTTTCTTTGTTATCAAGCACTTTACCAACTAAGTATCATTTCTGCATGCCTTACTAATTTATTCTATTGTATAACTGTACTTTTTTGGTGGTGCTGTTGTTTTAGGTCTTTGTTTTATCAGAGAGAGTAATACACAGCTCAGGCTAGCCTCAAACTCACTACTTGACCTCGAACACCTGATCTTGTCTTATCTTCTCAAAGTGCTAGGATTATATATCTGCACCAATGTGCATGGTTTCATGCTTCATTCTGAAAATCTTCAGCTACTCCATATATTTTCAGTTCTAAATTAACAATTATTATTTTCTATTTTATTTTTATTTTTTTGAAGTGCTGGGGATCAAGCTGAGGATACTAGGCAAATGCTATACTATTTTGCTATAATCCTAGCCTCAAACATTTTACTTATTTACTTTTTTGTGGTGCTAGGGTTTATTATTATTATTATTATTATTATTGTTATTATTATTATTATTATTTTGGTTTTTCGAGACAGGGTTTCTCTGTGTAGCTTTGGAGCCTATCCTGGCACTCGCTCTGTAGACCAGGCTGGCCTCGAACTCACAGAGATCCACCTGCCTCTGCCTCCCGAGTGCTGGGATTAAAGGTGTGTGCCACCAACGCCCAGCTGGGTTTATTATTTTTGTTCTTACTTTTTTTCCTTTTTTTGTGAAACAGGGCCTTGTTATATAGCTCAGATTGACCTGTAACTCAGTATATAGCCCAGGCTAGCCTCATAGTGTATATCCTGTGACTTTAGTCTCTCAAGTGCCATGATTACAAGCATATGCCGTCATACAGAATTCCATCATTATAAAAATTGTGTGTATGTGTGTGTGTGTGTGGTACCTAGGTTGATCTATAGCTTTGTGCATGCCAGACAACTGAGATATATTTCCAGTCCATCATCATTATTAGCATTATTTTTTAATTTTGTGTGTGAGAATGTGCACGCATGCATGTAGCATATTTGTGAAGATCAGAGGACAACTTTCAGATCTGGCTCCCTCCCTCTACCATGCGGGTCCCCGAGATCAAACTCAGGTTATAGGCTTAGCAAGCAGGGACCTTTATCTGCCGAGCTAACTTGTGTGCCCTCCACCATTTTTATTCCTTTATTTTTATCTTTGTGTATATGATGTGTGCATATGAGATGTATACATGCATGTGTGTGAAAGTATGGGCAGATCTGTGTCATAGTATATGTATGGAGGTCAGAGGTTGATGATCCTCACCTTCTGCCCTGGTTTAGACAAGTTCTCTTTGCTGTTTGCCACTGCATACACCAGGCTAACTGGCCTGTGAGCTTCTGTCTCCTATGTTGCCATAGGAACAATGAGATGACAGATATGTGGTACTGCATAATGGCTTCAAACAGGTTGTGAGGATGTGAACTCTGGTCCTAAGACTGGGCAGCAAGAGCTTTACACACTGGGTTACCATCATAGTTATTATTATTACTATTTGTTTTTTATTGTTATTATTTTCAAGACAAGGTTTCTTTTTTTTGTGTGGCTCTGGCTGTATAGCTCTGGAACTCACTCTATAGACTAGGCTGGCCTCAAACTCACAGGGATCCACCTGCCTCTGCCTCTGACTGCTGGGATTAAAGTTGTTACGACCATCACCACCCAGGCATCATTACTTTTTTTTTTTTTTAAGATTTATTTATTTATCATGTACAGTGTCCTGTCTGCATGTATGCCTGCAGACCAGAAGAGGGCACCAGATCTCACTACAGATGATTGTGAGCCATCTTGCGGTTGCTGGGAATTGAACTCAAGACCTTTGTAAGAGCAGCCAGTGCTCTTAACCTGAGTGTTATGTTCCTTCTCGTGACTCCTAGGACCTCCCAAACATGCCTCTTTACTCTCTTCCAGCTTCACGTGATCATGATTGCAGTCACATTCTAAGTGGTGGTTCAGTGTTAGCCTCCACTGCTAGGCTGTTAACTACTCTAAGGCAAGGGTTGCAGTTCTGTTACTGCCCATCAGGGAAACCGAACTGGGAAGAAACTGGGAAGGATCACAGTGACAGATGTCAAAGAGTAATTAATTTTTAAGTACTTCCTCCTTTAGATAACAGGCCCAAACATTCACAATCATTACAAGATTTGAAAATCATTCTGAACTCAGGCCCAGATGGGCTAGGAGATGAGATTGGTTTTAGGAGCAGCAGATTATGAGGATCTTAACAGCAAAACTCAATACCACAAGCCCAGAACTCGGCCCAGAAAAAAAAAAAAAGGGGGGGGGGACCATTTGTCATGTGTACCCAGCAGGGCCAGCAGCCTCCACCACATCCAGTGGCAGGAATGTCAACATCATTACTTTTTAAATAAACAAAACAGCAGATACATTAGAGGGAAACCCTGCCCCTCTTCTCAGACTCCACCAGAGGCTTAACACTTACCTGCTGTGATACTCTGCCAGTGGATTTTCATCTTCTAGGATCTTCCGCCCTGCAAAGTCAATGGTGACTTTCTTAGAGAGTCGTGAGGCATGTCGGAGTTCTCTCAGCTCCTCCTCTCGTTTCTGCAGAGTTTCCCGCTCAACTTTGGACAGCCACTGGTTAGAATCACTAGCAAAGTAATCTGACTCATCATCAATGACTTGTGTCCTTCGGATACTGGGCAGAAAAAAAAAAATAACACACAGCAAGTAGGTCATGTGTTGCAAATATGGACTAATTACTAACTTTTGCTATTGTAGAGGCCCTGTCTCAACTATGAAAGGCCAGAATGTTCTCAAGTCAGGCTAAGCTCTTCCTGACTTGAAGTTGCAGTGTATATCTTATGTCTACTGCAAGGTTCAGTTCTGCTCCTAGAGCTAATCTCATCCTCAGGCAGTGGAAGACATACCACCATAATCCACTGTCCTTTCTTTCTGACAAGTCCATTCATCTTCCAGCTCTCCAAGCTGTGGATCACATCTTGCACCTGATAAGCGGGATGTACCCTGGTTTTGTCAGATACCAGTTGTTATTCCAGTAATTTACTCACTATCCTACCCCTTCTAAAATTCACTGAGGTCTGGTTTATTCCTGATAGACCCATCTGTCTGCTGGTGTCAGCCCCTTAGCTTAATTATTAACACTTAGGACTCTTTATTCATCTACTACTGTAACAGTTTCTATATCCCTCCTCCTCAATCTACACTTCATTAGCACATGGCCCAAGTTCTAAGATCATAATGACAAGAAACTTGACAGCTGGAAGGAATTCTGACAATTTAACCTTCCTGTCATTCTACAGAAAACAAACTTGGTGCTCACAGAAATTGATTACACCAAAGTCATAAACTTTGTTTGTCCATAATTACAAATTAGTGAAGCACATAAGGATAAGGAAGACAATTATATTACATTCATATTCAGGGTACAAAATGATTTTGTATTAAAAGATTTGGTACAGGCCTTGACATGAACAGTCTGATGTGTACTCATCTCCACTCCCCACTAATAAAATTTTAAAATATTATATATATTTGCCCTGACAGAAGAAATCATGGTGAATAAAAGACTGGAAGTGACTGTGTTACAGAGTGAGCTCTTTGAGGTAAGAGTTCTGGGCTCTTCCTAGAGCTGGAAATACAAATTTTTGTTTCTATAATTTATTTAACTTTATTTTGTGTGCATTGGTGTGAAGATGTCAGATTCCCTGGACTGGAGTTATAGACAGCAGTGAACTGCCATGTGGGTGCTGGGATTGAACCTGGGTCCTCTGAAAGAGCACCCAGTGCTCTTAACTGCTGAGCCATCTCTCTAAGCCCCGGAAATACAAGTTTTAAAAAACGGTTGCTGAGGAGGCTCAGGCAGGCGGATCTCTGTGAGTTCGAGGCCAGCCTGGTCTACAGAGCAAGTGCCAGGACAGGCTCCAAAGCTACACAAGAAACCCTGTCTCAAAAAACCAAAAAGGAAAACAAACAAACAACAACAACAAAAAAAAAAAAACAGTTGCTGAATTCATGAATAAAGTCTCCAGGGCCAGTTTTTCCTTTAAGTATTTCAGTGGTTTCCCTAATACAGGATCTTGGTTCACAGTGGTTTCAAGAGTGTGGAATAGTCGGCATTTGGAAGGTTGTAATGGGAGCTTAAGGAATCATTGTTCACAATGTGCTTCCTGCACTCTGGGGCTGTGGGTTAAGTAGAAAGTATGCAGCTCATGTCTGTCAGGATTTTATTTTTATAAAAGTCTAATGCAGGCCTGGAGAGATGGCTCAGATGCTAAGAGCACTGGCTGCTCTTCCAGAGGTCCTGAGTTCAATTCCCAGCTTCCACATGGTGGCTCACAACCATCTATAATGAGATCTGCTGCCCTCTTCTGGCCTGCAGGTGTTAACTCACAGAGATCTGCCTGCCTCTGTCTTCCAAGTGCTGGGATTAGAGGTGTAGTATGCCATTATTTCTGGCTTATTTTTTGTTTAATATAAACTTTCTTCTATTCTGTCTTTAGCACAAAAATCTGTATGCTGTCTATGTAGTATTTTTATTGTTCTGCAATATAAACTGGTTTACTGAACACAGCTGCTCTTTGGTTTGAAAATACAGTTTTTAAATTTTTTTTACCCAACAATTAGATAATTTGTTACTAAATAAATGTGATCTGTAAGTTTTGTTTTGGTTTGTTTTGTTTTTAAAGATTGATTGAGGGGACTGGAGAGATGGCTCAGAGGTTAAGAGCACTGACTGCTCTTCCAGAGGACCTGAGTTCAATTCCCAGCAACCACATGGTGGCTCACAACCATCTGTAATGAGATCTGGTGCCCTCTTCTGGTGTGCAAGCATGCATGCAGATAACTATATACATAATAAATAAAGTCTTTAAAAAAATAAAAAAAAAAGATTGATTGATTTACTATGTATACAGTGTTCTGCCTGAATATATTCCTGCAGGCCAGAAGAGGACACCAGATCTCATTACAGATGGTTTTGAGCCACCATGTGGTTGCTAGGAATTGAACTCAGGACCTCTGGAAGAGCAGCCAGTGCTCTTAACCTCTGAGACATTTCTCTAGCCCAGATCTGTAAGTTTTTTGTGCAGAATGTTTAAAAAAAAAATTTAGAGGAGACAGATGTAGTAGTCTACACTTTAATCCTAGCACTTGGGAGGCAGAAGCAGGCAGATCTCTTTGAGTTTGATGCCAGGCTGGTCTAGCCCAGCCAGGTCCACATGGTGAAACCCTGTCAAACAAAAACAAAACAAAAGCCAAGATGCAATTTAAAAAAAACCCAATACAGAGTATCCAGCTCTTCTCTGTTATAGACCCTTTTATACTCCATGTTAGAAGGTATCAAGTGTCAAAGTAATATTTATTTTATTAATTTATGTGGGTGTTTTGCCTACATGTACATGTGTTTGCTCTATGTGAGTGAGTGCCTAGTGACTGTAGAAATCAGAAGAGGGCATCCCTCTGATACTGAAGCTACAGATGACTGAGAGATACCACACAGGTGCTGGAAATCGAACCTGGTTCTCTGCAAGAGCAACAAGTGCTCTTAATCTCTTAACCATCTATCCAGCCCCCCAAATAATGTTTTAATGGCCAGAATCAATGAATGAGTTTCTGTCTTAGCACATGTTAGTTTAACCCTACAATACCTAGTTCTGTCGAACTCTAATAGTTTTTCTTTATGCTTGATAGCCTTCTCCAAACCAGACTTAATTCGAGATTCTTGATGAGGAAGAAGGTCCTTGGTAGAGAGGTCTACCTTTCCAGAATTTTCCGCCCCTGAAATTCAATAAGAAAAGCAAATGGTATCAGCCCATAGAACAAATTTGTTGTATTGTTGTGCAGCAATAAACAAAATATTTACAGATCTGGTTCTAGCCTGATGATCTGAAGCATTCACTGAAATGAAAACATTTAAGGTCAGCCCCAACCGACATCAAGTGGTATCTGGCACTAACAGTTTCTCAAAAATAAATAAATAAATAAATAAATAAAGTTAGGCCTTTATTTATTTAACAAATTTACCTGTGAGTTCCAGGACAGCCAGAGAAACCCTGTCACAAAATATCTGAGAGAGAGAGAGAGAGAGAGAGAGAGAGAGAGAGAGAGAGAGAGAGAGAAATCTAGACCACTTAGGGAATACCAAATGTATCTCAGTGTTAGACTGCTTTTCTATAAAGAGCCTGTGTTTGTCACACAGCTCCTAAGATCAAAACAAACAACAACAATAAAAACAACAACAAAAAAACCACTTTACTGAGGAAAGAGCTATCATGTATATGCTTCCCCCCCTCTCCCCCCCCCCCCGTGGTTTCTCTGTAGCTTTGGAGACTGTCCTGTAGACCAGGCTGGCTTCAAACTCGAACAGATCCACCTGCCACTCCCTCTTTTATATACTTTTATATATCAAAACCAAATATTAATTAATGGAAGAAAGATTTCAGAAATGTGCAAAAATGGAGTAAATGATAAGGCATAAAAGGAATAATATTTGCCAAAATAACCAATAAAAAGTTTATATCATCTTTGTTTATAGATTAGGAAACTAAAGTTCAAAGATGGAAGTAAATGTACTGAATTTATTCAGACAATAAAAGGTAGATCATTAAATGCTACACTCACCTACATGGAAGGCTACAGGAGGACCACCAGAGCCTAGGGACTCAAGGTCAGCTGGATAATAGCCTCAAAAAAATTTTTTGTGAACTTTGGCACGGTCTTACACACCTGTAACGACAGCACTCAGGAGGCAGAGGCAGGAAAATTACCTAGAGTTCAAGACTATTCTAAACCCAGACAGTACCAGATGGAGCCAGAGCTATAACAGTATAAATAAAAAATAGTTAAATAAATAGGTATCTTTAAATAATTAACCACATCCTTTAGAATGTGTCCCAACAAGCCTGGTGATGATGGCAGGTCTTTAATCCCAGCACTTGGCAGGAAGAGGAAGGCAGAGCTCTGTGAGTTTGAGTCCACCATGGTCTACACAGCATGTTCTAAGACAGCTGGGGCTACACAAAGAGACCCTGTCTTGAAAAACTAAAAAACAAAACAAAACAAAAACATAAAATATTGTGTCCCAACAAAGTCAAAAGGTATGTTGACAAAGTTGACCATTTATAACATTATTTCTAATTTGGAAAGTGTCTAAATATCCAATAGCTAGGAGCTAGATAAACAAATTAGGATAAGCAGTCAATAGAATATTTTAAAAGCCTTATTTATTTGTGTATGTGTGCATGCAGGTACATGTGCCTGGAGGCCAGAAGGTGTCCAATCAGGCATCTGCAGGAAGCCCACCTTGTTACATGGATTTTAGGACTGAGCTCCAGTCCTTGTGAATGAGTTGAAAGAAAAAAATATGAAATAAGGTGAGAGCTAAATATAGTTTTGATGGAAATTAATAAACACATTGTTCTACCTCTTAAAAGTTGTTTTAGCCTGGCATGATGGCACACACCTACAATCCCAATACCTTGGAAAAGGCAGCGTATCTAAAGTTCAAAGTTCTCCTCAACTACACAGAAAGTTTAAGAGTAACTTGGGCTACAAGAGATCTTACCTCTCAAAAGAAAAAAAAAGAGGGGCTCTAAAAAAGGCAAAAAAAATGCCTTTTAAAAATAGTCTTAAATTTTATGTTGTTTTAAAAGAATTTAGTGTTAGCGTATGTATGTGTACACATGCCACCGCATGCATGTGGAAGTCAAAAGACAACTTGCAGGTCTCAGGTACTGACCTCAGGTCATCAGGCTTAGCAGTAAGCACCTTTACCTTCTGAACCATCTTGTCAGCCTTGAACTTCTTTTCTGAGACAGGGTCTCACTATGCAATGCAAGATAGCCTAGTTTCGGTTCAGTTTCATAGTTTCAAACATGCTGTGCTCCTTTCACAGACTCTAGAATGCTGTAGTTATAGGTTTATTTGCACCACCATACCTAGCTTCACTTTCTTCTTTTTACATTTTATTCAGTATGGGGTGTATGGGGGGGTCATTTGTGTAAGCTATTTTCTTTTTACATTTTATTTAGCATGGGGTGTGTGTGGGGGGGTGTGTGTGTGTATGCATGTGCGTGCATGTATGCGCATGCCATGAAGCATATATGGGAAGGCAGAGGCCAACCGGTGGGAGTCAGTTTTCTCAGCAGACGGTACCTTTACATGCTGAGCCATCTCACCAGACCACCTATATTTTATTTTTTATTTTTTAGTAGATAAGAATCTACTAAAGGATAGTCCCAAACACCCAAACTCCAACAATCCTCCTGCCTCAGCCTCCCAAATATAGTACTTCAGGTCTGTGCCACCCTAACAAAAAAGTCCTTAAATATTTTTGTCAGATGTTCTCAAATATAAAAGACTTAATACTTTGGAAAAAAAGAATACAATTCCTATATAAGTTCATCCCTTGATGTCAGCATTTATCTTTATAAGGATTAAAACTCAGAAATTAGAGCTGAGAGCCTGGCATAGTGGTACATGCTTTTAGTCCCAGCACCTAGGAGGCAGACACAGGCGGCTCTCTGAGTTCAAAGCCAGCCTGGTCTACAAAGTGAGGCCCTGTCTCAAAGAATGAAAAAAAACAAAGCAAGAAAGAAAACTGGGATTTACCTGACATGAGCTTCTTTAGCAGTTTCTGACTTTTGTTTGAGTCACGCTGTAAAATGTCCTGTTCTTCATTAGTACATACCTATAAAGTAAAAGAAAGAATTACCATTCAGCAGTTGAATAATATTTCTTTTTTTAAAAGATTTATTTATTTATTTACTGTGTACTAGTGTTTTGCCTGGATATATTTTGTGTGAAGGTACTGGATCCCCTAGAACTAGAGTTACAGACAGTTGTGAGCTGTCGTGTGGGGACTGGGAATTGAACCTGGGACCTCTGGAAGAGCAGCCAGTGCTCTTAACCGCTGAGCCATCTCTCCAGCTCCCCAAATAATATTTCTTGCTTGCTATGCTATAAAGAGTAGCCTCAATAGGTGGATCTCTGAGTTCAAGGATAGCCTGGTCTACAGAGTGAGTTCCAGGACAGCCAGGGCTACACAGTGAAACCCTATCTTGAAAAACCAAAAAGTTCATTGCTGTAAATATTTCTGAATAACTAGGTGAATAATAAAATAATAGATAGATAGATAGATAGATAGATAGATAGATAGATAGATAGACAGATAGATATACATATACCTACTTTCAAAGTAAAAATATTTGCTCCTGTCAAGAATACTGAAAAAAATCATGGCACTTTTCAAAAGCCTTTGGTTCTAACAAACTCCAAATCCAACAACAGAAATTATAAGGAGATTTTTTATTAGAAAGAACCAGAAGCTTGAAGCTGGAGAGATGGCTCAGCAATTAAAAACACCGGCTACTCTTCCAGAGGACCTGGGTTTGATTCCCAGCACACACATGGCAGCTCACAAGTGTCTGTAACTCCAGTTCCAGGGGATCCAATTACTTCTTCTAGCCTCTGAGGGGACCAGGCACAAATGTAGTCCACAGACATACATGTAAGCAAAACACACACACACACACACACACACACACACACACACAAAGAAAGAAAGAACAAGAAGGCAAATATGATAGCCTGTATCTGTAATCTCAGTAGTTTAGTACTTGAAAACCTGAGGCAGGGGGACTGCAACAAACTTGAGGCTAGCCTTGTTTACACCAGGAGTTCAAAGACAGTTATTAATGAACCTGTGCTCACAGGGAGTTTGAGAGCAGCCTAGTTACATAGTCCCTCACTTTTCTGCCTTGGTCTCCAGAGTGCTGGGATTCCATTAAACATTGTAGTGAATAAATTTCCTAAGAGACATTACAAAGGATTTGGCCGAACAGTGGTGGCACATACCTTTAAATCCAGCACTTGGGAGGCAGAGGCAGGCAGATCTCTGTGAGTTCGAGGCCAGCCTGGTTTATGGATAGGCTCCAAAGCTACAGAGATACTCTGTCTTGAAAAAAACAAATAAGCCAACAACAAAAAAAACAGAAACCACCACCACCAACAAAAAAAACCCACTATGACAAAAGCAATTCTGGTAGGAGGAAAGGGCTTATTTTTTTATACCCTTATTTATTTTTATTGTATGAATGTCTGAATGTTTTGCCTGCATGTATGTCTGTTTACCATATGTATGCCTGGTCTTGCAGAGGTCAGAAGCAGGTATCAGATCTGCTGGAATTGGAGTTATAAGCAATATATACTTTATTTAACTTTATTTTATGTGCATTGGTGTAAGGATACCAGAACCCCTGGAACTGGAGTTAGAGACAGGTGTGAACTGCCATGTGGGTGCTGGGAATAGAACCCGGGTCCTCTGGAAGAGGAGCCACTGCTCTTAACCACTGAGCCGTCTCTCCAGCCCCCCCTTCTCTCTCTCCCTCTCTCTCTCTCTCTCTCTCTCTCTCTCTCTCTCTCTCTCTCTTTTTAAAGATAGGTTTATTTATTTATTGTGTATACAGTGTTCTGTCTGCATGTATCCCTGCAGTCCAGAAGAGGGCATCAGACTACATTACAGATGGTTGGGAGCCACCATGTGGTTGCTGGGAATTGAATTCCGGACCTCTGGAAGAACGGGCAGTGCTCTTAACCCCTGAGCCATCTCTCCAGCTCCCTTTCTCTATTTTAAAGACAAGCTCTCGTTCTATAGCTCCAGTTGGCCTGGAACTCACAGAGATCCTCCTGCCTCTGCCTCCCAAGTGCTGCTATTATAAGCAAACATCATCATACATTAGCCTGTTTTATATAATCCGGGACCACCCTCCAGACCACACAATTGCAAGGCCTTCCCACATTAATCACTCATTAAGAAAATGTTCCACATGGTTACCTACAGGCCAATCTTATGAAAGCATTTTTTCAACTGAAGTTCCCTGTTTTCAGATAATGCAAGCTGACAAAAATCACCCAGGGCACAGAGTAAAAACAAAACAGGAAAGAAAGACTTTACCAAAGAGCCGCAGAATAAGCAGGGGCCAGAACCCTCTTGCTCGCAGACAATCCGACCACAGACCAGACAGTTATTGATGAGCTTGTGCTTCTGGCCCAGGCAATCACATGGGTGACGACCAGGAAGCAGGACTGCTAGTTTGTCCTGTCCCTCTCTTGTGTATAAATTGACAAATTTTGTCTTCTTCTTTACTGAGTTGTTGCTTTCTTGTGCCTATATGTACAAAGACATTACCAGAGAACACTAATCAATGACAACAAAAAGAATTAAGGAAGAAAGCCTCAGTACTGTAACAACTTACATGAATCACCAAAGAAGGGGAATACAGATTACTTATAATTAGGGGCCTGATAAAAGCAAGGTAATTGTTTTTCTAGCAATTGTTTTATTTTGTTAGTAGCTCTCAGTCACCTAAGAGCAAAGTAAATTTAGCATTTAAAGCAGCTTGATATGTTTTTAAAAGGAAGTTTTACACATGTAAAAACAACTATGGTGTGCATTTGCAGGTCAGGGGACAACTTTCAGGTGTCAGTTCTCTCCTTGCATCGTGTGGATTCAGAGGACTGAACTCAGGTCATCAGTCTTGGTGGCAAGCACTTTCACCCACTGAGCCATATCGCTGTCCCTTAAGATACTTAATACCGCATATGTAGATATTTCATCATTCAAATGTAGTGAGCTGGGTTCCTTTTGTTTTTGAGTAACAATTGGCTTGAACTATTAAGTTCAAACTAGAAGATGGCATTGATCCTCCTGCCTGTATCTCCTAAGTGCTGAGATGACATGTATACATGACTACACTCAATAAGCAGTGCCGGGGAGGGAACCCAGAGCATCATACATGACAGGCAATCATGCTACCAATCCTCAGTCCTATTTTTCCTATTTCTCCTTTTCATGTGGTGCTAGCTACTGAACAAGTGCCTATGTACAGTAGGTATGTGCTAGCTACTGAGGTATATACTCCCAACCCTTGATGTCTTAAACCATAGCTAAAAATGCCTTTGGGGCTAGTTAGACAGTTCAGGAGGTAAAGATACTTTCCAAGCCTAAATGACCTGACACAATATAAAAGAAGAGAACAGACTCACATAAACTGCATGCACACACACACATACGCACACACAAAGAGTAAATAAATAAAACAAGTAACTAAAGCAATACCTCTAAAAGTAGACAACATTCACAGATCTCAAAGCATACGCAATCAATAAAATAAGAAAAGTCAGTAAGAAACTTATTCATTTAGGAATTAACAAGAAAAGAAACAGTGTAACTGGTGGTTAGCATGGATGTGGCTCTACATTCAATTCCTATTATTAGAGGGAAAACAGACATAAGAAAAAATATAATATGATAAAACATAGTATAAAATATGAATTTCATAGCAACATGTTCAAATGATAAAGAGAAACATGAAAAAGTACACAACATCTTTAGGCATTAAAATAATACAACATAGCATTTGGGGGTCATTCAGGGGTAAAACTCTTCCTTAGCATACACAAGGCTGTGGGGGATGGGGATTCAAAGTAAAGAATATACAAACATTTCTACAGTTCTTCATGCATGCTGCCAAACACTAATTTTATTTTTAATCACTGACAATCTGGTAGTGATTTAAAATATATTTATCTGATGAGTATAACATCTTGGGTTTGTTCATGCCTTGGGGCAGGGGCATGATAAGAGACTTTAGGTGCTAAAATTGAAAAAGTTCCAAGCAAATTAGGAGTATGAAAAATTGGCCACATTTTTTTGTTTGTTTTGGGTTTTTTGTTTTGTTTTTTGAGTCAGAGTTTCTCTGTAGCTTTGGAAGCTGTGCTGGAACTCACCCTAGACCAGGCTAGCCTCGATCTTGAGATTAAACACTTTTATATACTTATTGGTTATATGTTCTTTGTTCACTTGTGATAATCTTTGCAAATATCATTCTCCTTAGTTTTTTTAGTTTTGCTTTAGTTTTACTTTTTTGAGAAAAAGTTTCATTCAGCAGCCCAGGCTGGTCTTGAATGGGAAGGACTTCTGCTTCAGACTTCTGAGCCCTGGGATTGTGGTTGAGGCCACCATGTCCACTTCTCACCCATTTTTTTTTTTTTTTTTGCATGGTATCATACTCAGGTTTGTTTTTTTTTTTAATTCCTTCTTATATTAATTAATTTCCTTCTGTTGGGAAATTTAGATTGTGACGACTATAAATGTTTTAGTTATCCAGGTACAGTGGCTATAACCTGAGCACTTGGAAGACTGAGGTAGCAGGATTTTGAGTTCAAAGATGGCTTGAGATACACAGAGAATTCTAGGCCAGCCTGGTTATTAATGAGTTTTGACAACTGAATAATGATAATAATGGTAGAAGAGAAAACTTTCGAAACAGAAATACTATTCAAATATTTTTTAAAAGACTTTATTTATTTATTATGCATACAACATTCTGCTTCCATGTATATCTGCACATCAGAAGAGGGCACCAGATCTCATAATGGATGGTTGTGAGCCACCATGTGGTTGCTGGAAATTGAACTCAGGACCTCTGGAAGAGCAGCCAGAGCTTTAACCTCTGAGCCATCTCTCCAGCCCCTCAAATATCTTTTACTGATTTTTTTTAATACAGTCTCATTCCAGGCTGGCCTAGAATTCACTAAGTAGCTCAGATTGGCCTGGAACTCTCAATCTTCCTGCTTTGGTCTCTCAATTGCCTGATAGTTTTGGCTTTTTGTTCGGGTGATTTGGGGTATTGTTTTATGTGAGTTTTTTTGTTTGTGTGTGTGTGTGTGTGTGTGTGTGTGTGTGTGTGTGTGTGTGTGTGTGTGTTGTTGTTGTTGTTGTTGTTGTTGTTGTTGTTGTAGGGGAGAGTTAGAACACAATCCCCCACTACAAAAAATCATGTAGTTGAATTTCCCACCTTTTTGAAAATCACAGGGATCAACACATCCAGAATGCAATGGCTAAGCCTTGTCCTGGGAAAACCACCTTTGTGATTGTGGTATCTCCCCTGCTAGGTAAGTAGGCCTGGCAGTTTTAGTAAAAGCAAATAATCATTTAATTTTGACTGCCCTCTCAAATGATGAAGTTGAAAGTAGGGTGTTTTATTAATTATTATTCATCCACCAACAGGAATGCAGCTCAAAGGCGAAGTGCCTGTCTCACATGCACACACAAGGTCCTAAGTTTGATCCTTAGTATGAAATAAAATAAGTCTTGTAGAGAGTGGTGGCACACACTTATAATCTAGAACTTGGAAGGGAGAGGTAAGAAGATCAGGAGTTCAAGACTAACAGCAAGTTAGAGGTCAGCCTGAGCTACGTGGCTACCTTATCTTAAAAGAAAAAAGATCTAGTACATCACACAGAAAGAAGCATGTCAGCATTGTCACCTCCTCCACCCATTTTTTAAAATCTACCATGGTAGACCAATTTCTGCACTTTATCTCCAAATCATAATAGTCATTTCCTCTTCTCCACAGAGCCAGGAAAAGCTTGATTTTGTAAGCACTTACCTTGGCCAAATCTAAAGGTGTTTTGACCTCTACAGTCAGGTCAGGTTCAGGAAATGCAGGAACTTCTTGTTTGTTTCTTCCTTTCCTCCTACTCCGCTTTAGCTGGTCTACTGATCTCTGTCCATCTAAAATTTCTTTAAAGAATAAAATAAAATACACACAAATACAGAAAGAGAATAGCAAGGTTTATTATTTAGTTTTCTGTAGGTAAAACCTGAAGGTAATTATTTTTGTTTGTTTTGTTTTGAAGACAGGGTTTCTCTGTGTACCTTGTAGACCAGTCTGGCCTCAAAATCACAGAGATCTGCCTGCTTCTGCCTCCTGAGTGCTGGGACCAAAGGTGTATGCCACCACTGTTCTTGGCTTGCAGGCAATTCTTAATATTTACAGTCAAGACACAAAGTCAGGCACAACTACTCTCAATTCAAAATTAAGCCATCTTCATGACTGTGGTCAATGGTAAATAATTCTAAACAGTTTTGGTGATGGAGAATGCTTGCCTAACATGCAAGCAGCCCTGGGTTGGATCCCTAGTACTGGAAGAAGAAAAAGAAAAAGGAGAACTCAAATAATACTGAGTGGAAGTTAATAATACAACATTTTACAGTGTATAATAATGATGTTATTTAGTTTGGTGTTCATTGTTTGTGCTATATAAATCGATACCTCTAAATATCATTCATAATCTGTCAATACTTTCACTCAAGTATACACATCATTAAAAATATTTATAAAAACAGGGCTGGAGCCAGGCATGGTGATGCATGACTTTAATCCCAACACTTGGAGGAAGAGGTAGATAGATCTCTGAGTTTGAGGCCAGCCTAGTTTACAAAATGAGTTCCAGAACAGCCAGGACTATACAGAGAAACCCTGTCTTGGAAAAAAGAAAAAAAACAGCAAACAAAACAAAAACAGGGCTGGAGAGATGGCTCAGAAGTTAAAAGCACTGGCTAGGCATGGCTCAATTTCATGTACATACACATGGCAGCTCAGACCATGTGAAACCACAGTTCCAGGGAACCCAAGTCTGTCCTCTGTCCTGCAAGGGCACCAGGGATGCACGTGGCACAAACATACATGCAGGCAAAACACTCACACACATGAAATAAATAATTTTTAAAAAGAAAAAAAATCTTCAAAAATAGGGACTGGAGAGATGGCTCAGAGGTTAAGAGCACTGGCTGCTCTTCCAGAGGTCCTGAGTTCAATTTCCAGCAACCATATGGTGGCTCACAAACATCTGTAATAACATCTGGTGTGCAGGGTTACATGCAGACAGAACACTGTATATATAATAAATAAATAAATCTTAAATATATATATTTATAAAAATAATTTTTTGTAGTGTTGGGGATTGAACACAGGCTCTCACACATACTAGGCAAGTATCTTACTACTGAATGAGGGCTCAGCCTTTGAAAGATATTTCTTTAATCCATTTGTTAACTTTTTGAAATTATTCTAAAGCTACAACTGTGTCTGGAACCAGATTCTTTTGTGATTTTTTTTTTTTGTAAATTTATAAATGGTGGGTGGTACCCAGTATGGTGGAACAGAACACATCTTTAATCCCAGTACTTGGGGAGGCAGAGGCAGACAGAAAAGCCTGATAGGTGAGAGCAATATTCATTAATAACTGAATAGACCTAAGCAGAAAATATGCACACACAGGATTCTGTTTAGGTTAGCTGTGAACAAGTAATACCTTGTGGCCAAAAACACTGAGCTTTAAAGCCAAACATTATCACTAATACTAATACTTCAATTATCACTTAACCACATTAACTTACCATCTTTCTTCCAGCACTGCTGAAAAGAATCAGAAACCAACTCTTGATCATTCTTTTGCCATTTGCTAATAAGATCTTCTATGAATTGACCTTTTTTCCCCTCATTTCCCTGGAGAAGGTCTGTCACATATTCTCGTAGCTCTTCAGCACTCTCAATTGACAAAACATACCTCAGGAGGTAAAGATAAAAGTTATTGAAACAAGAATAGCTTATTCTGTATGACATTCAGAAATCATAACAGGGATGAAGGTACTAAACATCATTCATCATGGCTGAGGGTAGCTTAATCATACAGAACTTGCCTAGCACACATGAGGTTTTGGGTTCAATTCCAGCACTACTCCAGAAACACAAACAAACGAAAAGCATTCATTAATTTATTAAGAGTGTTTACTCTGAGCCATGTACTATGCTAGGTACTAAGCATATAAATTTGATAAGGACAAAGAACCTGATTGTTTCTCAGTATTTTACGAAATTTGCGTGGCTAGAGGAATAGCTCAGCAGTTAAGAGTACTTGCTACTCTTGCAGAAAACATAAGTTCAGTCTCCAGCACCTATATGGCAGCTCACAACCACCCATAACTCCAATTCCAGAAGATCCAACATCTTCTTCTAAGCTCTGTGGGCATCAGGAATAAACACAGCGCACATACCTTCGAAGGCAAAGCACTCACACACGTAAAATAAATCTATCTTTAAAAAAAGAAGGAATTGGGGCTGGAGAGATGGCTCAGAGGTTAAGAGCACTGATTGTTCTTCCAAAGATCCTGAGTTCAATTCCCAGCAACCACATGGTGGCTCACAACCATCCGTTATGAGATCTGGTTCCCTCGTCTGGTGTGCAGATATACATGGAAACAGAATGTTGTATACATAATAAATAAAATCTTTAAAAAAAAAAAAAAGAAGGAATTATCCCAGCATGGGATAGCACATGCACTAGAAACAGGGGTGTTAAAACTGCAGCCTATGGGATGATGCACTCCAGGACAGCTATGAATGTAGCTCAACATAAAAGTCCCCCCCCCACCTTTCGGGGACTATCTATCTATTCTAACTATCACATGATTCTAAAGCATAAACTTTGTATATGACACTAGAAGGTTAAATATGGGATGATGAGACAGCTTAGCAAGTAGAGGTGCTTGTCACCAAGCCTAATGACCTGAGTTTGGTGGACCTAGGTGGTAGAAAAAGAGAGTCAACTCCCACAAGTTGTCCTCTGACCTCACAAGTGTCCACAAATGTGTATACACATGCATAAATAAATGTCATTTTAATTTAATTTGTTTCTGTTTTTGTTTTTGAGACAGGGTATCTCTGTGGTTTTGGAAGCTGTTCTGGAACTAGCTCTTGTATACTAGGCTGGTCTCATACCAGGCTGGTCTCAAACTCACAGAGATCCACCTGCCTCTGCCTCCGAGTGCTGGGACTAAAGGTGTGCGCCACCACCGCCCAGCCATTTTAATATTCTTAACAGGTTGAATATACTTATTAGATTCTTCCAGTGTGATAGTAGTTCAGTTATAATCTAAAAAAAAAAAAAACAAAAACAAAATAAAATAAAACATGTGCATTCATACTTCATTGAGAATATTTTCTAATCAACAGATTTAATTTTGTTAGGCTGGTTTCATTGTTGTGCTGTGGATGGAACGTGGGGCCTTGCACATATCAGATAAGCTCTTTATCACTGAGCTACATTGCAGTTATCAGAGTTAACCAAAAGTAAAAATTAAAGGAGTTGGAGAGACGCATCACTTAAAGATCTTCCAAAGCACCTGGGTTCCCAGCATCTGAAACTGGTGACCCAGGTGACCTGATGCCCTCTTGTGGTCTATGAGAGGACTACACACATGGTACATAGACATATGCAGGCAAACACCATTCACATAAAAAATAAAAATAAGCCTTTTTTCTCTTTAGCCGGCTGAAGGCAGCTCTACTGGAGTCACCCACAAAAGTTCAGTCAGGGCTCTCGCTCCTGCCGCATCTGCTCTAACCGCCACAGTCTGATCCGGAAATATGGGCTGAACATGGTCAGTGTTTCCGTCAGTACGAGAAGGACACAGGCTTCATTAAGTTGGACTAAGCAACCCTGAATGGATTATTCAAGACTGTCTACCCAGCGAAACAGATCATGCTAGTCTTTGTACATAAAGAATTTAAAAAAAAATGGAGACCTTCAAAAAATAATATAAAAATAAAAGTTTAAAACATTAAGAAATTTAAAGAGACAATGCCTAATGTAGTGGTCTATACCTTTAACCCCAGCACTTGGGAGGCAGAGGCACATGGATCTCTGTGAGTTTATGGCCAGCCTGGTCTACACAGTGAGTTCCAGGGCAGCCAGGGCTACACAGAGAATCCTTGTCTCAAAAAAACACAAACAAAAATTACACTAAAAAAGCTAGAAAGTTACGCTGTAAAGTGTTGGAACAAGCCTTTAATCCCAGAACTCAAGAGGCAGTGGCAGGTGGATCTCAGTGATGTTGAGGCCAGCCTGGTTTACAGAACAAGCTCCAGGACAGCCAGGGCTACATGGAGAAACCCTGTCATGAAAAAACAACAAAAATTCGTTTAATATATAGGACACATATCAAATTATTTGCGTTCTTACAACATTCCATCTGTGTTATTCTCAATTAAATGTCAAACAGAGCACAGAAACTGCTTTCATCCTGACATAATAGCGTGTTGCCAACTAGTAAACACATAATAATTACTTCAAAGAATACTATAGAGTGCTTAGCTTGAGTGTTTCTGATCAGCATGCTTCTTGTCTAACTTATGATATCTTTAAAATGTAAGCAAGTGTTAAACCATACTTACAGTGTCAACTTTAAAACAGCCAGGCTATCTTAACTCTTGTTTAAAAAAACAAATCTATTTTCTCCCAAACTCAGAAAACTGACTGTATTTCTTATAATTTTGGAATAGCAATTTTGTTTTCAGCAACAAAGAGTCAAATTAAGGAAAAGTCTTAGTTTTTGTTTTTTGGGTTTTTGTTTTGTTTTGTTTTGTTTTCCGAGACAGAGTCTCTCTGTGTAGCTTTGGAGCCTATCCTGGCACTAGCTCTGGAGACTACGCTGGCCTCACAGATCTCTGGAACTCACAGAGATCAGCCTGCCTCTGCCTCCTGAATGCTGGGATTAAAAGTGTGTGCCACCAACGCCCGGCTTTCTTTTGTTTTTTAATCCAGTTTTTATAATCTTCCCCTCAACATGAACATGAATACTTTGAAGCCCGACTTGTGCTAATTTAGTTTCTAAGGTGAGAGGCATCTTTCCCAAGTCTCAAATCATAATCCATATCCTTTATTGAATAGTTAATCCACTACTGAAAAGTTTATTCTGTGCTCCCAGAAGATCCTCAACTTCTTCACATCGCAGAACTCGTCAACACAGTAAACCCAATTTGTCTATGTCATCCTGGTTGCCCTAGAGACTAATATATAGCAACAGTGCAACAAATTAAGTTAGTTATTTCCAGCAAACATTAAATAATCGTCATCTGTTTTGTAAGAATTTTAAAACACTAAGAGCAAGCTCTAGTAATAATTCATTTTCTAAGTAAGGAGGGGCTTACAAAAGGGGTAAATTAATTTGCTGAAGCTTCCAAAACTAATTATGTGGCAAGAGAAAACCGAAGCTGTGACTCTGCATCGGGAACTATCTATACTGTCCCATGTCATCCCCGTGTAAATTCTGGGTCCTGCTTGATACAAACTACAACGTTCAGAATAAGCAATTTCTAGAAAGCCAGTATCGACTTGTTCACTCTCCACAATCTGTAAGCAAACCTGTTCTCGGGACAGTCTTGCAGGTCTAATCATTACAATGTTACACTTTCCTAAGAAAGTGAGTGGAGTCTGACATACCTATCTAGGGGATAAACTGAAAAAGTGGAGGCCAAAATTTAAACACGAAAGTTCCTCTGCAGCCCCTTTTATCATATTTCTTATCAACTTTTTAGTCCTCCCGGCTTTCCTGTTCGCCCTACCAGGTCGTATCTCAGAGCTGCCTCCCGCCCCGGCCCTGGAACCCATCTTACTGTATGATTTCCTCGCTGACATCCAGGGAGAAAGTTTTCCGCAACTGCTGTGTGCACCAGTGTACTAGCCGCTCCCGGGCCGACGCCCCAGCCACCGCCATCTTTCCCAACCGGAACCAGCTGGGCTGCAAAAGCTGTTCGTCCTGCGCCGGACTAGTTCCCTTCGCTACGGCGACCTCGTAGACTAGGGTTCCGCAAGCTTGCACCGCCCCGCTAGGTCGCACCCCCTTTGAGTTTGGTCCCGCCCACTTGGGCCGCCTCAGGCTTCTCTCAGCTTCCGGGTCTGTGTACACGTGTGTGGGGGCTCCGTGTTTGAGTGTATCTTCGACGTAGAGGTGTAACTCCAGAAAGGACTTTGACAATTGTGCTAAGACAATATACGCACCTGCAGAAGAGCTGTAGTAAGAATAAAACAAAGTAGGACCCCGAAGTCTGGGTACAGCTTTTAAATTTAGTCTGGTTCCAATGGTAGAACATTTAAAGACATCTCTAGTCAGGAGAATAACAAACCTAAATCCTACTTGTGGTGCGAAGTGAACTCAAAGTCAGTCTTTGTAACTTAGCGAGGGCCTGTCTCAAAATAAAAAAGAGGTTGGAGGGAGACTGGGCATGAAGCTCACTGACAATCAAAGTAAAACACAAACTCCAGCCCTTGCGAGCTGTTTGTAAGCACTGGAGTAGTTTTTGCTCTGATGATGGTGGTGCTTAATTTCAGTGCCATCTGTAACTGAGACTAGAATCACATTGTTATACCACACGAAGGCTAACAACCACCTGCAAATCCAGTTCCAGTGACTCCTACTCTCTGTTCTGGCCTCCACAGACACCAGGCTTGCATGCAGTGCACATACATACATGCAGGCACTCACACATACACGTTAAAAAAAAAAAAAAACACAAAAATAAATTACATTAACTGGGTATGGTGGCACATGCTCTTAATCTTAGCACTGCAGGAGGCAGAGGTAGGTGAACCTTTGTGAGTTCAAGGCCAGGCCATCCAGGATTACTAGTGAGACCCTGTCTTAAAAAGTTATCATATTGGGGCTCAGCGATTAAGAGCATGCACTGGCTGCTCTTTCAGAGGTCCTAAGTTCATTTCCCAGAACCCATACAACTTTCTATGCCACAGAATCTATGGGATCTGATGCTTTCTTCTGATCTGAAGGTGTACATGCAAATAAAAAGTCAATATATATAAAATAAATAAATTTTCCAAAAAAATCTTTTTTTGTGTGTTTCTCCCTGTGTATATATGTAGGTGGGCTACCACAAATGCACAATGCACATGTGACAGTCAGAGGACAACATGTGGGAGTGAGTTCTAACCTTCTGCCCTACAGGTCCTTAGCTGTTACCTTCTAAACTATTTTGCTGGCCCACCACCAGCTTTTTTTGTTTGTTTTTGTTTTTGTTTTTTTGGTTTTTGAGACAGGGTTTCTCTGTGTAGCTTTGGAGCCTATCCTGGCACTCGCTCTGGAGACCAGGCTGGCCTCGAACTCACAGAGACCTGCCTGCCTCTGCCTCCCCAAGTGCTGGGATTAAAGGCGTGTGCCACCAATGCCCGGCCCACCACCAGCTTTTTCAAAAAAGGAAAATGCAGCCAGTGTTCATTAATGATGAGAATAAGTTCTATCTTTTCATGAAAATCTAATGTATTCATTATTAATTTTAGTGTATTCAAATAATCTGCCTTTTTCTATATTTATCCATTCCCACAGCTTAGTAGCTCAGTACTTAACATATGCAAGGCCATGAGTCACATCTCCAGCAGGAAGGTATAACTTTAGACAGAAATCCCATTAATATATATTCCCAGCCCCCTAAGTAGCCATTTTAATTAAACATTTGGTGTCATCCTTTTTTGTGTTTTTCTCTAACATGCATCCCTCATCAACATTGTTGGTGTTAAAAGACAAACACAAAACAACCACAACTACAATAATATGTAGATTGCCTTTATGTACATTTGACATTTTCTCTAGCTATTTGCTTGAAATGCAAGAGAAAACAATCTCTCCTCTCTCGGTCCTTTCTCTACAGGACTCTGGAATGTGAGTTCAACTAAGCAATTTAGACCTGAGTGGAAGGCCTTTAACTGAAAAGAAAACAATGCAACTTAAGAACCAATGTGCATTTTCATGAGGCTCAATGACAATAAAGGAATGCTTGTTGATTGCTTTGTTTATTTTTCTGGTGAGAATTTGGCTGTAATCTAACACTCCAGGGTTAAGATAAGCCACTATGCTAATATTATGATGTTATTCAATGACTGCCTAAACCCTTTCATCATTTTCATTTTTTAGTGATTTATTTTTATTTTATGTGCATTAGCATTTTGCCCTCTTGTATGTCTCTTTCTCCCCGCTCCCCTTCCCCTTCCTTTTCTTGTCTTGTGGTCTATCCCCGACTGACAAGGAACTCACTCTCTGCCTGTTTCTGCCTTCTCAGGACTGAGATTACAAGGTGCACTTGTCCTGGCTTTGAAATCTTTAGGTTGTATAACACAATGAATTGTTGATTTGGTTAAGGTCCTGAGTAGGTTTTGTTGCTGTTCAAGCCTAATTCACTGGAGAGAAGTAGCTTTGTACTTAACACTTTAAAGGTTGTCTTTCAAACAAGCATTAATGGAAAGCATCCTGCAGCAAGCACAAATAATGGTCTTGTTCCATGCATGGCATTAAGAACAAATACAAATTCTTAAAAATAGTGTAATTTCTGAAGCATAGGGTCAGAAAATATTTATGATCTTTTTAATGTAGCTTTATTCTCATGTAGGTTGGAACTGTAGCCTTTTTACATTTGATAAATTTGTAGCTCTGTAACCATGTTTATTTATTTATTTTTATATGTGTATAAAAATATTTGTCCAATTTTTTAGTCTTATGTGATCTGAAACTTTTTAAAAATACTGTTAAAAAATAAAAAACAAGTTGCATTTTCCTTTCTCCCATCACAGAAAGTTATTTTAAAACACTGCAAAGTTCACTCTTACGATATTAAACTTTAGCTTTGATTTGCATCGATAAGTACACTTAATTTTAATTTTCACTTTCAGGGTTTAATCACCATGGATTTAACTTTGTGGTAACTTTTGAAGAGCAATTCCTATCTTTACTAGATTTTATCTTATAAGTCAACGCATTTGGCTAGTTCACAGCCTACCTCAGTGCCCACATTTGGCACACCCCTGGAACATCCTGGCACCGCCCACCAGGAGTGGGTACGAATCACGACCACTGGGGCTGATGGACTGGCCAGCAAAGCCTGGTCTCCTGGCTGTCATCCGCTGGATGCTGCCAATTGGTTCGGGGTGAAGGCGCGGAACCAATAAGAGCCACGATTCTCAAGAGCTTGGAGCGCGCGGGAAAGAGGCCCATTTAAACTGTGGCGGGAACGTCATTTTCGTTTTTTTGTCCAGTTAAGACATCCGCAGCTAGGGAGTCGGTGCGAGTTGTCTCTTCCTGTGTGAACATGGTGCGGACCAAAGCAGACTACGTTCCGGGAGCCTACAGAAAAGGTGAAGGGATGCAGCGGGGGGTCAGGAGTTCCCCAGGCAGCCTGTCCCTGGGATGGAGACACCCGAGGCTGCCCCCGATCGAGTCCAGCTAGGAGGCAGGCGCCAGGTCCTCACCTCGAGGAGCTGCGGAGACTGGGCAAGGTCGTTCTGCTGCTGTGCATCACCCTACTCTACGCCAGGCTGGGACTGTAGAACAAGGCTCGGGGGTCCGAGCTCTCCAGCCTCTTCTGAATGCCCCCCTTTACCTCTCTTTGCAGTGGTGGTTTCTCGAGCCCCCAGGAAGGTGCTTGGCTCCTCCACCTTTGTCACAAACTCTTCATCGTGTTCGTCGAGAAAAGGTAGGAAGGGTCCTGGAAGCCTGGGAAATAAAAGAAAACCCCTGAAAGGAGATCAGGCTTGACACAGCAGTCCTCAACCGTGAGGCCCCGACCCACAGTAGATTTATTTAGTTTATTTTTATTTGTATTTAGTTTCCTTCCTCTGGAATTTGTTTCTTTTGACTTCTTCACTCCTAAATTCCTTCCTTGCCCTCTAAGGAGGCCTTGGTCTTTCAGCATGCTTGGTTAGGGGTATAAGGGTCTCATGGAAAACTCTCAAGTTAATTTTTAAATGTATTTTTCTTTGTTGAATGGTATTTTAATTTTTTCTGAATATTAACAGTTACTATTTTCTTGGAGGCTACTTAAGTGCCTCCTCATTAGATTTAGAGTGATGGTTGACAGTACTACCACATTTTTTTGTAGGTGTGGGGTGTGTGTTTGTGTTTGCTTGCCTGTCTGTCTATCCACTGTGCATGAAATCTCTGGGAATTGAACCCTGGACCTTACTGTACCACTGAACTACATCTTCAATACAACTGTCTTTCTGCATGTGGTTGGGCTTCTCCCCCCCTTCTCTTCCCGCCCTTCCTCTCTTACTTTCTCTTCTTTTCTCCCTTCTTCCCTCCCTCTTCCTTCTCCCAAAGTAGCCCAGGCTGTCCTCAAAATTTCTATATACAGAGAATAACCTGGAACTCCAGATCCTTCAGCCCTCTTTCTGATCCTTTTGCCTCTGCCTCCCCAGTACTGGTATACATGCATGTGCCATGGATGCCAGGTTTATTTTGTACTGGGGATCAAACTCAGGGTTTTGTGCATGCTAGCCAACTCTACTAATGGGGCCACATTCACACCCTGCTCCCCCTCTTCTCCCTCTCCCTCTCCCTTCTGATTGCTAGGATGTACTACCACACACTGCTTTATTTTTTTTTGAGATGGGATCCTCAGTATGTTGCCCAGGCCACCATTAAAGTACTCCTGCTTTTAGCCTTCTGAGTAGGTAGATCACAGGAGTTAGCCATCGTATCTTATAATTCATGGTTTTTATGCCAACACCCCCACCCCACACCATTATTTAAGATACTGCATTTAGCCAGACTGGCTTTGATTCTCTTCTGCCTCAGTCTCTGTAGTGCTAGGATTACAGGCATGTACAATACCATACTCAGCCCTGAATTTCACCAAGTCTAAAAATTTCATTAGAAAATATTTACTATTTCCACCTTTTCAGACAATACAGTAATAGACAAATTTTTGAGAGTAGATAAACTTATTCAGAATATCTTATATTTTGTACAACTAGAGAAAATTCTATCAAGGCCACCTCCTGTTGTCTGGCCCACTGCTCAATCACTAGAGCTAATTGAATAGGTCCTTAATATGTGTTTAACAGCCTAGAAAAGTGATGCACATCTCTCTAAATGCTTTGGAGGCTGAGGCAGGAGGACTACTGTATATTCAAAGCTAGCCTGGGCTATCAAGGGAGTATCAGGTATGCCTATCAATATGCTGTCTCACAAAAATAATCAACAAAACAAGAAGTGGCTTTGTGCAGTGGCACATGCTTGTAGCCTTGGCATTTGAGAAGTAGAGGTAGGAGGATTAGGAATTCAAAGCCAGCATCAGCTAAAGAGTAAACATGAAGCCAGCCTGGGTTATGTGAAATACTGACTCACCCCACTCTGCCAATAAAATAAGAATAGTCATAGAGTTGTATTTTTAATGCCCAAACTATGAAATTGTTGTATTTACATTCCAAAATATTTTTATTACATATGTTTACTGTCTGTGTTCATGTTTGTGTTCTTATATGAATAGATTTGCACACTATTACACACATGGAACTCAGAGGGCAATTTCTGGAAATCAGTTCTCTGCAGTCCAAACTCTAGTATTCTGAAAGAGCAACAGTGTCTTTACCACTGAGCATCACTCCAGCCTTCGTTTTCTAATTTAAGATGGATGTTATTTTATCTAATACCTCTGAGAGTCTGATATGAAAGAAAGGCAATTATATTTGTTTTTACTTAGTTCTGTTTATTTTATAGCTGAAAATAAATATGCAGGAGGGAATCCAGTTTGTGTGCGCCCAACTCCAAAGTGGCAAAAAGGCATTGGAGAATTCTTCAGGCTGTCCCCTAAAGACTCTGAAAAAGAGAACCATGTTCCTGAAGAAGCAGGGTGCAGTGGCTTAGGAACAGCGAAGAGAAAGTAAGTGTCTATGTATGGAAGACAAAGAAAACATCCCCAAAGTAAGAGACACACATGATAGTGAGTAATTTTAAAAGTTTCTCTTCATGCGAATAAGAAAATGAAAACTATGTTTTTTTAAAAAATATTTATTATTGGGGGCTGGAGAGATGGCTCAGAGGTTAAGAGCACTGACTGCTCTTCCAGAGGTCCTGAGTTCAATTCCCAGCAACCACATGGTGGCTCACAACCATCCGTTATGAGATCTGGTGCCCTCTTCTGGTGTGCAGATATACATGGAAGCAGAATGTTGTATACATAATAAATAAATAAAATCTTTAAAAAAAAATATTTATTATTATGTATACAGTGTTCTGTCTGCATGTATGCCTGCATGCCAGAGGGCACCAGATCTCATTACAGATGGTTGTGAGCCACCATGTGGTTGCTGAGAATTGAACTCAGGACCTTTGGAAGACCAGCAAGTGCCCTTAGCCACTAAGCCATCTCTCCAGCCTGAAAACTATGCTTTAACTTCTAATAATTTATCACTCTAAAATTTCAAATCTTTCAAGAATTAATTTTTACTTACTCTAAAGACACTGGATTCCTATTTATTATTCCTCTAACTTTTACAGTTTTATTTTCGCTTTGTTTGTATTTTTTGTTGTGTTGTTTGTTTTTTTATTTTTTGAGGCAGGGTTTCTCTGTTTAACAGCCCTGGCTGTCCTGAAACTCACTCTGTAGACCAGGCTGGCCTTGAACTCACGGAGATCCACCTGTCTGTGCCTCCAAGTGCTGGTACTAAAAGTATGCACCACCATCACCCAGCTTTTTTTTTTTTTTTTTTTTTTTTTTTTTTTTTTTTTTTTTGGAGACAGTCTCTGTATATAGTCCAGGACACCTACTAAGGGCTGGGATGAGATACATGAGCTACCACACTTTATATTCTGCCTGCTTTCCCTCTCTTCCCTCCTTTTGCTCGATTATGTTTTCCAAAAAGAAATTTCTATGTCAGTTCATCTAGCTTGAATTCCATTTAGCCTTTATGCCCCATAACTACTAATTAAGAACTGAGGGTATGGCTCAGTGTAAGTCTGATACTCAGTGGGCATGCAGTGCTAGGTTTAGTCTCCAGTACCAAAACAATAACACTATGTGTTGAACTTTCACAAGAAATATACAATTAACAGAGAGAATGTAAACAGAAATCAGTCTATAGAAACAACCAATAGTAATACCGTATTTTATTAATTTTTTGATTGTTTGTTTTCTGAAACAGGGCCTCAGTTATGATGCTCTGACTGTCCTGGAATTCACTATGTAAACTAGTCTGGCTCATAGGGAACCATCTGCCATCTGAATGCTGGAATTAAATGTACTACCATGCCAGCTTGTTTTTAAGATTAATGAGAATGCTAGTTATAAATGCTGAGCTAAAATTCTGGATACAAAAGCATAATATTTGGGGCTAGAGAGATAGCTTGGCATTTAATTTAAGAGCATGTACTGCTCTTGCAAAGGATTCAGGTTTGGTTCCCAGCACATTCATGGCAGCTCACAACAGTATGTAACTCCAGTTCCATGTAATCTGATGCCTCTTTTGACCTACTTAGGTCCCTGTAGCATGTGATGTACATACATAGAGTTGGACACAAAAACATGTACCCATAAAATAAATGTATATAAAGATAATTTTTTTAAAAAGTACAATCTGCTTTGCAAAACACATACATAATATAACAAGTACCAATAATTATTTATCTGGGTAAAAACTTATCTCATACTACATACTATCAACTTCTAACAATCAACATCTGTCACTTTAGTAAGAATCACAAAAAAAGTCAGGCATGATGGCCCATGCTTTGAATCCCAGTATTCAGGAGGCTGAGGCAAGTGGATCTCTGTGAGTTCTAAGACAGCCTAGTTTACACAGCGAGTTCCAGGGCTACACAAAGAAATCCTCCATGTCTTAGAAAAAAAAAAAATACAAAAAAGGGGGTGGGATATAGCTTGGTGGAGAAAACTTAGCATGTTTGAGGCATTAGCTCCATTGCTCTGCACCTAAAAAAATTTTTAGGAAAAGAAGTATTTGAGGGATGAAGGGATGGCTCAGAGGTTAAGAGAACCGACTGCTCTTCCAGAGGTCCTGAGTTCATTTCCCAGCAACTACACGGTGGCTCACAACCATCTGTAATGAAATCTGGTACTCTCTTCTGGCCTGTAGGCATACATGTAGGCAGAACACTGTATATATAATAAATAAATCTTTATAAAAGAAAAAAAGTATTTGAATTCTTATAGGTTTATAAGTATTGAAACCAAGGCAGACACCATGGAGGGTATGTGGAGGTCAGAGGACAACTTTCAGGAGTCAGTTCTGTTTCCACCTCTACATGGGTTTCAGGCATTAAATCAGGTGTCCAGATTCAAATGATATGCAAGCATTTTTACCAGCTGAGCCATTTCACTGTCTCCACGTTTTAATTTTTGTTTTTTTGAGACTGGGTCTCACTCTGTAGACGAGGCTCGAGGCTGACTTGGAACTAAAAGATCCACTTACCTCTGGCTCCTGAGTGCTGGGATTAAAGTTGCATGCAACCACTTCTTGCCCACTATCCCCCTTTTAAAAATGTTTTAATTCTAAAAGATAGTATTTTCGAGATTGAGGCCAGCCTGAACCACCTGAGATCCTGTGGTTAAAAAAACAAAACAAAAAAAGGACTTGCATATAGAGAGGGTGTGGCACCATGACACTGTCATTGTGATGTCTTCATGAAAGTAAGACCTGGTTTGTAATTGCCACACCAGCCAAAAGCCTAGAGAACTTCCAGCTCAACAAGGAGCAAGACAGACACTCAGCACTCTGATGCTTGGGGGTGAGAGGATGGCGATCAGACTCTGTTTGGGGCTGTTGCTTCTTGTGGTCCTCCCCATGCAGGTTGAGTCATTTATCCCTTTAACCAGCACAGCAAACCCTACTACCTTCTATGGAACTGATGAACCTGACGACGAATCCTCCAGCAGCTCCCTAAAACCTATAACCAGTCTCCTTGTGGTATTGCTTGCCTTTCTGTGTCTTATCCATTAAGAGCCTCAGACCAGATTACATTCTAAAATTGGACCAAGTGGCACCTGCAAATCCAGTGTTGCAAGGAAAACAACCAAGTCTTCACATCTACTCATCCCACTCACTGGTTTTAGTAACCCAGAAAATCCTGAGAGGCTCAAACTGGACTGCCCTGAAAATCATCTCAAGGGTTAATTAGATGGAGAATGTGAATCTTAAAACTCCTGGAGTTCCACATATGACAATAAAGAGAAAGACAAAGGCTGAACATTGGTTAATGGTTTCATTAAATGTGGTTTATGGTTGGGTGATAGTGGCATACACCTTTAGTCCCAGAACTCAGGAGGCAGGAGGATCTCTGTGAGTTTGAGGGCAGTCTGGCCTACAAATCGAGTTCCAGGACAGGCCCTGAAGCTACAGAGAAACTCTGTCTCAAAAAAAAAAAAATGTGGATTATGAAATATGGATCGCCAGGTGGTGGTGGCACACTCCTTTAGTCCCAGCACTCCGGAGGCAGAGGCAGGCAGATCTTTGTGAGTTCGAGACCAGCCTGGTCTATAAGAACTAGTTCCAGGACAGCCTCCAAAGCCACAGAGAAACCCTGTCTCAAAAAAGGGGGAGAGAGAGAGAGAGAGAGGATCATTAAAAGTCCACATAGAAAGTGTGCAGTGTGGAATGGAGATTCAGTGTTCTTTATGGTTCACTAAACATAAAGGCCTGTAAAGTAATTAGGAAATATGAAAAGATTTCAGATTTTACTTTGGAAGGAAGTACAAGTAAATTCTCTTCTCTGCCATTCTCTGTGCTAGAAAATTGAAATCTGGGATTTGTAAGCATTAGGCAAACTCTACCACTGTGCTATAGTCATTTAACTCTGTGTCTTCCTCTCTTTCTTTCTCTCTGTTTTTTAAGACAAGGTTTCTCTCTGTAGCCCTGGCTGACCTGGAACTTGCTCTGTAGACCAGGCTGGCCCAAAATTCAGAGATCCTTTTGCCTTTGCCTCCTGAGTGCTGGGATTGAAGGCCTGTGCCACCAATGCCCAGCTCTTGGGGTTTTTTGTTTGTTTGTTTGTTTGTTGTTTTTTGGTTTTTTGAGACAGGGTTTTTCTGTGACTTTGGAGGCTGTCCTGGAACTAGCTCTTGTAGACCAGGCTGGTCTCGATCTCACAGAGATCCACCTGCCTCTGCCTCCCGGGTGCTGGGATTAAAGGTATGCGCCACCAATGCCCGGCCTCTCGCTCTTTCTTTGCACTTTTGTTGTTGTTGTTTTGTTTTGTTTTGTTTTGTTTTTGAGATGGTCTCACTCTGCAACCGAGGCCGGCCTTGAACAAATGTCAACTCTCCTACCTTAACCTCTCTGCCTCTCTGGTTTGGGGATTAGAAATGTAAGCCAACATACTTTGCTACATTTAGCTTTTTGTATGGTAATTGACACTGGGCAATAATGGGTTTGAATCTACTTCCTAAGTAATCTCCCTCTATCTGGTAACCCAGACTGCTTTTTGTACTCTATCTTCCTGTCCTGACCTCCATAAAGAAGAGATTATAGCTATGCACTAGGCCTGGAGATACACTTCAGTGACAGAAGGCCCTGGATTCAAGCACTTAACACTGCAAAAAGATAATGCCTTCGATAGGCATTTTACACCATGCTCAACTAGTAATTTTTTAAAAGATTTATTTTGATTTATGCATATATATAAGTGCCTATGTGAGTTTATGTATACCTCATATGTGCAGGTACTTATAAAGGTCAGAGGGCATGGATCCCCTGAAACTAGAGCTATAGATGGTTGTAAGCAACCTGACATTGGTGCTGAGAACTGAACTGTGTCTTCTGTAAGGACAGTAAGTGCTCTTGGCTACTGAAGCATCTCTATCCCACAGCTCATTCTTACATATATACTTAAAAGGTACAGAGGTCAGTTTGGGCTACCTGAGACACTGTCTCTAAATAAATAAAAATAAAACAAAAGTGACTTTCCATCACATGGAGAGAAATTGCATAGTATCATAAATGAATTTAATCTGTAGTATAATAAATAGCCAGACATGGTGACACATACCTCAGTTACAGAGGTTGAGACAAATCATGAGTTCAAAGCCATCCTAGAGTTCATAATGAGACTGTCTCAAAAAACCAAAAGCCAAGCCGGGTATTGGTGGCGCACGCCTTTAATCCCAGCACTCGGGAGGCAGAGGCAAATGGATCTCTGTGAGTTCGAGACCAGCCTGGTCTACAAGAGCTAGTTCCAGGACAGCCTCCAAAGCCACAGAGAAACTCTGTCTCGAAAAACCAAACAAACAAACAAAAAAACCAAAAGCCAGGAATAGGAATATAGCTTTGTGGTGGAATACTTGTCTAGCATATGTCCCTGGATTCAGTTCAGAACAACCAAACAAGAAAACTCAAAACAACAAAAACTAGACTCTAAAGGTTGACAATATTTTTAGGCCACTTTTGTAGATCTGCCACTGTTAGGAAAATTGTGATTATCCCTTTATTGAAACAGTAAACATATCAGAAGGAATATGAACTTGTGAAGTCAGTCTTATTTTTACCCCAAACCTGGGCAAACTCCTTTTGCATGTAGAACTATTTGCATTAATGTTTTTCCCTTCTTAGTCATTTTCTAAAAGTTACATTTAATGTGAAAGAGTGTGTGTGTGTGTGTGTGTGTAATCGAGCATGTGCCATTGCACATGTCTACATGTATGGCAGCCAGAGGACATTCTGCAGTTGTTCGTTCTCCTTCTACGATTGAACTCAGGCCATCAGGCTTGGTGACAAGCACCTTTACCTGCTGAGCCATCTTCTTGGCCTTCTTTTCTAGTCTTTAACTTCAGTCACAGTGGCTTTGTATTTTCTTTTTCTTTCATTTCTCTAAAACTTTTTTTTTTTTTTTTTTTTAGTTATACATCCAAGGCAGTGGGTTTTATTTAACATTTTAAAACTTTCTAAGCCAGGCAGTGGTGGTACACATCTTTAATCCCAGCACTAAGGAGGCAGAGACAGGTAATTTCTGTGAGTTTGAGACCAGCCTGGTCTACAGACAGATCCAGGACAACCAGTGCTATACAACACAATGAAACCCTGTCTCAAAACAAAAACAAAAACAAAAAACAAACAAAAAAACCAAAACACCCTCCACACACACACAAAAAAAACTTTATTATTAGTGTGTGTGTGTGTGTGTGTGTGTGTGTGTGTGTGTGTGTGTCTGCTTTTGCCACAGTGCACCCATCTTTGGAGGCTAGAGAACAATTTCCAGCAGTTGGTTCTCTCCTTCGTACCATTGGATCCAGAGATCACACTTGGGTTGTCATTTAGGTGGCAAGTACCTTAACCACTGAGACATCCCAATGGCCCCATTTTCATTTTCACACCATCCTGCTTCATTCCTATCTGTCTCCCTGTACTGACTTGCCTCTTTCTTGCTTCTGAAGTTCATTACATCTATTTATCTTGTTTCTTCCTCCACTCCCACACCTTGCCTTTATATCTCATAGTCCCTTTTCTATGTTGATATTCTTCCTACACATATGTAAGTACAAGTATATATAAATTTAAATATAAATTCTGTGTATGAAAGAAAATATTCAATATTTGTCTTTCAAAGTCTTGGTTATTGAACATTACATGATGAACTCTAGTTTAATCCATTTTTTGGAAATGATAATTTTTTTAAAAAGACTTTATTAAAAGTAAAAATTTAAATATTAAAAAATTAAAAATTGCCAGGCATTGGTGGTGCACGCCTTTAATCCAGCACTCGTGAGGCAGAGGCAGGTGGATCTCTGTGAGTTCGAGGCCAGCCTGGGTCTCCAGATCCCAGGATAGGCTCGAAAGCTACACAGAGAAACACTGTCTGGAAAAAAAAAATTAAAATTTTATTTATGCGTGTATGTGCATGTGTATAGGTGTCCACAGAGACTGGAATGGGACATTGGGTATTCTGGAGCTGTATTACAAGTAAATTTTCTTTATTCATTCATCTATTGTTACTGCTGTATGCTAGTTCATATCTTGGCTGTTGTGATCAGTATAGCAAGCATCTGCTTAGATGTTGTGTGTGTATATCTGTGTGTGTGTGTACAAGCACAGGTATACATTTGTACATGTGGAGGAGGCCATAGGTTGACACTGTCTTCCTTTTTTTTTTTTTTTTTTTTTTCTTGAGACAGGCTTTCTCTGTGTAGTCCTAGTGGTCCTGGAACTTACTCTGTAGACTATGCTAGTCTTGAACTCAGATCTGCCTGCCTCTGTCTCCCAGTTGCTGGGATAAAAGGCATGCACCACCATTCAAGCCTGGTTTCAAATGACCTTTTTAATCACTCTGTGCCTTAGTTTTCTTTTCTTTTTTTTTTTTTTTTTTTTGAGACAGGGTTTCTCTGTGAAGCTTTGGACCTGTCCTGCAACTCCCTCTGTAGACCAGGCTGGCTTCAAATTCACCGATATCCACCTGCCTCTGCCTTCCAAGTACTGGGTTTAAAGGCATGTGCAACCACTCCAAAGCATGAATCTTTCTATGTACCTCAAGCTGTCCCAGAACTCACTATGCAATCCAACTAGGACTTGGAATTTTACTTAATTTATTTATTCATTTATTTATTTTTTGTTTTCTTTTATTTTTCGAGAAAGGGTTTCTCTGTGTAGCCTATCCTGGCACTCGCTCTGTAGGCCAGGCTGGCCTCGAACTCACAGAGAGATCTGCCTGCCTCTGCCTCCCGAGTGCTGGGATTAAAGGTGTGTGCCACCAACACCTGGAAGTACTTGGAATTTGCAACAGTCTTCGTGCTTCAGCCTCCCAGTTCGGGAGTTACACACTGAGATATGGACTTCTATTTTTTATTACTTTATAATATGTATTTCATTTTCAAGTGTGTGGGTGTATGCAATTGTGTGTGAGGCTACGTGTAAGGCCCAAAGAAGCTGGGAGTTCCAGGAAGTTGTGAGCTGCCTGATGTATGTCCTAGAAACTAAACTGTTGTTCTCTTTAAGAATGGATGAGTCATCTCTCTATTTTGTTTCTTGTTTTGTTGAGACAGGGTCTTTCCACATAGTTCTGGCTGATTTGGTATTCAGACCAGAGTAGCCTCATCCTCAATATTTTTTTTTTTTTTGTAATTCTTCTGCCTCAGATTCCCTAGGTGCTGGGAGTTACAGACACACACCGCCTACCTGGCTGAGATGCTCCTTTTAAATAAAACTCACATCATGTCCTAAATGAAAAATGCTGATTTCATGAAACAACAGGGAATAGTATTAAAAATTTGTTGTACTAGTTCTTGAAATTTGTTTACAATTACTAATTATTGGAGTTTAATTTTCTCTCATTTCTAGTTACGTGAACAGACCTACTTCATTATTAATGTTCTGATTTTATAAACAGTTGATACTTGAGTGATTTAATTTCTCTTCTTCACAGACCATGTCCTTTGCAACCTGATCACACAGATGAAGAAAATGCATAGAACTATCTGAACAATGTCTTCAGTTTACTTAGGTATACTGGGATGCAAATTTGGATAGATGTGTTTGTTCAATTGGCTTGTTGAATAGGCATTTAGTTAAGGGGGGCACTAAAATTTAGCCATTCAAAAGCAACTGGCTATAAAGGGGAGAATTTTTATAATCTGTAAATTATAATTGCAAACTTGAATTTATAATGTCATATGATATGTTGCTTCTATTACCTGTTAAACTTCTAGATAAAATGAACATTGCATGATGTTCTAATTACTAATCTACTGTCTTTGAGATTTGCTTAGATCTTTGTTCTGATGCCATTTTATGGGAACTTGATTATTGAAATAGTGTCATTGTTAGGGCCTGTTTGCTTTAAAAAGTTGACTTAGTCTTGTTCACATTAAAAAAATCAATATTAATTAAATTTAATCTCTTGTCATTTTTCAAGATGAGGGGGCAAAGAAAAAATGCTGAAAAAGCTAGTTGTATATTTTTTAAAGAAAAGTTAGCTGGGTGTAGTGGTACACACCTTTAATCCCAGTATTCGGAAGGCAGAGGCAGCCCGTTTCTTTGAGTTGGAGTCTAGCCTGGTCTACAGATGGAGTTCCAGGACAGCCAGGGCAGTTGTACAAAGAAACCCTGTCTCAAAAAAAGAAAGAAAGAAAATATGAATAGAATCAGGAACAGAGATTCCATAGATATATTAAAAATAATTTTTCTTGGGTATACATTTAGTTTAGGATTATTAAATATTACCTTTTTGCATATATATACATATATATATATATATATATATATATATATATATATATATATTCCTCTCACCATCCTCCCAACACAGAGTTTCTCTGTGTAGTTCTGGCTGTCCTGGAACTCAATCTGTAGACCAGGCTGGCCTTGAACTAGAGATCTACTTGCTTCTGCCTCCTGAGTGCTTGTATTAAAGGCTTGTGCTACATGCCTGGTTTTTGTTTATATTTTTAAAGTTAGAAATTAAAAATTTGAAAAATCATGCTATAAATCAAGTTTTATGTCTCAAGTCCTTAGAAATTTCCCTTCATTTCTCAAGATGACTTGAGAACATGAAGAGATAGGTATACTAATAATTGTTTTGAGGCAGGGTCTCATTATCTAGCCCATAAGTAGCCAGAACTCAATATGTAGAACAAGCTAGCCTTGAACTCACAGAGGTCTGTCTGTCTCTGTCTTCCAACTGCTGGGATTAAAGGTATGTACCACTATGTTAACTGATATACCTGACTTTCTCATTGTGTTTTGTTTACTGACCACTATCAATTTTCAAAACTAACAATGTTTTTAGCACCCATGTTTTTGTGAAACTTATTTAAAATAAATATTCAGTTTTATAGTACTGCATCCATTTGTGTTTCCTACCATCTGTACTATTTCATCTCCAAATCAAATAAATGTATTGTTTCATTTTAAAAAATCTATTTACATATCCTTTGAGGCCAGCTGAAAGTAGATTTTTCTTTTATGCTTTTTTTTTTTTTTTTTTTTTTTTTTTTGAGACAGGGTTTCTCTGTGGCTTTGGAAGATGTCCTGGAACTAGCTCTTGTAGACCAGGCTGGCTTCGAACTCAGAGATCCCCCTGCTTCTGCCTTTCGAGTGCTGGGATTAAAGGTGTGTGCCACCAATGCCCGGCTCTTTATGCTTTAGACATTAAGCAGAACCTCTTTTAATCCCAAGTACTTTGAACATTATGTTTTTTGTTTCTTCTTTTGTTTGTGGTTTTGACTTTTTAAATAAAGATTTATTTTTATTTTGTGTATATGAATGTTTTGCTTGCATGTATATATATGGACTGTGTGTGTGTGTCTGGTGCCAGAAGAGAGCCTCATTTCTCCTGGACCTGGAGTTAAGAGACAGTTATTAAATTGTCAGGTGGGGGCTGGGAACTGAATCTGGGTCCTCTGCAAAAGTAGCAAGTACTTTTAACTACTGAGCCATCTCTCTATCCCGTGTTTTAGTTTCTTTAGAGGGTCTCACCAAAGCTCAGGTTGAGCTGAAATTTTCTATGTAGCCCAGGCTGGTCTTGACCTTGAGGCAGTCATCAGTTTTCCAAGTACTGGGATTACAGATATTTGCTAACATTAAAGGGTAAGTTTGTTTTTTGTTGTTGATGTTTGTTTTATATTTATTTATTTATATTTTTTGAGACAGGGTTTCTCTGTGTAGTTCTGGATGTCCTAGAACTCATTTTGTAGATTAGACTAGTCTCAAATTCAAAAGATTCACCTGCCTCTGCCTCTGCCTCCTGAGTGCTGGGATTAAAGGCATGCATCATACTGCCTTATTTAGGTTTGTTTTTAAGTAGGTTAAGCCAAGTCTTTTTTTTCTTTTAAATTTATCTGTTTATATTTTATGTAAGAGTGCTCTGCATATATACCTGCATGACAGAAGAGGGCATCATATCCTATTATAGATTGTTGTGAGCTACCATGTGGTTGCTGGGAATTGAACTCAGGACCCCTGGAAGAGCAGCCAGTGCTATTAACTGCTAAGCCATCTCTTCAGCCCCTAAACCAAGTCTTTTAAAGTCAGATTTTAGTGGCTCTGAAATCTGGTTTGCTCTTTTTTACTAGGAGAGCTACTTTATGCTGGTGAGCCTAATGAGTTCGAATTTTGATGTGTATAATTATTACCAAAATGGAAAATGTATTGGGTTTATTTACTTAAAGTGTGTGTGTGTGGGGGGGTATTGAACATGTGTAAAGGTCGAGGACATCTTGTGAGAGTCAATGCTTCCCACCAGGATCAAAACTTCAGATCCTCAGTCTAGGCAGAAAGCACCTTTACTTACTGAGCCGTCTTTCCAGCCCCCTTCTGCCTCTTCCCTGCCACTCTATTCTGAGATAGGTCTCCCTATAAACTGCTAATAAATTCTACTATACGTAGACTCTAACAGATTAACTCTTTTTTTTTTTTTAAAGAAAAACTAAGTTTAGGAGGGTCTTGTCCAACAAACATGGTCATAATTGGTTCTTTTTTTTTTTTTTTTACTCTTTGAGAATAGTATACAGAAGTGGAACAGACTGTCATCAAACTTGGAAGATTATTGGAAGCCATTTTGTTCAACCCAAGCCAAATATGCGATTACTCAACAACTATACTTGTAAAAAAAAGTTGAGTTTGAGCTGTTTTAGCTCCCATCTATTTTTAGTCCATTCTTGAAAGAACATGCTATTCCATGCATCAACCTTCAGTTATTTAAAAATAAATGTTATATCTTTAGCCTTCTCTTCTTCAGGTTTAACATTTTATTGTTTGTCACATATCCTAAGTTTCTCTGAATCACTTGTGTATCTTTTCAATTGTTTTGCTTAGGCATAAAAATGGTTAATTTGGCTAAATTTCTTCTTACTGGCCATGGATATTCATCATAAACTATTCATTTCTAGTTTAGCATTATTCCTAGAGGGTTATTTTTATTTTGTGTACATTGGTGTTTTGCCTGCATATGTGAGGCTGTCAGACCCCCTGGAACTGGAACTGCAAACAGTTGTGAGTTGCCATATAGATGCTGGGAATTGAAGCTGGGTCCTCTGGAAGAGCAGCCAGTGCGCTTAACCACTAAGCCATCTCTCCAGCCCTGAGTTTGGTAATCTTTTACGTTTAGAGAAACCATATGTACTCTGGCAGTACATGCTTTGTTTTACTGTTTGTAACTCGGATTGGTCCCCTGATCTGTCTTCTGAGTGCTGGTGAGAATACAGGTATATGTTACCATATGTCTAGCACTCTAACAATGTCCAGGACTAATATGAGACTATTGAGTTTCCCAAAAAAAGCATCAAATTTGCTTTTTAAAATTTTTTTTATTTTTTAATTTTTAAAAAGATTTATTTATTTTATGTGTATTGTTATTTTGCCTACATGTGCATATATGTGCACCACATGCATACCTGATGCCATGGATCCCCTGGAACTGGAGTTAGAGACAGTTGTGAGCTGCCATGGGATTGCTGAGAATTGAACCCATGACCTCTAGAGGAGCAGCATGTGGTCCTAACCACTGAGCCATTTTTCCACTCCCCAAATTTGCTCTTTTTGTTGTTTAGTCCTGGCTGGGTTACAATTCATGTCAATCCTTTTGACTGAGTTTCTGAAGTGCTAGAATTACAGGCACCATTCTTCAAGTCATTACAAAGGAAATAAAATTAAAAGGTGAATTTAAAAAGACACTATTAGGCGGCTGGAAGTCCCATAGTAATCATATATGCTGAAGGTACTATACTGGCTTATGGAGGCAATTGAGATGCAGCTTACATACATAGTACTGTTTTACATTTCATATTAAGAGTATATCTTGGGTCAGCCAAATGATGCAAAGGAAAGGGCAATTGCTGCTAATGCCAAATCTGGCAACCTGACCTCAATCTCTGGGATAAACGTGGTTGAAGGAGAGAAGGGCTTCTTCAGTATCTCCTTTGATTTCCACATTAACAGTGGTATGCTGGCACCTACACATAAATAAATATAATAATAATTTACAAAATCATAAAAGTGTAGTTAAACAGGGCAGGTGGTACACACCTTTAAACCCAGCACTCGGGAGGCAGAGGCAGGCAGATCTCTGTGTGTTCAAGGCCAGCCTGGACTACATAACGAGTTCCAGGACAACCTCCAAAGCAATACAGAGAAACCCTGTCTTGAAAAACAAAAACAAAAACAAACAAAAAAAAAAGTGTAGTTAAACTCATACATGTAGTTTTAGGTTAGGACTTTGCTACTCATCTCATCTTTCAAGGCCTCTAAGCAATGAGTGTGTCCAAAATGAAACAATTATAAAAGCTCACGTGATCATTTAGGATTCAATCCAGTTTTTCATACACTAATACAAAAGTGAAAAAAAAAAAAAAGAAAGAAAACAGGCGGGCATTGGTGGCGCACGTCTTTAATCCCCAGCACTCGGGAGGCAGAGGCAGGAGGATCTCTAGTTCGAGACCAGCCTGGTCTACAAGAGCTAGTTCCAGGACGGCCGCCAAAGCCACAGAGAAACCCTGTCTCAAAAAACCAAAAAAAAAAAAAAAAAAAAAAAAAAAAAAAAAAAAGATTGAACACAGTGCCTGAGGCAAGCTAGGTAAAATGGTTTAGAACTGGAATTCATCATGTAGCTCCCTATACTCTTCTCTCTTCCTCTGGAGTACAAGCATTGCAGTACTGCGTACCATGTCCATTTTAAATGGACTTTTTGCGCCCCGCCTCACTACTTCAGTGCCTGGGAATAGAATTAAGGACCTTGTGTCTGCCAGGCAAGTGCTGTACCACATACCTGCATTCCCAGCCCAAATGAGGTTTTTTTTTTTTTTTTTTTTTTTTTTTAATGCACAACTTTCTTGTTCACAGTATAGGTATAATGGTTTATTCTGAAGGAAGGATTAATTGCCTTCCTACTCAAGCTTGATTACCGGCATTCTTTGGTCTTTTGTTTCTCTGGTCAATTTAGGCGCGCCCCCTTCCCCCCCCCCCATATAGCTAGGTTATTTCCAGGTTACACATATATACCCTAAACCTTTTTTTTTTTTTTAAGAAGACAAGCTAAGACAAAACTTTTCTTACCCTCTATTCGACTTCTGGGACCATTTCAGAACGAATGCATGCAAAAGCCTGGTTGAAACGACAGGAAATCCGCCAGAGGGAGATGCTAGACAACGAGAAAGAAACTCCCGCAAGGGACCCGAGAGGGGAGCTTTGGGAGGAGCCGCCAGGCGCCGGGTTGGCCTAGGACTCGAGAAGGGGTGAGGAGGTGTGTATAGTTTGGCACTGGTGTCGGAGAATAGCTGAGGGAACCATGGGCTTTCTACTTGCAGTAGCGAAGCGTTTACTAGTAAGCTTAACACTGTAAATTAAAGGTCAAAGGATATTTCCAAAGGAGAACACGAAGCTCCCAATGCGCCTCCCAACAGTCCCAGAAGAAATGGGGGGGGGGGTATCTTTAAAGGCACTTCCGCTTAGCAACCCCACGCTGTTGCTAAGGAGGGGCTGCAGCGCGAACGACCCGGAAGTGGTGGTCTGAATTTCTCAGTGACTGCTGAGGGTTTGTCCTATCAAGAGAGCCAGGATGCTATGCGGCTCCGGGAGGTGGGTGGGGCCAGCATTAGTACTTCCGGTTTGGCTTCGGCCGCCCCTCAACTCCTCTCCTTCCCCCCCCTCCGCCTCCTCGTCTCCCTCCCGCTCCTGGGAAAGCGGATCCGTCGCTTTAAGGGTGGCTGAGAGAAGCGGCGTCTCGGGGAGGGGACCGCGCCCGCCCCCTTGGAACCACGGAGCGTGGCCGATACAGGTAGGTACTCTGGCTTCGACTCGGTCTGGGAGACCAATCTGAGGAGATGTGTGTATGTGTGCGTGTGTGTGCGTGTGTGTGTGTGTGAGAATGAGAGGGGGGCTTTGGGGGACCCTTCGCCGGGGCGGGGCGGTGGACTCCGGGATCCCGGGTGGGGCACGGGCTTGTCTATGGAGGGCTGCGGGGGCGGGACGGAGGGACCAGGGTCCCTGCGAGTCAAGAGTTGCGGGTGGCCGGTTAGACACCGTCGCAGGAGGCTCCCTTTCTGAGGCAAAGACTTCGGCCAATGCAAACCGGGAGTTTCCCACCTGGAGTGCCCGCTCTGAAAGGGGAGGGAGGCGTGGGGAGCATCATCCAAGGCCGAAATCAGGGTATGGACTTTGCTGGGTGTCTGTGGTCATCCCATACTTTACACCGTCTGCTTTCCGGACCCTTTCTGCCGGGACAGAGCCGGGCTTCGAGGGCTTGTGGGGGTTTCGTGACTGCTGGGCATCGCGGAGCCGCCCTTGGCAGAGCTAGGGCAGAAGAGTGGGTAATGAGACCTCCCTCCACCCAACTTCCGTGCGCTTCCCCCGCTTCTTCCTTTATTGCTCCCTCGCCCGGGCGTCCTATAGGAGCGGTGTCCCTCAAGTGGGCACGCATCACATCGTGAAAGATGAAGTGTGGAACTGGGTTCGTTGCCTCTGGATGGTATTTCGGATATTTGCAAAGGGCCAGAGTGGTATATTCTACCAGTCTCCCACACCGATATACATCTAGTATGAATTTTCTTAGAAAAGTGCAATACTGGAAAGCATCTGACTATATTCAGACGTAGCCTTGTAAATGTACATGCTTTAAAGAAACCCATTCATACACACTAGGAAATCCATATAAATAGAGGTGTAGATGAGACATGTTGAGGCAAGCTTTTTCCAACTTCTTTCTCACCTGCCAGTAAACCTGCTGTGGTTTAAACGAATCAGAACTATTTCCTTCATTTATATTTAAGTGACCGAACTGTAGCTAGTTTGATATATGGCTTAGAATAACAAGTGAACATTTGAAGAGAAGGGAGTACCTCCCCGATGTTGAGCTGTCTCTTAATCTTTTAAGGAGATAATTGTACTCAAGTGGAAGTGTTGGCTTTGAGAAAGATAATTCTGGGAATAAACCCAACCTGTGTCAAGTCATAGACTATAGCAGAGTTTCCATCTCTTCACAAGGAGGAGTTCAATTCCAGTCAGTGTCATGAGAGAGGTGATTATATAACTCCGTTTAAAACATGCATCTTTGAATTTCAAGATGGTCATTAATCATACAGTTAAGGTAGCCCAACTTAGTGGAAAGGGTATTTTGAAAAGGTAACTGGATGGTAATATTTGAAGAGTACGAAACAAGAATTAGAGCGGTTTCTATATATTTTATATATTATTACTTGGGGAGGGGGTGTTGAGACAGGCTCTCACTATTTAGCTCTGGCTGCACTATTTGACCAGTTGGCCTCAACTCACAGAGATCCATCTGCTTCTGCCTCTCCAGTGCTGGGATTAAAGGCATGGACTACCATGCCAACTTTATTATGATTTCTTCTGTGGTGCTAGACATCCAACCCAGAAGGGCCACACATATAATATGCTTTTCAACTATTGAGCTACAACTAAATTTAGCCCCTAGAAACTGATCATAAGTATCGTAAAAGGCAATTATCAATAGTTTCTTAAAGTGAGTAGTAAGTATTATATATGTGTATTTCTTGAAATGACCAAAGTACATTTTGTAGGTTTTTCTCAGATAAACCACAGTTGTATATAGCATGGATTGAAACAAAAAAGTTATAAGTAACTTATTTAAATCTTAACATCACGTGCCTTCTTCTTTTGTTTTTTTGTTTTTTGAGACAGGGTTTCTCTGTGGCTTTGGAGGCTGTCCTGGAACTCTATCTGTAGACCAGGCTGGCCTTGAACTCACAGAGATCCGCCTGCCTCTGCCTCCCGAGTGCTGGGATTAAAGGCTTGTGCCACCAACGCCCTGCTATCACGTGTCTTCTTAAAGGCAGTTAAACTTGGAACATAAAATAGAAAGTAGTTATAATTTAAGATTAAGGTCAGCATCACTTGCATGAGTCATCTTAGTTAGATTTAGTTTATAATATTAGCAAAATTTAATTTAATTCTGTTTTGTTTTTTGAGACAGTCTCAGTATATAACTCAGGCTGGCCTTTCCCCTTGAGTGCTGGGATAACAGTTGTACACTATCTCACCTGACTTCTAGAGAATTTTTGCTTATAAGCTATAAAATAAATGAAGATACAATAAATTTCTTCCCTTAAATCATTACTCGTTAGTATGTAGAATATAAAATCTTGATATATACTTATTTGCTTTATGGGTTTCAAATAATAATTGTATGTAATCTGTTATGTTGGGCTTTTCTTTTTCAGAAGGGGTCTCACTGATTAGCTCTGGCTGGTTTGGAACTTGTTTTGTAGACCAGGCTTACCTGGAACTCACAGAAATTCATCTGCCTCTGTACCCTGAATTCTGGGACTAAAAGCATACACCACCACACCCAGCTTATGTTGGATTTTCAACTAACAGGTTTTCTTTGTGATTAGTAAATTAAAACATTTCAAATGTACTTTATACTCAAAAGAGGCTGGATATAAACTCCCTTTAATATTTTTTTGCATGTGAAACAAGCCTGTTCCCTAACTTGAATTAATAATAATAAAAAGAGAAAAAAATATTTTTTTGCATGAAAAGTAGGTATGAGATTTCCAATTCAGTGTGACCTTTCAGAAAGATTTGCACATTTTTTGTAAAATTGAAAATTTCAACATCTGTTTTAAGCAGAGTTGAAATTGTTTTGCTATAGTTGAGGATTTTTTTTCAGATTTTATTTTATTTTTTTAATTAGAAACAGGATTGTTTTACATTACAATCCTAGTTTCCTCCTGTCCCCCCTGCCACTCCCCGCCAGTTGAGGGTTTTTGGTAAGATGATTCAAATTTCTAGATGGCTCTTTTAAAGGAGCACTTACATAAATCTAAAGTTTTGCTGTGTTTTTTGAATTGTTATTTTTCATCACTTTTGAATCTTAAAGTTGAGGTCACATTGGCATTGCTCTTAGCAGTGCCCATTTTTTACCTGTCTTTAAAATGTTAATAATCCATTTATTTTCATATAGGGTATAGTATAATAGCTCTTGATATGAAAAATTCTGCCTAGCTGGTCAGTGGTCACCTTTAATCCCAACACTCGGGAGGCAGAGGCAGGTGGATCTCTGAGTTTGAGACCAGTCTGATCTAAGAGCTAGTTCCAGGACAGCCTCCAAAGCCACAGAGAAACCCTGTTTTGAAAAACCAAAAAGAAAAAAGTAAAATTCTGCCTAAATTATATGCCATAAATACAAAACTGTTGGAGATATTTTACTTGGTGATCTTTTTGACAAAAAGTATGTGACCAATCCAAAGATCTTTGCAGTTGTCAGTTGTGGAATTTTCTTGTGAGGGAATCTAAAAACTACTGAACCTTCCTTGAGCATGTCTTTGATTATCTTTAAAATTTAGGCATGATAGAGGAGGTATATGTTGGGAAACATACATACATACATTTATACATATATACCATATAGTGGAATTATAGTAATTAATAAAGTAGTTAATTGTGTTGTGGTGCTATTAAATCAGAACTAAAAGAGTTATTGTGGAAATGTTTTAAAGGTCCAGAAAATAATATCTTTTAATTCCAACCAAGTGACTCTCCTCTCTTGAGCTTGTTTCTATCTTACAGTATATTTTATGGAGATAATTATTTAGCTTCTATCAAGTTAAATAATCTTTCTGTTAAGAAAAAAGACAATGTAGGTAGGCTTTTTAAAATTATTTTTTATTTTATTTGCATTGGTGAGGGTGCATGCATGTGTGAGATTATCAGATCTTGGAGTTACAGACAGTCGTGAGCTGCCATATTGAACCCAGCTTCTCTGGAAGAGCAGTCAGTGTTCTTAATCACTGAGCCATGTTGCCAGCCTGTGTAGCTAGATTTTTTTTCTTTTTTAATTTTAACTTTATTTTATTTGCATTGATGTGAAGGTGTCAGATCCCCTAGAACTGGAGTTACAGACAGTTGTGAGCTGCCATGTGGGTGCTAGAAATTGAACCCGGATCCTCTGGCTTATGTCTCCAGCTCGCTGTAGCTAGATTTTAATATGACCGATTTTTGATAGAAACTGCTTCAGTGTTTTTACATACATAGTAGACTTTCCTAGAAGAACTTTGAATTTGTAAAATGATAGTTGTTCTCTTAATAGCTAGCTCTACCCATTTGTGCCTAATATAGAATCGCTAAGAACCTGGGAAGAAAAAAAGTGAATTTACTTGAGAATTACCATTTTAAGTTTTATAGATTGCTTATTTAGAAAGCTAAATTGGATTTTGACATTATTGGGATTGTGTTCAAGATGGACTAAGGGAAAGAAATTAGATGCCATCTGTTTCACTTTCCTTCTTTCCTCACTCCTTCCATGTTTTATGGCTTTGAATTCATCAGGTTACTTTTCAAAAATATAAACCTTCAGTAGACTTAGATTATATAATATCAATTCCTGTCAGTGAATATGTCACTAAATAACTTGGGTTGTTAATGTTGTTATATAGAATAATAGTAGGCATTGCTTAAAGGTAATTGTTGAATTAATTAACATGAATTAGCTTTTTGCATCTTTGTTATTATCCTGATAAATGTTTGTTTACTTATTTGGTTTTACTATTTTGAGACAGAGCTTCATGTAGCCCAAGCTGTCTTCAAACTTGCCATATAGCCAAAGCTGGTCCTAAGTTTTTGATCCACCTGCTAATGTCTCACAAGTGCTAAGATTACAGGCTTCTGCCTCCAGACCCAGTATTGATAAACCATTTTTGTCATTCCTGCTTCCTAGAGTCTAATTTTGATGAAAGCTGCATTAAAAAAAGAGAGTATTAGAATAAATGATGGTGTTAGAATAAACCTTTTTTCACTTGATAGTTCACAACAGGAAAAAAAGATTTGCTGAGAATTTTTATTTATTGACAAACCCACTTTAATTTATCCATTAGAATTTCCTGGAAGAACTTTGAATTTGTAAAATGATAGTTCTCTTAATAGCTAGCTATTAAGTTTTTTCTTACCTATATGCTTTGGCTTAGTTTCCTTCCAAAATGTGTACCCAATTCAATTTGGATTATTTTGGCATGCAGGAGCTAGGCACGTTTCAATCTAAATAAGTCCCAGGGAGGGGCTATTGGATTTCCAGAACTGAGAAAAAGCATACCTTGCTGAGGTTATAGTACTTGATACTTAGCATGGCCTGAGAGATCCAGGCATCTTGGATAGGCTACAAAGGAGAACTAATGTGGAATCCCAGAAATGGCCTGAAGAGAGAGCCATCTGGACAGAAGAAAGTCATGCTTTGTCTCCAGCAGGAATGTTCTAGTGAGGTAGGAAGACAGATGGCCTATCCTTACACCACTGTAGTCTGTCCCTCACTCAGAAGCTTCTTTGGGCAGTGTAGTTATGTGGGGGCTGGGATGCCAGAGATAGGAATTGTTCTTTTATTTGCCTGTCACAATGGAGGTGTGGACATTCTTGGAAAGGATTTTCTCTTGGCTTTTACAGCATGGCCAGAGAAGGTGGGTAGACAAAATAGCTGTCGCCTTTTTCACCAAAGAGGATTTGGTTACAGCCCCTCTCTTAGTGTTTAGGCAAGTCAGAGTGCTACAGTTTAATGCCTCCATCAAAATGCTGCATAAATTTTCTAGGAGATATAGTATTGAATCTACATTCATTTCTGCCACACAAACTAACTCCTTATTCAGTAAAAAGACTTTTGAGCCTCTCAATAAAGTATCCTAGATTACGTCCTCTTTGGCTGTCCTGGATCTCACTTTGTAGACTAGGCCGACCTCAAACTCACCGAGGTCAGCCTGCCTCTGCCTCCAGAGTGCTGGGATTAAAGGCGTGTGCCACCACCACCCAGTTGATTTACATACTCTTAATAAATTATGAAATACTTCTGATTCTTAATGAGGAAAGGGATGGATGCATACACCCAATGTATACTTGAAAGTCTGTGTTAATCAGATTTTGTTTCAGATTCCTAAATCACTAACCACTACAGTCTTTTCTAGCTTCCCAGTTGAATTTTGTGTCCATTTCCCAGTGGTCATTCTGATTTAGATGCCAGTGAACAGAGGTGTGATCAGTATCAAAGAAATGGAGGAGTATTGACTTGTTTTTTTTTTTTTTACTCTTCTATAATTGCTGTAGTTTGCAGTGGTACCATCTGCCCTGTATGGCTGTGTATGCCTTACTGTGTTTTTCTTGTATGTGTGTTCCTAGTTCCTTTTTAATATTTACTAGTTTAGACTTACAGAATAATGAACGGATAATAGAGTTCTATACATATCCTTTTTTTTTTCTGTTTTTCTTTTTCTTTTTTCTTTTTTTTTCATGTTGACTATAAGTTTATTATAAGGCCCGGCAGAGTAGGGAGACTAAGAGGAACGGGGTAAATGGCTGACCGCCATGGCCGGTCGCCATAGAGAGGCAGAGAGAGCGCATAGGTGAGAGAGAGAATAGAGAGGAAGCAGAGAACATTTTTTTTTGTTTTTCCAGACAGGGTTTCTCTGTGTTGCTTTGGAGCCTATCCTGGCAGTCGCTCTGGAGACCAGTACATATCCTCTTTTTTAATAGCCTATTATTTCACCTCATGTTTTACATTAGTGCACATTAATACTGTGCACTTGTTATAGCAATCAGTGTGTGGGTACATTGTTAACTACAGTCCATAATTTCCTTTAGGATATGTTTTTGCTTTGTTTGGTTTTGAAGGCTTGTAGAAATACCTACCACTGCAGTTTCTTTCCCCCCATCCCCCCTTGTAAGACAAGGTCTCATTCTGTAGCCCTGGCTGACCTGGAATTCACTATATAGACCAGCCTTGAACTCACAGATTTGCCTGCTTCTGCCTCCTGAGTGCTGGGACTGATAAGCAACACCATACTATTTTTTGTTTGTTTGTTTTACTTTGAGACGGACTCTTACGTAGTATAGGCTTGCCTTGAACTCCTGATCTTCCTGCCTCCATTTCTCAAGTGCTGGGATATAAATGTGTGCTCACATATGCATGTACATATGGAGACCACTATTACCTATAACTCCAGTTCCAAAGAATCTAATGCTCTCTTCTGACCTCTGGGGACACTGCACACAGTGCACACACAGACAAACAGACACATACACCCAAAAGAAAACTGTGTGTGTGTGTGTGTGTGTGTATACGTACGTACGTACGTACATGTGAGATGACACCTGTGAATAGCTATAACCTCTCTGCATGTGTCTGCCAAATAGAACTCATGTTATCCAACTTGAGTGGTAAGTGCCTTTACCCACTGAGCCATCTTCTGGCTTATTTTTAAATTTAAAAAAGATCCTATTTATTTTTGTGTGAGTTTTGCCTGAATGTATTATATGTGCACTATGTTCCTTCCTGCAGTGCCTGTTGAGTCTAGAATATCTCCTGGAACTGGAGTTTTAGATGATTGTGATCTGTTAATGTGGTGCTGGAGCCAGAACCCAGTTCCTTTTGGAAGAGCAGCCAGTGCTCATAATCCGGGGCCCTTTCTTCATCCTCCCCCAGTTTTTCATGTTTATGAAGTCTAATTAGTAATTTCCCCTCAGTGGATAGTACTGTTGGTGTTGAGACTATAAAGTTATTGCTGAGCACAAGATTTTCTCTTGTACTGTCTTTACATATTAACATTTTGCTTTTCATATTTAGGTCTGTGATCAATTTTGAGTTAATTTTTGTGAAAGGCTATGCTTTATTCTTATTTTGGCCTATGGATACTTAATCTTTTCTTCTGGTCTTTGTCATTAGTGTTGGGTATTGAACCCTGGGCCTTGGGTCTGATAGATTATACATATTTTTGCCCTGAGCCAAATCCCTAAGGTTGGAAATCTTGACTCTAAAAGCAATAGAATGAATTTCTAAGACAGTTCTCACATGCCTAAATGTTAATTGTCATCCAGATCACTTTATAACTGTCCTGTCCTCCTACACCTTGTTTTCCAAAGCATCTTAGCCTTAGTTGGATCATAATATCTAAATATTTTGGTCATTTAGGATACAATGCAAGAGTAGTTTACTAGCACTGTAATGGCTTTTGTGTAACAGTCCTGGTTGTCTTGGAACTCACTTTGTAGACCAGGCTGACCTCGAACTCACTAAGAGCCACCTGCTTCTGCCTCCCAAGTGCTGGGAACTAAAGTTGTGCACCACCACCATCTGACTCCCTACTCCCTTTTTGATACAGGGTTTTATGCTGGCCTCTAACTTGATAGAGGAGGAAGACCTTGAACTTATGATCCTGCCTATACCTCCCAAGTGCTGGGCCTACAGGTATTTTCCACCGGGGCTTTGTGTTTCTAGGCACACTCTATCACCTCAGCTATGTCCCCATCTCTTTGTTTTTATTTAGCCAATATCAGACTAAAGAAACTATCTGTGTGAAAGCCCCCAGGTTCTCCACAGATAGAAGCTCTCCAAATCAATCAACATATAAACTCACTCTGTGTTTAATTGAATCCATCTGGTTAATGCTTCTGTTTCTTAAGTTTCAAACATGAAATTGGGCCAGAGAGGTGTTGCTACACAGGTCTTTTAGAACCCAAGTTTGAGCTGGGCAGTGGTGGCACACGCCTTTAGTTCCCAGCACTTGGGAGGCAGAGACAGATGGAGTTTCAGGCCACCCTGATTTACAGAGTGAGTTCCAGGACAGCCAGGACTGTTTCACTGTGCCTTGAAAAACAAAATCAAAACAAACAAGAACCCAAGCTTGGTGACCTGAGTTTGATTCTGTGATCCATGTAAAGGTTGAAGGAGAGAACTCTATGAAGTGTCCTCTTCTACACCCATGCCATGAAACATACTTACCATACTTACCATACACACACATAATAAATAAAATTTAAAAACAAAATAAAATTTCAAATTATAATTCTGAAAGGAAGCATCGTGAAGGTCAAGTTAGACACATTCATTTTCCATCTGTGACACTTAACTGCAGGAAAGCTAAGTGATTTGCTTAGAATTTTGTAGGCCTCCTGACTTCTACTGTAGTGCTACTTCTTCTGATATAACTAAATTTTGAAAAAAAATTAGTGAAGATATAATTTTATTGTTTCTTGAGATAGGGCTTCTCTGTGAAACAGTCCTAGCTGTCCTGGAACTCACGCTGTAGACCATGCTGTCCTGGAACTCATAGAGATCCACCTGCCTCTGCCTCCTGAGTGCTGGGATTAAAAGCATTTGACACCACTGCCCAGCAAAGATAGAATTTTTTTTATAAGATGTACATTTCCTATGAAATTTAAGTAGGCCATTTGAAACTATTGTTGGACCGAGAGAAATTGTTCATCCATTCAGACCACACCTGAGTCTTGTTGTAGAGGACCCAGGTTCAGTTCTTCTATAACCATATGACAGCTCATAACCTTCTGTAACTATAGTTAGAAGAGATCTAACACCATCTTCTGATCTCTGAGGGCACTAGGATTGTACATGATTCACACACTCACACATATATTTAAAAAATATGCTAAACATTTGTAGTATCTTTCTTTTTTTTCTTCCTTTCTTTCTCTTTTTTCTTCCCTTTCCTTTTATGAGACAGGGTCTCATTATGTAGGCCAGGCTGGCCTTGAACTCACAAAGATACACCTGCCTCTAGCAAATTATGTTTTATATTCTAGATAGAAATCAGTAAGTGCAAAAATAATGGTGAAGTTATTATAACTTGTACTTAGTTAGCAAACATTTGGCTGTATTAAAATGAATATTAATGCATTTTTTGGTATAGTAGGAATACCCTGTTAATATTTAATGCCATAAAGCAACATCTGGATTTTGCTTTCATGTGCTAGTGTATATATAAAGCTAGAATGGGGTGTTAAGTAAAACCTAAGGGGCTGGAGAGATGGCTTAGAGGTTAAGAGCACTGACTGCTCTTCCAGAGGTCCTGAGTTCAATTCCCAGCAACCACATAGTGGCTTACAACCATCTGTTATGAGATCTGGTGCCCTTTTCTGGTGTGCAGATATACATGGAAGCAGAATGTTGTATACATAATAAATAAAATCTTAAAAAAAACTAAAAGTACAGACTAATATGCATCTGGTGAATTCAGGGCTTGGAAGATGCACATCTGTTGAGAAAACAAATCATATAACTATTTAAAGCTTTAGCGTCTTTAAATGTGTGTACTTTGATTCTTTAATTTGTTTTGAAACATTCTTTAATGGATTTAGAAAAGCCATTTGCTCTAAGGAAGCAACTTATGAATCCATTTGGAAACTATTACTTATTTTATTATTCATATCATTTTGATATATTAACATTTTTCTCTCCGGTTTATCTATTAGGGAAGGAAGTAGTTAACCGACTCAAAATGAGTTTGTTGCATAACTACATTTAAAAAGGAGAAAATGTAGTTTCCCAAATTGAATATACTACAAATATTTTTAGGGTCTGAATTCTAAATTGAGTCAGTTCTCAATGAAGAATTCATATTCGAGTTACTATCATATATACATCAATATCCTTGTACTATAGTGATACAAAAATGAAGATATGGTGTGTACTTTCATTGATCAAGTTGGAGAAACAAGACTTTAAAAGTAGAGTAAGAAGTGCATACTTGATATAATCTGAGTACTGCAGGTATATGAAGGAGAAATAATTCTGATGGGAATGAGAGTCAAGCAAGAAAAACTTCAACCATGGTTGTTCATTAAATTCACCCAGGGAAGCTAATTCATCTAGGGGGAAAATAGATTCATTCATTCATTTTGGAGACAGAATTTTGTATTTCTTCATGCTTCCGTGTGGCTCATGTTGACCTCAAACTCAATTTTTTCTGCTCCTGTCTTCTGAGTGTGGGAATTACAGGTGTGCACCACTGGGCTGGACTTTATCTACAGATGTTAAAAGCCTATCCAGGATCATCTGGTAAAATGGCTTTGAGGGTAAAAGTGCTTGCTGATTTCTATCTAGCCACAACCCTGTATAAAGATGGAAGGAGATACCCAACTCCACAGAGTTGTCCTCTGACTTCCACATGTGCTCTGAGGCCTGTGTACTTACACACGCACTTATCACACAGACAGAGAGAGAGAGAGAGAGAGAGAGAGAGAGAGAGAGAGAGAGAGAGAGGAGAGAGACAGACAGACAGAGACACACACACACACACACACACACACACACACACACACACACACACACACACACACCAGTAAACAAGTATTTAAAAACTAAGGCTTCTCAGGTGTTTGTAGTGGGCAGGCAGTATTGAGAACCATAGGCTTAGAGGATGACAGTGATTTGATTTAGTAAGAAAATGGATTAGAGTAACTAAGGAAAAGGTTAATAGGGCACATCCCAAGATACTTCGGTGAGAACCAACAACAAAAAAAAACAAAACTATTCATAACATAAGGAGAAGTAAATGTAGGGTGGCAGAATAGGGTCTGGGTTTGTTTTTGTTGTTGTTTTTTGTTTTTGTGTGGTGGTAGTAGTGGGGATGGGTTCAAGATGGGGGAGATGGGGATCTCTCTTTGTAGCCCTGGCTATCCTGGAACTCTGTAGACTAGGCTGGCCTCAAACTCAGAGATCTACCTGGCCCTCCCTCCCGAATGATGGGAATAAAGGTGTGTGTCATCACAGTCTGGTTAGGGTCTGGGTTTTTGTTTTTGTTTCTTTAAGTGGTGCCAGTTGCCATGTAATTTTTCTTCCTCGAGTTAGAGGCTTTTATGTATTTGCCTTCTTTTTTTGTTTGCTAATTGTCTGATTTCATCTCATTGTAATTGCGGGCTAGTGAGAGAGCTTAGGAGGTAAAAGGTACTTGGCCCAAGCCTAGCAGCCTGAATTCAATCTCTGTGATCCACATGATGGAAAGAGATAACTGATTCTTTTTGTTGTTGTTGTTGTTGTTTGTTTGTTTTTGTTTGTTTGAGACAGGGTTTCTTTGTGTAGCTTTGGAGCCTATCCTGGCACTGGATCTGGAGACCAGGATGGCCTTGAACTCAGAGATCCTCCTGCCTCTGCCTCCTGAGTGCTGGGATTAAAGGTGTGTGCCACCAACGCCTGGCGAGAGAACTGATTCTTACAAGTTGTCTTCTGACCTCCACATGTGTGCTTTGGCATGTGTGCTGTGACGTGTGCACCCACATGCATACACACAACCAAGTTCAATTTTACAAAACTGTTTTGTGAAGAAGGACTTTTGCTGTTTAGCTTTTAGTTTGTTTCCATCTCGTTTTGCAATTTTTTTTTTCTTTTTTCCTGCAGTTATATTTCTACTCATTTCTCTTCTGGACACTCCCTTCTCCCTAATAGTTATTATAGTTGTTTGTGGAATGTGCTTCCAAAGTATATTTTTAAATAATTTATTGTATGTGACTTTTGAAGTCTATCCATTAGCTTAGTAAATGGTTGGTATTTTGATTTTTTTTTTTCCTTAACTCTATAGAAAAGAAAAAATGGAAAAATCACAAGAGAGAGAGAGGAGAGAGAAAAGAGTGTAAGTGTACCAGACTTTTTCTTTTTTTTCCTCTTTGTAGCTTTGGAGCCTGTTCTGGCACTTGCTCTGTAAACCAGGTTGGCCTCGAATTTACAGAGATCTGCCTGCCTCTGCTTCCCAAGTGCTGGGATTAAAGGCATGTGCCACCACTGCCTGGCTCCAGCTTTTTCTTTTGAGCCACCAATCAGCTCCCAAATCATGACATGTATACTTGTTATTAGTTATGAATGCTTGACCTTATCTTAGCTCTTGTTTTAATGTTTCTTTTTATCTAAATTTTGCTTCAGGACCTTCCTTTCTTCCTTCCTTCCTTGCTTCCTTCTTTCCTTCCTATCTTACTTTCCTGCTGTCTCCATGGCTGACTGGTGACTGCCTGGCTTCTGGCTTCTGGCTCCAGGTGTATCCCCCTTTCTCCCTCACTCACCTTCTTCTCTTGAGCCTAAATTTCTCCTCTTATGTATTCTCTCTGCTCACCAGTTCCACCTGTTCCTCTCCTGCCTAGCTATTGGCCTCCCATTCAACTTTTTATTAGCCCATTCAAGTGCAGGCAAGGTGAAACAAATGAAACCTATCTTTACATAATTAAATGCAACATAAACAAATTAATGCATCTTTACGTCATTAACAAAGGCAGCATAAAAAATTTAACACATTTTTACCTAGTTAAAATAATATTCCACAACAGAAGAGAGAAACAGAGACAGACACAGAGAAACTGTGCTAGGTGTTGACATTTTGTTTGTGTTTTGACAAAGCACAGTCTGCGGAGTTAGGGAGGTTAAGAGGTGACTGTGGCTGGACTTTTACTTCTCTTATCTTTCAGCTAATTAGGATTTCGCATCATCTAGGTTTGGCTGTTTTTGTGTTAGGACATTCCCATAGTTCTTAGCATGGCCATTAACAGCTCTGCTTAGCCTTGTCTACTCTAGAAATGTGAGATTCATTAAATATAACTAGCACTTAATACAGAATGTAGTTTTTTTTTTTTTTACTGTATTTTGCATAGTTTTTTGTTTTGTTTTTGTTTTTTTTTGTCTTGAAATGTTAGCCTTCTCACAGGCAGGGCTGTGCTATACCTTGAAATTTAGCTTCTTGTTAGGACAGCACAGACAGCATAAATGTCCTTATGCACTCAGCTATGATTAAACAGAGCTTAATCTTTGAAATACTGCCTTGTAGTTACTGAGCATACTTTCAACCTCAGTTGCCACACTTACCACATCAGAACCATTGCTGTTTGTCTATGTGTGGAGAAGGTTAGGGCAGTAAATTTTTTTCTCTTTAGTTTAAAACAAAAACTTTTTAAAAAATGTTTTTCAAGCATGTTATACCTTACATTTGAATAGTCACACCAACTTATGATTGAGAAATGTTGACTTGGGTCTGGGGCTAATCTGTGTTTAGAATTTGGAATTTTTAGTCCCTTAGTTCAACATTCCATTTCTCTTCATGGAACATTCTTTTCTATTCAACTTTGGATTTCTTGGATATTTTTCTTTTCATACTGAAGTACATTAGGATATACTGGATTATTCAGATTCATGAACCATGTTTTTATTTGGGGAGAGCCAAACATGAACTCTACTTAGTCCTTAGTACTCAAAGTATATTCCTTACATTATTAGAACATCTCACTTCTAGGGTTAACAGTCACAGAAATGGAATATTTTCATTGTATTTTAACTGGAGTGACCAAAAGAGAGTTCACACCTCTAGTTGAGGTAATTCTTGGTGTGCTCAATAAAAAGCGACATGTTACACATCAGTAATTTAGTCATGTAATAGTAAAGTGCTAGTCCTAGAAATGGTACCACATGGAACTTAATTTTTACAAAGCTATAATATATACAACACACATGTTTTTTTTATAACATTCTAAATTGTAACTTAACTGTAATGTCAGGAGATATAAAAAATTCAGTAGTATTATTTTTGACATAATGAGTATTTTCTTCATACTTTACTTGTGTATGTAAAAGCAGTACTTCATATGTATATATGTGTGTGGATGCCTGCCTGAGAGATAGGAGAGAAGAGAGAGAGAGAGAGAGAGAGAGAGAGAGAGAGAGAGAGACTGGCACATGTATACTACAGTGTGCATATGTAGGTCAGAAGACAACTTTTGGAAGTCATTTCTTTTATTTCCATCTGTTTGTGGGTTTCAGTGATTGAACTCTGATAGGTTTGTGTGGCATGCACCTTTATCTGCTGAGCCATCTTGCCAGCTCTTACTCATTTTGTTTATTTGCTCAGTGCTTTTAAAATTTTGAAATATAGCTGACTTATTTATCCCTTTGATGCTGGGGACTGAACTCAAGGCTGGTGAATGTGTGCTCTACTGCTGTTCCCACCTGTTCTTATTTTCATGTAATAGTGTTTCAGGTCACTGGCAATTTTTTCCTTTGCTTCTCTCAGACTATTTTAGTTCAGGGGCCATTTTCTAGTCATGCACTTTTCATCTAATGATTCTGGTGATCTGGATTGACAACTAAAGATAAGCCCTTTATTTTTACTCAATTGCATTGCTTATCATATTGCTTTTTGTATTTTTGGATGGTTTCCTATATTCCTGCCTGGCCTAGATCTCACTCCTCTGCTGGGAATTGAACCCAGGGCTTTATGCATGCTACGTAAGCACTCTACTAATAGAGCTAGAGCCCTAGCCCCCATATGGCTATGACTATCATTAGTATTGTACATAGACTTAAAAGTCATGTTGAGGCTCTTAAAAATTCAGTGTAAGCTGGTCAGTGGTGATATATGTCTTTGTCACAGAAAAGAAAGGAAAAGTTTCTGGTCCTATTCACAGTTTACTGAATAAATGTAAGCTACCATCTAAGTCAGAGTAAAACAAATTGAAACTTTTTTCATGGTTATTTAATGTTGTGAGTGTGCAAGGGCCAACTTCTTCAGCCCTGTGTGTGGATCTGAGACGAGGTCTCTTATTAAATTATGAGTATTTTGTGTCTAACTAGTTTTATTTAATAAGCTCTGTCTTTTCATATACTTCCTTGAAGCTGTTTACAGAAGGAACTGGGATAAGGGTAAAGAATTGTTGCAGGGTAATCCTGCATTTCTGATTAGATTTGTTTTTGTTCTGTAGTGGTCATTTCTGTCTTATCAATAAAGAAATTGAGGCATATATGTTCTGTTATTCCTGTTTCTCTAGATTTGTTGCCCATTGCTTTACTATTTTGACCCTTCTGTGAGTCAGTATTTTTCCCCTACCCTTGGTCTTGTGAAACCATTCTTACTTCTCTATAGTGGAGATATGTTGAAATAATAGTCATTTACTTGTTAGTAACTTCAGAACATTTCCTTTCATTAGCACAATGCAATATTAGGATTGCGTTGCTTTGGGCCATAAAATATATTTCTGAGTGATTTTTGATAGGCAATGAAGAGTGAGATTTATGTAGTTTTAAAACAAAAACTGTCATATGATACACTTTACAATGTTTGTTTCTTATGTTTTTTTATACCAGTAGAAATTTACCCATATCCTGAAACAGTGACAAGAGGGACTCTATTAAGGATGGAGTTAAATTGCATGTTTGTATGAAAAATTTTTAACCAAGAGTAGAAAAAGAAGCAAGCCAGTTTATAATTGTACTACTACTCATTTTGTTGCATAAATAAAATAATAAAAATAAAGAAAATGAGAATTTCACTAATATAAATTGTTTTTTCTGTTCTTTAGTTTTATTTGTCTATAATTATACCAGTTTTAATATTTCATAATATTATATCAACAGATTTTCAAAGATAGCATGTTGAGAAAGTTGAGGAATTTTACAAGAGGAAAGTAACACTTCATAGTTTTTGGTAAATTAGGAAACATCTTGAAAAGGAACTTTGAAAGTAAAAAAAGAAAAATGAGAAAATGGGAGTAGATAAGACATAATAATTTTCAAACGTCTGCTGTAAAACATTATTGTTTTAAGAATGGACACCAGCCGGGCGTTGGTTGCGCACGCCTTTAATCCCAGCTCTCGGGAGGCAGAGGCAGGTGGATCTAAGTGAGTTTGAGGCCAGCCTGGTCTCCAGAGTGAGTGCCAGGATAGGCTCCAAAGCTACACAGAGAAACCCTGTCTTGAAAAACCAAAGGGAAAAAAAAAAAAAAAGAATGGATACAATTTATTTCCAGTAATCTGGGAATCCTCTTACAATGATAGCCTTCTGTAATCTGAGCATCTGGGAGATCAAGGCAAGATGATTGAGTTTGAGGCCAGACTTTTTTTGTTTTCCAAGACAGTTTCTCTGTGTAACAACCCTGGCAGTCCTGGAACTCACTTTGTAGACCTGGTTGGCCTGAAACTCTCAGAGATCCTCCTGCCTCTGCTTCCTGAGAGGTGGAGCTAAAGGAGTGTGCTACCACCATCAGGTTTCTTTCTTTCTTTCTTTCTTTCTTTCTTTCTTAATTTCTTTCTTTTTTTTTTTTTTTTTTGATAAAGGTGCTGGAGTAATGGTTCAGTGGTTAAGGGCACTTTCTGATTTTGAAGGTTCAGTTAAATCCGTACCACATAGTGACTCAGTCTTACAGCCTCTTCTGACCTCTGTAGGCACCAGGAATACTTATGGTTCACATCCACACTTAAAAACTGTTAAGTTTTTAAGAGATGTGAGTGGGGGACAAGTGTGGAGGTAAATGCCAAGCAGTAGAGAGGCTGAACCTCCTACAGACAGCCTGGGCTACTCAGTGAGTTTGAAGTCTAGCTACACTGTCTGGAGGGAGATACTCATAGCACTCAGAAGTCAATAAAAGGAGCCATATATAATGCAGAGAGAAAGACCAGAGAGCAACCTGCCTAAAATTAAAACCACTCCCAAAGTCTATATGCTCTCTGCAAAACAAACAAGCAAACAAACAAACACACAAACAAAAAACCAGAACAAAATCCACACCTTTAATCCCAGCACTCAAGAGGCAGCGGTAGGTCAAATTTGAGGCCAGCAAGGTCTACAAAGTGAGTCTCAGGACAATCATACTCTTACATAGACAAACCCTATCTCAACCCCCCTCTCCCCATACACACACACATAAAAATTAGCTTAGTGAAGAGAAATGCTCAAAGAACTTTTCCCCTTTGAAGTTAACTAGACTAGAGGGAGGAGGAAGTTTGCCCTCAGAATTTATAATTGGGAAAGCCCTGATTACCATTTAGGACATTTAGCCTGGAGGTGGTGACTCAATCCTTTAATCCCAGCACTTGGTAGGCAGAATCAGATGGATCTCTGTGAGTATGAGACCAGCCTGTTCTGCAGAGTGAGTTCTGGGACAACTAGAGCTGTTATACAGAGAAACTCTGTCTCAAAAAACAAAACAACAGCAAAAAAAATATAGGACACTATTTGCTGTTGTTTCAAGTGGGTAATATTTCAAGTGAATAATATTGGTATTGATTCTAGGAAAGAGAGAAGTAAATCCCAGTTTTTCTTTGCTGGACTATTCCCCTGAAAGTCTCAAAGAGTTACCAAATTTCAGAGAACCTGTGCTCTCTGTTTGATAGACTGTGTTTATAATTTTAAAAATACTTAATAACTGTTAGGGCTGTAGAAAACATGATGGAAGGAATGATAATGACAATGTAACATCAAAATTTGTGGTGGTAAAGAACATACTTAGCATATGCAAGGCCCTGGCTTTTGTACCCACCACTAAAACCAATAAGCAAGCAAACCAAAAAAAAATGTAGATACAGGTCAATGGTTCCTGGGCATGGCACATAGTCATGTTTTGTCAGTACTTTTTGGAAAGCTTAACAGGCTATTTTTCAGAGAGTAGTGGTAATTTGGAGGAACAGGGCCTCTGAAATTGAGTACTCTCTCTGTTCTTGCTACTAATTTAATATTAGCATACAAGGCCCTATGCACTTAAAAGCACATGCTTCCACTTCCTTTAATTAGATGTAATTCTAGTTCTCTGATGAGACTAGCCCAGTGATTCCTTGAAGAGTTTGTTAAAGACTTTCCAATTGAATTCTTCTTGCATGGGATCTCAAAACGTTCGTTTTAAAGAAATTATCAGAAGATGCTTCTGCTGTTCTCCATGGGACCATGGTTTGAGAACTTCTATACTAGAGACTATACTCTCTTGACGGTATCTTTTTGTAACTGTCAATGATTTTCCCTGCAGTTTCTCCTCTCCCCATTTTTCTTTTTGAGACAGTGTCTCAACTGTGTAGCTCCCAATTTGCTGATCAGGCTATCCTCAAATTTACAGAGATCTGCCTACCTCTGCTGGATTAAAAGTGTGTGCCACCACACTTTTAATTTTTGAAATTTTGTCTGCTGTGTAGCTCTGGATGAATTGGAATTCACTATGTAGATCAAATTGGCACCATATTTGTTGTGGGCACTTCTCCTTCCTATGACTCTCAACTTTTTTTTTTTTCCTCCCTCCCTCCCTCCCGCCTTTCCTCCCTCCTTCCTTCCTTTCTTCTTTGTTGAGACAATATCTCTATATATAGCTCTGGCTGTCTTAGAACTACTTACTGTGTAGACCATGCTGGCCTTGAACTCACAGAGATCCACATGGCTCTGCTTCCAGTGCTGGGATTAAAGGTGTGCGCCACCACACCAAGCATTCTTTCCTTTCCTTTTCTTTTCTTATTTTGATTCCGTGTAGTTTTTGATACAAGATCTCACAACCTGTTTCTCCCTCCCAAGTACTGGAATTAAACTAGCTTCCTTCATTATCTAACTTATTCCTCCATCTCTCTTCTTGCCACTGTTCTTTTTTGTTTGTATAATTTTTATGTGTGTTGGTATTTGGTCTGTGTGTATGTCTATATGAGGTAGTCAGATCCACTGGAACTTGAGTTACAGTTGTGAGCTGCCATGTGTGTGCTAGGAATTGAACCCAGGTCTTTTGGAAGGGCAGCCAATGCTCTTAACCACTGAGACATCTTTTTAGCCCCTTGGCACTGTTGTTAATCATCTCATTGTTAAATATCCCTTATCTGTAATTATTAAGTTCCCCAATACTTTGTGTCCTAGTTTATACCATGTATCTCCTACACACCTTTAGGATGGCTGCTATCTGAAAAGTATATGAGAAGAAGGTAGTAAGTTTGGTAAGAATGTGAAGAATTTAGAAGCTTTTTCTCCTTAAATTATTTGGTTAGCATATAAAGAAATGGATTTCATTGTTAAAGTTTTTTATCGTTTAAAACACCATTTATCACTATACTATATACAATATTTATGCTGCTTCCCATTCCCAATGTCCCAGAAACACAAAATAGTCTTACACTCTACACTCTTCATTGACTCTGACATAAAGAGAAGTCAGGAGTTCTGCAAAGGTCAAGTGCTTGACAGAAACTTGATCCTAAAACCAGTTTTAACTCTTGATGGTGATCTTCCTACATCATGGGCGTAGTCTACTACTGACAATTTTCTTTCAAGTTTTATATACAGATGTCATTGTACTTGGTTTTCATTCTTCAACTGCCTGCCCCTGTCCTTCCCCTTTTCCTCTTACTGGTTCTACCCCCCAATAGTTCATCCTTTTCCTCTCATTGAATATATTGCATTAACCTCTGTTGTTTTCTCACTACCACCTACCTGTCATATTTTTTTTTCTTTCATAGTTCCTTCTGCTTTCATGTCCTACATATATAGAATTTAAATCTAGATTCTACGTCTAAGAAAATAACCAAGCATTTATATTTATGTCCTTTTGATTCTGGCTTACTTCATATACCATGAAATCTCTAGTTCTATCCATTCTCTTGTGAATATCATAATTTGACTTCTCTTTACAGCCGAATAAAGTTCGAATGTATGTATATACCACATTTTCTTTATCCATTTGTGTGTTAATGAACATCTAGTCTGGTTCTATCAACTTTCTGTGAATAGTGCAGCAGTAAGCATGAATGTTCAGGTATCTCTGGGATGTGCTCACTTAGAATCCTTTGGATGTTTGCCCAGGATGTGTATAACTTGATCATATAGTAGTGTTTTTGTTGATGTGTTGTGTTTTTTTTGTTTGTTTCCTAGTGGTGGTAGATGTTTTTGAGACAAGGTTTTATGTAATTTAGGTTGGTCTCAATGCTCACTCTGTAGCTGAGGTTAAGGAATAAGCATTCTCAAGACTGCTTCCTGCTGGCATGGGGTGCATTGACCATCTTTGCGGGACCTGAGAAGGTTGGAGTGCTACCACTTCCTGGGCTAGCTGGTTGTTTCACTGCAGGCCAGGCTGTGCGGAACTCCCTGGCGCCTCTTAGACCTGTTTGTTTGGATCCAATTCAGCTCCCTGGAACTTACAAGAATCCTTAGAGTTTGTGGAAACATAAGTATTAGACATATTAGCAGCATATTCTTGTTAGAAGCAACTTGGCTGAAAGCATTAACATTTTAAAATTGACATATACTTTTTAGGACAATGAAAAGCATTGACCTTGTAGTTATGATCCTATAGTTGTATTGTAGAACTTTACTATGAACAGTAGCATGAGAAATAGAGAAATCAAGAACATATTTCATTCTTTTTCATTTCTCAACTCACTTTATCATCACTTAAGCCTTTTTATCCTCAGACCTTCATAACTTTAATTCATACACCTTACATTACCATCTTAGACCTTCCATCCTCAGACCTTTGTAACTACATTCTGAGACCTTCATACATCTTACACTTTCCTATCTTCACATAGATTCCTGAAATCTGTTGCTTAAAGCTGCAAGACTACCAGTCGTCAAAAGCATCAGAGTTCTTGAGAAGGATAAGATTTTACCTGAATCAGTGATTAAAGAATAACAGAGACTTGCCAGAAGGCTGCATGGACAGCCATCCCCAAGGTTCTCCATCCATAGTAGCGGGCTGCAGAACAACTGCCTTCTTGCTGATAGCATGTGACCTGTGGATTACAGACTATAGGAAGACTCTCGCCTGCCATTGGCTCAAGCAACGCGGGGAAAGTCGATTCCACTGTCCTCTTGTCCAAGGTCTGGAGTACTTTGTAGCAGTTGAGGTGAAGGGCAGTGTTGCTCAGTGACTATCGTTGTCACTGACTTGAGATGAAATTTCATCAGTGCCCATCAGTCTTCTTGGTGGAAGTGGGGTGGAGCCAGCAACTAGCCTATCTCTCTGTTATAAAAAGCCTTTTAACAAAACATTTTTTTAAAGAGTTTATTTATTTATTATGTATACAACATTCTGCTTCCATGTACATCTTCCATGTACACACCAGAAGAGGGCACCAGATCTTATAACGGGTGGTTGTGAGCCACCACGTGGTTGCTGGGAATTGAATTCAGGACCTCTGGAAGGGCAGTTGGTGCTCTTAACCGCTGAGCCATCTCTCCAGCTCCCTTAACAAAACATTTTAAATGCCATGTCCTCTAGATCTCTGAGCACTTGAGGACTGTCTGTCTGTTTAGTATCTCAGCAGTTAAAAATTTGCCTTTAGTTAGAGAAGAATCCCTTTTTCTAATTAAAAGCTGTACCTCTGTAAATGGCTTACAGGATGAACTTGAGTAGTATAAATATTTTGTTAATTTGAAATAGACCTTTATGATTATCATCATTTAAAGATACATGAGTTAAATTTAAGTTGTATAGAGTTAGCTTATATTTTAAGCTTATATTTAAGTTTTTGTTAAATTAGACCTTTATTACTTTAAATGTTTACCATCATTTAAAGATACATAGCAATTTAGAAATATGAGACTTAGCACAGTTGTATATAGAGTTAGATAAGTACAAAGTTAAATTACAGGTACAGAGACAAGCAAGACTGTGTTATTGTTTTGTTTAAAAAGAAGAAAAGAGAAATTGCTGAGACATGAGACATAAGACTATAAGTTTATTATAAAGGCCCGGCAGAATGGGGAGACTAAGAAGAGGAACAGGGTAAATGGCTGACCGCCATGGCCGGTCGCCATAGAGAGACAGAGCGGGACAGAGAAACAGAGAGACAGAGAAACAGAGAGCGGGACAGGAACAGAGAGACAGAGAAACAGAGAGCGGGACAGGAACAGAGAGACAGAGAGAAACAGAGAGACAGAGAGCGTAAAGGGGCAGGGACTTATCTTTTAAAGGGGTCCTCTGCACCTGTGTGCAGACTTAGTTCCCATGGAACCTTGGGCTGACCAGGGTACTGCCTGTTTCACCAGGTAACAGGGGCAGGCCAGCATAATGCCTGAACCTTTCAGACTGGGTAACAGTAAAAAGGAGAACCAGATGTAATCTCTGATCCGTACATTGTAGCAAACTGACAGGAGATTTAAAGGGACAGGGTAGAGTTAAACAGAGGGCCTTGGAAAGACACAGTATTCCATAAACAAGCCATGAGCAACAGGGCCAGTAAAAGAAGAAATCACAGACAAAAAAGCAAAAGTCCGGCGGCCAGGTTTACTGGCAAAGGCTGCTGGAATGGGAGTGCCTACAGGTAAGGTAGGTCACATGGCCAAGATGGCAATGACCATAAGCCCATTTTTTGTCTGTTTACCTGCTTGTTGGCTGCAACCAGAAAGGTTCCTCTATGCATTTCCCATGGGTGAGGCAAGTGGAAAAACCGGCAAAAGCTCATCCTCTCTGGATGCCTGTCGGCCCGAGGGAATTGCCAGAGGCCTGGCCCCAAAGGGTACACAGCTATCTCCAAAACGAAAAGGACCCAGTGCTCCGAAGCAAAACACACCGCTCCCGGAACAGGGTGCTAGACCTGACCTATGAAAGATGCACCCAACAAGTGAAAGAAGAAATCAGAGACAAAAAATAAAAAGCAAATTGTCTGGCGGCAGTGCTTGCCTGTGCAAGTCACTGAACTGAGTGGGCAGACCTAAGCTAGGTCACATGGTCAGGATGGCAGCCCCCAGGTCAGACCACATGACCAAGATGGTGGACCCCGTAAGCACAATCTCAACTGCCCGAAGAAGTTTTTCTCCATGAGTGAGGCAGTAAGGTGTACAAAACCAGAAAGATCCCTTGTGGACCTGAACCAAAAACCTCAAACCTCATTCGTGTGGAAAATTTAAAACAAACAAACAAAAAAAACTCTCTGAGTGTCTCAAGCAGACACTGCCAAGAAGAAACACGGTCAGAGATAGAACAAAAGATGAGGGACATTCCCAGGTGAAAGAAAGTTCCCACTGGGAGGCAGAAGAGGTAATGCCATCATTTACGCACTCTATGGCAATAACCGAAGGATCCCATAAAATGTATTTCCCATGGGCGAGGCCAAAAATGGCACAGATTGCTCTGTCTGAGAGCACCCAGCAGAAAGCCCAAAAAAGGCTCAGCTTTCCGAGACTGATAAATGGACCCAGAGTGAATTCCAAAATGGAGTTCTCCCCCATGGGAAAAGTTATGCATATCTTACCAAATTGCAGCCAACAGGCAGATGAGTGAGTTCCAGAGATCCTTATTTTTTTTTTTATTAAAGATTTATTTCTTTATAATGTATACAACATTCTGCCTCCACATATTCCTGCACGCCAGAAGAGGGCACCATATCTCACTACAGATGGTTGTGAGCCACCATGTGGTTGCTGGGAATTGAACTCAGGACCTCTGGAAGAACAGCCAGTGCTCTTAATCTCTGAGCCATCTCTCCAGCCTGAGATCCTTATTAAAGGATCCTATTTAAAGCAGCAAGTTGAAGTGTACAGAGTTCCGGCATCTCAGGCTGCTGCAGGCAGGAGGAAGCATCAGGAAAAGCCAAGATGGAAGTGGGTTTTGAGTTCAGATTTTAGGATCCCCGAAATTTCTCGTACCCCTGGCAGGAGGGGTTACAGAGAAAGCCTATCCCGCCAGCAAGCTTCAAGAGAGCTTACAGAGAGAGCCTAAACCAAGTCAGGCACCAAATGTTATGTTTTTGAAGAAAAAGAGGAGAACGGCGCAAGATGAGACATATTGACTAGTTTATTATATGGGCCCGGCAGAGTAGGGAGACTAAGAGAGAAGAGGAACAGGGTAAATGGCTGACTGCCATGGCCGGTCACCATAGAGAGGCAGAGAGAGCATGTAGGTGGGAGAAGAGAGAGTTAAACAGAAGCAGAGAGAGAGAAAGAGTAAAGAGAGCGAGCAGCAGGGAAGTTGGGACATTTAAAGGGAAGACTGAGCATGCCCACTGAGGTTCCATGCATGCCCAGAGTCCTCAGCAGGCTGTAATGCGTGGCGAGTGATGTGGTGATGACATAGCACTTTTCCTGTGTGTGCCCTGACTGTAGTCAGGGGGGGCAGGGTCTGTCTCTTAAAGTGATATTGCCTTTCGGTTATTAAAGCCTGAACCTTTCAAGGCCCAGTGACAAAAACTCAAATCATGATCTAAGTTGTATGTAAATCTGATATTAACAGAACTAGTTGGAACTTGAATAGCTTCCATCAATACTTATTCTTTTCTTTTTTGAAAAATTAATTATTTTAGTTAGCATACAAAGTATTTGGTTTTATTTGGCATTTTCACACATATGTGCCATTATGCTTTGTTCTAATTTGTCCCTCTCCTCAACTGCCCTTTCTTGTGCTACTCCCATCTTCTGGCTGATTCCCTCCCTTTTCCCAGACAGTCCTCCCCTCTCCTATCAATATTAAGGTTATAAGACAAGGAGTTGCTTATCAAAGCTTAAAGTTCAAATCCGCAATCACAAAGTAAATGCTAATGGGGAAAGAAAAAAAACATACTGGACCTTTGGAAGATAGTCAATGATAAGGAAGTTTGGTTTTGGTTTGTTTTTTTGAGAGACAGGGTTTCTCAGTGTAACAGCCCTGGCTATCCTGAAACACATACTTTTTAGACCAGGCTGGCCTCACAGAAATTTGCCTGCCTCTGGGATTAAAGGCATGCACTAACACCACTGCCTGGCTTGATAAAGAAGTTTTAAAAAGCCAACAGTTATTTGGGAAAGTTGCCAGACTCCCTGGTTGGTGTTTTGTTGTTGTTGATTTGGTTTTTGTTGTTGTTTCTTTTGAGATAGAGTCTTACTCTGTACTCTGGCTGTCTTAGAATCTATGTAGCAGGGCAGTGGTGGCGTGCGCCTTTAGTCCCAGCACTCAAGAGGCAGAGGCAGGAGGATCTCTGTGAGTTCGAGACCAGCCTGGTCTACAAGAGCTTCCAGGACAGTCTTCAAAGCCACAGAGAAACCCTGTCTCAAAAAACCAAAAAAGAAAAAAGAAAGAAAAAAAAAATGTACTATGTAGCCTAGGTTTGCCACAAACTTGTGAGGAATCTTTATTTTCCTTGGGTAGGTGGGGGGAGGAAACCATACTCAGTTATAGGGTTTTTTTTGTTTCTTTGTTTGTTTTTATAAGATTTTTGGTTCCCCTGGAGTTACAGGCTCTTGTGAGCTGCTCAATATGGGTGCTGGAATTAGACCCTAGGCCCTTTACAAGAACAGTATGTACTCTTAACTGCTGAGCTATCTCTCCAGCCTTGAAAGTTAGTTTTTGTTATTGCTTTTAGCATGTCTTGGCTTAAAGAAAATGCTTAGAAATAAGAAAATGAAAACTGTTTTATCAGAAGAGAAACACATTAACCCCCTGTTGATTACTGTTCTCACACTTAATATATATTGGAGTGGCACATGGAAGTACTTGAAACAGAATTTCATTTCCATTGTAGGTAGTCCTAACTAACAGTACTTACAAAATAAGGCACTGACCAGATTCTTTGTACTAATTCTTCCATAAGTATCATTAAAGAATTAAAAATAGAAACACTGTTGTGATGGAGGAAATGATGGAACTTTGAGAACATGATTTTGGTGAAGTTTAACTATCACTAATTAGATACATTATTTCAGTAATTCAAACTTGGATAGTCTCATTACTTGGGTTTTAAATTAAAAGCTTGTAACTCCGATTCCAGGCGAATCCAGTGTTCTTTTCTGGACTCCAGTGGCTCCTGCATGTATGTGCACATTAACTCAGGCAGGCAAAGACATACAAACATAAAACATATATAAGCACTTCAAGTCCACTGAATGTGGTGCTCTTAGAAAATAGTATTCTCATTTTGTCTGGTCTGGTGATTATTGTATTCTCGTGTTTTTGGGTCTGGTGATACATCTACGATCCTACTTGAGTAGTGTAAGGAAGAGGATCAGTTCAAGGCCTTTTTTTTTTTTTTTTTTTTTTTTTTTTTTGGTTTTTCGAGACAGGGTTTCTCTTTGTAGCTTTGGAAGCCTATCCTGGCACTCGCTCTGGAGACCAGGCTGGCTTCAAACTCACAGAGCTCCACCTGCCTCTGCCTCCCGAGTGCTGGGATTAAAGGTGTGCGCCAGCAATGCCCGGCCCTCAAGGCTATCCTTAGGTAGAAGCCAGCCTGAGCTACATAAATAAGACACAGCTTTAAAAGAACACAAACAAAAGGGAAAATAGTGTCCTTTTGTTGTATGTTAAGCTTTTGTTTAAATTGTGTGTATAATCTGAAAATAAATATAAATTTCCTGGACTAGTATGCTAAAATTTTAAATGTTTGTAGACCAGTAAAAATTGTGCTTTATCAGAAACTTTTTGGGTTCTGTAGACAGGGTTTCTCTGGGTAGCCCTGGAACTCACTATGTAGATCAGGCTGGCCTCAAACTCACAGAGATACACCTGCCTCTGCCTCCTGAGTGCTGGGATCACAGGTGTGTGACACCACTTCCCAGCTGTCTCAGAAATTGTATTTATTTATTCATTCATTCTTTTTTTTTATTTTGGACAGGTTCTCACTGTATAACCACCAAACTAACCAGCAACATTTATTTATTCATTTTGTTTGTTTGTTTGTTTTAGACAGTGCCTCACTGTATAGCCCTGGCCGTCTTGAAACTCATTATGTAAACCAGGATAGAGATCTACAAGCATCTGCCGCTGGAGTGCTGAGATTAAAGACACAGGCTAGCACAACCAACCAGCCAGAAAATTATTTTTATTATATATAAATATAAAGTTGTTAAAGCAACTTTCAAAAAATTAAGGTTAGGGCAAGCATTTTTAATTTTAGCACTTGGAAATCTGAGTCAGGTGGATTTTGAATTCAAGGCTACTTAAAAGGAAAGGAAATTAATTATAAGGCTGGGTGTGTGGCTCAGTGATATATGCCTGCCCAGAATTTGGGAGGCCCTGAATTTGATCCTCAGTGCTAAAGAAAATCAACAACAAAGCATTAAACCTAAAAAATTTTTTCATTGCTTGCTGTATTTATTGGAAAATAATGAGCATTAAACATCATAACCACATTCTCCTATGCAAAGGTTAAGATTAAAACATCAGTATATTGGCTATAATGCCATAGTATAATTAATATGTTCTTATTTCTTTTTGTTTGTTTGTTTGTCTTTTGAGAAGGGGTTTCTCTGTGGCTTTGGAGGCTGTCCTGGAACTAGCTCTTGTAGACCAGGCTGGTCTCAAACATACAGAGATCTGCCTGCCTCTGCCTCCTGAGTGCTGGGACTAAAGACATGTATCATTACCGCCCAGCTCTCCATTTCTTTCTTACCTTAATCTACTCATAATCTTTATCTTCCTTTCTTTTTCTTTGCTGTTTCCTTCTCTGTCCCCTTTTTTTGTGGTAAATTCTAAGCCCACAGATAGCTTCCACCAGACTGTCATGGGTGGACTAAAGCTGATCATTCTTTGTAGCATCTTCCCTGAGAAATGAAATTAGACTGGCCTGCACAAAAGTTCTTGGTTCGATGTTCAGTTCCAAAGTCTTTAATGGGCTGATGAAATGTTTCAGCAGGTAACAACACCTGTCACCCAAGCTTGGCAACCTCAGTTCCATACCCAGAAACAACTTAAAAGTAAATGGAGAGAACCAACTTCATGAAGTTGTCCTGTGACCTCCACATATACATGCTATGGGATGACACCCAACACACATAGGTCTTGGACACACATGCATTAATAATACATTTCAGAGGCGTCAATAAAAGCTCTTTGCATTAACTGTGAGTTAAGGTATAGTATACTTGAAATCTCTGCATTTGAAAGTTGCCTCTATACTATGGATGACAGTTATTGTTTTTTGGGGAGTGGTACATTTTGGAGACAGAGTCTCCTGAAACCTAGGCTGGACCTCCAACTCCCTATCTCATTGAAGATAACGGAACTTCTGATCTTCCTACCCTCACCTACCAAGTGCTGGGATTACAGGTGTCTACTACCACACCAACTTTTTACTCACTTTATGGGGCTGAATAGAGTCTCATGTATGCTAGCAAAACACACTACCTATTGAGCTACACCTTCTCTATTTTTTTAAAAAGATTTTATTTTATTTTTTATGTATACAATATTCTGCTTCCATGTATATCTGCACACCAGAAGAGGGCACCAGATCTCATTACAGATGATTGTGAGCCACCATGTGTTTGCTGGGAATTGAACTCAGGACCTCTGGAAGAGCTCTTAACCTCTGAGCCATCTCGCCAGCCCCTCCTCTATTCTTTATATTGATGGATCATATAGAATGTGAAATCTTATAGTAGTATTTTTCTCGTCATTTTTTGAAGATAGAAATTTAACTCCATAAAGAAATTTTGACATAAAAGAAGTATATTTTAAATATACTCCTCAAATAATGGGGATTTTCGTTCAGTGTGGGAAACAGAAGAAACTAAGTTACTCAAGGGAATGAGGAATAGGTTGCCCAACAAAAGCTTTGTGAATGTGTTTTAAACACACTATCTGTATTTTGTGTGTGTGTGTGCGTGTTTTGTTTTTGTTTAAGGAGGACAGGTGTGAGGCCAGTGCACTTTTGACTCAGTGGGGCTGAATAGGTGAGTAACTGGGTGGGAGAGAATCCTTTGTTAGTGTAGCAGAAGGAAGAGCTCAAGCTTTGGATTCTTCTGGCTAGATTGTGCTGGCTGATGGTGTAGTGACCATGTCTTCTCAGTTCCCAGTGTCCTCTATGAAAAGCAATAATTACCCTTTTAGAAAGCAGGCAAGATAAGGTTGAACCTACTCAAGAGGTAATACAGTATCCTGAGTTAATCATTTTTAAAAAATCTAAATGCCTCTTACAAGTTGATATCCTTTTAAGTATATACATCACTCCCTGCTTAAATGGCCTCTCACTGCTTTCAGTGACCTTTAAAAAAATATTGAATAATGGACTCCTGCTGCCTCTTCACCTTTCTGTCTATGATGCCCTACCTTGTTGGTCTTCCTTTACCAAAAGCCTTTCATCTATAGGCCTGTATTCCCTGAATCTGGATGCTCTGTCTCTGGCTCACTATTAAAAGTGGTAACTTAGTGGGGCTGAATAAAGTCCTTAGTATCCACTATCTGATCCTTGTGCTTTGGATCAGAACCAGGGCTTTGTGCATGCTAGGCAGACCCTCTATACTGAGCTTTAGTAGTTCCAGCATGTATCTGAAATTCATCCTTCATTATTTAAGCAACTTGTTTAATTTACACCATGTTTCCAGTGTTTGTTGTTCTTTTATTTGTGTACTCATTTTTGGTGTCCCTTCTGTAGTCTAAGCTCTAAGAATAGAACAACTGTTGAGTTCACTGTTACACTAATAGTGACTATCCCAGTATTAGGTATGTAGAAGGCACTTTGTAAAAAGAAATTTTTTGTTGTTGTTTTTCGAGACAAGGTTTCTCTGTGAAATAGGCTTGACTATCCTAGAACTCTCTGAAGACCAGGCTGGCCTCGAACTCACAGAGATCTGCCTGCTTCTGCCTCCCAAATGCTAGGATTAAAGCTGTGTCACCACCTCTCAGCTAATATTTGTTAGATTAAGAATACTTTGAGCCACTGGGCAGTGGTGGCTCACGCCTTTAGTCCCAGCACTCGAGAGGCAGAGGCAGGTGGATCTCTGTGAGTTTGAGACCAGCCTGGACTACAAGAGCTAGTTCCAGGACAGCCTCCAAAGCCACAGAGAAATCCTTTCTAAATACCAAAAAAAAAAAAAAAAAAAAAAAATTGAGAGTGTGAAATACCACTTGCTCAGGCCAGCTATTTCTGTGGGTTTCTCCAACATGGTCTTGACCCCTTTGCTCATCACTCCTCCCTCTCCACAACTGAACTCCAGGAGTTCATCTGTGGATCTCTGCTTCTGCTTCCATCAGAAGCAGAAATGAAGGCTCTATGGTGGCCTTTAAGGTAGTCATCAATCTCATTATAGGGGAAGGGCTTTGAGGTACCTTCTCTACTATTGCTTAGATTCTTTGTGGATTCCTGGGAATTTCCCTAGTGCCAGGTTTCTTCTTAATCCCATAATGGCTTCTCCAGACTGACAGCTGGGGAACCTGTATAAGACTGAACTAGGCCCCCAGAATGTGGGTATCAGTTGAGGGGCTTGGGCTGCTGGCAGTGGAACCAGTTTTTAATCCCTAGTGTATGAACTGGCCTTTTGGAGACGATTCCCTGTGGAGGGATACCTTGCTCAGCCTAGATACAGGTGAGGGGTGGGACACAGGCTTGGTCCTGTTCCAAATAATGTGACAGATTTTGATGAATCCACATGGGAGGCCTCACCCTCTCTGAGGAGTGGTGGGGAAGATGGTGGGGGAATGGGAGGGCAAGAGGGAGAAGGGACTGGGATTGGTATGTAAAATAGATTGTTTTTAATTTAAATTAAAAAAAAACAAAGAATACTTTGAATAGGGCTGCAGAGATGGCTCAGTGCTTAGCACAAACTGCTCTTTCAGAGGACCTGAATTTAGTTCCCATGGAAGGCAGCTCACAAGCACCTGTAGCTCCACCTCCAGGGGTTCTAACACCCTCTTTGGCCTCACCAGGCAACTGAATGCACATGGGCAAACTCCCATACAGATACCTATTCTTTTTTCTTTTGTTTTTCCAGACAGGGTTTCTCTGTGTAGCCTTGGCTGTCATGGAACTTGCTCTGTAGACAAGGCTGGCCTCAAACTCACAGAGATCCACCTACCTCTGCCTCCAGAGTGCTGGGATTAAATGCTTGACACACAATTTAAAAAATAAGATAAACCTTTAACAAACTAATTGAATGCTTTGTGTAAATATAGGTACTTGTCATTTTCTTTTTGGCATCTAGAAACACAAACTGCTTGAGTTAAGTGCTGTTATTCTGTAGGGTTCCTTTATGTAGAAGTCATATAAGAAGATTCAGTGCATGTGTGTGCATTGTTTTCTCTTTAAAACAATTCTTCAGCTGGGCATGGTGTCTTAACCTGTAATCCCAGCCCTTAGGATGTGGAGGCAGGAAGATTGCTGTGAATTTGAGGCTGGCCTGGACTACATAATTCTAGGTCAACATGGGTTACAGTAAGAGATTGTCACAAAAATCTGATCAAAACAAAACAAAAAAGGGGCTTGAGAGCTTGCTCAGTGATATTAAGTGGTAAGAGCCAGTATTCTCTAGAAATGAAACATCTGTAAGACAGGGTAAAGCATGGTAGATATGGTGATGAATGCCTATAACCCTACAACTCTGGAAGCAGAGACAGAAAGATTACAAGCTTGAGGCCAGCCTGGTCTACTGTAAGATTCTTGTCTCAAAATAACTCCCCAAAACAAAAAAATCAAGGAGCTTCCAAAGGAGAATAACCAGGAACAATCCAGATAGGAAGAAAATTAGGAGGAAGTAGCAGAGGCTAAAGGAGAAAGAATATTCTAGAGAAAAGATAAAGACCACTGTGCATGGAGATGAGGATGATAAGGCATGTATCCTAGCGCACTTATGCCTAGGATTTAACTCTCAACATTCCAGAAAAGCAAAAAAGATAAGGGCTAGAAAATATTCTTGGTTTAGCTTCAAATGTATGTGACTTACTATGACATGAGAAAGATTTAGTTGGTGTGAGGAAATGAAATTAAAACTACAGTTACTGATTGATTGTTGAAGACTGGAGTAGAAACAGCACTTGGTGTGTGTGTAGGGCTTGTGGTTAGAGAATGGTACATAGGAAATGATGACCAAGAGATGGGTATTACAGCATGTCTTTGTAATGGGAAAGTTCTGAGGAGAGGAAGAAGATAGTTACAGTGAGAAAGGGAGTTCATTGAAGCTTATTAAGTAGTTTGCCTTAGGCTCCTCATTGAGATGAGAAGGTAAATAGTTTTATAGACCTGTTTTGCTAGTTTGGTAGTAGAAAATTGGGGGATTTTCATCTTTTAATTAAAAAATATGTCTCTGTACGTCAGTCCGGGTAGGGGACATGTGTATATTTGCATGTGTTCCCATGTGTTTGGAGGCATGAGTCTGACATCATGAATCTTCCTGAAACTTGTCCTCTGAATTCATTGAGGCAGGATCTCTCAACTGAACCTAGATCTCTCCTTTCTGGCTAGTCTAGTTATCCAGTTTACACTCAGGATCCCCATCTTCAGGCCTTCCAAACATTGGAATTAAGAGTGGGCTGCGTATGCATACCTGTGGTTTACATGGTGCTAGGAATCAGAACTTCTGTTCCATTCTTATGGGGCAAGCACTTCATCCACTGACCCATCTTCTCAGCAACCACATGGTGGCTCACAATCATTCGTTATGAGATCTGGTGCCCTCTTCTGGTGTGCAGATATACATGGAAGCAGAATGTTGTATACACAATAAATAAATGAATAAATAAATTCTAAAAAAAAAAAAATGTTACTTAGCCTGGTAGTGGTGGCTTACAACTTTAATCCAGCATTCACATATGATGTGGATGCTCTAACTCTAGAGCTAGAGTTAGAGGTAGTTGTGTGTTAATCAGTCAATGTGAATGCTGGGAATAAAACTCAGGTCTATTGGAACCAGCTGCAAGAGCTCTCTACCCTGAGCTATCTCTCCAGCCCCTTGAACTCAGGCCCCCATGTTTTCACAACAGGAACTTTATCTGCTGAAGCGTCTCCCAAATTTAAAAAAAAAAAAAATAAATGTAAACTCTTCCTTGTAGCCCTGTTCTTTTGCAATTAATTGTTCATTTTCTGATATATTTACTTGGGCTTCTAAGAACATGAAGGTATTTCTACAGAAGAGTGTTTTTGCAAAAGGATTCAATTTTCTTTTTTTGGTTTTGTTTTTTAGTGGGATCATAACTATACATTTTACTCTCCAACAAGCATTTTTACCTAGTATATTTGGTCCTTTCTCAAAACCCCCTTTAAAAAAATTGTAATGTTCCACAGATAAGATTTATTTGAACTTATTCTCCATGTCATAGAAGTTGGTTATAATTCTTTCCTTCTTTCTTTCCTTCCTTCCTTTTCCTCCTTCCTTTTTTTCCTTCCTCTCTATTCTGTTTTTCCTTTCTCAATAGCTGGTTTTATGTCAACTTGACAACAAACTAGTTATTTTGGAAGAGGGAACTTCAATTGAAAAATGTCCCCCAGCAAGCCTGTGATGTATTTTCTTGATTGATGTGGGAGGGCCCAAATCACTGTTGACAGGGCCACCCTGGGCTGGTGGTCCTGGGTTCTATAAAAAAGTAGGCTGAGCAGGCCATGAGAAGCAAGCCAGTAAGCAACATTCCACTATGGCTTCTGCTCCAGTTTCTGCTTCTAGATTCGTGCCCTGGCTTTCCTCAGTGATGGATTTATAAATTGTAAGATAAAATAAACACTTTTCTTTCTAAGTTGCTTTTGGTCATGTTGTTTTATAGCAGCATTAGAAACCCCAACTAAGACAGACTGTCTCATTTTGTATCGGAGACCACAGAATTAAGATCCCTCATCTTTAACCTCGATACATGCAATGGCAGATGAAACTCTTGAGAGTTGAAAGTAAGCCTATTCTACATAGTGAGTCCCAGAACAGCCAGGGCTACACTGACAGGATCCTGATTTAAAAAAAAAAAAAAACAACAACAACAACAACAAAGAAAAACCTACAAAAATAAAATAAACTTTTAAAAGGGGATGGGACTGAAGAGAGGGCTCTTGCAGAAGATTTGAGTTCAGCTCCTAGCACCCACATCAAGTGGCTCACAGCTATGTATAACCCAGTTCAAAGGGGTCTAACACCCTTTATTGGCCTCTAAATACATCTACACACAAGGATTCACTCACACAGAGACATATATACACATGCAGCTATGTCTGTGATTCATTTTGAGCTGAGCTTTTGTGTTTTTTGCTTGGTTGGGTTTTGGTATTTTTGACAGTGTTTCACTGTGTAGACCTAGTGTGCCTCAAACGCACAGAGATCTACCTTCCAAATAAGTGCTAGGACTAAAGGCATGCAACACTACTCTTAGCTTGAGTTAAATTTTGTGAAAAGCATATATCTCCACCTTGAATCTGTGTGTGTGTGTGTGTGTGTGTGTGTGTGTGTGTGTGTGTGTGTGTGTGTGTGTGTGTTTGTTTGTGTTTATGTGCCTGAGTACATGTGAGCATACACACAGACACACTCATGAATACCTGTGTTTTTTCTACAATTGCCTTTGCTCTTTTATGAAAAACCAGTGTGTCTATATTAATATCAGTCCATTTCTGGGCATCTATTGTTTCTTTGATTTGTTTGTTTATCTCACCAGTACTCTAGTGTCTTGATTACTAGAACTTCAAAATAAACTGTGAAAGCCCTAAGTTTGCTTGAATTCTGGGTCTTGTCAAGCATTCTGCCACTGAGCTTCATTCGTAGGCCTAGCTAAGATGAGGTGTTTTTGTTTTGTTTAATAAAAGCAATTTTTGTTGTTTTGAGACGAGGTTTCTCAAACAGTCCTGGCTGTTCTGGAACTTACTCTGTAGACTAGGCTGGTCTCGAACTCACAGAGATCTGCCTGCCTCTGCCTCCCTAGTGCTGGGATTAAAGGCTGCACTGTCACCACCTGGCTAATAAAAGCAATTTTTTTAAAGGCTTAATTTATTTGTTCATGGGTCTGTCTGTGTGAGAGTGTATGTGCAGGGGCATGCTTGTGCAAGGGAAAAGGCCAAAAGAGGGAGAAAGATACCTCAGAACTAAGAGCAGACGTGGGTGCTGGGAACTGAACTCCAGCCAGGTTTACACAGTAAGCCCTTCATACCTCCCTCTGAGCTATCTCTCCAGCGTCCAGTATGACCCTTTAAATGAAGAAATAGGGAAAAATGTAAGAACCGAAAACTGTAGTATTGTAACAGATTGATGAGATTTAAGGAGTGAAAATAATGAAAATGGTGACTTAATTAGAGTTTATGGAAAGGAGAAACAATAGCACCAGAACGTGTAACAATTTTCTGTGTTTTTAAAAACATTTTTATTTATGTGTATGTGTGTAAGTGCCCACAGAGGCCATAAGAGGACAAATGTGTACAGGCACTTTCGTGTTCAAGTGTGTGTATAAAGGTATCTGTGGAGCCAGGAGAGGGTGTTGGATCCTCTGGAGCTGGAGTTACAGGTTGTTGTAAGCCAACTGCTATGGGTTCTGGGAACCAAACTTGTCCTCAGAAAGAGCAATATGTGTTCTTAACTGCTAAACCATCTCCTTAGTGCCATTTTTCTTTGCCTTAAAGATAGCCCTCTTACAAATATATTTTTACTAACATCAAGCTTGATAACTTCTTAGGTTTATTATGTTCTTACTATATGATTTTTGTTTTAGCCTTTTATTTGTATTTTATTGGTATTTTTATTTGTTTAGATTAGGAGACTGTAGGGAGACACCGTAACCATGCCTCCTAAGAAGTGGCTACAGAGTGATTCGGGATAGGTTTTAAAGGGACAGACAAGGCATATGGCTCTTCTTGCCTCTCTGGTCTTGCTGTTTTTGGCACACTCTGGCTTGCTGTTGGCTGGCGTTTATCTATTAAAGTTATCCTAACCTTATGGATTTTGTATCAGTTATTCACCGTTTTAGGAGGCAGCATCTTATGTCACCCAAACTGGCTTCAAACTTTAGATGTATCAAGACTGACCTTGGTATACTGATCCTTTTACCTCCACCTCCCAAGTACTGGCATTACATGTGTGTACCACCTTTCTTGGCTTTAGTGATATTAGAATATCATTAACTTGCTGATATGACTGTGGAAGTTCAAATAAATGTGGTCACTATTATGTGCAACATATTTATTAAATAATAAATGACTGATGCTGTATTCACTAGGAAAACAGACAACTATTTACTGCATTTATATAATTTCTTTTCTCTCCTTTTCTGGTAATAAAAGAGTGCAAATGACACAGTAGTAGAAGCATATGGTTTGTGTTTTTCTGCTTTCCTTGGAAGCCTTAAAAAAAAAAAGAAAAAAAAAACTGGGTGGTGGTGGCACACACCTTTAATCCCAGCACTTGGGAGGCAGAGACAGGCAGGTATCTGTGAGTTTGAGGACAGCGTCGTCTACAGATTCAGTTCTAGGACAACCGGGTCTACACAGAGAAACCCTGTCTCAAACAAACAAACAAACAAAAACCCAAAAGCCCTCGAGATTTAAATTAACTGTAGGCTCTTTCCCATGTAGGCAAGCATTCTATGTTTAATCTGTATTTCCATCCTGGAAGCCCACTTCCCCTCCTTTAAAAAATTAAAATAAGATTTAATGTTTACTTTGTGTGTTCTATTTAATCTGGTTGCTTTTATGTTGTCTACTAGTAACTGTACACAGACCGTTCACAAATATGCTAGTGATGGTAATCTGAAGGTCGAAGCATTAGTTGAATGTGCATATGAGCTGCACATTCTATTTGTGTGCTGAAACAATGTGTAACATAAGGAAAGAAAATAAAGCCCCCAGTTTCTAACATACACATGCCTTTAGCAATTAAGAAAGATCTATATAAATAAAATATCTTCCATTTTATTTTCTTTTTTGTTCTGCATTACTGTTTGAGAGATTTGGATAAAAGACAACCAGAGGATATTGGATACATTTGGAAATGAACAGAAATAGGAATTCTATTGTTCATGTAGGAAATAAATTTGCTGATGATTAGTATTGTGGAAATTCTAATGTCACTTTACAGTTTTAACACAAAACAAATAGAAACTATAATAAATAATATAAGATAAATTTATTTAATTAATGTTGTACTATAAGCGTATATCCTTGGATTGGATTATGCATTATGTGTCCATTGTCAGCTTGCAGCTTTGTACCTGTGATTGTGTCATTAGGGAATTAGAAATGGAAATGTTCTTAGGAAGCTTATGGTCTAGAAACCTTTGCCCTGTTATATACCATTGGCAGGGGCATGGTGTCACACGCCTTTAATTCCAGCACTACAGAGGCAGAGGCAAGTGAATCCCTAAGACCCTAAGACTAAAAGGGGAGAAGAATACTCACAGTTGTTACACCATAATGGTCATACACAAGGCTTCTGTCCCTGGAAAAGGTGTGGAGGTTCTTCCACCAACAAGTAAGCAATTCTAAAGAGGTAAACATGGCCTTGGTGGGTCTGACCCTGTCAACCTTGAAATTGACTGCATCAGATCCTACAGGTTGAGCACAAATTGTTAAAATTGTCCTTTCCCATAGTTGAAGTTTCCCTTCTAAATCTGTGGTTGTTTTGCTTGTGGTTTTGATCAACAGGCCATAAATAGCTTCCTTCTCCCTAACTTCTGGATTCATTTGTTTTGACTGTCTCACAAAACTCGTGGAAACATAATTTATGATTTTCTGGTTATCAAATATGTTATAAAAGGTGCAGGAGAAGAGGTGCATAGGGGCTGGGCTTATAGGGCTTCCATGCCTTCTATGCCTTCTCTGAGGAACCTAAGTGTCTACAGGGATCTGTCTCTGGGTTGTTATGGAGACTTTATTGCATAGTCATGATTGAAGCATGTAGAAATATGACTGGACAAAAAGGAGTATGATCTAATGCCAATAGTGAGAAACCCAATGAAGCTTCTTGTTCATATTCTTCTGGACCTCTTTGTGGCATTCATTCTTTCTGGGTAGGAAGCTGTTCTCATGAAGTGTGGTTCAAGGGGTGGTGGTCTTCTGATCTACTGCCAGACAAATTAGAGATAGAATTTCTCTGTGGTCATTTTCAAAGCTGAGAAGATAAGAGTATATTTTAGTTTGTGTGACTTACCTGCAGGAGGAGAAATTGTAGTTTTCTGGTCTGCCTTGGGGAGAAAAGGGAGGAGACAGAATAATAAAGAATAAATGTGAGGTAGAGGCCCTGTTTTCTGAGGCTTATTCTGGTCACTTAGGAAGGAACTATGGCTATGTGAGCAATGAGCCGGGACACTAGACAAATCCAAAACATAATATCACAAGTACATGTATTATCAAATATAGCAATAAAATGATCTTATTGTCAACTTTTGTGTTGGGCTCAGTTTTCACACAAAACACTGGAGAATTTTTAATAGGGGGATGAAGGTTAAGATTTTAGTTTTGTGCCTTTATTTTCAATTCGGGTTTCTACTCAGAATAAGAATAAATAATTCTTTTTTAAAACACAACATACCAGTCTTTCCCTCTTTCTTTCTTTCTTTTTTTTTTTTTTTCTTCTAGACAATGTTTCCAACAACCCTGACTGTCCTGGAACTTGCTATGTAGACCAGGCTGGCCTCAAACTCATAGAGATCCACCTGCCTCAGCCTCCTAAGTGCTGGGATTAAAGGTGTGGTCCACCACTTCCAGTTCATTTTTCTCTTTTAAAGCGGAGTTGGGGTTTTATGAAATATTTTTTTAATATCTGCTTAACCATAGGGCTTAAGAGAGGCACTTGGAGAGAAACAATACCAGAAAGTGTAAGTGTGCGCTTCTCTGAGAGACTGTTGCCAGTTTGTACATTTTGAATTGCATGATTGCTGCCAGTGCTTGGTAAATGGTAAAAGCAACACTGAATAGCATCATTTTAATAAGTTCTAGACTAATTTTAAGAGGGGAACTTTGAATTAAATCGTCTACTCTTTATTTAAGTTTAACCCTTTTGCTGAATAGCCTCTTACACAGTGATTTAAGAAAATTTAGCAAATATTTTTCTTTTTGATTACATGGACATCACTGAAAGAAATGTTTCATGTTAAATACTTTGTGTGTTCCCTTAGCTTCCTGGTTTGCAGTTTACTTAGCTTGTGTTAACTCTTAAGTAACTAATCTGAATGAGTAACATGTTAAAACGTATAAAACCAAAACCTGTTTTAGGGAGCTTTGAAGATCACTGTGCTTTACCATTGGATGGGATCCATTCTAATTAGTGACTTTCTCAGTTTGCTTTTAAATTTAGTTTTTTCAGGGCATGGTGGTGCATGCCTTTAGGCCTGTTGTAATTTTTAAAAAGCAGCTCAAGGGAGAAAGACACCATTCAACAGAGTTCAAACAGATGGTTTTATTTATTAAGGGAAAATGATCGTAAAAAGGGGAAAGGGGATGTGGGGGAGACTGCCCTCCTGGGACAGGAGCAGCAGGAGGGAGGGAGAGGGATCGGAGGTGGGCAGGACCCTTTTAAAGGGAACATAATGAATAGGCACAGGTGGTGCTCTTAGTGGCAGCAGTTGAGGGCTTATCTTGTCAGAACTCCAAAGTCAGGCAAGTAAAATGCCTAAATATTTTTTGTTTGTTTGTTTTTTGAGTCAGGGTTTCTCTGGCTTTGGAGGCTGTCCTGGAACTAGCTCTTGTAGACCAGGCTGGCCTCGAACTCAAAGAGATCCGCCTGCCTCTGCCTCCCGAGTGCTGGGATTAAAGGCATGGGCCACCAATGCCTGACTTAAAATGCATAAATACTAACACTAACACTTGGAAGGCAGAAGCAGGTAGATTTCTATGAGTTTAAGGCGAGCCTAGTCTACAGAAAGAGTTCCAGGACAGCTAGGGCTACACAGAGAAACCCTGTCTCAAACTCTACCCTACCCCACCCAAATTAGTTTTTCACAGTATTTTTCTGTATTTTATCCAGGTTACAAAATGTCCTCCTATGCTTGAGACCTACAGACTACATGTTCTTCAAGAACTAATCAGTGGTTTTTCATCTCCTGGAAGTACACTAGAAGCATAAATATGGTGCCAAAACTCATCATTCTCATTCTCTGACTGCAGTTAATTTGGACATACTTCTGTGTTGAAGAGAAGTATACACACTGAGGTCACTCATTGTTCAGAGACTGTGGTGTAGGATCATGGACCATTCTAACAGGGAGAAAGATGACAGACAACGGTCAACTAAAACCATGGCACAAAGGAATACACACTGTTCCAGACCATCTGGCACCTCAGCATCCTCTGGGGTTCTCATGGTGGGACCCAACTTCAGGGTTGGCAAGAAGATAGGATGTGGGAACTTCGGAGAGCTCAGATTAGGTAAGATCTTTGTTATGTCTGTCACTTCTGCTAGCAACAGTAACAATTACTGTAGTCTCTGGTGTGTTTCACATAAGCTGGTGATGCTTTAGTGAGAACTTTCTCTTAAGTAGTACTTACTGGCATAAGGAATAAAGATTTTGCAAATGTAGTTAGAGTTATTATCAGTCATGATGCTATTATCCAAGGCTTCCCTTTCTTTATGGGTGATAGAACTTTAAATTTTTCATCAAGTTAGACTATGTCTTTATTAATGTTTAAAAATTTTTAAAGTTTATTTTATTACTATTATTATTATTATTAATATTTTTGTTACTGGTTTTTCAAGACAGGGTTTTCCTGTGTAGCTCTGGCTGTCCTGGAACTCCCTCTATGGATTATTATTATGAAAATTCAGCATAAAGAACTTTGACTTTTAGACCATTGTGAGGGTAGGAACATGAGATGATCTCTGCCCCTTTTGATGATCCTGCAAAAGGAAAAGAAATTTTTTTTTTATGCCTATGATTATCTTTTTCAATTCTTAGAGAAACATCACTATACTAGCTATATATCTCCAGGTACTGAATTGAATTGGAAAATGCTAAGAATAAGTTTATTTTTAATTATAGAAGGCCAGCAACCTAAAATTGAATATTTAGAGATGTGTTCATGTTTGGATTAAACCAGATGCTACTGCGGGTAGAAGATGTGTAATTTCATACTGTATGCCTTCCTAGCAACTACTCAGTTGCTTCAGCAACTAGTTTTGCAAATATTCATTTATTTGGGATTGACATAACTGCTTGTATTAGATATGTTATGGGATAAACATCTACAAAATTTCTAATGCCTAAACTTGTATATTCTCAAAGCCAAAAAATGGCTTAATCTTCTATGAAATCCAAGAAAAACTTTAGCTAGTAGCACTGGAAATTTTAGTCTAAGATTTATACTACAAATTTACATGAAAATGGAAAAATCCATTCAGTTAAAAAAATTGTAGCTCTTCTTTCAGAGTACTAGATTTTTGCTTTATTTTCTCTGATGAATCTAGGATACTTTTGGTATGTATTTTTAATTTTTTTTTTTTCTGAGCCAGGCATGGTAGTACACACTTTTAATTCTAGCACTTGGGAGGCAGAGACAGTCAGATCTCTGTGAATTCAAGGCCAACCTGATCTACAGAGTGAGTTTCAGGACAGCCAGAGCTCCACAGAGAATCCTGTCATAAAAACCAAAATAAACAAAAAGATTATCTGATCCCAGTGTATGCCTTTAATCCCAGTACTCAGGAGGCAGAGGTGGATCTCTGAGTTCTTAGCCAGCCTGATCCACAAATCAAGTTCCAGCACAGCCAGAGTTGCACAAAGAAACTTTTTCTAGAAATATCAAGAGGAGGGAAGGAACTCAAACTTGTGCAGTCATTCTTGTACAGCAAGAACTTTACCTGCTGAGCCATCTCACAGGGCCCCAATTCCTTTGTAAAAATTCATTATATTGATCACTGTCTAAAGTAAAAGTGTTCATTTGTTTACCTGCTAGTGGCTGCTGCTTGATCTTTTTTGGGGGGTAGGGGGTTGTTTGCTCAGGCTGCTGTCAAACTTACTCAAACTTACTGTGTAGCCTAGGCTGTCATTGGACCTCTGGTTTTTTGTTTGTTTGTTTGTTTTGGGTTTTTTTTTGTTTGTTTGTTTTTCTAGACAGGTTTTCTTTATGTACCCTGGCTGTTCTGGAAATCACTCTTTAGACCAAGATGGCCTTAAACTCACAGAGATTCACCTGCCTCTGCCTCCCAAGTGCTTCGATTAAAGGCTTGCACACCCAGCAGACCTCTGATTCTTTCCTTTACCTTCCAGATGCTGGCATTGCAAATGTGTGTCATAGTGCTTTTCCTTTTAAGTGCAGGGAGTTTTCTAAGTATTTTTAATTAGTTATTAAGTAGATTGTCAGATATCTAGATGGAAGGGGCAAAGTGTACTTCATTTGTTCTTTCCTTATGTGGGAATAATACTTTTTAGTGGCCTTAATGTTTAAGTATACAGAACCCAAACAAGAAAAATACTGGCAGGATTAGTCTACTTCCCCTCCCTACTCTCACTTATTTTAACCTTCACCTTTTTTGAAACATTGTTTCAGTATGTAGTATCTTGTCTCAGTCTTCCAAGTGCTAGAATTATATGGATGTGCCACTATTCCTTGCCTTATGAATACATTTTGATACTCAGCTGTTTCTTGAATATTTACTGATGTCAAATTTAGGCAAGGTTACAAAGAGTAGAATGTGATTTCTGTCTCTAAAGTTACCATTTTCTCTGGTACAAACAGAAGTCCAAATCATAAAACAAAGCAACAATGTGTTAACAAGTTATCTAGAAACTACATTGGCAGATATAAGTAAAGATTTCAGAAAGGAGTTATTTGTACTAGGGTTTTTGTTGTTAGACATTAAGGAGGGACTTCTTCCAGTTACAGGATGCAAAAGTGCTAGGTATTGTGAGAATACTCAGCATATTATCAGAGCAGCACTTGATTATAAATGGCTGAGTCATTGGATGTGAAGTCAAAGCAAAGCAAGAGATGGGCTGTTATGCAAGTAGGGACCAGACCGTGAAGTGTTTCCATGAGCCAGTGGAGTAGAATCATGAAGGATCTTAAAAGAGAGGAATGACAAGGATCTAGTTTGTGTCTAGGAAAGAAGGTAACATCATCTCATCTAGTCCTTGCTCTAATTGGGCTACTCACTGCATTGTACTTTGTTCTGTTCCAACATATGCTTGCATCTCAGCACTTTGTTTTCATAACTCTTTTTATTATGTATGATATATAATATATATTCAAAAGAATGGTTGGCTGGGAGCCTGGAGAGATGTCTCTGTGGATACCGATGACTTTTCGAGAAGGACCAGATTTGATTCACAGCACCAATGTGGCAGTTTACAACTCTCTGTAACTTCAGTTCCAGGGGATCTAACACCTTCTGTTCTCTGCAAGCACTGCACACAAGTGATGCACAAACATGCATGCAGGCAAAACATTCTTGCACATTATATATGTTTTAAAGGCCAGATGAATAAGCCAAGTTAGTATCTGAGTTCTCAGTTTAGAAAATGACAGTGACAAAAGAAGAGATTAATTCAAAGCTTCAGAACTGATAGGATTTGATTAATAGAAAGAGTCAATAGGATAAAAATTTACTATCTTTAGACCTTGTGAATAAAGAAGGCTTTAATGGAGTTAGTAATAAAGGGATAGGGTAGGTGATAAGATAAACAAGATAGTTTGTGACTGTATTAGCTTTGACAAGTGTATGGCAACAAACATAGCCCCTAAATCCCTATGTACATTTGTTTTTATTAGTTACAAAGTTTAGGCTTCCCAGGTGCTGGTGGAGCACATCAATAATGCCAGCACTTGGGAAGCAGAGGTAGGCAGATCTCTGTAAGTTTGAGGCCAGCCTGGTCTTATAGATTGAGTTCCAGGACAGCCAGATACTCAGAAGCTCTCTGTCTTTTTTTTTTTTTTTTTTTTTTTTTTTTTTTTTTTTTTTTTAAAGGAGGGGATCACTATGGTGGCTGGAATGGCTAGGAGTGTTAACTGTTCTTGCAGAGGACCTGGGTTGTTTCCCAGCAACCACATTAGGTGGTTCCTAACTTCCTGTAAGAACAGTTCCAGAGAACCCAATGCCCTCTGGCCTCCTCAAGCACATGCATGCACGTGGTATACATAAATTCACACGTGTATGTGTGAGTGTGTAGACACACATTCTCTAATTTTTTTTTTTTGTCTCTGTGCAGGATCTGTGGAAATGGCCCAGCTAAGATAGGAGTTCCTGTGCTCCTCCCCATGCATGCTGGTGTTTTGGTTGGCTTGATCTTGTGTAGCTCATAGGGTTCACAGCTGCATGAGCTGTTAATTGCTTTTCTTCCCCAACAGTGTACATAGGTGGGAGGGCAGAGCAGAGGCGATACAGCTAATACTAAAGACCTTTCATAAAGCTAAATGGAAACTTAATACTTTAGAAGCTTCCACGTATACGTGTGTGTGTGTGTGTGTGTGTGTGTGTGTGTGTGTGTGTGTGTGTGTGTCTGTGTGTCTGTGTGTCTGTGTGTGTCTGTCTGTCTGTGTCTGTGTCTGACTGTCTGTCTAAAATGGTTCTACCCTATAACAACGGACAGTGTCTGTCTCTGCTAGACACCATTGGCTATCAATTTTTATAATACCCAGTGCCAGGTATGGGTTACCACTTAAGTGGTTGGTCAGTGGGACTCCTTATTCCAGCTCCACCAATCCACCCCATTACCAGGTGTTGCCATTGTTTTTGGTTACCCTCTAAAACTTAATAATAAGACCCTATTGCTGGGGCCTGGAGTCCCCAGCAATTAAGAGCACTTACTGTTCTTATAGAGGATTTGAGTTCAATTCCCAGCACCCACATAATGGCTCACAACTACCCTTTCTCTTCAGCCCTCCAAGGACATCAGGCATGCATGTGGTACATAAACATGAGCAAAGCACTCACACATAAATCTTAAAAAAAAGAGAGACAGACAAACTAACCAAGACCCTACCCTGTTGCTGAAGATACTATCTACTTACTTAGTCATAGGATGTGGAGAAATCATGCTGTACTAACCTGAAAGTTTTCTCACTACTGGCTAATTTTTATAGTGCTGTAAAAATTATTTCTATGAAATCTTATATATATATATATATATATACACACACACACACACACATTGTTTCATTAAATAAGGGTAAATTTGAAAATTTAGGAGAGAAAGTATCAATATCAGTTGTGATTGCGTTGTCAGTGTGACAGAAGCTAGAATCACCTGGGAGATGAGCTTCTGGGATGTCTGGTAGGGGACTGTGTTATAGTGTTAATTGGGATGAGATCTCCCATCTGTGGGTGGCCCCATTCTCTAAGCAGGAAATCCTGGACTGTTAAAGAGTGGAGAAAAAAAGCTAGACACTAGCATACATGAATTTCATTTGTTTCTTTTGGAGTGTGTGTGTGTGTGTGTGTGTGTGTGTGTGTGTGTGTGTGTGTGTGTGTAGATCAGAGTTCAATTTGTCATGGTAGTTTCTATTTCTACATTGTGGGTTCCAGGGATTGAACTCAGATTACCATGGAAGGTGCCTCACTCACCACACAGTCTTGAAGGCCCATTTTCTTGACTGCAGATGCAAGTAACTAAATCCTCAAAGTAGTTTCCTGTTGCTGTGATTTCCCCACTGTGATGGATTGTAACCTGAAACTGTGAGCTCAATAAACCATTTCTCCCTTAAATTGATTTTGTCAAGATATTTTATCACAACAACAGGAAAAGAAACTAAGATATTAGTAAGTCCATATTTATTGACAGTCATTGGGAGTATTTTGAAGTTATTATATATAATATATATTTATTATGTGCGCTGATGTGAAGGTGTCAGATCCCCTAGATTTAGGAGTTACAGACAGTTGTGAGCTGCCATGTGGGTGCTGGGAATTGAACCTGGGTCCTCTGGAAGAGCAGCCAGTGCTCTTAACCGATGAGCCACTTCTCCAGCCCTATTTTATTATTTAATGAAATATTTTTTCAAAAGATAGTAGTAAGAAAAAATGAAATAGCCTTATTCAGAAGTCTAAACTTTGAATTTTCTTTTTTTTTGGGGGGGAGGTGGTGTTTTCGAAACAGGGTTTCTCTTTGTAGCTTTGGAGCCTTTTCTGGAACTCTGTAGACCAGGCTGGACTCCAGCACTGAGATTAAATGCGTGCACCACTACCACCCAGCAAAACATTGAATTCTTACATAGAAAAATTAACATAATAGACTAAAGGACTAAATGTAAAACCAAAACTATAAAGCTCTTAGAAAACATAAGATAAGGCTAGGCATAATGGTGTACCCCTTTAATTCCAGCACTTAGTCGGTAGACACAGGTAAGCTCTGTGAGTTCATGCCCAGCCTGGTCTCTATGTGGAGTTCCAGGCTAGCCAAGCTATATAGTGAGACCCTGTCTCAGAAAACAAAAAGAAATCCCAAAAACTTAGGAGTAAATTTTACTGTCCTTAGCTATGCTTTTGATCCCAGCACTTGGAGGCAAAGGTAGGTGGATCTCTTGAGTTCAAAGAAGTCAGCCTGTTCTACAGAGTGAGTTTCAGGACAGGTAGGGCTACACAAAGAAACCTGTTTCAAAACAAAAGTTTTACTGTTCTTATGTCTGTTTCATGATAGTAGGCATATATATATATCAAAGGCCTAGTAACTAGAAGAAAACAGATACAGTAGATTTGATAATTATTGAAAATTCTGATCTCACCGATCACCCTGAATGGTCTGAAACTTGCTATGTCGACCAGGCTGGCCTGGCCTTGAATTCACAGAGATCTGCCTGCCTCTGTCTCCTGAGTGGTTACATGTCTGTCAACAAATAAAACCTTTTGTGTTCTAAAAGAGTCATCAATGAAGAGCAGTATGGCTTGGTTGGTAAAAAGTTTTGTTGCTCAAGCCTGAGTTCAGTACTTGGACCCCATGGTGGAAGAAGAGAACCAGTTCCTGAAAGCTGTTCTCTGACCTCCTCAGAGCACCATGTTATGCTTCCTTATTGTTATTATTATTTTAAAAAAGAAGAAAGTAAAAGGCAACTCAAATAGTGGGACAAGCAAGATATTGAAAATTGAATATCCAGTTAAGGGATTTTCCAAAAACATATAAAGAACTCCTCTCAAACTCAACAATAAATAAAAAAGATGCCCCAAATTAAAAATTAGCAAAGCTGAGTGTGGTACGGCCCTTAGAAGTATATCTCCTCCTGTGGACCCAAGTTGACTTTCTTGTACCCGTTTTGGGTAGCGCACAGCCCCCTGTTACTCCAGCTCCAGGGCATCCAATGCCTCTGGTGAGAGCATATGTGCATTCACACACACACACACACACACACACACACACACACACTTAAAAATAATCTTTTTATAAAAGATAAGCAAAGAATCTGAATATGCTTTTCTCCAGAGAAATTGAAGGATAAGCACATGAAAAGTGTTCAACGTCTTTAATCATTGGGAAATACAGATGGAAACTATTTCCTCATACTTACCAACTGTAGTAAGAATTAGTGTTTGCTGGGAAGAATATATAGAAATTGGACTGGTTATCCAGTGATATTCAGAGAGTAAAATGGCACAGCCACTTTGGAAGGCAATTTGGTTCCTTAAGTTAAAACAATTCAAGTATCTGTTACCTAATGAGGTATGTTAGTCAGGTTTCTATTACTGTGACAAAATACCTGATATAGGATATTTATTGAGGGAAAGGGGAAAAGAAAAAAAACAAAAAGACCTTCATTTAGCTCAAAGTTTCAGAGGCAAAAAGTACAAATAGCATAGTGTAGGCATGATGCCTCCACCAGGGGCTGCCTTCCAAATGGCATTTGCTGGAAATGATAAAGGAGCTAGCAATTATATGCATCCCTCCTTGTGAGAACCTCAAGGCTCTTATGTAAACTACTTTCCACAGAAAGATCTCAATAAGCCACACCTCAAAGCTTCTATAGCTTCCCCCAGATAACCAAACTTCCACGTAGACTTTGGAGGGACAAGGTTAGTTAAATCATATCATAACATAGATCAGAGGTTCTTAACCTGTGGATCTCCACCTTTTTGGCAAACCTGTCTCCAAAAATATTCACATTGCAGTTAATAACAGAAGCAAAATTACAGCTATGATGTAACAATGAAAATAATTTTATGGTTGGGTCACCACACATGAGGAACTGTATTAAAGGATGGAGGCATTAGGAAGGTTGAGAACCACTAGAATAGATAAACAAAATTTTGTATTATTTAGCCCTTGAATGAAGAGAAGCTGGAGTTGTAAATCAGTTTGTAGAGTGCTTGCCTTGCATGCTCAGGGTCCCTAGGTTTGAGGCCCCAACATGGACATGATTGTACACACCTGTAATCCCAGCACTCTCAAGTATTTGAGAAACTAGACCAATCCCTATTCTAAGCTTTTTATCTCAAAATGAAGTAATTGAAACTGGTTTTCAACTAGCTTTTATGGATCACTTTTTCCCCATTAATTACACAAAAGAATAAATATTATGATCCCATACACATAAAACATATGTGTCTGGCTGGGCCTGGTGGCGCACGCCATTAATTTCAGGACTTGGAAGGTGGAGGCAGGTGGATCTCTTGTGAGTTTGAGGCCAGCCTGGTCTACAAATGGAGTCCCAGGACTCTCTGCCTGGGGGGTGGGGGGGGGAGTATGTATCTGAAACAAAAATTTCCCAAAATAATCTTTATGCTCTCTAAGTGTGATAGACTTTTCTTTTTTCTCTCCTTTTGTTTTGTTTTGTTTGTTTGTATTTTTGTTTTGTTTTGTTTTGGAGACAGAGTTTCTCTGTATAGCTTTGGAGCCTGTCTTGGAACTTACTCTGTAGACCATACTGGCCTCTAGCTCACAGAGATCTACCTGCCTCTGTCTTCCCGAGTGCTGGGATTAAAGGCATGCACCACCACTGCCCAGCTGATAGATTACTTTTCTTAGAACTTAATTTCCTCCAAAGAATGATCTGGGGCTTAGGTATGTTGCTGGGCCCATCATGTGAGAGGCCCTAGGTTCATCCCCCACTGCATCAATAACTATGGAATGAGTGTGCTAAGAGCTTTAAAAAACAAATACATGAAAGCAGAGTATAGTGGCATACTCCTGTAATCCTAGCACTTGGGAAGATGATGCAGGGGGATGGAGAGTTCCATACCAGTCTGGGATACATAGCAAGTTTGAGAGGACCCTTGACTACTTAATGAGAACATGCCTCTAAACAAATAACTAAAATATTGATAGATATAGTAAATATTTGAATGTATTTTCTTTATTCCCCACTAATGAAACATAAAAATAGGTGGGGAAAACAGCAATTTCTGTTTTGTTAATAATAAACACCACAGGGGAGGTGGGTGGTGCCGAGACTACAGTATAGTTTTTATGATACATTGTATTTTAAAGTGGAGATATATCTCAGTTGGTAGATTATTTGCACAATAAGCTAAGTATTGTGGGCACAGTCTGTAATCTTAGCCCTTGGGAGGTATAGGCAGTTCAAAGCTCTCCATCTTTGGCAATACAGTGAATTCAAGGCTAGTATGGGATATATAAGACACTATCTCAAAACCAGACCAAACCAAGAAAGATTAACTGTAGCTCAGTGTTAGAGTACTTGCTTAGCGTTAGTGAGGTTTAATCCCCAGTACTGACAAAAATAAATAAATAAAATACTACTTTTTTTTTTTTTTAATGTGTATGAGTGTTTTTCCCTATTGAGGTTCCTGATGCCTGCAAGAAGAAGGTATTGGATTCCCTGGAACTGGCAGTATGGATGGCTGTGATCCTAATGTGGATGCTGGGAACTGAACCCAGATCCTTTGCAACAGGAACAAGTACTTCTAACTGCTGAGCCATCTCTCCAGCCCAGTGCTGTTACTGCTAAGCAATCTTTTGCAAAACAAAATTGGCACATAAATCATCCTTGTCATTAACTGTTCAGTATTTGGGAAATGTTTAACATTGTAGTACTAGTTACTGTCTTCTTTCCTGTACACATAAAGAGATGCTCTGTGAACAGAGGGAGCAGTGGACCAACTACTGTCCTCTTTTCCTTAAGTAGGATTGCTAACTGTTGACAGGTATGTAGAAGTGATTACAAGAGCTAATTGCCCCTCTCTGCCTCCCTCTTCCTCTCTCTCTCACGTGCATGTGTGCCTGTGTGTGTGTGTGTGTGTGTGTGTGTGTGTGTGTGTGTGTGTGTGTGTGTGTGTGTGTGTGTGTGTGTGTGTGTGTGTCCTTGGAGAGACTAGAAGTGACCAGTGGATCCCATAAACTGGAGTTACGGATAGTTGTAAGCCACTCAACATGGGTGCTGATCCTTCCCACTGAGCTCTCTATCTGCTGAACTCTCTCTTCAGCTTCTGCTTCAATTTCTTCTTCCTAGATTTTTAAAAGTAAGATTTAGTTAGTAACTTATACATGTACTGGTTTCACTTTAGGGCAAGAAAGCTTGGCAGCTGGAAAGATAATTAAACTGGGAACCCAACACTGTATGTTTCCTAAGTTGTATGACTCTTAAGACCTGAGACCTACTGGGTCTTTAAAAAAATGTGTCTGAATAAAACTTTTGGTAAAATGTAGCCTGTAGGTAACTTGCTGAAACAGGAAGTCTTCCTTCAGATGTTTTGTTGGCAGCATCATATCCAGGCTTCTACTTGTGAAGAGCTGAGTTTGGATAAAAATGCTCCCAAAGCTCTATGTAACACAGTTTTTCTGCCTCTAATGATAGAACCCAGAACAAAAATTAAGCCTGTGGATTTTATGCAATGGATACTAAAGCTTTGAGTATTTGGGATCATTCCAGCTGATGGGCAGATTTTCAGTCCCTTAACTGCTTGCTCTTCTCATAGTTATTAATATTGTTTTATGTATATTTTTAGCTAAAGTAGTTATTCATTTTAAATGGACAGGATTTTGACCCTCAGTCTTTGTCATTAAATTCTTCCAGTACAGAATTTCTGAGTGCAGTACATTCACTGGGCATATTGACTGAATGACTCGATTTCTAAATGACTGTGTTTCATGTTGGCTTGTTCAGTTTTTTTTTTTTTTTTTAATTACTACTTTTTTTTTTTTTTCTGCCTATAGGGTGGGGCAGGTGAGGCATGTGCCATCATGTACATGTGGAGGTCAAAAGTTTTCATTCTTTCCTTCCACCACACAGGCTCCAGGTATCTAACTCAAATCCTCAGGTTTGGTGACAAGTGAACCATCTCACCAGCCCCTGTTCCATTTTGTTGATGCCTTTGCCCTCTGGCAGAGGAATTTATTTGAAGAGTGCTTAGCCCAGAATAATTACCACATTACCCCCAGTGTTCATTAGCTGCTAGATAAGAGAATGACATTAATTTAGTTCTTTCAGTGTTCTTGGAAAAAGTAAACAAACACAAACCAGTTGGCATTCTGTAATGTATCCATCACCATGTCTGGTGTTAAGCTTATGCTTGTTACATTCTCTCGGAAGTAAAGAGCCCTCTGTTTTCCCCAGATAGGGCACCAAGAGACCCAAGAGACCTAAGAGACCTCTTTTAAGGACTGCCTGGTGAATTTATTGGTTATAACTAGAGATTAGCTGCATCACCACAAGGTCCCACGCCAGCTGTGTCACTGTAGTCTTCATCCCTAGTCAGCCTTCTACCTTTTAGGTACTTTATGACACTTGGGACCAAGGGATTCTGTAGGTCACAACAGTCATCTTCATGTTGGCACATGGTCTTGTCACATCTGCAGAAAGTAACTTCACCACTTAGTATATTTTTCTATGTAGAAAATTGAAGCTGAGAAGCACTTCCTAATCTATCACTTTTCAGTTTATCGAGTACTTGGGAGGAAAGCACATTCTTTAATTATTCTTTGCTTTTTTGTCCTCCTCTCACTAAGAGCACCCCCCCACCTCTCTCACCTTCTCACTTTTTCAAGACAGGATCTCATGTAGTCCTTAAATTTATGATCTCTTGCCTCTACCTTTCCAGCACTAGATTAAAGGAGTGGGCTACCATACTTGGTATACGAACATAATTTTTGACCCTTTTTTTTTCTCATCTCCTATTAAATGTAATCTGGAGGCAGTTTTTTTCCACTTCAAATTGTTTTAGTCTTTTTTTTAAAAAAAAGAGAGGTTGATACCTCATACTTAAAATAATAATGAAAATAAGATTTATTTAGTACTTCCTAGTTTACAAAGTACTTTCACATGCTCTATCTCATGTAATCTTCATGTAATCTTTATAGCCACTCTAAGCCAAAAGTGTGGTTCTTTAAATGTTCTGCTATGAAAATGCCCTGTTTGTCTTCTAGCTAGTCTCTTCTATTTTATGCAGTAGGGACAAGATAATACTTTTAAAAGATCACTTGATTTTTTTCTTAGCATAAACTGCTGGTGATTCTCAGTAAGCTGAAAAATGGAGTTAAAAACCTATCATATGTCAGTTTCTCCTGTACACAAAGAGTATACAGGAGAAGAGTTTTATCTAGTTCATGGTTCTAGATGCTTCACTTCATGATTGCCTGGGTTTGCTGCTATAGACTGATGGTGAGGCAGAACATATGGCTAAATGGAGTAGTGTAGCAGAGCTGTGCACCATGTGGTCTGGAAGAAAGTCAGAGAGAGAGAGGGAAGAAGGAGGGGGAGGGAGAGATTGATTGATTCCAGAAACTACATCGACGATTCAAAACTATGTCCTGGTGATTAGGCCCCATTTGCTAGTTTTTATTATCTGTCAATAGTGCCATCAAACTATGACTCCACAAGTAAACTAATCTGTAGGCTGACTAATCCAAGCCAGCCTTTCCTGATGCAATCACCTCCTAGTAATTTGGACCCACCAGCTAGGACCAAGTCCGTTTGGTTCACTTTAGCAAACATGTTATTTTATGTTGCTGGGGATTTAAGAAATATTGATGGTTAGGGATGTAGCTTAATGATGGAACATTTACCTAGCCTAATAGACAAGGCTCTGATTTAATCCTCAGTGTGACACACCCCCCCCAACAAAACTCTAAACGTTCTTGTCCACAGGAAACACATTGCCTCCCTAAGGTAAAAAGAAAAATATATAGCAAACCTGACTTATGCCAGAGGCTGAGGCAGTAAGACTGTTATGAGTTCAGGGCCCCTGTGTACTAAACAGCAGATTTTTGTGTGTGTGTGGAGTTAAGGAAAAATATTTACAATAAATGAGTTTATAAGAATCAAGAATCCAGCCGGGCATTTGTGGCGCACACCTTTAATCCCAGCACTCGAGAGGCAGAGGGTCGGATCTCTCTGAGTTCAAGGCCAGCCTGGTCTCCAGAGCGAGTGCCAGGATAGGCTCAAAAGAAAAACCAAAAAAAAAAAAAAAAATCAGGAATCTCCCCCCCCCATTTTTTTTTAAACACAAGTGTTCACAGAAACCAAAGGTTTCTTTCTTTTGAGATAGGATAGGGTCTTACATACCTCTGCTTAGCCTGGGACTGCTAGTATAGACCAAACTAACCTTGGACTCACAGAGATCCACCTGCCCTCTGACTCCCCACACCTGAGGCTAAAGGTGTGTGTCACCATGCCCAACCTGGATTTTTTTTTTTCTAATATAAAAAGTGACCTTTATTCTTCAGGTCTCTTTCTGACTTGAAATGTTTGTACCCAAATATGCTTTCCTCTATTACCAGACTCTTCTGTGTACTCATTTATATTTTTGTCTTAACATCATCACATTATATAATTTTTGGCTCAGATTTTAATCAAATACACAGGACTGTGTGAGGAGCTAGGTATATTCTCTGAAGTTTGACAACTGGGTGTGGCTTATCTTGGAAGGATGGTGATTGTATGTGATAGGTATTAAGTCATTCAGAGGCATTGTATTACGTCTGTTCTTCTGCTTTTCTAGTTAATTTTTATGCTGACTCATACATAATCATTCAGAGTCATAGATATGATTATGTAATTATTTCCAAATGTTCTGTTTTAAACCTAGAATGGTATTAAGGTTTTCCTAATACAGCCACAGCCTTTCCCAGTTTTTACTTTAACCACTCCTTGTCAGTCTTTAACCCGTCCCGATAATACTTTTTCAAGAACTTACAGCCCCAGACTCTGTACCACTCTCTGCCTGTAGCATCTATTGCTTTGTTTTTGTTGCTTTTGCAGTTCCTCCCCCTGCAATGATCTTACCCATTCTCCAGCTGTTAAAATACTGCTTGTCCTTTGTAATTTTGTGGAGGAGGGAGGTCAAAGAGGGGAAATCCAGCTCCTGAGACTCCCCTGGCTCTTCTGTCATCTCCAATAATTATTTTCTCTTTTTGTTCATATTGGCACCCATGTTTATTCCTTTGCTGCACATGGCTACCACCTTGGTTCACCTCAAATGTTAGAGCTCTCATTTTATCCTACCTCTTAACTTCTGATCTGAGCTTAAATTTTTTTCTAGGGGTAGGGTGAGATTTGAGACAAGAGCTCACGCAGCACAATGTGTAACTAAGGATGATTGTGAATCCCTGATTCTTCTGCCTCCAGCCTTCTCCAGGTTTAAATTTCTATCTTTGAAATTGTGGCATTTCTTTCTCAGTTCACTTCACTTCATAGTTAGCATGTATGTGGGGGCAAAAGGGAGAGAAGAGAGGGTGGATATGGTTAGTTTTTTCCTTTTTAAAACAAACAAAGCAGAGTCTCTTGTGTAGCTTACATTTTTACATTCTCAAGCTGTTTTTGTCGTAGTCCTGCTGGTTTATCTCAGTCCTTTATCTCTGTTTAGCTTTTCACTTAGCTCTGTCTTTATATACGGGAACCCAGTTAGAAAATCCACCTTTCTCATGACCTTGTAAACTAATGTCACTAAATGTATACATTCTCTTTTTCCCTTAGGTAAAAACCTCTACACCAATGAATATGTAGCCATTAAACTGGTGAGTAGAACATGTGTGTTTGTAGTCTTTGTGTTTTGATGCTTTCATTGTTAATGTCCCATAAGAAGTCATTGTAGGTATTCACAATAATGCTATGTTTACCTATATTTACTATGTATATGATGCCAGATGGTCATTTTTCCTCCATCAGGATATTATAATGAAAAAAAAATCCCAACTGTATATTGTGTAATGTCATATAAATGATACTAATTGTAGTGGTAGCAAAGATGAATCAAAAGTTAATTGATTTTGTGTATGTACACTGTGTATGCCTAGTACCATGGAAGCCAGAAGAGGGTGCTCCCGTCCCCTGAAACTGGAGTAAATGAGTGGCTGTGAACTAACTTTATGCTGGGAGTTGAACCTGGTTCATCTTCAACAACAGTAACAAGTGCTCTAAACCAGTGAGCAGTGAGCATTTCTTTGCAGCCCCTTGACATCTGTTTGTTTTTTTTTTTTTTATTTACTTTTGTTTGTTTTCTTTCTTGTTTTTTGTTTTTGTTTTTGTTTTTTTGGTGGGGGGTTTCGAGACAGGTTTCTCTGTGTAACTCTGGCTGTCCTGGAACTCACTCTTGTAGACCAGGCTAGCCTCAGACTCACAGAGATCTACCTGCCTCTGCCTCCTGAGTGCTGAGATTAAAGGCATGCCATACCACCACCCAGAAACATCTACTTTTTAAATGTATGGCATTTATTGGTATATTTAACAGAAGAGAACTAAGTCTGGCTATCTCATCCATGCTTTAAAACAGTAGTTCTCAACCTTCCTAATGGTGCAACCCTTTTTAATACAGTTCCTCATCCTGTGGTGACCCCAACCATAATATTATTTCCATTCCTAATTTATAACTGTAATTTAGCTACTGATAATGAATCATAATGTAAATATTTTTGGAGATAGATGTTTGCCAAGGGGGTCACAACCCAGAGGTTGTCAAGCCAAATATGGCTGTTCATGCTTTTCAGCACATGCTTTTAATCCCAACACTTGAAAGGAGCAGGCAGGAGAATCAGGAGTTCAGTGTCATCCTTATGTTTATATTGAGTTTGAGTTTAAGGCAGAAGCAGGTAGATCTCTGTGAGTTTGAGGCCAGACTGGTCTTCATAGTGAATTCCAGGACAGCCAGGGCTACGCAGTGAGACCCTGTCTCAAAAAACACAGCAACAAAACTTGTCAAATTGGTTATGATGATGCTTGCTTGTAATCCCAAGAACTGGGGGCAGAGGCAAGAGGTCAGAAAGTCAACATCGTTCTAAGATGTACAGCTATTAGAGGCTAGCCTACTTCTTGAGATGCTATCTCAAGAAACAAACAAAACTCCCATAAAAAACGTTCTCTATGGCCCTGCTTAGTCTTTTTATCTTCTTTTGCTTGTCAGTTTGAGGGTTGTTAGGATTGTTTTGTGAAAGAGTAGCAGCTGCCAGCCAACTATCAGTACTTAGAACAGGCAATTTCTTTGAAACTCTCCCAGCTCTGTTCCCCTTTTTGAGGTGTTTCCTGTTACTGAGGCTGGCCTTAAATTCAAACTCAATATATACCTGAGGTATCCTGATCCTCCTGCTTCCATTCGAGTGCTGGGACTACAGGTTTGTGCCACCATGCTCAGGTTTGGGGTTATTTTTGTTGTTGTTTGTTGTTGTAATAGAGTTTGAATCTAGGACTTAATGTATGCTAGACCAGCACTCTACCACCAGCCTATGTCACCAGCACCCACATGCCACCCTCCCCTTTTTCCTGCTTGTTTTTCTTGTTATGATAGGGTCAGTTTGTAGCCCTGGCTGACCCAGTTCTCAATGGGTAGCCAGGCTGACGGTAAATTGATGGTAACTCTTGTACTTCAGCACCCTCAGAGCTGGGATTATTATGCAACTGCACTGGTTTGTTTTTTTCTTTGACTGGGAGGTCTTGGTAGAGAAATTAGAGCCAGAAAAGAAGGAACATATGTAGTGATACAGGTCAGATACCTTTTAAAATATACAAGTAAGGGTTTATCTATTTGTTTTTCTGTTGAGAAATTTAGTTCTGGAAAAGTATTCTCTAGTGCATTTGCCATTTGACTTCTGTCTCACACAGAATAATCTTTAATTATCTGAGGTTACTGAACAGGAAGAAGTACTCCTCAAAACAAAGCCAAGTATATTACTGGCCCCTGGTGATCCTAGCACTGTGGAGACTGACGTAGGAATATTATAAGTTGGAGGCCAGCCTGTGCTATATAATAAATACAGTGAGACCCTGTTTCTTTTTTTTCTTTCTTTCTTCCTTTTTTTTTTTTTTTTTTTTGTGTGTGTGTGTGTGTGTGTGTGTGTGTGTGTGTGTTTTCGAGTCATGGTTTCTGTGTAGCTCTGGCTGTCCTGAGATTTTTTCTGTAAGCCAGGCTAGCCTCAAACTCATAGGGATCACCTGCCTCTGCCTCCCAGGTGCTGGGATCAAAGGATGTGTGCCACTACCGCCTTATTTTAATGTGAATACAAGTAGGCTTTGGTGTTTTGCCTACATGTAGGTCTGTGAGAAGGTGTCAGATTCTCTGGAAGCTGAGTTATAGATAGTTGTGAGCTGCTGTGTGGGTGCTGAGAATTAAACCCAGGTCCTTTGGAAGAGCAGCCAGTGTTCTTAACCTCTGAGCCATTTCTTCCAGCCCCTGAGACCCTGTTTTAATAAACTAAATACAAAACATTTGCAAAAAAAAAAAAAACAATGTAAAAACTTTTATCTTTATATTTCTGAGCTACTACTATATATTTGACACTGTCCCTTTATTTTTCAAGGTTTCTTTTGAGGCTTTCTGTCAAGATTTCTTCTATCAAGTTCATACCACTTTGACCTATAAAGATCTGTTTCCTTCATTTCCTTTTATTAAGCTTTATTCTGCTTTGTATGTTCAGTAACCTCAGATAATTAAAGATTATTCTGTGTGAGACAAAGTAGAATTCGGGGCTGTAGTTACAGCTCAGAGGTAGAGTGCCTATATAACCTGGTTGGGGTCCTGGGTTCAAAGGAAGGAAGATGGAAGAAGTCAGGAAGGAAAGAATGAGAATCCTGTCTAGAGTATAGCAACTCCATCTAGGGGTTTCATCCCTTGCTGTTGAACTTATTAGGGACATAGAGCATAGTAATTGATCTCCTTCCATTATATAAGACAGCCATCTGCCATTGATCTAAGATTTCAGGCAGACTTGTATGTTTCAGAATAGTTGTGATTCTGGCAGATGGCCAGCTCTCTGATCATAGGCAGTCAACATCTGCTACAGAATTGCAGGAAACTTGCTACTGCTGTTTCTTTTATGTTGTTGTTTGAGACAAGGTTTCTCTGTGTAGCTGCAGTTGTCCAGGAACTTAACTGTATAGACTAGGCTGGCTTCTAACTCAAGAGATTTGTCTGCATCTGCCTCCCAAGTTCTGGGATTAAAGGCTTACTTCAACGCCTCAATTCTACTTTGTTTGGCTCTTCATTGTGGCTCTTGCTTCTTTGCTTTTTAAGAACTTTTAAAAATTCACAAAGTAGCCAGTTAGGCTAGCTCAGAAGGTATATATGCTTTCCATGTAATGCTGACAACCTGAGCTCAATACCTAGAACCTCCATAAATGTGGAAGGTAAGAACCAACTCCCCAAAGTGGCCTCCAGCCTACACACTACACACACACACACACAGACGGACGGGGGGGGTAATGCACCTCTCCTTTATACACAAATAATAATAATAATAATAATAATAATAATAATAATAATAATAATTGAAGACTGCTTAAAATATGAAAGTAGGGACTGTAGAGGTGGCTGAACAGTAAAGAGAACTTTTGTTCTTGCAGAGAACTGGTGTTCAGTTCTTGGATCCATGTCAGGATACAAAGTAACCAGGTATGATGGCTCCCCATCTGTCATTTCATCAGTTGGGAGGTAAAGAAGATGGATCACTGAAAGTTCACTGTTAGCCTGGTTTATAGAATGAAAGATCATGCCCCTGGAAAAACAACAACTAAAACCAATATGGTGTCTTTTCACGGCTGCAATCCCAGTACTCAGGAACTAGAGGAAGATCTGGAATTCAAGGTCATTCTCAGCTACTTAACAAGTTATTCATCTTCCTTTTCTCTAAACTGCTGTTTGTATGTTTGGAAGACTCTGTATTCTTAATGCTTCCAGAACAGGTTCTGAAGCCATATTTGCTTGAATAGTCTTCAGCCATGCGCACAAGAGACTAGCTCAAGGATGTACATTACTGTAATTAACAAAACAAAACAAAACAAAAAAAACTGTCTTGTGAATACATGTGAGGTAGAAGCTCACTCTCAACATTGAGATTCTATGAAGATTAATTCTTTTCTTTATTAACTAAGATATTGAAGGTCATATTGAATATTTTCTACTAAGGTTTCTAGCATGAAATTCAAGTAAAGATCCTATGGTTTTTAAATTAATTTCCCTTGTGCTTTGCCATTCTCTAGAGATTATTTCTCTGGAGCCAGGCAGTAGTTTTCCTGCTCTAGTTCCATCTCATTTTGTCCCTCTATTTCTCAAGAAATTATTGCTGGTGGTTGTGCTATTAGACACATTCTGTAACTGGCTACTTTGTTGGTGATAAGTTAGATGACCTGTAACCAAATGAAGAGTGGTCCTACCTGAAGAGAGCAGTCAGGTGACTATCAAGTATTATGTGCATTTCTCTTAATTAACTATAATCTTAGGAAACTCAAAGTCTAACTCAAGTGATTGTTGAATGCTGTGAGTTCTGCTTTAATAGAGTTCTTTGAGGGTGTAAAATACTCAATGTCTGAATTTATTTAGCTTAAACTTTCCTAAAAACCAAGGATGAATGAATGAATTAAGCAATCTGAAAGAAGCTTCTGAGTTCTGTGATTTATAGATTCTATGTCCTAAGAAAAATGTAGACCTTTATTGTGTATTTTTAAATAGAAGGTTTGTTTTTTTGAGTTTTTTGTTTTTGTTTTTTTGTTTTGTTTGGGGTTTTTTGGTTTTGTTTTTTTTTTTTTTTTTTTTTTTTTGGTTTTTCAAGACAGGATGTCTCTAGCTTTGGAGCCTGTCCTGGAACTCACCAGGCTGGCCTTGAACTCGCAGAGATCTGCCTTCCTCTGCTTCCTAAGTGCTGGGATTAAAGGCATGTGCCACAGCCGCCTGGCCTGAAGTACAAGTTTTTTAATGTTGCTATTAAAAAATTATGATAAATGTTTGAGGCGCTGGGATGTAATTCTGTTGGGAGAATGCTTACCTAGCATGTACTGTTTCCCCTCACCACATAAAACCAATTGTGGTGGCACACACTTACAATCTATACCTAGAAGTAGAATTGATTGGCTACAGCATTTTCAATTGCACCTTTCTGTCTGTCTGTCTGTCTGTCTGCCTATCTATCTATCTATCTATTTTTCTGAGGTGGGCTTTAATGTAATTTAACCTTTCTTTGAACTTGATATGTAGCCAGGGTAACCTTGAACTCCTGATTTTCCTGACTTCATTTCCCAAATGCTGGGAAAGTGGACATGCTGGCATCTGCACCATTTTAAATTAAGGCTAGCAACACAGAAGGGTTCTAGTTTCTCCATAGTACTAAAACTACCTTTCTGCTTTGATAGTAGGCAGCCTAATTGAGTGTGCAAGTTCAGGAAGTATTGGTTGTTTTAGTTTTGTTTTTTAGTAGGGACCTTATTCTGTAGCCCTGGCTGCCCTTCATATAGTCCACGTTATCCTCAAACCAAGACCCTCCTGCCTCATCTTAAATACTAAGGTTGTAGAGATTATACACATGCCTGGCTTGTTGACAAGTTTTGTTTATTTAGTTGAGTTTTGGTTTTTTGGTTTTTTGCTTTTGGTTGTTTGTTGTTTGGTGATTTTGTTTTGTTGAGACAGTCTCACTGTTTAACTCAGAGATCTGCTTACCTCCTAAAGGCCGGTGATACCACACTTGGCTGATAATGAGTTTTTTAAAGAGAGGTCAGAACAGCTTTTTACCTATCATATATATACCATTATAAACCAAATTGACATCTTTTATGATAGCCTTCTGCTGCCTTGTTAGCTATTTGCCAATACTACACTTCTGTTCAGAACAGTTAACCAGTCAATGTGACATAGAGCAATGTGTGGTTATTTGCCTGCTTTATCTATAAAGATTTAGAAACTCCCTTTATTGTTGCCGTTATTGTTTCTATTTGGTTTAGGTTTTGTTGTAGTTTTTAGTGGGGGTCTCATTCTATAATATAAGGTGTCCTGTAATTCATTATATATCTCAGGCTGGGCTCAAACTTGTGATCTTCCTGCCTCATCTTTCCAAGTGCTAGAATGAAGGCACAAACTACTGTGCTTGACAAAAAAGACCCATTTTTGCTGGAAGGACTGATACTGTTTTATTTTTTTACATGGAATCCATTTTTAGAAAGGAAAACAACAACACATGAAATAAAAGGCGAACTATTTTGGGAAAAAGAAAGGGACCTATGGGGTGGTAGAGAGGGGAGCAGGGTTTGTGTGTGAATTTCCATTATAATTGTGTATGAAAGTGGCATGAAATCATAGACACACAGACACACACAGACACACACAGACACACAGACACAGACACACAGACACAGACACACACACACACACACACACACACACACACACACACACACACACACGCAGAGGGTTTCTCTGTGTAATAGCACTGAGAGTCCTGGAACCCACTATGTAGACCATTGCTGGCCTCATACTCAGAGATCCACCTGCTGGGATTAAAGGTGTATACCACCACTGCCACAATTAATATATATTAATAAAACCTTTTAAAAGCATCCTTCCTAAATAAGAAAAGAAATTACTATTATTCAAAGTTGAACACATAGCCAGGTGTGGTAGTGCATGCCTTTAATCTCAGTACTGAGGCAGACACAAGTGGACCTCTGTGACAGGCAGGACTACATAGAGAGACCCTGTCTTAAACAAAACAAACAAACAAACAAAAAAAACTGAATACCACATTAGTCAAATTACTCATTTATGTTGCATTTATAGTCTTTAGTTCTTGTAAGTATAAACAGAAATACATGTAGGAATGTTTGTAACAGTATTATCCATGACATTGAAAGCTGAAAACAGCAAGTACATGCATACACAGATTGTTTTTCAGCCAGTACAAGTGTTACATAGCTTACACGCACACAGTAAACAGCAAATATAATCAGATCTCCTTCATATAAAATGATCTACAGAAGTTTATACTATATAATAGATACAGATAAGTACTTGGAGCCAGTGCATACCTCTGATCCCAGCATTCTGGTTTGTAAGACAGGAGATTTACAAGTTTGACAGTTATGTAAAGAATTCAAAGTACATGATCTCAAAAAAAAAATTTTTTTTTAACTAAAGCTTTAATAATGGCTATCTAAAACAGTAGATCCTCAGATTATTTTTACTTCTTTTTTTTTTTTTTTGCATGTTTGGAAGTGTTTTTTAGCATGTAACAATTTTTCTAAAAATAAAATGTTTACTACCCAGAATTCATAATAACACAAGCAAGAAATATCTACTGTTTTGTTGTTTTGTTTTTAAGATTTGAGTCTAGACCAGTCACAGTAGTGCACACCTAGCATTCAGGAGTCAGAGAGGCAGGGGGATTGAGACTTTGAAGTCATCCTGGGCTACACAGTGATTTATTGGCAAGGAGGAAAGGAAAGAAAGAAGGTGGATGGGTGAGTGAACACATTTTGGAAGAGCATTTTACGATGGGAGAGCTGCTCTTGAGTGATGGCTCAGCTCATGGAGAGTCTGTCTTTGCCTGTGAAAGGGGTTGCATATGATTCAGCTCATCATCTTCTAACTGTACTTCCAAAGACAACTGTGGTAAGAACAGACTGTCACGTGCAGACTATCTCCGAAACATGAAAGGATCTTATCCCTGTTCATTCTGAAAATCTAAGATTGGAAAAAAGCCCATTTGTTGAAATTTGACCACAGTTTTCTTTTTCCCTTGTGTTTCAGGAACCAATAAAATCACGTGCTCCACAACTTCATTTAGAGTACAGGTTTTATAAACAGCTTGGCAGTACAGGTAAGTGCCTTTATTTTTCTCCCTTTCTTTAACATACAACTTAGTTGGATACCCTAAAGAAGTTTGTCTGGTTTGTCTCCTTTGCTAGACTATTTCTGTCCCTGTTTATTGGATAGGTGGTCAATATAGCCCACCAAAAGCTGCTTGCTCTCTGGTTCCTGGAGGTTCAGTTAAGTGGGGATTGTTACTGTTGTGACCCTGTCACAGTTCAACCTTTAGTAGATGTTTTCACTTGCTTAAAACACACATGTGGGGCTGGAGAGATGTCTCAGAGGTTAAGAGCACTGACTGCTTGCTCTTCCAGAGGTCCTGAGTTTGGTTCCCATCAACCACATGGTGGCTCACAACCATCCGTTATGAGATCTTGTGCCCTCTTCTGGTGTGCAGATATGCATGGAAGCAGAATGTTGTATACATAATAAATAAATAAAATCTTAAAAATAAACACACACACACACACACACACACACAGAATGTTGTATACATAATAAATAAAATCTTAAAAATAAACACACGCACACACATGCGCACTATGAGGATTTGAAATTTGTCCCTCTCCTGACTTTATGCCAGAGGAAAAGAGGAAAAAGGATTGGTCATTTGTATGCTGTGCTTTAGAGCTTTGATTGAAATAAATTCTAAAATACAACACTGGGGTTTTACTCATTGTTTTGCTCATTTACAAAAGCCACTTATAGGCTGTAGAAATGGCTCAGTGGTTAAGAGCACTGGCTGCTCTTTCAGGGACTTACCCAGTTTTGATTTCCACATGGTGGCTCCCAACTATCTGTAACTCCAGTTCCAGGGTATCCCACATCCTCTTCTGGCTTCCTCAGGCGCCAGCCACACAAACGGTGCACAGACATATATGCAGGCAAAATACCCACACATGCAAAAATAATAGCAAAGTGATTTTTATTGTAACTAGAAACTAAGTTCTCAGGATATTGTATAACTTGAAGCTTGCTTCTCTAGCCTCAGAATAAAGTTGATGGGGTTTTGTTATTGTTTGTTTATAAATAAATAATTATACATATATATTTCCACATATAGCTAGACTGTATAATCTAGAACATTGTAAGTTCGCAAGGACACTCTCATTGTAACTCAGGGCTTCCAGATCATTTCTAGTTTTCCATTGTTTTTCCCCACATGAAAACGTTAGCTCTCCCACACGATCACTTATCTGACAAACATGCGTCTTTAGGCCTTCTCCCTAACTTGCCACTATTTCTTCCTTCCTGTCCTTGCTTCTTCTCTGACATTTCTGTATTTTGTAATAACATTGCCACATATATAACCACTATAATTGTATGATTTAAAAATTCATAGAATTTGATGCATACATTTCTAAAAATGGATTATCTATAGATTCCTCAAAGAAACTTGGACCACATTGATTGAGTTGTTCGTTTTGAGACAGGGTTTCTTAGCCCAAACTAGCCAAGATTCCTGCTGCTCCAGTTTTCATCTAAGTGCTCAGATTAAGGGTGTACACCACCACACCTGCTTCTCAGTTTTTGCTTCAATATTTTTCTTAGTTTGATAATGTTGATTTGATTTTGGTTTGATTTGGTTTGTTACCACAGCTGGCTTAAAATTTACTGTGTAGCCCAATCTGGACTTGAATTCATGGTAATCCTTCAGCCTCCCAAGTACTAGGATTTCAGGTGGGAACTATAACACCTGGCTCATAATGTTGTAAGTTTCAAAAATTTCAGGGTCTTAGCCTAGTCATGAAAAAAAAAATTATACACATCTCACAAATCTTAGACATAGGTTAAAGCGTGCCTAATCCAACCCAGCAAATGTTTGAGTGGGCAGAGGGAAACATATGAAGCCACGTGGTCATGCACAGTATTGCACATCTATAATCCTAGCAATATTCAAGACTGAGGTAGAAGGGTCACTTGAGCCCAACAGATTGAGATCACAGCATCTGAAAATGCAAAACAGAGCTAGCATATAGGTCAGTAGTAGAACATTTACATGATAGGTGCAAGACCCTCTGTTCAAAAATTCTCTGTGGGAAAAATTCATTATATGAGAAATCTGTGCTGTTGGAGTCCTGCTCTTTCTAAACACAAAACACTGCAATCTAGAGGTTTGGACATTCTTTGTAAAGAAGCATGATACAAAGAAGATTAGAGAAAGGGGGTTGCAAATTACAAACAAACAAACAAAAAAAAAAAAAGCAGAAAAGAAAAACTAGAAGCCCTAATACTGGTGTGTATGTTTGCTGCCAGTGAGAACAGGAGGGTGCTGTTGTTCTATTTAGGCCAGCTCTCACTGACTTGACTATTGTAGGTTTTTAACCCGGTGTCTCTTCTGGACAACCATCTGAAAATTATAACATCTTCTGCATTTTATTATTTTTTGTTTGGATGTTTATTTTTAGGGGGTGTGTGTAAGCTAGAGTTGATGTTGTGTGTCCTTTATTGCCCTTCACCTTATTTTTTGAAAGTGTCTCTCAGTGTACCTCACCATTTTGGTTAGGCTAGCTAGCCAGTGAATTCCCTTTCATTAGAGTTATAGGCAAGTACTTCATCCACTGAGCCATCTCTGCAGTGTCATCTATATTTTCTATGAAATTCAGTGGTGTTTTTTGTCTTTTTTTAACATTCAAGCTTGCACATTGGCTTCTTTCTTTCGAAGATTTATGTGTATGAGTGTTTTGCCTGCATGTATGTATATATACTTTGTGCATGCTTGTTGCCAGAAAAGGATGTCAGATTTCCTAGAAGTGGAGCTACCGACAGTTTGTCAGCTCCAGCTGAGTGTTGGAACTCTTACATGGGTCCTCTGAAATAGTAGCCAGTACTCTTTACTGCTAAGCCATCTCTCCAGCCCCTTTCTTTCTGTTGTTGTTGGTTGGTTTTGATAGTATCTTGCTGTATATCCTAGTCTGGCCTAGAATTTTCTTTGTATCTCAAGCTATTCTTCAACTTGAAATCCTTCTTTCTCTGTTTACTTCCTGTGTATTGGAGTTACAGGTGTACAACTCTGCCTGATTTTACCCAGTGCTCTTAAAATAACTGGAGTGCATGTTATCTTAACATTCTTGTCTGTAACTAACAAGTGGCCAGGCTTTTCTAAGATGAGAACTTTGGGAATGTTTGCAATTTACCCTAGTGCAGTGGTTCTCAACGATCTTAATGCTATGACCTTTTAATACAATTCTTAATGTTGTAGTAACCCCCAACCATAAAATTATTTTGCTTCTACTTCATAACTGTAATTTTGCTGTTATGAATTGTATTGTAAATATCTGGTAGGCTGGATATCTGATATGTGACCTCCCCCCAAGGGGTTGTGACCCACAGGTTAAGAACCACTACCCTAGAGCAAGAATTGCTTTTGAATTTTCTTTAAAAACCTTTTTAGACTACACGCAGAGAAACCCTGCCTCAAAAACAACAAACAAAAAAATTCCAGCAACCTCTTTTAGTTTTATTTTATTTTATTTTATGTATATGAGCCTACATATATGTCTGTTTACCATGTGTTCTTGTTGCCCTCAGAGACAAGAAGAGGGTCTTAGATCTGCCCAATCTGGAGTCACAAATGGTTGTGAATCACTATGTGGGCCCTGGGAATCAAACCCAAGTCCTTTGGAAGAGCAACAAGTGCTCTTAACTGCTGAGCCATCTCTCCAGCCCCTTCTTTTGAATTTTCTTAATAAATAATTGTCCATCTGCTTGACTTGTAGCCATACTATTTACTATTCCTTGAGGTGTAAAATTCAATGTTGGAAACTAAAGGGTATTTGGAGTTACCCAACTTGGTTTAAAAATCTGCCATTTTGTTCATTTCATAGTGCATACTTGGTTTTCATCTCAGCTGCTTTGTACTACTGCTTACCATACACTTGCAAGTCTATTTTCAAGCCAAATTTCTTCCCTTTATTAAATTCACACACATAATATATAGTTATTGATACAAATATTGTGATGTTTTGATAATGATCCTTGGTTTGGTTGGTTGGGTTTTTTGTGAGGAGCTAAGGCTGGAACTCCAGTCCTTAACAGATGCAAAACAACCTGCAATCCTAGTTCCTCCCTTAGCTTTTTGACATCTGTTTCACATAGTTAGCTTTGAATGCTTTTATAGATTTACACTCAGCTGCAACCTACAGATCTTTTTTATACAAACAGCATTTTATAGTTGCAATTACTTTTAACCATCTAACCCTCTCAAATAATTTATTTTATCGCACTATCACTAAATACTAAAACATTGTTTTATTCTGTATTGACTATCTTTAAACTGTGATTAAAGTTCTTTCTTTTTTTTCCCCTTGTTTTTAAAGACAGGTTCTTACTATGTAGCCTGGAAGTCACAAAGATCCACCTGCTTTTGGCTCCCTAGTGCTAGGATTAAAGGCTTGCATCACCAACACTGTACTTAAGGAATTATTTTTTGGATCTAGGGATGTCCCAGTGGTTAAGAACACATGGATCTCTTCAGAAGTCTCAGGGTCCTACTTACATGGTAGTGCACAACCTTCTATAACTTCAGTCCTAGGGGATTCTGATGCCCTGGCTGGTCTCTGTAGGTTCTGCGTGTATACATGCAGGCAAACACCCATATACATAATAAATAAAAAGGAAAAATAATTTTAAAATTCCTTTTTAATTGTGTATAGGTGTGGGGAGTGGTATGTACGAATGAATGCAGGTATCCAAAATGGCCAAAGGTATTGGATCACCTAGAGTTGGAGTTACAGGCAGTGGTGAGACACTAAGTATGGATGCTGGGGATTCAGCTCAGGTCCTTTTTTAATGGTTGAACCATCTTTCCTGCTCTCCAGTATATTTAAAAGTCTCACATAGTTCAGTTACATGATGGATAGGCAGTATTTCAGGATTCAGGGTGATATATTCATTAGAAATAAATGGAATCCTGTGCCTTCTTCTGGCCTCTGTGAACATTTGGGTTCAGATGCACATACCCCAACACACGTATACACATAATTTTAAAGTAATAAAAATTTATCATTTTTAAGAGAAATGGGTCATTGGGCTTGTGTGGCAAATGCTTTAACCTTTGTGATCTCTTGTTGGTCCCCACAAATAATGTTTTTAAACAATAACTTTGACATATTTAGCATATTTAGTGAAAGTACTAGAGTGACTTAACGGTAAATTCCCTCCACTTGACTAGGCATCTGGTTAAATTGATGAGCTCTCAGCGTGTAAACACTTGGAGCCATATTTTACTCCAGGGAACTGTAGCTTCTGTCTATGAGTACATTCTCTCCTTTTCACACTCATCCTGATATTTTTTTGTGCCAGTAGTTAATGATTATTTGTCTTAAGGAGCAGAAAAGAGATATGAATAACAAATTCATGGTATTTGGGTGAAGCATCCTAATTACTTCTACAAGGATTAAGTAAACAAGATATAAATCTTTTTATCAGATCTTGAGACATAAGTGTCCTGTAAATAGCCAAAGAACTGTTTCGACTCTCTAATATTAAACCAGTGGACAAATAGTATCTTGTCCACTCTCAACAATTGCATCTCAGTTAATATAGCCATCTAAACCTGTGGTGATATATTGTTTATGATCTAATAAAGCCACTGGAGATCAGTTTGCAAAGCCAGCCACACTAGTTAGCTATAGAAACTAGACAGTGATGGCACACACCTTTAATCCCAGGACTCGGGAGACAGGCAGATGGCTATCTGAGTTGAAGGCCACCCTGACCTCACAAGAGTGAAGAGTAACAGCTCATGCCTTTGATCCTAACACTTGGGATCACATGCCTTTAATCCCAGCACTAGGGAGTTGGAGACAGGAATCACATGACTAGGCTGAGAAAGAAATAAAAGGAGGAGGAAACAGGGAATCCAGAGCCTTTTGCCTCTGAGGATTTGTGGAGACAGGATTGCCATTTCAGCTGGGTAGAGGTGAGATCTACTGGCTTGGCTGCTTTGCTTCTCTGATCTTCAGCTTAAAACTAGAACCCGAATGTCAGTTTTTGGATCTTTTATCGTGTTACATAAACCTACTACTCTGCTACCTAAAAAGGGGGATGGAAAGGTGTGTATGTGTACATGTATATAAAGTCCTGGGGAAAAACTAACATTTACATTTCATAAAAGTATCTTAAAGAAAATTTTAATCTCTTTACCAACTCCTGGGCTCAAGGGAGCCTTCTACTCTAGCCTCCTGAGTAGCTGAGAATACAGGCATACATGACAGCACCTGTCACCTTAGTGTTTTGTTGTTGCTGTTGTTGTTGTTTTGTTTTACATGACAGGGTTTCTCTGTGTAGCTTTGTAGACCAGGCTGGCCTACAACTCATAGAGATCTTCCTGCCTCCGCCTCCCAAGTGCTGGGATTAAGGCGTGTGCCACCACCACCCAGCAATCCTAGTGTTTTTATGTATCCATTTTCATTAAATATTTTCTGATTTTAAAAAAATGAAGATTTGTAGCCGGGTGTTAGTGGCGCACACCTTTAATCCTAGCACTCGGGAGGCAGAGGCAGGTGGATCTCTGTGAGTTCAAGGCCAGCCTGATCTACCTAGCAAGTGCCAGGATAGGCTCCAAAATTACACAGAGAAACCCTGTCTTGAAAAACCAAAAAAATAAAATAGGACTGGAGGCAAGCCTTAGGGCATTTTCTTAATTAGTGATTGATGTGGGAGGAGAGGGCCCAACCCATTGTAAATGGTGTCACCTCTGGGCATGTGGTCCCAGATTCTGTAAGAAAGCAAGCTGAGCAAACCATGAGGTGCAAGCCAATAAGCAGCACTCCTCCTATGGCTTCTGCCTCAGCCATATGTCCCAGTTCCTGCCCAGTTTGAGTTCCTGACTTGGCTTTCCTCAATGGACTGTGATTCAGAATAAGTAAGCCACATAAACCTTTTCCTCCCTGTCTTAGTTAGGGTTTCTATTGCTATGAACACAGCAACTCTTATAAAGGAAAACATTTAATTGGGGCTGGGCTTACAGTTTCAGAGGGTTAGTCCATTATCATCCTAGTGGGAAATGTGGCAGTGTGCAAGCTGAGAGTTTTACATACTGATCTATGGGCAGCAGGAAGAGACTTTAACACAATGGCCATGCTTGTGCATCTGAAATCTCAAAACTCACCCCCAGTGACACGCTTCCTCCAACAAGGCCGCACCTCCTAAAAGTGGGCCTATGGTGGCCATTTTTATTCAAACCACCACATTCTCCAAGTTGCTTTTGGTCATGGTGTTTCATCATAGCAAAGTAGCCCTAATAGATTTATTTATTTATTATTTATACAGATCTCATTGCATATGGTTGTTAGCCACCATGTAGTTGCTGGGAATTGAACTCAGGACCTTTGGAAGAACAGCCAGTGCTCTTATCCACTGAGTCATCTCTCTAGCCCAGAATGTTGTCATTTAAAACAATTAAAATACTGAAAAACTAAAAACAAGGATAATAATGCTAGACAATAGGCTTCCCATCTATGGGCTGCTTCATCAAGTTCCCTATACTAAGAGTCTGCCACTGTAGAGCTTTGGTAGCAAGCCAGCCACAAGGCTACTGGTTCTAAGGCTTTTTTTTTCGAAAACTCTGGGCCTCTCACAGTACTATATTTCAGGACATTTAGCTATTGGGATAGCATCATCACCAGATAACAAAACCAACCAACAATTGTCACAGATCACATCATTTGATAGGTATCTTTTAGGACATTAGGATTTCAAGGGTGACAGTTCTTTAAAAAGAAACCCGTTGAAAAACAGTAGAGTCATGTGTGAGGCTAGAATCTCAGCAAGCAACTTTAGAGTTGTCCTTAGTGGTTGGTAGTCTAATACTGATCTTTGTGTGGTGCTTGTCCCCTTCATGGCATTACCACATCCCTATGGAGTCTTCATTGTGAGGTCCCACTTTCTATTAGAAACGTCAAAGGTCACTGTTAGGACTAGTTACAGTTCACTGCTGAAACTTAAATGTTTTAAATGTCATATACAGAGTAGTCCTATAAATTTAGAGCTAATATTTATGTCTATGAAAAGTTTTAAATAGTTAATGAAACCGAAGGATTTGGGGTTATTGGTTTTCTTCTGTTCCACATCAGGTGGCTCTTCTAACATAAGACAGAGATTTTGGATTTTCCTTCAACAAACATGCTTGGGTTTAGAGAAGGAGAGAGGTACACTCCAACCATAAAGGCAGCTTTAAAATTTTATTAAATTGGGACTTCAAAAAGATAATTTGCCTTTTATAGTTGTAAAGGACAACAAAAACTTATGAAATCTTATCCTGGTGGAAATATACTATACCATTAAGCCAGTTTAACTCTTAACTATCTCCTTTCCTCATCAGGAAGGCTCTCCTGTTCAAATCTATTCTTTATTAATCTTGATGGTATCTATAGTTTTTCTTCTCCTATGGAAACAAAAGCGAAACCTCTCCCCTAACATAACTCATATCCTGTTTTCCATTCTTAGCTTAATACATCTTTAAAATATATAGGTTGATTTAAGTCATCAGGTTTTTTTCTGTTACCCAATGTCTCTCTACCACTGTTGTTCCTTTTTCATTACCATTTAAGAAATTTAAAGTTAATAAAGCATTGTTTAATCTATTTCTGGGTGTTTTTATTACTCCCTTCTGTTTATTAAAATACTTTTTTGTTTGTTTTTTGAGACAGGGTTTTTCTGTGAAACAGTCCTGGCAGTCCTGGAACTTTCTCTGTAGACCAGGCTGATCTTGAACTCACTGAGATCCACCTATCTCTACTTCCTGAGTGCTGGGATTAAAGGCTTGTGCCACCACCTGGCTAATCTTTTCTTTTAAAGTTCAATTAAACCTTTCTATAAGTGCTTGTCCTGTGGGGTTGTGTGATATACCTGTAATATGCTTTATGTTATAGTATTAAAAAAACTTTTTCATTTTGCTAGACACATAGTCTGGAGCATTGTTCAGTCTTAATTTGTGCAGTTATCCCCATAATGGCTAATAGATAAGGAATTACAGAATCAGCCTTTTCTCAACTCATAACAGTTGCCCATTGAATTCCTGAATAGGTATCTATAGTATGGTGAACGCATTTTTATTTTCCAAATTCTGCAGAATGAAACACATCCATTTGCCAAATTTCATTTCTTTGAATACCCTTTGGGTTACTACATGCAGATAGGGGAGTTTGATTATACAAGGAACAAGTTGGACATTTTCTTATAATTTCCTTGTCTTGTTTGCTGAGTCATACTCCTGCTCAAAGATTAATTTTATTTAATCAAGCACATCTCTGAATTGTTAACCAAAGCAATAGGAAAAATGCAACACACCTTAGAATAATACTCCCCTACAGTTATGGGGGTGGAGGATGTAACTGGATCAAGAAACTGTCTAGTAAGAGCTGTGTAGGTAACTGTAGATAACTATATCATGTCAAAACATTACGAATATTAGACACACTGAAAGACTGCTTTTATACTGGGATCTTATTCGTTAATGCTACTGTATAGTCAAATAGAAGCCAAAACAATTACATATAATGCTGTGAGAGACTTGTTCCTCTTCTGGAGGAACAGTTGACACTTCATTGTTCTTTAGTACTCAGAGTCAGGCCTGATGGCACATGCCTGCAGTACCAGGACTCAGGAGGCTACATATTGAAATTCTGTCTCAAAGGAGATAAAAAGTGGAGGAGAGGGGTAAGGAGCAGAGAGATCTCAACAAGTAAAAATTGCTTCCTGTGCAAGCCTGACTCTTGACTTCAGTCTCCAGAACCCACTTTCTAAAGCTGCCCTCTGTCCTCCACACAAGCATCATGGCAGAGACACACATATAAATAAATAAGCACACCTTTAATCCCAGCAGAAGCAGGAGGCTCTTTGTGAATTCAAGGCCAGCCTGGTTTACAGAGTGAGTTGCAGGACAGGCTTGAAAGCCACAAAGAGAAACCTTGTCTCCAAAAACAAACAAACAAACAAACAAACAAAGAGGAAGATGTAAAAGGCCACTCATAGTTTTATAATTTATGTTACTGTAAAAGTTTGGAAAATCTCTCTTGCAAGAAAAAAAACTTATATTTTACACATTTTGGATCGTTCGTATTTTTTCATTTACAGTACAGTGTTGTGAAATTGTTGACCTATGCATGCCTCACAATTACAGAGTACTGACATCCTTTAGTATGTTGTTTTTGCAAAGTGCAGACCAACTGGAGGCATTTGCTCAGTGTGAAGGCAACATTTGTTACTTGGAATTTATATTTTATATTCAAAACAGAAGGTAAAATTCTGGAAATAAGCCCAATTAATTTATGTATAAGGTAACTATACTGGGAAGTTATTGATAGTTCCAGAAAATTGTTACTGTGCTTACATAGGCAAAGATTTAGAAGAGCCTGTCAATGAGGTTCATTTTTCAGATAATCACAATGGCTAATGTTCTTGGTGCCACTTTCTCCTCTTTAATGCTAGGGTGTGCATTTGGTGTTGTTTTGTCTTAATATTTACATTTCTTACTCCTTGTCTATTTGTTTTTCTTCCATATTCGAAAAGCCAAGGTTTGGACATTGACTTAGGGCATAGTGATACCCCTTAGGACAGTGGTTCTCTACATTCCTGGACATTGAATAAGGCATAGTGAAGCCCAGTAGGCATCGGTTCTCCACCTTTCTAGTCTGTGACACTTTACAAAGTTCCTCATGATGTGCTGATCCCCAACCATAACATTACTTTTGTTGCTACTTTATAACTGTAGTTTTGCTACTGTTATGAATTGTAAGTATCTGTGTTTTCTTTTTTGTTTGTTTCTGTTTTGTTTTTGGTTTTTCAAGACGGGTTTCTCTGTGGCTTTGGAGGCTGTCCTGGAATTAGCTCTTGTAGACCAGGCTGGTCTCGAACTCACAGAGATCCACCTACCTCTGCCTCTGCCTCCCAAGCGCTGAGATTAAAGGCGTGCACCACCAACGCCCAACTAAGTATCTGTGTTTTCCAATGGTCTTAGGCAACTCCTGTGAAAGGGCCGTTTAACTCCCCCATCCCCCAAGGGGTCCACAGGTTGAGAACCACTACCTTAGTGGATGCTTGTTTAAAGTTGAGAGTAGGGTAAGTTTCATTCTAAACTGAAGTCTAGAGTAAACTCAGTGATTGTCATGGGGTTCACGAAGCCTTCAGACATTCTTCATCCTTGTCTTAGTACATCAAGGTCAATCATTTAGAGGGGATCCAATACTTAATATTCTAAAAGCCATCAAGTACTGTGGAACAAAAGTCTTCATTATAGGTAAAAGTTGTTTTGTTTTGTTGAGACAGGGTTTCTCATGTAGCTTTGGATCCTGTCCTGGAATTCGCTCTGTAGACCAGTCTGGCTTTGAAGAATATTATCTTTCCATTCCAGTAAAAAACTATAAAGCAGACACGGTAGTGCATACCTTTAATCCCAGGACTCAGGAGGCAGAGGCAGATAGGCAGATTTCTGTGAGTTTGAAGCCAGCTTGTCCTTCATAGAGAGTTTGTTTGTTTTAAAAGACTAAGATATATATTCCTTGTCCCCACTTTCAAAATGGCAACTTACTTGCTTCCTAAAGCCCTCTTACATTTTTGGAATGAAAATTTATAAGCACACTTTAGCAAAACACAACAAAAGATGCATTTTGTTTTTGTTTTTCAAGGCTGGGTTTCTCCTTGTAACAGCACTGGCTGTCCTATAACTCACTCTGTAGACCAGACTGGCCTTGAACTCAGAGATCCACCTGCCTCTGCCTCTCAAGTGCTAGAATTAAAGGTGTGCACCACCACTACTACTACTGCTACCACCACCACCACCACCACCACCCAGCTAAAAGATGTATTTTTTAACATTAGTGATCAGTTAATACTTCCATTTTCTTTCTGTAATTCTTAAGTAATTTATAGTCCATCCACTAAAGAGTTTGTCAGGCCTGGCGTTGGTGGCTCACACCTTTAATCCCAGCACTCGGGAGGCAGAGGCAGGCGGATCTCTGTGAGTTCGAGACCAGCCTGGTCTACAAGAACTAGTTGCAGGACAGACTCCAAAGCCACAGAGAAACCCTGTCTCAAAAAAAGAGTTTGTCAGCTCTACACCTTTACATTCTTAAGCTTTGAACAGGCTAATACACATTTAATTTTGCATTGCATTTTCCTCTTACTTTTTAGTTCATATTGCTTTAATTCATCATCCCTGACTGGCCTATAGAATATCTTGCTCCACTCTTTTAGTGATTATCCAATGAAATGATGTTTTCTTTGTTTTTGAGACAGGGTTTCTCTGTGTAGCTCTGACTGTCCTGAAACTCAGGTTGGGGTTAGGTTTAGTAGGGCACTCTGTAGACCAGGATGGCTTCAAACTCAGATAGGTGCCTGCCTCTGCCTCCCAGGTGCTGGAATTAAAATCGTGTACCACCACCACCTGGCTTAGAAATGATATTTTCAAAAAAACAAAACAAAAAACACCAAACTACTGTTTTAACAAATATGAAAGGTGGGCACAGCTCCACAGAAGCAGACTTAGGTTGAAAGGAAGGAGAGGGTTGTGTGTACTTGGGTCATGCTGAATGCTAAGAATAGAACTAATCTCCAGCCTCACTTCTGTCTGTCATAACTACATCCAGAACTGAAGTTGTTTAATCTAAATGTAAGTATAAACTGCATATTGAATTTCAAAAATTTTGCCCTTCCCCTAAAAGTTTAAAATATAATTTAAAAATTGATTCTATATTTAGGATTGGACAGTTCAGCAGTTAAGAGCCCTGGTAGATCTTCCAAAGGACCCCGGTTCAATCTCCAACATCCACATGGCAGCTCTCAACTATCTCTAGCTCTAGTCCTAGCAGATCTGATTTCCCCTTCTGGCCTCCTCTGGCACTCCATGCATGTAATATACAGATACTCATGCAGGCAAAACACTCATACACAGAGAATAAAAATAAAGGTTAGAAAATATTAAAAATAAATTGCATGTTAAAATTACATTTTTTATGTTAGGTAAGTATAATATAATCACTGCATTTAATCACAGCACTTGAGAGGAAGAGGCAGGAGGAAAAGAAGTTCATGGTTGTCCTCAGCATTGTGGTCAGTTCAAGATGACTCTGGCTACATGAAACACTTGTTTCAAAATTATTATTTTTTTAAATCATGACTGAGTAGTTAAGTACTTTATCACAGAGGTATAGTCCTAGCCCTTGAGAATATTCATGATGTAGAAAAAAAACTATTTCGTGTAAAAATCATATTTATGATGTACTGAGACAACATGGGTATAGGGTACTGGGATAAAATCCTGGACTTTCTATTTACTTAAATATTGCTTACCATTTATCAGTTACCACTACCATAACTTTCTTCTTTTTTTTAAATTTTATTTGTGAGTTTTTTGGCAGGGGTAGTTTTTGTTTTGTTTTGATTTTTTGAAATATTGTCTCTATGTTGCCTTGACTGGCCCAGGAATCTCTTTGTAGACCAGGCTAGCCTCTAACTCATTGATATCCTCCTGCCTCTGCCTCCTCACTGCTAAGATTAAAGTCATGATCCACTACGCCCAGCCTAAATTGTTTTCATATCATTTTATGTGTATAGATTGTGTGTGTGTGTGTGTGTGTGTATGTCTGTGTACCACATGCATGTATAGTGCCCATGGAGGTCAGAAGAGGGCATCACATCCACTGGAACTGTAGTTACAGACGTTGTGAGCCACTATGTGGGTGCCGGGAATAGATCCTAGATCCTTAGAAAGAGCAACAGGTAGTCGTAACCACTAAGCAATCTCCATCCCCAGTCTACCTTTATTTTTAAAGAAATTGTTTAATAATTACTTCAAGATTAGAGAAAAACTCCTGAGAAGAGTTGGAGAAATGGCTCATCAGTTAACAGTACTTGTTCTTATAGAGAATCTGGGTTCTCAACACCACCAGTTTCTAGGAATCCAGCACCATATTCTGACCTTTAAAGGCACCAGGCACACACATGGTGCACATGCATACATGCAGGTAAAACATTCATACACATATAATGTTAGAGAAAGGAAAGAAAACTCTTAAGAGCAAAACATTATGAAATTTTATAGTCTCACCCGGCTTTCAAAGGCTCCTTACATGCTTGCATGCTTGCGGTTTTTTTTTTTTTTTTTTTTTTTTGTTTGTTTGTTTGTTTTTAAGACATAGTTTCTCTGTGTAGCTTTGGAGCCTGTCCTGTTACTCAAAGAGATCCACCTGTCTCTGTCTCCAGAGTGCTAGGATCAAGGGTGTGAGTGACCACTGCCTGGCTTTCATGTTTTCTTAGCCTGCAAGCTTGACACATTACCCACTCCAGCCTAGTCAGCTCTTACTCATCCTAAAAGATGCCAGTGACCCTTACTTGTAAAACTGTCCCTCTGAGTTTGAGGCCAGCCTGGTTTACAGAGAGTTCCTGGACAGCCAGGCTACACAGAGAAACCCTGTCTTGAAAAACAAAACAAAACACGTCGTCGGCCGGGCCTTGATGGCTCACACCTTTAATCCCAACACTCGGGAGGCAGAGGCAGGCGGATCTCTGTGAGTTTGAGGCCAGCCTGGTCTCCAGAGCGAGTGCCAGGATAGGCTCCAAAACTATACAGAGAAACCCTGTCTCGAAAAAAAAAAAAAAAAAAAAAAAAAAAAAAAAAAAAAAAAAAAAAAAAAAAAAAAAAAAAAAAAAACAAAACTGTCCCTCTCTGCTGCTTACTTTTTCTTTCGAGTGTGTTAGATAAATGCACAAAGTAACCATCAGACATGTTGAATAGAAGCAGAGCATTCCCATGCCAGCGTGCCAAATTGTCTTTTAAATCCGGTGTTAATGTTTAACTATTAGACTGACTTAGAAGATTGACCTTTTATGGTGCTACTTTTGAAACATGAATAGGACGCTCCCATTTTTTGTTTGTTTGTTTGACGCTCCCATTTTAATATTGTGCTTTTGTAAGGAAAGTATTTGTTACCTTAGTATAGCACAAATTCTAGTTGATCTTAATAATAAAATAAAAATCCAGAGACAGATACTGGGGTTAAAGCTGAAGATCAGAAAAGCTAAGTGGCCAGCCACTAGAGAGTTCTCACCTCTGCCAATGCTCAGACCTAAGGGGTGGTCCTGTCCTCAGATTGTATCTCCAGACTGCACTGTTCTCCACCAAATCTCCAGCTGCCCAGACTGCTATGAGTTTCTGTCTCCTCCCCCCTTCTCTGCCCAGCCATATCACTCCTGTCTCCACCTCCCTGGTTCTGGGATTAAAGGTGTGAGCTCTGTTTCTCTTTTAGACTGATTCACTCTCCTGTAGCCCCAGGTGGCCTTGAGCTCACAGAGATCCATCTGCTCCTGTCTCCTGAGTGCTTGGATTAAAGGTGTGTACCACCACTGCCTGTCTTCTTTGACTGTGGCTAGCTTTGCACTCTGATCTTCAGGAGAGCTATATTAGATCACAAACAAAATATCACCATACTTTAGTTCATAGTCTATCAATATTATCATTCTTCAGGTTAAAATTCTACAGGATAGGGGCTAGATAGATGGCTCAGTGGTTAAGAGCACTAGCTGCTCTTCCAGAGGACCGGAGTTCAGCTCCCAGCATCCGTATGGCAGCTCACAACTGCCTAAAACTCCTGTTTAGGAGATCCGATAACCTCAGACAGATACATAATGCAGGCATAACACCAATGTACATAAAATACAAATAAATAATTTTTAAAAACTCCACAGGGTAGATTAATTCACTTTTCTTTTTTTTAAGTGTCTTCATGCCTTTTATTTCATTTCATTTATTTATTTGCTTTTCGAGGCAGGGTTTCTCTCTAGCTTGGAGCCTGTCCTGGCACTAGCTCTGTAGACCAAGATGGTCTCAAACTCACAAAGATCCCACCTGCCTCTACCTCTGCCTCCCGAGTGCTGATATTAAAGGCAAGCACCACCAACACCATCTGCCATCTTTGTGCCTTTTAAAGTAACCAAAATTGTAGAATTATCTGAATGTTCTTCCAGGTCACTTCTTTTCTAATAGAGTCATACTTGTGAAGCATAAAATACAAAAAGCATGACAGCCTTCAGCATCTATTCTCTTGGCTAAGTGTTCTGTGGCCAACCACTTCTACCATTTCATTTAGAAAATGAAAGTGACACTTACTTTACCTTCCCAAGGCTGTTTTGTTCTTAAAGAGTGGGTACTACAATAATAAGGGTACATTATGCCTCTGTGTTGTGTTTAGCCATTGTTAGTGAATGTTGTAGTTACTTTTTTGTTGCTGTAACAGATACTTAAAATAGTAATTTATTTTTTAAAAAATGTTAAATTCCTGTTTCTGGGTGTTCAAGAAGATCATGGATACAAGCTTCTGCTCGTCTTCTGGTGAAGACATTATACAACTCATGTGCGGGAGCCTGGCTTGTATCAGTCCCACGCTACAGAGGCTATCTATTCGGGACTGATGTCCTTGGGGGCTGTAATCGGAGCCACCCGAACAGCCTCGGGTCCATCCCTGAGTGGGGGTGGGTGGCACAAAATACAAGGACAAACCAGTGCTTATAAAAGAGAAGAGAAGCCAGGGAAGCAAGGCACATCCTAGGCCTGTCTGTGTATTTGTTTCTGTGGTGCTGAGGATCAAACACAGAGGCTGGGTAAGCCCTCTACCACTGAGCTACTTCTTAAACCCAGATACAACAGATGGCGCTTGTGGGAACTAGAGTTCATCCCTGCACATTATTATGCAAAGAGCCATCAGCCTCTCCTAAAAGCCCAACTTCCAACCTTGCTGCCTGGACAACCAAGTTTTACCATGAGCTTTGGTGACACAGCCACATCTGCATAGTATGGCCTTGTTTTTCCAGTTGGGACACTTCTCAGAACAATTTATGATACAAGCCCACAGGTGATCAAAACATTCTTATCTGCCTTTTATATTTTCTGTATTATTCTAAATATCTACCAAGTGTTTTCTTAAGTCCTACTTGATATATTTGACTTTTAAGCTTAATTTGAAGATTGATTCCTTGGTAGGGTGTGTGTGTGTGTGTGTGTGTGTGTGTGTGTGTGTGTGTGTGTGGTTGGTTGGTTGGTTGGTTGGTTGGTTGGTTGGTTGGTTGGTTGGTTGATTTTGACACAGGATGTCACTGTGTAGCTCTGGCTGGCCTGTGACTTGCCATATAAACCAAGCTGACCTAAAATTTATGGAAATCTGCTTGCAGAGATTACAGGCATACACCACCACATCCAGTTGAAAAGTTTTATTTTTAAAACAGTATTTAGATTATTATAATCTTAGCTGTGTATCTGTAACAGAAATATTTTCTTAATCATTTGCATTAATAATCTATCAACCTAATCATCAGTGTTTCTGACTGTCATTGGGACTTGTATATACTTATATGGTAGTGAAAAAATAGGTTTTGTTCCTGTCAAGGTAATGTGACCCAGAGATCATGCCACCATTCTTAAAGTGTATGAATTTAGATCACAGATAAGTATATGTGATGTAGCAGAAAAGCCTGAGACCAAGACTTGAAGGGTAGAAGTCAGGATTTTAAGACTTGACTTTTCCACTCACCTGAGCAAGTCACTTCAGATCAATTACCAATAAAAAAGGGAATAAAAATACCCTTGCCTATCTAAAACTATAAAACATTACTTATAGTAGACCTATATAATACCATGAGTGAGATTCTCTACATGTGACATTAAATTTTGAAAGAAGGATTCTCTTGGTTTTGAAATATCCGTAATATCAGCTTGTGGTACTGTTGGAAGGTGGCAGAACCTTTTGAGATAGCACATTTTGAATGTGATATTGGGACACTTACTTATTGGTTGTCATGACATAGCAGCATGCTTCTGCCTTGCCACAAGCCCTAAAAGCATTGAAGTGAAACCTCTAAAACAAAGTAAACATTTTCCCCTTTTAAGTTGTTTTTCTCAGACATTTTCCACCAGTGACTTGAAGCTGTCTGACACCAGCAAAATGTTAAAAGTATGTATGTACTCCTTGACTTGTCATTTAATCTTCAAAGAGTTTAACATTCAAGACTTGTTTATATAAATGCCCCCCCCCCAAATTAGCGCTGGGTCTATAGCTCATAGCCAAGCATACCAAAAGACTTGGGTTTTATTCTCCAGCATCTCATAAATAAAATAAGAATAAGGATTTTTGTTTTCCAGTATTATATAAATGTTTGTCTGGACCCTTTCATTTAGGAAGGCTAGACATCCCATTTCAAACTCAAATGAGAGGCTTACTTGGTTCACAGGAGTGAGAAGTCACAATTATAATGTTTAGTTTTCCAGGTACCCATTATTTGAAAATATTACATGAAAAATTCCAGAAGTGAATTCTTCTTCAGTTTTAAATTACACACTAAATTTCGTACTATTTGGAATGAAATGATGAAATTGGGGGCTATCTTGCCCTAGATATTAACTGTCTCTTTGCCCAGCTTATCCATGGTGTATGTAACTGCACCTTTGTCCTGTAGTAACCATCTCCATGAGCTCTGCTGTTATATTATTACATGGTCATATTATTTCATAGAGTTCCTTGGGGATTCAACCTCATCTGTAAAATGGGTATATTAGTATATTGTTTTTTTTTCCCCCTTCACAGGATAAGTGAGATTCTAATGAGATAGGAAAGCTTCTTGAGTATCATGAAAGACCAAGGTAGACAGAACCAAAGTTATGTACTTATCTATAAATTGATGGAGGCACAGCAGAGAGAGATGGCTATAATCGAATTTCCTTTGCATATTACACCCTCAGATCATCTTTGTAGGTGGGACAGGTTTTATGGTTATAGTTTAATCTGTTGGTTGTTGTTTTTTTTTTTTTTTTTTTTTTTTCACACAGAATCTTCATTGTGTTTAACTGACCATGAACCTGTGATCTTTGTTCCTTAGTTTCCCTAATAACTGAGATTGCAGCTCTTGCTGCCACACTCAGTTTTTTGGGTGCTTAGAAAGTAAAGACCTTGGAGTGTAGCTTTAGTACTTTTGCTTGGAGGTTCACCTATTTAGGGGAATAGCACAAGGTAAACTGTAAACTGCCATCATGGAAGAAAGTCGAAGTGTGAAAGATTGCAACTTTGAGTTACTTTGAATCTTTTGTACTGAGGCTTGGGCCCAAAAGAACTTTTTCCTTCCTCTCTTCCTCCCTCTCTCCCTTCCCTCCCTTCCTTCCTTCCTTCCTCCTTTCTTTCTGTTTTCTTTTTCAAGACAGGGTTTTTCTGTGTAGCCTTGGCTGTCATGGAACTTGCTCTGTAGACGAGGCTGGCCTCAAATTAAGATCTGACTGTTTCTGTCTCCTGAGCACTGGGATTAAAGGTGTGCCACCACTGCCCAGTAAGAACTTTTTTTTTTTTAACTGCAAGGAAATTCAGATAAGCATGGAGGGCAGAATCTATTTATTTTGCATTCCATATACATTTAAAATCTGCTGAGTTTGTATTGTTCTTTGCATGTGTATCTTAAGGTAAGCATACGTTCCAAACAGAAACATTTTATCTTTGTGCCAGTACATTGTTTTTGTAAAGTTACTCTGCATTTTAAAGGTTACGAATTAGTTTCCTATTTTACTTCCTCACTACCCCCCTTTACCCTACCATCCTTGTGCTTGTTTTTGGTTGGTTTTGGTTTTTGAGACAGGATTTGGGTCTCACTATGTAATCCTCACTGTGTGTACCTCTAGATGGCTTTGAGTTCATGGACAGTCCTCCTGCTTCTGCCTCCACAGTGCTGGGATTGGAGGCATACCATAAGTTTTCTTAAAACTTAAACTCTTTGAGTAGCAAAATGTATAGAGGCTAAAAGCATTAGCTGTGAAAGCCAATCTGTTGGAACTGAGTGACTCCTTAAAGTAAAAAGGGTTTGTCAAGGTCATTATGTTTGTCAAGGTTTCTTGAGCTTGACTTTAGAAAATAGTCACTGCTAATATATACTTTTTAAAAAGTGAATTTTATTTAATATTTTTTGACACAGGATTTCTCTATGTAGCTCTGATTGTCCTGAAACCCTCTGTGTTGTCCAGGATGACCTCAACCTGATAGGGATCCACCTGTCTACCTCCTAAGTGCTAGGAATAAAGGCATATGCTACTACTCATGGTTAATTTTTTTCTTTTCTTTTTTTTTTTTTAAAGATGGGGTTTCACTATGTAGCTCTTGCTGGCCTAGAATTGAAATCTGCCTTCTTCCTTTTTCTGCCTCCGAAGTGCTGGGATTAAAGGTGTGTACTACCACACCCAGAACCCTATATTTGTATTTTTATTTAATTTTATTTATTTATACTTATTTATTTTGTATTAGTCGTGTGTGTGTGTGTGTGTGTGTGTGTGTGTGTGTGTGTGTGTGTGTGTGTGTGTGCGCGCGCGCGTGCTCGTGCGCACACGTAAGCTTTTGTTTGATGTGTATACACACATGCACACCAGGGTTTTATCCCGTAGGGAGGGCATTTTACTATACCTTAAACTGGTGGCAGCCCCAGCAATCCTGTCTCTATCATCCACAGAGCTGTGGTTACTGTGAGTTTGAGGCCAGCCTGGGCTACAAAGTGACTTTCTCATTAGCCTCAAATATAGTGAAACCACCACCACCACCACCACCACCCACCAAAAAGAAAAAAGTTACAAACCTACATTGTCTCTTATGTCTTATCAATCATGCATATGGACTCATCCTGGTGCTTCACAGCAAGTACTCTCACCTGCTGAGCCATCTCCCCAGGCCTTTGTGTTTTTTGTTTTTTGTTTTTTTTTCTGGAGTTTGTTTGTTTTTGAGACAAAACTGTAACCCACACTGGCCTCAAACTCAACAGCAGTCCTCCAGATTGAAATTTTAATATATACTATTTTTATATTTGAATTTTATTATAGATAGAATTTGCTTCACAGTTAGACAATATAGCTTGTTTTGTTTTATTTTAAAGAATTGGCCAGGCTGTGGTGGTGCACTGCTTTAATCACAACACTTGAGAGACAGTAGCAGGCAGGTCTCTGTGTGTTTCAGGCCAGCCTGATCTACAAATTGAATTCCAGGACCGCCAACGATTTTACACAGAGAAACCCTGTCTTGATAAACAAAACTAAACTAGACAAACAAACAAACAAAAAAAAGAATTGGAGGCTAATTATTAGATAGTAATATGAGTAAATTACCAAAAATTTCAGGTGCTTCTGTTTCAGTTCTCAGCCTGATTTAAAATATCTCTGCTTAGAATAGTTACTGATCATAGTGCATTATGGGACCTTTTAGGTAGAAGCCAGCATCTTGGACAGCTTGGGTAATAATAAACAATTAATGGTGGTTTGTTAGGTTTAACCCAAATTAAATATATGGTACACTGATAATTAACTGGTGTAATAACCTTACTTCCTATGCTATAAAACTTGGTATATGTGTGAGACACATGGCTTGCAGGATTTATAAGAAAATGCTTTTGCTAAATGTAAGGACTATTTCTGGAAAAATACTCAGGATGATGTGATATATAATCTTGTACTTTAGGTTTATTGAGGATTTAACCTGTGATTAAACTGTTCTTTGGCTGATTTATGAATGCATTATTTCCAGAGCAGATAAAAGATTATAAGACTAGCCTGATGTGGTAGTTTTAAACCTGACACGCCAGACCTCAAGAGACAAAAATAAAATTATTTCAAGTTCAAGGCCAGCCTGGACCAGAGTGAGTTCTTTAGCTGAGATGACAGTGAAACCCTGTACCCCTCAGAGAGAGAGACAGATATTATAAACCTACCTTAGTTTGTGATAGGCTGTAATAAAAAAAATCCAGTGCATATTTGCTTTGCTCAGCTTTCCTATCCCATTTCTTTCATAATTATTTACAGGAAGTGCCTTGTTTATTTTGTATTAGTCGTGTGTGTGTGTGTGTGTGTGTGTGTGTGTGTGTGTGTGTGTGTGTGTGTGTGTGTGTAGCTTGTATTGCATTTATACTGCCCTTACTCCAGGTCTTATTAGAGAATTCTACAACATAATGTTAATTTAAATTTTATTGACCAGTGAATTGGAGATGGCTATCCAGAAGAGTGAAAGATTCAGGATCTTCACTTGCATTCAACCAAGGAGTGGGTAAAACATTATTGTATGGTAATCTCTAACCAGAGAGTAGTGGAGGTCTGTTACTATTCTTTGGTAGCCATGAAAAATACACAGGCACAGAATAGCACTTCTACAGGCAGCTCTTTGTACAAACAGTTCTATTAAATTACGACTACATCTCCCTCACAAAGTTTCCTGCTTGATAGTCCATTTCTTGTAATAACCCAAGAAACTTGGCACAGAAAACTGCCTTCACCCTCAGGAAGCCTTTTAAATAATCTTAAAATTATTCCTTTAAAAGATGTTTTGTCCATGCTGGGTGTAGTGACTCATACCTGCAGTGCCAACAGTCAGGAAGTTAAGGCAGGAAGATAGCAAGTTTGAGGCCAGTGTGGAGTACATATAGTGAGACAAAAGAAATCTCAGATGAATAGACTAATAAGTTCAGTTGTTCCAATCTGAAAGAACTGTGTAGAAACTGGTTTGTTTGTATTTTCTGAGTCCTAGTAATGTATAAGTCATAAAACAAAGCAATGCCCTTTGTTTCTCCCCTCCAGGTGCAGCTTCTAGTTGGGGCTGCTAGTTTGCTTCTGCTCCACTCCTGGAAATTCTAATTCAGAAGGTGTGAAGCAAAATCACTTCCTCTGTTTTTTGTTTTAAGTTTCAGAGATATTTCAGGTGAACATTTTCTACTTGCGTGCCACTAATACCTTACGTTTTAATACAGCTCCACATGGAATCTAAGTTTAATTCATACTTATTTTGTGGCCTTACAAAGATCAATCTAGAAGGTAGCTAGAAGAAAATTATAGTCGCAACTTAATTTTTTTTGAGACAGGGTTTCTCTGTGGTTTTGGAGGCTGTTATGAAACTAGCTCTTGTAGACCAGGCTGGCCTCGAACTCACAGAGATCTGCCTGCCTCTGCCTCCCGGTGCTGGGATGAAAGGTGTGCACCACCAACGCCCGACGGTACTCCCATTTTTAACTAAGTAGACTTGACTTGGAGCCTGTGTTTAAAAGAAGGATTGTGTGCCTAGACTTGGAATTCAGCCATATTAAGGAGAATTACCTTTGGTTTTTCTTTTTTAAATAAAGCATGTACCTGTAGCTCAGATTAAGAAAAAAATCTAGAACAGCTCTAAAGATGTAGTTTAGTGGTAGAACACTTACCTAGGGTTCAATCCTCAGCATCCAAAAAAAAAAAAAAAAAAAGTGTGGGTGTATAGATGGATGGAAAATGTGTGACCATTCCACAAACATCATATATCAGGATCTTTGGGTTGCTACATCTATTCCTGTTGCTATACTATATCTTAAAGGGACTTTGTGATTCTCCTTGTCTTCTGGAGTTCCATAACTTGAATTAGCTCTCTGGAAAGAGCTTTTCTATATAGAACCACCCTACCCCCAAAACTTCTGCTTCTATCTCATTGAGCATTCCTATAATCAGTTGTAACTGTGCAGGTTGCCTTTTGCAGTGCTCAGAAGTTCTGGGGACTGGAGAGATAGCTCAGTCAGTAAATTTAAGACCCCACCTGGTACCCATGTGAAAAGCCAAGCACAGTGGTACACAGTGCTGATGAGGCAAAGACAGGAGCAACACCAGAGAGTGACTCTAGCGTACACACCAATGTATACATCTGTATTGCACACACATAAATACACACACTCCAAAGTTCTTTTGGTGAATAGGGAGAAAGAAACAATGAATATTGGCCAGACAACTAACAGACCCTGCTACAACTAGCTCTGGGAAATATAATACTAATGTTAGGAAAATAAACTTTTAGAGACTTTTTTAAAAAAAAATTTAGAGCATAAATTTAAAATATCCCCAAACTCTATCTATCATGGTTTGGTAGATAAAAACAGTTAACCTCTTGGTTAGAATGTTCTAAATTGAATTTCTCAGCAAGACTCCTTGGAAACAACACTTTGTATGTTTAAAATCTTGGAAAAAAATTACTTCAGAACAACAGGAGGAGGGGGAAAAAAGACATTCCAGTTTAAATCCTGTTTCTGTTTGGAAACAGAATAAAAATAACTCCAGAATTGGTAGGAGCAAGAGTACCTTATTAGATGATGGAGTATAGGCATGAACTTATTAAAAATACTCAAGTTGTTTAGTGTCTAAGAGGAAAAAGATTAATGCAGTATGTGAAGTAGCTAAATATGCACTGTGACAATGAGTCACTGTAACGCCAAGTATATAAGGCCTTCCCTAAGGGAAAGGATGGTTAGATGGACATTGATTCTGCCTATATTTCATCCATATAAATTAAAAAAAGAATGATGGCTGGAGAGACTGCTCAGCCATGAAGAGCTCTTCCTGCTTTTCCAGAGGACCAGAATTCAGTTCCTAGCACCGTCTCATAACCACCTGTTAGTCCAGCTCCATTGGACCAGATGCCCCCTTCTGGACTCCATATTCACCTGTACACCCATGGTACACCTACATATAGGTTGTGAGCCTAGCCTTTAACGTTGAGCCATTTCTAGCACCCAAAATAATTCTTTTAAAAATTAAAAAGATGGAACCAGGCATAGTGGTGCAGGCCTTTAATCCCAGGCTTGGGAGGGAGAGGCAAGTATTTCTCTGAGTTTGAGGCCAGCCTGGTCTACATAGTAAATTTCAGAATAGCTAGTGTTAGACCCCCGAAAACTCAAGTATCCGGGGTCCCAGGCCATGTTCTCGGTCACCCCAATCACCAGGCGGATTTGAGAGCTTGCTGCAAACTGCATGAGGCTTTATTGTAATTTAACGAGCTAACCCCATGTTAGCTCAGGTCTTTCACCCACCCACCATGGCAGGCAGCTAGCAAAGACGGCTCCTAGGGTCTCCCAAAAGATCTTATAGGGCAGCGTAAGGGGAGTGTCTAGGGGTATGTACAGGCTCGCGATTGGTGTGCTTCCAGGCTTGGAGGGCTTGCCCTGTGTTGATTGGTCAACTGGTTGTTATGGCCCATAGGCCCTCCCAGGGTGGTTGCTATGCTCTCTACGTCATTGCTGTGCGCTTGTCCGTAAAGCACACCCAGGGTCGTAAAGCATAACACCACCAGCTAACTTCCGATTGGTTCCTTGTCACGAGACAGGCATCTGACTTTCTAGTGACCAAGGCAGGTTTATGGCAAGCACATGTTCGGCTGTTATGGCTGCCAAAAGGGAAGCTGGTTCCTTCACTAGGACTGTTACACAGAGAAACTTTGTCTCAATCTTACCCCCAAAAACAAAAAAATAAAAATAAAAATAGATGGATGCTGGGCATGATGGTGCATGCCTATAGTCCCAGCACTCAGGAAACAGACGCAAGAGGACAACCTGGTCTACAGAGTGAGTTCCAGAACAACCAGGGCTACACAGAGAAACCCTGTCTCAACACCCCCACAATAAAGAAATAAAAGATGGATAAAATTGTAATGTCTTGAAAAACTTGGGTGGGGGAGCAGTAACAACATGCTTAACTGTAGATTAGTGTATACATGTGTGAGGTTGAAATGTTGCTGCTAGATGAGCTGAGATAATTTTTTAATGTGTTGGAGCTTTCTTAGTATCTGCTAATCTCATGTGGTATCATTTTATAAACATTTACTGAATACCTACCTTGTTTTTATAATTTACTGTAAAAAGAAATTCATTCACAAGTTGATATTTAGGTGAGAAGATCCAGATTTTTAGCTTCGGATACCTATGAATTTCAAATTTGGGAAAACTGCAGCTTTTGAGATTTTTAGTTTCCCCTTTTCTTTTCCTAATTACAGCAACCAAATGCTAAGTGTCTGCTGGCTCCTAGCTGAAAGAAAACAAAGCCCTACAGAGATTCTGTGTGAAAAGAAAGCCAGTTGTGCTGGCCTAGGGCCAGGCTGCACCTCCTTGGACCATGCCTCTTCAGTCAGAATTCCCCAGGGGGCAGTGGTTGCAAACAACTCCCTTTGGCTTTAGCAGTAAGCACTAGGAGTGCTAATGAAACCAGCTAATGTAACAAGGTCTGCTAGCCTGTGGATTTGAGCTCAGCGAGGCTTCCTTTGAACCTTTTATGATACTGCACTTTCAGGCATCCTTTGGGAAGAACAGTTTACCCTCTGAACCAATAATGGATCAGGGACCATTTTCTTTTATATAGTAGTGGAAATGCCTTTGGCACTCTGGTGTTAAATAACTGCTTATTTGAACATATTGTGCAGTGACTTAGCCTTTTCCACCCAGTAATGGTTCCCATTGAAGCTATTATACTCAGTTTAACTTTTCCATGAGGGACTGTGAAAGGAAATTGAAATCTCACAGATTATACTTTATATTATATTCATTGCTTATGCAGTTGTCTTATATTTTGGTTTTTGTGTCTCCCACTCTGTACCCCATTCCCCCCTCTGCTTTCAGGTGAAGGCCTCCCACAGGTATATTACTTTGGACCATGTGGGAAGTACAACGCCATGGTGCTGGAGCTCCTTGGCCCTAGCTTAGAGGACTTATTTGACCTCTGTGACCGAACATTTACTTTGAAGACAGTGTTAATGATAGCCATCCAGTTGGTGAGTTGATGTGCTATTCCAGAAGATGAATAGATCCCTTGCCCACATCCTTATTGGCCTTTTGGTGATGTATTAGACATCTGAATTAGTTTTTACAGGCTTAATGGCTGTCTAGAAGAATCTAGCAGACTTCTGAAACTAACTGTTAAAACTGCTTTAGCTGGTTCCTATGTATAATTTGGACTCAAAGATTCTTGGCCATTATGTATTATGCCAAACAACTAAGGTAAGTTCTTGGTCACACAACTTAGAGGGTTACAAAAGGGTTAACTGAGAGAAGTGACAATGAATCTGCAGTTTCTCTATTTTAAGAATTTGCACCTTGAAGCAGAACCTTTTCTGTAACTGAAGTGCAGGAATATAATTTACATTAGGGAGAAAGAGGACGAATAGGTGGAGTTGTGCACATTCAAGTAATTGCTTCAGCATTTTATTTATAGGTCTTAGGCACAAAGCTGTAAGGTTTTTATCATGCCCTCCTTCTCTCACTGTTGAAAACTAGAAAAGATTGAAAGTACTACCCCCTGCACTAATGTTTTCAAAATCATGTGGCTGAGATGTTTAATTCCCTGGCATATTATATACTTTGGGGCTGGCCAAGAAGCTTTGCGGCCAAATTACATACTAGTTCCAGCTTATGCAGTTAGAACAGTCTCTATGAGAAGTTTTTTAGGCCCTCAAGGGAAGAATTCAAATGTTGGATTTTTTTTTAAGATTTTATTTATTATGTATACAATGTTCTGCCTGCATGTATGCCTGCAGGCTGGAAGAGGGTACCAGATCTCATTTAAGGTGGTTGTGAGCCCACCATGTGGTTTCTGGGAATTGAACTCAGGACCTCTGGAAGAGCACTCAGTGCTCTTAACCTCTGAGCCATCTCTCCAGCCCAAATGTTGAGTTTTTTTGCTTTGTTTTATATTATTTTTTGTTTTGTTTTGTTGAGATGGTCTCACCAGCTTAGACTGGCTTTGAACTTTAGATCCTCTTGCTTCAGCCTCCTGAGTGCTAAGGTGGATGTGTACCACCACAGCCTTCAGGTACATCTTAATTCAAAGTAGTGGTGGTTTCACCATCATCCAGCAGCAATTTGGAAACACTTGAAAACTGACCAAAATCTAAATATTTAAGTCTCCTTTTTGCTATGTAGAGATGCTTTATAGATAGAATTACTTAATGAAATTTGAGACAATGTTACAGTTACTTATTTCAAGCTGTGGTTACTATAGCATAAAGACTGCACGTCCTTTGTATTTCTGTAGTACCAAGATTTGGGTTAGAGAGTCTTGAGCACCTGAAGACACATAGTGTGGGCAGGAGGTAAAGTGGCAGCTATACCTGTCTCAGAGTGCATGCTTGCAAGTTACAAAAATATTATCATGTTAGCCAAATTGTACTGTCTCATTTTTTCCTCCTAATCTTGATAGTTGTTATATATTTATAATAAAAGTACTAGGAATGGGGTGTGCTAGAGATTTCAGTTAAGAGCAGTTACTGCTCTTGCAGAAAACCTAAATTTGATTTGCAGCACCTACGTCAGGCAACTAACACACTGCCTGTAACTCCAGTTCCAGGGAATCTGACAGCCTCTGGCCTTGTGGGCACATGCACACAACTGGTATATGTAAACTGTAAACATGCAGATGAATAAATAAAATAACAAAAGAAACCTTAAAATGGCTGGGCGTTGGTGGCGCACACCTTTAATCCCAGCACTCGGGAGGCAGAGGCAGGTTGATCTTTGTGAGTTCCAGACCAGCCTGGTCTACAAGAGCTAGTTCCAGGACAGCCTCCAAAGCCACAGAGAAACCCTGTCTTGAAAAACCAAAACCTTAAAATGGAGTTTTGGTTTGTAAGTCAGTGAAGTGCAAGATAAATAAGGGATGGATTTTTTTTTTTTTTTTTTTTTTTTTTTTTTTTTTTTTTTTTTTTGAGACAGGGCCTTACTATGTAACCCTGGCTGTCCTGGAACTCTCCAATATAAAGCAATTCATAGAAATCCATCTGGGATTAAAGGCATGCACCACCACACCCAGCCAAGAGATGAGTTTTATTTTAATTTTATTTTCTGAAACCTTATGCTGAGTCAGACAATGGCATATATACATACAGTGCCAGCTACTTAAGAGATCTAGATAAGAAGATTACTTAAGTTCAAGATCTCAAGGCCTAACCTAGACAGCATAGTGATACAGAAAACAATGAGAAGGAAAAAAATAAAACTGAAAAAAATATTTGGGGGCAGTGAAATGGCTCATCAGGTAAAGATGCTTGCCACCAAGCAAGCCCGACAGCCTAAATTTAGTCCTCAGGCCCACATGGTAGAAAGAACTGACTTCTGCAAGTTATACTCGGATCACCACACCATGCCCATGGATGGATGGATGGATGGATGGATGGATGGATGGATGGATGGGCGGGCCGGCAGACAGACAGACAGACAGACAAGCATAATTTTAGGAAATATTTTGGGCCAGGTATAATGGCATGTGCCTTTGATCTCATCCTTGAAACCTGTTAGTTCTGGGACAGCCAGAGCTACATAGTGAGAGCCTGTCTCATGGGGGCGGGGGGTGGGGGGGCATTTTGGATCGTGTTTCCCCACACCCACTCCCCCAACATGCTTATTTCAAGGTATTTCCATTATTTTTTTCTTTCTTTTAGCTTTCTCGAATGGAGTATGTACACTCAAAGAATCTCATTTACCGAGATGTCAAACCAGAAAACTTCTTGATTGGCCGACAAGGCAATAAGAAAGAACATGTAATACACATAATAGATTTTGGACTGGCCAAGGAATACATTGATCCTGAAACCAAAAAACACATACCTTACAGAGAGCACAAAAGCTTAACTGGAACTGCACGATACATGTCTATCAACACGCATCTGGGCAAAGGTGTGTTTAGAAGGGCAGGTCATATGAACTACTTTCTTTTCCAATAGCACTTTATTGTGCATTACATTGTGCACTACAGCTTGTACCATTTGTTGTATCACAAGGTAAGTGACTTTTTTATACTTAAAAGATTGAAATGGTAAGTTAGTGATGTTCCCAAATACCTTAATACTAATGGAGTCTTGATTCTTTCAACTGTGGTTTTTGTTTGTTTTTGTTTTTTCAACTGTGTTTCCTACTGCTTCATTCCTCAGTAATTTAAGAACTTGAGTTATTATTTTAAAGATTTTTTTTATTTATTATGTATACAACATTTTGCTTCCATGTATATCTGCACACCAGAAGAGGGCACCAGATCTCATAACAGATGGTTGTGAGCCACCATGTGGTTGCTGGGAATTGAACTCGGGACCTCTGGAAGAGCAGTCGGTGCTCTTAATCTCTGAGCCATCTCTCCAGCCCCAAGAACTTGGGTTATTTTATTTTAGATCTCATTTTATTATTATTATTGCATGAGTGTTTTGTTTGCATATACGTCTGTGTTCATGCATTTGTGGTACCCTTAGGCCAGAAGAGGGTGTGGAGCCTCCTGGTAGAGTTAGACTGTTCTGAGCGGCCATGTGGGTGCAGGGAATCCAATATAGATTGGTTAAGAGCAACCAGGGCTCTTAACCACTGAGCCATCTCTCCAGCCGCTAAGAACTTGAGGTATTGCAACAAGATTGTAGTAATTGAATAGGTTTAATAATGAGACTTGTATTTACACTTGTATGACCCTGTGTATTAGCAGACAAAAGGAAAACATCAGGCTTGTGCCTGTGTTAGTGACGAGGTTTCACTAAAATATGGATTAAGGAGCTGAAGAGATGGCTCAGCAGTTAAGATCACTGGCTGCTCTTACAGAGGACTAGGTTCCATTGTCAGCACCCACATGGCAGCTCATAACCATCTGTAACTCTAATTGCAGGAGATCTGATACTCTGTTTTGATCTCTCTGGTACCAGGAAACACAATGTGATACACAGATATACATTCAGGCAAAATGTGACTTGGATAGAATGTTTAGCCCAGTGGGTCATTACATGTGTAGTTATCTTTATTATTCTTCAAGGTATGTTTTGAACATCTACTCTGTGTGATAAGTGAAGTACTTCTTCATCTTGATGTACTGCCTTTGCCATTAAAATTATCTCATTATCTCCAGAATGGGCTTTTGTGAGGTTCAAGTGTTCTTCAGGTCAACTCTAACATGTCCTAACATTTTGGTTGTTCTCTCCATTTTGTAAAAAAAAAAAAAAAAAAAAACTCTCCCTCCCTCCTCTCTCTCTCTCTCTCTCTCTCCTCTCTCTCTCTCTCTCTCTCTCTCTCTCTCTCTCTCTCTCTCGTGTGTGTGTGTGTGTGTGTGTGTGTGTGTGTGTGTGTGTGTGTGTGTGTGTGTGTTTAGGTTTTGGTTTGTTTGTTTTGAGACAGGGTTTCTTTTTGTAGCTCTGGCTGTCCAGGAACTCAGTTGTAGATCTGACTTGCCTCAAACCCAGAGATCTGCCTGCCTCTACCTGTAGGTGGACTTTCCTTTCCCACCCACCAGTTCCCAAATAACCTACAGGAAGATTGGATACTAATTATAAATGCTTGGTCCATAGTTCAGGCTTGTTACTAGCTAACTCTTCCTTTTTAAATTAACATGTATTTCTTACCTATGCTGTGCCGTGTGGCTTGGAACCGTTTCTCAGTTTGGCACGCCAATGTTGCTTCCCACTTCGCCCTCTTGAAACTTCAGGCTCCTCCCTTCTTCCACCCGGCATTCTCAGTGTGGCTCTCCCTCCTAGCCTTATTCTGTTCAGTTATCGGCCAGTCAGCCTCTTTATTAAACCAGTCTCAGAGACATGTATTCACATAGCATAAAGGAATATTCCACATCTGCCTTCCAAAGTTTTGGGATTAATTGAGTATACCAGCATGCCTAGCAAGAATTCTTGTAATTGAGTATGGTAGTGCACATCTTTAATCTCAGCACTCTAGAGCCAAAGGAAGAGGGCAGAGGGCAGATGGCAGAGTTCAGGACCAGCCTCATCTGCAAAGCAAGTCCCTGGCCAGCTGGAGCTACATAGTGAGACCCTGTCTCAAACAAAACTGACATACTGTCTCAGGTATCACATCAGAGAAGTTTCCGTAGGAGCTCTAATGTTGCTGGTTTTGAAATATGTTATATTTTGTAAGTTGTAATGGGGGAGAAAGACCCTGGGAATTGTGTTATCAAATAACTCAGAGAATAGCTTTTCATTTTGTAATGGAATTGAGAGAGGTCTCCTAGCTGGCATTACATCAGATGAGCCACCTCCCAGTGATTAAGCAGTGAGTGAGACCCCCTGGGGGTTATGTTGCTATTTTTCTTTGAACGGTTAGTCTAAAATTGGAGTGTTGTGCATGTAAAGCAAGGACATCTTTCTTATTAGCTGAAAGTGAGCCTACACCATATTGAAGACAAGGTGTCAGTGTCTTTTTTGGGTTTTTTGAGTCAGGGTTTCTCTGTGTAGCCTCGCTGTCCTGGAACTCAGAGATCTGCCTGTGTCTGTCTCCCAAGTGCTGGGATTAAAAGGTTTGTGCCGTCATACCAGGCTACTAAGGCTGGGCGTTTTGTTTGTTTGTGTTTGTTTTTTGATGTTTGTGTCTTGCTTATCTCCTGGTATGGAAACTCTTCTTTGAAAACAAAAATATCCATTGTGAAAAGTGAGGAGAGCCGGTTGAATTAATGAATTAAAGAAGTGCAGACTGTCCAAACAAGTATGGAGAAAAGCACGTGCTGGTTTTCATTCTTAACATTTTAAGACCTAATCAGGCATTGATGGTGCACACCTTTAATCCCAGTGCTCAGGAGGCAGAGATAGGTGAATCTCTGTGAGTCTGAGGCCAGCCTATTGTACAGAGAGAGTTCCAGGACAATTAGGGATACACAGAGAAACACTGTCTTGGGGGAAAATATAATTAAGACCTAATGATTTAATATTGATTATTTTAAATTTTTAGAGCTCAAAAAAGCTTTTTCAAATTATCTAAATGACTACTTTATTTTTCACATAGGAAACTGAGGCCCAAAGTAGGTGAGTTGGCTGTGATTTCATTTCATTGGACTGAATGAATAGAAGTGGTGAGCCCAGACCCGGATCTCACACCTGAGTTAGGGTGCATGGTTTTCTATTCTTGTTCCACAGCTGTGCTTTCATCCTTCTCTGGACTCAAAACCTATGGGTTTTCTCGTGCGTGCGTGCGTGCGTGCGTGCGTGTGTGTGTGTGAAAATCCTTAAATCTGTGGAGAGTTTCCCCCTCTAGTGCTCACTTAACTACAATTCAATCACTTGCCTGGTGATTTTTTTTATTATCAAGAGGCTTCCTGTAACATACAGGAAACAGATATAAAAATGGAGGCAGGGCCGGGCGTTGGTGGCGCACGCCTTTAATCCCAGCACTCGGGAAGCAGAGGCAGGAGGATTGCTGTGAGTTTGAGGCCAGCCTGGTCTCCAGAGCGAGTGCAAGGATAGGCTCCAAAGCTACACAGAGAAACCATGTCTCGATAAACCAAAAAAAAAAAAAAAAAAGGCATATGGAATTTCAAGGCCAGAAAAGTCTGCAAAGCAAGTTGTAGGACAGCTAGGTCTGTTACACAGAGAAACCTTGTCTTAAAAAACAAAAAAGTTGGGAAAGTGATACTGTGTGAAAAATTCCCCCTTTCTGCTCTGTTCACCTCACATATTGTCCTTATTATTTCTTATGTTCAGTTAACAAACGTTTGACTACTTGTTTTCAATCATGTGTAATATTTTACTGCAAATTCCAGGCAACCCATGTAAACAAAACTGTTTGGAGATCTTGCTGTTTTATTTCATTCTTTTTTTTTTTTTTTTAAGATTTTATTTGTTTATTTGTATACAACATTCTGCTTCCATGTATATCTGCACACCAGAAGAGGGCACCAGATCTTATAACGGATGGTTGTGAGCCACCTTGTGGTTGCTGGGAATTGAACTCGGGACCTCTGAAAGAGCAGTCAGTGCTCTTAACCGCTGAGCCATCTCTCCAGCCCTTATTTCATTCTTTTAAAGAGGGTTCTTCCCACCCCCTTTCTTCTTTTAATCCTAACGATTTTTGCTCTAGGCACAGAATCATACCCTAGTCATGGGTATCTTCTTTTTCTATTAGTAACTGACTTTTCAAAACCCTTCTTGTCAGGCTCAGTGGCCCATTCCTATAATCTCAGTACTTTATAAGCAAGAGGTAGGAGGATCACCAAAAGTTCAAGCCTTGCCTGGGCTTCACAGTGAGTGCCAGGCCATTGTGGGCTACCAAGTGAGATATCTTTCTCAAAAACAAAACAAAAAAATTAAAGGAACATCACCCTTCCATCACAGTACTTTTACAAAGTTGCCTTTTTCAGAAGGGGGTACTCTGGAAGGTGTTGGGGGTAGGAAGAGTGTTTTGGAAGGCAAATATGAAGTAGTACCAAAGTACAATGATATGTATATGTGAAAGTGATACAATAAGTTTTTAAGTTGAAACATTTTCATCTACCCTGTAGAGTACTGTTCATTCTTTGTTAATATATTTATTTATTCAGTAAATCTGTCCATAATGGGACTGGACAGATGGCTCAGAGGTTAAGAGCATTGACTGTTCTTCCAGAGATCCTGAGTTCAATCCCCAGCAACCACATGGTGGCTCACAACCATCTATAATGATGCAGGTGTACATGCAGACAGAACACTGTATACATAATAAATAAATCTTTAAAAAAAAAAAAAAAAGAAAGATGTCTTTTTTTAAAAATCAGTCCTTGGCCTGGCTTTGGTGATGCACGCCTTCTAAGAATGGCATCATATTCATAGACAACACCTTACTAGTAAACTTGCTGAGTTTTTCGGTGGTTATGGATACATGTAACAAGTGGGAACCAAGAAGTGATTGTTGACTTGAAACTGAACTGTTCATTTTTGTGATGAATTAAAATTGCTAAACATGATGAGTAGTGGGGCCGTGGTGGCATACACCTTTAATTCCAGCACTTGGAAGGCACAGAGGCAGGCATATCTCTGTGAATTCAAGGCCAGCCTGGTCTGCAGAATGACAGCCATGGCTACACACGGGGGGGGGGGGGGGGGGGGGGGGCGGAGATGCTAAACTTGTGTGCTAGGCATTCTGCAGTTTGTATCTTTGCAAGCTTAGCTGATGGGGGCTGTTTGAAAGTAGCTTCAACTGTTTGGTGTGCTGCTTACTTTCCCTTATGGTAACCAAAGGGTAACTGCAGTTCATACACTACAAGTTCTGATTCATTTATGTATTATCTCACATTCAAATAGGTAACAGTGTTGAGTAAAGAGTGATTTGCCCACTGTCTAGCATTTTGGGCCTTGGTCTTAATTTAGAATCGGTTCTTCACTTATTATTTACTTGTTAGCAACAAAGGAAGGCCACCCACTGTTTTTCAGTTCTGATCTAAAATATTATTCCTGGCTTAGGTATACACAGATTAGTGAGCAGAGCCTTTCCAGAGCAGAAGGGCTTGGGGGGATTCCTTGGTTTTAAAGCTCTTTCTGCTGTAATAACTGCAAACATAATGTGTGATCTGTCTTCCCTCTTAGAGCAAAGCCGTCGAGATGATTTGGAAGCCCTAGGCCATATGTTCATGTACTTCCTCCGCGGCAGCCTGCCTTGGCAAGGACTCAAGGTATCCTTGAAAGTGCTTTGTCTCTTTGCTCAGTAGATAATGAAAGGGCTGCTAGTTTGGTGTCTCTAAAATGCACGATGGGGAAGGTTGGCTTCAGAGGTGAGAGGCAGGGATTAGTGATATCAGTCACATTGTCAATGTTCACTGGGCTTTGGGAGCTCCAGCTTGTTCACATTTGGCTTCCTCACCTTCTTATCTTAATCCTGCCTCTTTGTGTTTGCATTTTCCATAATCCTTCCTCTCATTCCCTCCCAGCCTTGGCAGTGCTGCTTTTCTCTGCATGGTGGTGTCCCTCCTCCACTATCATTATGTAGCAGGAGGAGTGTTCCCAGGGTATCAGAAATTCTAGAACAAATTGATGACAGCAGCTGCTACACATTTACTAAAAAAACCAGCAGGATTTTTCCTAGCTCCTAAGGTGAACTAGAAAATCATTATTCATCCTACATAGACAAAGGACTCACCTTAACTAAAATAGCAGAAAAAAATTCAGGTTTAACATTCCTGTGCAAATACATTATTGAATAAGTAACTTTTCAAATAATAGCCATCTTTTGCAAACATATAGTTTTAGTCACTTTCTTTAGGTAAATGGTGTACAGTGCCTGTGAGTAAACTATTAATTAACACAATTAATATAGTTATAAACATTATAATTATTCTGTGGCAGTTACTAGGAAACTTAAGGGTTTTTTTCCTTCTCAAAACAGGGTTTCTCTGTGTAACAGCCCTGGTTGTTCTGGAACTCACTCTGTAGACTAGGCTGGTCTTGAACTCACAGAGATCTGCCTGCCTCCCGAATGCTGGAATTAAAGGCGAACACCAGTACCACCCTGGGAACACCAATACCACCTGGCTAAAACTTAACCTTCTAACTCTTCCCAAGGCCCTTCACATAGTTAGATAAGACATATTTTAGTTCTAATTTATTTCAACATATTAGCATGGAAAGAATTTTAATCTGTAATTTGAGGTATCCCTATACCTTCTTGTTCTGAGTAGGCAGAATAATTCATTTTCCTATGTTTTCTAGAACATTCTCTGATTGAACACAAGGCCTTGTACATACTAGGCTAGTGTTCTTTCTCTGAGCTATAGCCAGAGCTCCATTCTCTAAATTTTTTTTTCTTAAATTTTTCTCCTGATGTCTCTCATCCATCATCATTCGGTCATGTGTGTCTTCTCATGTGGACCATGCAACCCCATTTTAGTGGTAGCGATGGATTTAGAATCTCTCCACTTTACTTTTCCTCTCTGTTACTTAAATCTGGTAGAAGTAGGCTGGCTAGAGCTTAATGAAGAGTACAAGGTCCAGAAGCTTTCTGTGTGCAGTCCTGAGAATGCCATACTTGGACTGCTTTGACCCTCTGACACACACTTCTTTGTTAGCAATGCCTATTGTGCAGGTAACTTTTATTATGTCTGGAAAGGTTTTGTTTGTTTTTTTTTTTTTTTTTTTTTTTTTTTGGTTTCCATTGTCACTAAGCTATATCCTCAAACCTGGAAACCTTTAGAGGTTTTTCACTTCTTGTCCTTCTGTTCTTTGCAGCTTGACAATATGTAAGTATATGTGGTTTTTCTCTCCTTTGAAATAGAAAAATAGCCGGGCGTTGGTGGCGCACACCTTTAATCCCAGCACTCGAGAAGCAGAGGCAGGCGGATCTCTGTGAGTTGGAGACCAGCCTGGTCCAAAAGAGCTAGTTCCAGGACAGCTCCCAAAGCCACAGAGAAACCCTGTCTCGGGGAAAAAAAAAAAAAAAGAAAACGAAAAAGAAAAAGAAATTACTAACTGCAGAAAGGGTCACAAAAATGTGTGACTTCATCTGAGATTATTCTTTGGATGTCAACTGAATACTAGTTGACACTGGAACTGAGGGCTGGAGAGATGGCTGCTCTTCCAGAGGTCCTGAGTTCTTTCCCAGCAGCCACATGGTGGCTCACAACCATGAGACCGATTCCCTCTTCTGACATAAAGGTGTACATGCAGCTAGAGCACTCATATACATACATATATACATACATACGAAACTGGAACTGATCATAGAGGGAGAAGACTGAGTCACTGTTGGATCTAAGTGGCCATGGGAGTTTTCTAAGCTGCCACAATCTTTAGAATGCTACTGTGTAATGTTTTGTTTACTTCTTTTCTATCCTTGTCTGAGATTACTAAACACATTTTCAAAGTGAAACTTTCAAGAACTCAGCAGGGGTTTTTGTATATGTAAACACAGCATGTCTATACATTCTTATTTGTTAAAGAGGAAAAAATTGAGATCCACTAACAATTCCTACCAGTTTGAATGAAAATAACTTAACTATTGTGGTGACTAGAAAGATGACTCAATGGTTTAAGAGTGTTTACTGCTTTTTTTGTTTGTTTGTTTTTTGTTTTTCAAGACAGGGTTTCTCTGTAGCTTTGGCGCCTGTCCTGGAACTCACTCTGTAGAACAGGCTGGTCTCAAACTCACAGAGATCCACCTGCCTGTGCCTCCCAAGTGCTGGGATTAAAGGCGTGCGCCCCCACCGCCTGGCATGTACTGCTCTTGTAGGGCACCCAAGTTCATTTCCTAGCACCCACATCAGTTAGCTCACAGCCACCAGTAACTCCAGCTGCAGGGAAATGGTGTTGTTTTCTGGCCTCCTTGGGTACATATTCCACACACAGATATACATATACATACATAATTGAGAGTAAAATCATTAAATAAATATAACCCCAGTGTCTGAGAACACATTTAACTTACTTACTTGGTATGTTTTTCCAGGTAATTTTCTTTCTTTGCTTTCTACAGGCTGATACATTAAAAGAGAGATATCAAAAAATTGGTGATACCAAAAGGAATACTCCCATCGAAGCTCTCTGTGAGAACTTCCCAGGTAGGATGCTAAAAGGATAATACAGCCAGTGTGACTGACACTTTGCAGTAGGTAATGTCACAGTATCTATAAATACTAGTGTTGGCTAGATCATTTACATTTCTTTTTATTATTATTCAGCCCAAGGAAAGTATCACTTTTATTTGGTCCATAAAGAAAAATTAATGTCAAGTTATCTGTACAGATATCTTTGTGTAGCTTGGAGCTTAACCTCTGGGGAAGCATTCAGCTAACAGGCATGGCTTTTTACCTTTTCCTTAACAGAGGAGATGGCAACCTACCTTCGATATGTTAGGCGATTAGACTTCTTTGAAAAACCTGATTATGAGTATTTACGGACCCTCTTCACAGATCTGTTTGAACGGAAAGGCTACACCTTTGACTATGCCTATGATTGGGTTGGAAGGCCTATTGTAAGTACCCTTTTAATTTTATTTATTTATTTTTGCTGGGCAGTGGTGACGCATGCCTTTAATCCCAGCACTTGGGAGGCAGAGGAGGTGGATCTCAGTGAGTTCAAGACCAGCCTGGTCTACAAAGTGAGTTCAAGGGCAGTGTCATTAGACCAATGAAGTATATGTTTTTGGATTATGACTTGTGGGGCCTGAAGAGATAGTTCAGCAAGTAAGAGCACTTGCTGTTCTTACAGAGGACCCAAGTTCAGTTCCCAGAATCTACATGGTGCCTGACAACCATCTATAACTTCAGTTCAAGGGGATCCAGTGCCTTGCCTTCTTCTGCTCTGGGCACCAGGCACACATGTGATGTTCATACACATATTTAAGCAAGCACACACATAAAATAAAGCAAATTCTCAACGATTATAATGTATATCCTGAGATACTATAATTTAAGCCAATATTTTACACATTTCTTTTAACTGACTCACAATTTAGTTCTGTCTGTGCTATAGAGGAATTTGACTTCTGTAGAAGTAGAATCCAACACCTTTTGAAACTTGGATTTACTAGTTCTGACCAGAGTCCACATCCTCAGAGACTGTGCTAACAGATAATGCTGCTAAACAGTTGTTCTACTTTCTAGGGTAGCCTGCTCTTCAATGGATTGTTGAAGACCAGACTACCTTCCCTTCTGCAAATGACCAAATGTGGGAAAACAAGATGATTTGAAAGAAAAACAGGGAGTGGAAGGGGAGTGGAAAGATGGCTTAGCAGTTAAGAGCACTGGCTACTCTTCCAGATGACCTGGGTTCAATTCCCAGCACCCACAGGGCAGCTCACAACTATCTATAGTAACTCCAGTTCCAGGGAATCCAGCACCCTCTTCTGACCTCCTTAGGCACTGCAAGCCTGTGGTGCACAGACATACATGCAAGCTAAACACCTATGTACATAAAAATATTTTTTTTTTTTTTAAGAAAAGAAAAAGAGCCAGGTGATGGTGGCCCACACCTTTAATCCCAGCACTTGGAAGGCAAAGGCAATCGATCTATGTGAGTTCGAGGCCAGCCTGGTCTACAGAGGGAGTGCCAAGACAGGCTCCAAAGCTACACAGAGAAACTCTGTCTTGAAAAACCAAAGAAAAAGATTGATTCCTACTCTATAAGAATTACATGCTGCTGCCCTTTACATAGCTATTATATTAAACTTGTTTTCCCCATTTGGTGGTTTTTGAGACAGGGTCTTATGTGTAGCTTTAACTGTCCTGGAACTCACAATAGACCAGCTAGCCTCAGACTCACAGAGATCCACCTAACTCTGCTTCTCAAGTGCTGGGATTGAAGGTGTATGTCACCACACCAGGTTACCCATTTGAAATTTACTTCATTTTTCTAGCCTACTCCAGTAGGAGCAGTTCATGTAGATTCTGGTGCATCTGCAATAACTCGAGAAAGCCACACACACAGGGATCGGCCATCACAACAACAGCCTCTTCGAAATCAGGTATGTGTTAGGTTTTAGTCGTCTTAATCATTCCCCTTCTTTATAACTACTGTTAAAAACCCAGCTTCTCGGGGCTGGAGAGATGGCTCAGAGGTTACGAGCACCGGCTGCTCTTCCAGAGGTCCTGAGTTCAATTCCCAGCAACCACATGGTTGTTCACAATCATCCTTTATGAGATCTGGTGCCCTCTTCTGGTGTGCAGATATACATGGAAGCAGAATTTTGTATACATAATAAATAAAATTTTTTAAAAAGTCAAAAAAAAAAAAAAAACAGATTCTCCCTCTTCTCTATGTTAGTGTTATGTGGAGTTAAGGAAAATAGCTAGTTTAGTATCACATTAGAGCAACTGTCAGAGAAAATGTAAATACATTGAGATGAGACATATACGCTAAAGATTCAGGACCTGACCACCAGGTATGATGTCACAGGCCTTTAATCTCAGCATTAGGTAGAAGCAGACAGATCTCTGTGAGTTTCAGGCCAACTTGGTCTATATAGGGAGCTCCAGGCCAGCCAGGGCTTGATAATGAGACTGTGTCTCCAAAAAAGAAAAAGAAAAAAAAAAGAGTCTGGGCTTGAAGGAATAGTCTGGTTTTTAGGAGACCTCAAAGCTGCCTGTGAGTTTGGATCTAAGGCCCCAAAGACTGCTGGACATGCAGATATAGCACATGGTGTACTTAGGCTCCTCTCTACAGGTGACTCTAGAGCTTAAGCCAGTTGTAGTCTCTGTTTGCTTATAAGGGCAATGATTTGGCTTTTCAGCTGACCTAGTATAAACTGCAACCTGAACAGTTGCAATCATACCCAGGTTGATTTGAAAGTTGTGTAAGATGCCTTAAAGATATAGTTCAGGGATAGAGTTTTTGCCTGACACATACAAGGCTCTGGCATGGGTTCAGGGTCTGACACAGCCATAAAATAAAGGAAGAAAGATTCATCTATGTTTAGAGCTCAGTGTGATCAGTCATGTCTTTTAATTCCAATTCTTTTAAGTTGGAAACAGTAAGGTTGCTACAAGTAGAGGCCAGTGTGAGCTGTTTAGTAATATTGTTATCTCAAAAAGTAAGTAGATAAATAAATCTTCACAATTATCTCTCAAAGGAAGGGAAAGTGAACAAAATCAATCAGATGCAATAATACAAAACATTAACAGAAGTAATATTGGAAATAGAATTCTAAGTGATATTTTTCTAAAACATTTTCTAATGAAGTTCCAGTTTTACAATTAAAGACATTTAAAAAGAATGTATAGGGCCAGGTGGTAGTGGTGCACGCCTTTAATCCCAGCACTTGGCAGGCAGAGACAGGCGGATCTCTGTGAGTTTAAGGCCAGCCTAGTCTACAGAGTTGAGTTCTGGGAAAAGCTCCAAAGCTACTCAGAGAAACACTGTCTTGAAAAACCAAAAAGAAGAAAAGGAGGAGGCAGGGTGGTATAGGCCCAGGCAGTGGTGGTGCATTCCTTTAGTCTCAGCACTCAGGAGACAGAGGCAGGTGGATTTGAGTTGGAAGCCATCCTGGTCTACAGAGTGAGTTTCAGGACAGCCAGGGTTGTTACACAGAGAAACCTTGTCTTGAAAAGCCAAAAAAGAAAAAGAATGTGCAGAAAGAGAAAGAGATAAAAGTGAAGCCATAATCATTATGTCTCTGCCCTTTTTGGGTGTTGGGGTGGTTTTCAATACAGGGTTGACCTAGTCTCATTACTCTTCCCCACTTTCATGTTGTTGTTGGTTTTTTGTTTTTTAAAATTATTTATTATATATACAGTGCTCTGCCTGCATGTATGCTTGCAGGCCAGAAGAGGATACCAGATCTCATTAGAGGTGGTTGTGAGCCACCATGTGGTTGCTGGGAATTGAACCCAGGTCCTCTGGAAGAGCAGCCAGTGCTCTTAACTGCTGAGCCATCTCTCCAGCCCCCACTTTCATGTTGTATAGGGTCTGTGCTACAGATTGGCAGGTATAGGCACTTGCTGCCAAGCCTGATGACCTCAGTCAATGCCCAGGACTCACATGGTTGAAGCAGAGAGGGATAAGTAGGGAGCTCTTATTTCCAAAGAGCTGGCAAATAGATAAGCCATGAAACCAGTTAACTATAATACAAGGCAGAACAGTTAAGCTTTAAAAAGTATTACCACTTGGAATTGGTTTTTGTTTTTGTTTGAAACAAGATCTCTGTAAACCAGACTGGCCTCAAACACGCCGATATCTGCTGATTACTGGGATTAAAGGCATGGGCCACCATGCCAGTCTCATTGGAATTCAAAGGAAATAATTTCCCCTAGTCAGAGCATAGCAAATTATTTTATGGGGAGAAAAGAAAATGCCACATTTGAAATGCCGCCCTTCGAAGAAGTAGTCATGGACAAGACAGTCCAAGCAAAAAGAGTATGAGCAGCAACAATTACATATCTAATAAAGGAGTCTTAGGAATCAAGGCTAGAAAAATAGAAGTTCCCCAAATGCTAGGCTGGAGAATGGCTGGTTCTTAACTTCAGTAAGAACTTGGGCTAAAAACCAGAAGACTGATAATGTGGAAATTTGCTTTAAACTTTTTTTTTTTCAACTTGGCAACTAGTGTGAGGAAAAACTAAGAATAAATTAAAATATGAGGACCTGAGTTCAATCGCTGAACTTTATTTTGATCCAGAGCTATTCTTGGTGGCCTGAGCATACAGTCCCAGAGCATGGAAGGTAGAGACAGGAGGACCCCTGGTACTCACTGACCTGCCAGCCTGGTAAAATTGTCAAGCTCCAGATCCCAATGAGAGACCGTGTCTCAAAAAGCAGGGTGGCTGACTCCTGAGGAGCATGACCTCAAGGTTGTCCTCTAGCCGCCACATTCACATATACATGTACATGCTTTTGCACTCACATACACATATACCTCTAAACATAAACAACACACGCCATTTCAGTATTGATCCATTCCTCTGGATCAGTCAGAGAGCACTTGCTCAGCCTGCACAGGAGCTTCAGTTCAATCATCCATACACATGTGAGTTTAAATGAATATACATTTCAGCCCTTTTCTTTCTCTTCCTTTTTTTTTTTTTTTTTTTGTGGCGGGGGGGGGGGGGACGGACGGACGGACACAGGGTTCTATACAGGGTTTCTCTGTGTATCCCTAGAACCTGCTCTGTAGATCATTCTGGCCTCAAACTCAGACATCTTCCTGCCTCTGCCTCCCAAGTGCTGGGATTAAAGGCATCTGTCACCACCACCTGAGTCTTTCGTTTGGTTTGGTTTGGTTTGGTTTGGTTTGGTTTGGTTTGGTTTTTTGAAACAGGGCTTCTCCGTGGCTTTGGAGGCTGTCCTGGAACTAGCTCTTGTAGACCAGGCTGGTCTCGAACTCACAGAGATCCACCTGTCTCAGCCTCCCAAGTGCTGGGATTAAAGGCATCTGTTGTCACCACCTGGCTGTTTTGTTTTAAATCGTTGTTTTTTATTTATTTTTGTTCTGGATGGAACCAAGGATCACAAATGTGCTTCTGGTGAGCTTCATTTTTATTGCAAGCCTTTTTTTCAGTTTTATGTGAGTGAAAACAAATGCAAGCCTGGGCAGTGGTGGCACACGCCTTTAATCCCAGCACTAGGGAGGCAGAGGCAGGTGGATCTCTGTGAGTTTGAGGCCAGCCTGGTCTACAGAGTGAGTTCCAGAACTGGCTTCAGAGAAAGTCTGTCTTGGATGAAAAAAAAAATGCAGAAACAATTTTTATGGTTGGGGTCTGGAGAGGTAACTCAGCAGGTAGAAGTACATCATGATGATGGGTTTCTTTGTGACAGTTTCTGTTCACCATCCTCTCCATTCCCATTGGACTTCCTCCTAACTACTCTCACAATTTTTTTTTTTTAAGATTTACTTACTCTGTGTGTGTGTGTGTGTGTGTGTGTGTGTGTGTGTGTGTGTGTGTGTGTGTTAGATCTCTATGAACTGGAGTTACAGGCAGTTGTGAGCTTCCTGGTGTATGTGCTAGGAACTAAACCCTGGGGTCCTCTGGAAGAGCCAGAAAGTGCTCTTAACTACTAAGCCATCTCTCCAGTGTCCATCTTCTTTTGTTTTGGTGGCCATTGAGTTTAATTAGGGTTACTTATAGGGGAGTGGGCAATTTACCAGTGGCTAGGGCTGAAGGTATATATATATCCTCAAATAAGGACAGGTCTTTGAGAACCCCTCCTTTTTTTTTTTTTTTTTTTGAGACAGGGTTTCTCTGTGTTGCAGCTCTGGCTATACTGGGATTCACTCTGTACACCAGGCTGGCCTTGTACTTGAAGAGACCTATCTGCCTCTGCCTCCCAAGTGCTGGGATTAAAGGTATATGCCACCACTGCCTAGCCCTTTTTTTTTTTTTTTTTTAATTGATATGCATGAGTGTTTCTTGCCGGCATGTATGTCTTTGTGCCTTGTATGTGCTTGGTGTCTGATATCCACAGAGGTTAAGATGAGGTCATTGGATCCCCTGGAACTGGAGTTATAGACAATTGTGAGCCACTATTGGGTTCTGGGAACTGATCTCAGGTCCTCTGCAAGAGCACTGCATACTCCTGACTGCTGAGCCATCTCTCCATTCTCCTTTAATCCTTTAAATCTTGAGAAGATGGGCACTGTTTTGACACACACCTGAAGCAGGGGGTTATGAGTTTGAGACCAACCTGGGGCTATATAATGACATCTTGTCTCCAAAAGTAAACAATATTTTGTAGAACTAATGCTACATAATAGTGGAAAAACTTAGTCTACTTAAACTTTCATAAATTAGTTGTGTATAGTCTAAGGTTAGAAAAACAGATTTAGTCTGTTATCTCTAGGCATCAGACAATGTCACTAAGTTTACAACACGGTATAATTGTGCTATATACCATAGCCTTATTTTGAAAAAATTAACATCTGAATATCTATCAACTGAAATAATTGGAAGGAAAACATCAGGGTAGTGTATACTCTAATCCCAGCTACACAAGTTGCTGGTGGGATGATGGTTTGCCAGTTCAAGGCCGGCCTGAGCAACTTAGCAAAACTCCATGAGGCTGGGAGGGAAGGAATGTTTATAATAGTTTGAACTCTCTTGTGGTACTATCATCATAAAACCCTACCCCACTTTGTAGAAATTACATAGTAAGCAAGTTAATACCTCCTTATCAAACTTTCTCATCTCCGCAGGAAATAATAGCAAATATACCCAGAATCTCTTAGAGTGCTATTCTTATCCATGTGACCTCATGGTCTATTAATAATGATGAGTAAATGCAGCTTTATAAGAAATGTCTTTTAGGTTCCTTACCAGTGAGCTTTAAACAGTTCCATCAATGAAATTCTGAGAGGGAGATAGTCAATATGCAAGCTATTTCCTTCTCATGCTTCTCTTTTTCTTTCTTATTAATTTTTCAACTTAGCATACAAAGTAATAGGCATTATCATGGAAGTTTCATATATGTATGTATTATACATTGTTATAATTCATTGCCCTCCTTCACCCTTCTTTCCATTTTTAGACTACACATTTGTAGATACCAGCATCTCTGTGATTTATAGGTTCCTTCCCTAGTATTCATGTAGAGCAGCAATATTGCATCCCAACCCCTGCTGCTGCTGTTAATCAGCAACAATTAAAATTTGGTTACTAATTCCTCATTACTGCCTTTCACACTACTCATTTTTCATTTTTTAGAGTCTTAGAACTATTACAGCTGTGCATCATAATATTAGTACCTCCTCAGCCATCTGGCACAGGGCAAGAGGCAACTAGTACAGATTCTTCAGAATGAGAAGTCACACATAAGCAAGAACAGAATAGTATGAGGTCTTAAACAACAAACAGGTAAAGGAGGCATGGAGACAACTTGAATGGCAGCAGAAATAGAAACAGTCCGAAGAGGTTTTTAATTGAAGGCCATGTTTTTGCTGAATACATATCTGCCTTTTGCTTTCTAAAAGAAAGTAATTCACATAGGTCATGTCCATTAATAAATTGTTTCTAATTCCAAATTAGATGCTATTGGCTAAAGGCATCCTAAGCTTTATTTTTGTCTTGCTGTGCTTACCTGTTCTTGGCATCGAGCCTCCTGGAAAAAGATATTTTTTTTCCAGGGGCTGGAGAGCTGGCTCAGTGGTTAACATGACCGACTACTCTTTAGAAGACCTAGGTTCAGTTCTCAGCACCCATATAGTGACTCACAACCATTTGTAACTCCAGTTCTGGGGAATCTGACATCCTCTTCTGATCTCCATAGGCACATGGTACACATGTATGCAAACCACTCATACATAGAAAACAAAATTTTAAAAAATCAAAAATATTAAGGAAAAATACTATGTTCATTCATTTCTAGCCACTGTTCACTTTAGTAAGTGTCTTGTGGACAGATACAGTGTTTTATGCCTGGTATCCCAGCACTGGATAGGCTGAAGTGGAGGAAATGCTATGAACTCCATACTGTTGGGATGACCAGAGTGAGACCCTGACTCAGAAATGGAGGAGGAAAAGGAAAGGAAGAAAAAGGAAGTCTCATGGAGGTTAATCTTGAGAGTAGTAGGTTACCTGTTTAAGGGAAGGACATTGTCTAGGTTCTTGCTATAAAAACTTTTATCTGCTCAGTTATTTAACCATTGAAACTATATATTTATAAGTTTGACTGTTTGCTCCCCACTCTTAACTTTCATGCTGAAATACATGAATGTGAAAGCTGCAGGGTGATGCCCAGCTTTTGGTTGTCTCCCTCCCTACTTTTATTCAGTACAGGTTTTCTTTCAACTGATGTGTTGGTTCATTAGTGGAAATGAATACAGTCACGGTACTATTTCTCAGTGCTTTGCAGCAGTTGTTAATGTCAAGCTGCAAACAGAAACCCTGCAATAGTCAATAACTAGTGAGCACTAATGTACTGGATTTTGTTGTTGCTTTCTATTGCTTTACCTTTCCTTCCATATCTTGCTGTTATGCTTCTTAACGCCTAAGCAGACTGCATCATCAGAGCGCCGAGGAGAGTGGGAAATCCAGCCCAGCCGGCAGACCAATACCTCATTCCTGACGTCTCACTTGGCCGCAGATCGCCATGGGGGTTCAGTACAGGTACCTACTGTCTTCCCTGTCCTTCTCAGCCTAGCTAGTAGAATGTTGGCTAGCTCTTGCAGTTTGGGTTCCTTTCAGATGGCTACTTACAGCAGGGGTGAGTTGCTTCTATTTAACTGATTGTGTCTGTGCCAGTTTTCTAACCATGTGGACTTTGGTAAAGTCATTTTTTGAGATAATTGCTGCTTTTTGTTATTGACTAAGAAACATCTTTGTGATTTCTGTATTGAATTACTCCACCCTACAATCTTGATCTACTGGTAATCTGAAAAATACCATCCAGGTAGAAGTGTGTTAGTATCTGAATTGTAAAGTCCTGAAACTTAAAATTGTAGCTTTCCAGTACTAGAGGTATGCATGTGTAACTCACTGCATGATGACAGATGATTTAGCACCTATTAGCCTGGCAGTATTGATTGGGGGATTTCCTGAGCAAATATTCAAGAAGTTGAGATGTTTCCTATTTTCTCTCTGGAATAAATTTGGTCTTGGAAATTATTTCTGTTTTTGTTTGGGCTAGCCTGAGGTTTTCTTCTCTGTTTGGGGCCAGGTATATCTTCTATCTCTTCACTTTCCTTGTGTACAACTTTTAAAATCCCAACCAGGAAAAAATTTCAGTTGAATATTTTTGTCATACTGATGACCTAGTTGATGTATAGAAATGAACTTCCTGCATGTAAATAAACATTAATAGGCCTCATCTTCTAGAATATGCTTTTTTAAAGAAAATGACTCACTGAAGCCGGGCAGTGGTGGCACACACCTCTAATACCAGCACTCGGGAGGTAGAGACAGGCGGATCTCTGTGAGTTTGAGGCCAACCTGGTCTACAGAGTGAGTTCCAGGAAGGCTCCAAAGCTACAGAGAAACCCAGTCTCAAAAAACCAAAGAAGGAAGGAAGGGTGGGAGGGAGGAAGGAAGGAAGGAAGGAAGGAAGGGAGGGAGGGAGGAGGGAGGGAGGAATGGGGGAGGGAGGGAGGGAGGGAGATAAAGAAAGAAAATAAAGCAATGACTTACTGAACGATCTTTTTATTCATAGGAAGTTAAGACACCTTTAGCCCTATAAAGTACTTCATAGAAACATGAAGGTAAAACAGATTTGCTTTTCTCTTTGACTGAAACAGTGATAAAGAAATCTTTTTAAACTTGGCATGGTGGTGCAGGCCTTCAGTTCCAGCATTCAAGGGAGAGGCAGGTGGATCTCTGTAGTCAAGGCCATCCTGGCCTGCATAGTGTATTCAAGCCAGCCAAGGTTACATAGAGAGACCTTGTCTCAAAAAGAAGAGAAAGGAAAAAGAAAAGAAAAAGAATAAAAAGAATTGTTTAGAGGTATCAGTCTATGTAGGAAAAACAAAAACAGCAACAAAATGTTGGAAGTTGAAATATAGCTTAAATAACAGGAGTCCTAGAAAGTTTAATTTTCCTCTATTCATCCTGGAATTTCCCAAAAGGCTCAAGAATTGGCCTTCTTTAAGTTGAGGGGTGTTAGCAGGATCCCTACATGTTTTCTCCTTCCTTCACCAGAGACCGAATCTTTATTTGGAGAGGGGGAGTAGGAGTCACTCCATCCCATCTGACTTTGTGTCCTCCTACACCCACCTCCCACCCTCCAGCACAGGCCTCATCTTGTTTCAGGGGCAACATCAGGCAGAACCTCAGGTGGTTGTGGGTGAAGACAGGACAGCCAGTGACATACAGCTAGTTGATTTCTTGTTCATCTCTGATGTTTCACACCTGGAAATACTGAGTAGCTAATATTGAAATGAAAAACTCAGTGGCAAAGCTGGAGAGGCTGCTCAGCAGTTAAGGGCACTTGTTACTCTTGCTTTTAAATGACCCAGGTTTGGTTTCCAGTACCCACATTGAAATTCACAATCATCTGTTACTCCAGTTTCAGAGGATCTAACACCCTCTGAACAGAGCATCAGGTTCACATGTAGTGCACAGACATACAATGCAAGCAAAATGACAATACATATAAAAAATTTTAAGGAAGAGAAATACAAAGGAAAAAAATGGTAGTTTTGCTTGAGAACAAGGTGTAATTTTGCTGAAAGAAAAACATGACAAAATAACTTCGAATTAAAGAGAAGCACACACATACACACAAAGCCAGGCAGTGGTGGTACACTCCTTTAATCCCAGACCAGCACTGGAGGCAGAGGCAAGCAGATTTCTGTGAGTTCAAGGCCAGCCTGGTCTACAGAGCAAGTTCCAGGACACAAAGAAACTCTGTCTCAAAACAACAACAATAAACAAAAAAAAAAAGAAAGCAGTGAAATAACAACACAACACAAAATGAATTACCCAGAAGTACACAGATCTCTCGTGGTAGAAAAGTAGATGTACTTCCCTCTTCAGAATTACCAAATGAACCATGTGCTAACAATTTATGTATCAGCCAATGCCACAGAGAAATTCCTTGGGGAGTTATACAGTTCCCTTCCTGGAAGTTGAGGATATTTACATATCATATTCAAAATGAAATTAATATGTCTGCTATAAAAACAAATTAAAGCAGAAACTAAGATTTTGTTTGTTTTTGTTTTGAGTCTCTAGACTAAGGGATGTAGGGTACTCTTGTAGCAAGGTGTAGTGCTTAACAGGGAGAGTAGGTAAATAGTATCCTTACTGACTGCTTGGCTGCTTTAGAAAACCAATAGCTAGTCTGGACATTCCAGGCAAGAAGTAAAAGAATATACTCTGGAAAATACAACCTTCCAGAAAGAAAATTGAAGGGTACTAATAGCATTTACTCATAGCCAAGTCATCCTGAAATACAATCCAGAGTAATCAGTAGTTGATGTGCAGTTTTTATTAGGGGCTCGGAGAGGTGGCTCGGCACTTAGATGCACGATGCACAAGATGCTCTTGCAGAGGGACCTAAGTTCATTCAGTTCCAAGTACATCAGGCAGCTAACTCCAACTCAGGGGATGTCACACCTTATTCTGGTCTCCCTGGGCCCCTCACTCATAAACACATACCCATTGTCCTAGTTTTCTTTCTTTGATAAACACCATGACCTGAAACTTGGGGAAGAAAGGGTTTATTTCTTCTTTCAGCTTGCAGTCACTGAGGGAGGCAGGAATTAAAGCAGAGACCGTTAAAAAACACTGTGTATTGACTGGCTTGCTCAGCCTACTTTTTTATACAACCCAGGACCACCTGCCTACTGTGGCCTGGGCCTTCCCACAGCAATCACCAATCAAGTGGAGGCTCTTCCCAGATGGCCCTTGTGTTGGGTTGACAAAAAATTAACTGTCACACCTATACTGGACATACACACATATAATTAAAAATAAAAAATAAATCTTGTTTAAAAGTTTTATTAGCACAGATTATATAGAATTGGCTTCATTGTATCATTTTCATACATTATCACCCATTACCCTCTTTTTCCCTCTCACTTTGCAGTGTGTGTGTGTGTGTGTGTGTGTGTGTGTGTGTGTGTGTGTGTGTACAAACACATGCCAATGAGTTTAATTCCAATTTTTACAGGAGCATAGACAACTTACTGGTGCCTACAACACTGAGAGAAATGCCCCTTCCTTCTCACAGTAATCACTCACTGCCTGTTAATCCCCAGGGAGGGGTAGAGACTTAAGCATCCATCACTTCTAATATGAGCAGATAATTAAGGGTTATCATGCTTCTGAGGAAACTTTAATAAGAAAGAAACCAAAGCAAATGAACTACAGCAGCAGTGTTTTCAAAAAGGCAGTCTTTGCCAGGTGGTGGTGGCACACTTTATCTCAGCACTAGGGAGGTAGAAGCAGGCAGATCTCAGTGAGTCGAGGCCAACCTGGGCTACAAAGTGAGTTCCAGGATAGCCAGGGTTACACAGACAGCCTGTCTTGAAAAACAAAAACCAATTAAAAAGAGCCATCTTTTAAAGAGAGAAATGACTCAGAAGAGCATTGCCTACTACTCTGGAGGACTCAGGTTCAAATCCCAACACCAACATGACAGCTCACAGCTGTTTGTATCTCCAGTTCAAGAGAATCTAATGAGCTCTTCTGACCTCCTTGGACACTGAACATACAGGGTTCACAATGCATGTATATGCAAGTGAAGCACCCATACACATAAATTAATAAAATAGCATTTTAGAAAGCCCTTAAACATTAAAATAATTTGAGTTCGAGACCAGCCTGGTCTATAAGAGCTAGTTCCAGGATAGCCTTCAAAGCCCCAGAGAAACCCTGTCTCCAAATAAAATAAAATAAAATAAAACCCAAATAGATTTGGAATATAAAATTAAGAAAGCAAAGCAGTCCGGGCAGTGGTAATACATGCCTTTAATCCCAGCACTCAGAAGGCAAAGGCAAGTGGATCTCTGTGAGTTCGAGGCCTGCCTGATCTACAGAGTGAGCTCCAGTACTGACAGAGCTACACAGAAAAACGCTGTCTTAAAAAAATTAAAAGAATGGGGGCTGGAGAGATGGCTCAGAGGTTAAGAGCACCGACTGCTCTTCCAGAGGTCATGAGTTCAATTCCCAGCAACCACATGGTGGCTCACAACCATCTACAATGAGATGTGGTGCCCTCTTCTGGTGTGCAGATATATATGGAAGCAGAATGTTGTATATATAATAAATAAATACATTCTTTAAAAAAAGTTAAAAGAAAAATCAGTATCCTTGAGACAGCAAGATAGCTCACCAGGTAAAGGGACAACTAAGCCTTGATGACTTGAGTTCAATCCCTGGGACCCAATGACGGAAGGAGAGAACTAACTCCTGAAGGTTGTGTCTTCAGACTTTCACATGTATGCAGTGGCAGGTATGTTCCTCACCCCCATTTGGAATAAATATGTAAAATAACATTTCTTAATCGAAAAAGAGATCCTTAGAAGGAAAATAAGACAACCAAAGAATGAGTATGGGCTTCTTTAAGATAATTTCCAGGGCCGAGCGGTGGTGGCACACACCTTCAATCCCAGCACTTGGGAGGCAGAGGCAGTCGGGATCTCGAGTTCGAGGCCAACCTGGTCTACAAAGTGAGTTCCAGGACAGCCTCCAAAGCCACAGAGAAACCCTGTCTTGAAAAACCAATAATAATAATAATAATAATAATAATAATAATAATAATTTTCAGGACCCTATTTTTTTAATCACCTTGAAATTTCTATGCTTCATGAATTATTTCATATGAATTTTACACTGGATATTTGTTATCAAGAGTCTGATGACAAGAAGGAAGCATATATTGGATCTAGGGGACAAGAGATCCTACACCAAAAAGGAAACAAAGAGACTTGCCGGGATAATCTAGAGTTAGGAGACTCTCTAGGTGACCCCAGCTGCCAATACAGAAGGGCATCTTTCACCAAACTGGTAGTCAGGAGTTTGGGAGGCTATTTCAGCAAAATGATGAGAATCTAGGATACTATGATATGTTATAATATTGCTAAATAAGCTATTCAAGAAAATGACAGACATAGATGTATAGCTTAATATAGTCTACTTGTCTATACCCAAAGTTGTATACATGCTAGTACTGCAGTAAATAATAATAATACGTGCAACTTTTGGTAGAATTATTGACTCAACCATTAACATATGAAAATATATAAAGCAATTTTGTTTTTAACTTTAACTTTTTTATTTTTTTTTTTAAATTTGTTTGCATGTATATGTGTATCACATGTTCAGGTATCTGAACAGGACAGAAAAGAGCACAAGATCCCCTGGAACTAGAGTTAAATGCAGTTGTGAGCTGTTTGATATGGGTAGGTGCTGGGAACTGAAATTGGGTCCCTGCAGGGAGCAACAAGTGCTCTTAACCACTGCCCTATCTCTCCAGGCAAAGTTGAGTTTTTGAGACAGTAGCTCAAGTCCTGGCTGGCCTTGAACTTACTATGCAGCCGAGACTAACTGAACTATTAATCTTCCTGCCTCTACATCTTGAATTAAATGATTACAAGCATGTGCTACCATACTTGGTAAAGACTATGCTTCTTGAAAAGCAGTAGTATTTCTACCACAACAGATGTACGTGTGTGTGTGTGTGTGTGTGTGTTGTGTTGTTATTGTTCTCCTTTTTGTTTGTTTTGTTTTCTTTTGGAGACAGGATTTCACTAGGTAGACCACTCTGTCTTGAAATTCACAAGTTCTGCTCTCTCCTATCCACTACCTCTGCCTCCCTAGTGCTAGTAATAAAGGCATTCACCACTCAGCCTGGCTTGTCCCCCCCCCCCTTTTTTTTTTCAAAGTAGGATCTCCCTGTGTATTCCACACTAGCCTTCAGATTGCAGTCATCCAGCCTCAGCCTTCTGAGCAAAGCTGGAGTTACAGAAGTGCACTGCCATGTCTAGATATGTGTCTGAATTCTTTAACTCTGCAGAGGCACTTGGTGAAATCGTGATTCACCTGGAAAACCTGCAGCACCGTCTGTCTTGGATGGAATGTAAATTGCCAAGATGAAGAGCATTTGTTCTGATGACGTGTGGACACTCTCGTTCTAACCCATTTAATGGGCAAGACCCTGGCTCCCATCTTTCTAGTGTTTCCACATATCTTTTGCCTTAAAGGCCTAAATTCGGGAGACAAGATACTTTTCAGTTTGGGTGTGGTGGTGCACACCTTTAGTTCCAGCACCCAGTAGGCAGAGCAGGCGGATCTTTGAGTTTGAGGCCAGCCTGGTCTACACAGTGAGTTCCAGGACAGCCAGGACTATATAGTAAGAACCTATCTTGAACTGCGCCCTTCCCTCCAAAAAATAGTAATTTGAGCCAGGTGTCTTGGAAAGTACCTGTAGTCTCAGCTAGTCAGAAGGTTGAGGCAGGAAGAACAGTTGAGCTTGGGAATTTGAGGGCAGCCTGAACATCCTAACAAGACCCCATCTTAAAAAAGAGAAAAGCCGGTAGTTCGTTACATCTGTAAAGTTCTTTATGGTGCTTCAGATCTCTTTAGTGGGTATCATAGTTAACTACCATATAACATATGGTAGGTAATATGAAAAGTTATTGGCCCTGTACATGTATATAGAGAATGTCAATAGTGGAGTTAGATTTATAATACAGCCCTATCAAAATAGTATTTATCCTGTTGTACATCCAGGTAGGAGTCTAATAACTTAAAAAAAAAAAAAAAAAAAAAAAACTCTCCTGCAAACTTGAAGTAGGTTCAGGCTGTAAATGTTTGACCTAATACCTATTAACTCTCAGATTTTTATATTTTGAGACAGGGTCAGTCTGGTCTCAAACTTGCTATGTAACCCATGATGACCTTGAACTTAAGATTCTTCTCCCTCTATCTCCTGAGTGCCAGAATTATAGGTATGTGCCACCATACCTGTTTTTATGTTGTACCAGGAACCAAATCCGGGGCTTTATGCCTCTACACAAGTGCTCTACCAACTGAGCAAGGGCCCAGACATGTTATTTAAGATTTTCTTTAAGGTTCTTTTATTTTATTTTTTGGTTTTACTTTTCTCACTATGTAGCCCATGGTAGTCTCTACTCAGTCATTCTGCCTCTTCATCCAGAGTGCTAGGGTTACAGAGTACTACCATGTGCTTCAGACATGTTTTAGATACAGATAGGTGTAAGGGTAGGAAGGGGAATAATGTTCCTTTTGTGCCTGATTTGTTTGAAATTATGAAATTTCCAATACAGATAAAAAAAATTATAAATTGAAAATAACCTCTTCCTTAGATTGCCTAAGGACACTGCTTGCAGGCTTAGTAGCAATTTATAGGGAGGAGAAATTATTATAAAGTATAAGACTTTACCATGACCCAGAATCACAGGTAAGTCTCTGGAGTGCCTTACTAGTGATTCATGTTAGTAGAATTGAAGAGATACATAGGTAAGTATGCTAGGGTAACCTTGAATTCCCCCTGCAACTCATGCCGGCTGCATACTTCCAATTCTCCTGCCTCAGATACTTGAATGCTAACATTATAGGTATGTGCCCCTACACGTGGCTTTTAGCCAAGACATCTTACATGACATTTTGTCTAATTCCTTAATTGTTCATTAAGAATCTGTGGTTTGGATTGGAGAGATGGCTCAGAGGTTAAGAGCACTGGCTGTTCTTCCAGAGCTCCTGAGTTCGATTCCCAGCAATCACATGGTGGCTCAAAACCATCTATATTAAGATCTGGTGCCCTCTTCTGGTGTGCAGGCAGAACACTCTATACATTGTAAATAACAGTGATTCAGGGCTGGGGATATAATTCAGCTACAGTGCTTTCCTGGAATACACATAGCCTTTTATTTACTCCCCAATTCTGCAAATAAATAAATAAATAAATAAATGTAAACTTTCAGGTCACTACTTCCATGTATAACCATTGTGGTCATAGAATAAGTCACTTACCAGTGTTAACAGTTTGTGTGTGCTAGAAAATACACCCACAGGAATCCCAGAGAAACTGAGGAAGGCAGCAAGATGTGGTTCGCATCATTTAACCTTCTCAGCCATTTTTATGTGCTGGGCTTCCCCCAACTTCTGATTTGAAATTTTCAAATCTACAGAAAAGTTGGGACTATCCTTTACCTCCATTAAGAAATTGTTAGGATTCTGCCATATTTACTTTAACTTTGCATATTTGCAATTCATATGTTCCTGTGTTTATGTGTGTTTGCTTTACCGACAGTTTGAAAGTTACAGTTAGCCAGGTGTTGGTGGCACGTGCCCATAATCCCAGCACTCAGGAGGCAGAGGCAAGTGGATCTCTGTGAGTTCAGCCTGGTCTACAAGAGCTTGTTCCAGGACAGCCTCCAAAGCTACAGAGAAACTCTGTCTCAAAAAAAAAAAAAAAAAAAAAAAAAAAAACCAAAAAAACAGTTTATCTTAGCCCCACACACTTCCACCTACGTCTCCTAAGAACAAATACATTCTTTCATATAAGCAGTAACTCCATTGCCTTCTCCAAGACAATCAATAGGGTCATAATATCTTTTTTGTTTGTTTGGTTTTTCGTTTTCAAGACAGGGTTTCTCTGTGGCTTTGGAAGCTATCCTGGAACTAGCTCTTGTAGACCAGGCTGGCCTCAAACTCACAGAGATCCACCTGCCTCTGTCTCCCAAGTGTTAGGATTAAAGGCGAGTGCCACCACCACCCAGCTTTTTTTTAAAAAAAAAATTTTTTATCTTCTAATTTTTGAAGTTGTGATTAGATTCAGAAGAAACCTGTTTGCAGAGAAGGGAAAATACTGTTTTGTGTAATATGTGTAATGTTAGGCTGTCCACTAATCAGAGATACTAAATTTGATCACTAGCAGAAATTTGAGTCTTCCTCAGGTAAGTCCAAATTTAATGTTGTGGGGTTCTTTTTTTTTTTTTCATTAACCATATATCATTATTGTAATTTTTCTCACTCATGTCTTATTGACAAGAAAAAAGCCAGACATGATATTCTAGACCTGTTGTAATCCTACCTCTGTGGAAGCTGAGGCAGGAGCAGTGTCATGGCTTTATATAGTACCATGAGTTTATATAGCCTAGGCAATACAGAGTGCACCAGACCAGAGCTACATTATGAGACCCTTGTCCAAAATAAGCTGGGGGGTGGAGTAGTTATTCTTTTGTAGAAATATTGGTGGTTATACATTACTAGTAGGCAGTTTTCAAGTTTTCACTGTCTGCCTCAAAGGCAGTAAACATTTCCTCCTTTTCTTTTTATGATTGTTTAGAAAATTTTGTAAAATTACCTACTAGTATGTACCCCATAGCTTGAGGAAAATAAGAGTATCAGTAAGATGAGTCTTATTTTGTTTTGTTTTTTGAGACAGAATTTCTCTGTGTAGCTGTGGCCATCCTGGAATTCACTCTGGAGACCAGGTTGACCTCGACCTCACAGAGATCTGCCTGCTTCTGCCTCCTGAGTGTTGAGATTAAAGGCATGTGTTGCCACACCCAGCTTAGATGAATATTTTGAGCCATTACTATGTCTTATGGCTCTGGGCTGAACACTTCCTGTGGCTTCTCTGCATGGTGACTCCATTAGAATAAATTTTACAGACTAGGAAACTGGGTACAGAAAGATTGAAGATCTTGTCCAGGCACCCACAGCCAATACAGTTAGAGTTCAAACCCATGGCTACCTAATTTTTTAAAGATTTGTTTATTTTATGTGCATTATTGTTTTGCCTGTATGCACTTCTGTTTGGGAGGTGTTGGACCCCCCTGGAACTGGAGGTACAGACATCTGTGAGCTGCTGTGTGGGTGCTGGGAGTTGAACTGGGTCCTCTGGAAGAACAACCAGTGCTCTTAACTGCTAAGCCATCTCTCCAGCCCCTACCACCTAATTTTAGAACTCAGTTCTTACTATTTCCTACTTCCTCCAATATTATATACAAGGAATCCCCCATCCATTCCTTATGCTATCCTCACATCAGTCTGTAAGAACAGTCTCAAATAGATGAAGTTATTACCCAATACCATAAGCTATCTGAACCATTTATCCTATTTTGTGGTTCTCTCCCATGTTTCAGCCAAGATCTTTAACAGCAGACTGGTTTGTGCGGGGTCCCTTTTCCCACTCCCCAGCACCCACATAAGCAGGAATCATGTGCTGGAAATGAAACCAGGTGGCAGAAGCAACTGTACAAGCAAGACAAGCCTGATCGGGTCCACATGAACCAGATGACAGGAATGAGAGCCATCATTTACAGTTCTGGGACCATCAGTGAGAAGTGGGATGACAGTGAACCTGAAATAAAAGTCATTGAAATAAGACTGGTTTTTCAAGGGAAATTTGTCCTTACCGTCTTCCTTCTCAACAGAGAGGGTGTAACAGTCTTGTTTGAGTAACTTCAAACCAGTGATCAAAGCCATGAAGAAATTTCTGAAGGAAAGTGTGATTATTTATGGTTTCTGGTGCCCATTCTTGGTTTCTTTTTGAGAATTTATTTTTTAAATCACCATTACCCAAAGTTTATAATTATGTAGTATAATAAACTGAGAGTGGTAGAATTTTTTACCCCCCCCCCCATGGTCAAGGGAGCAAATGAGTTAACCTTTATAAGTTAGCATACAGAATGTTTTGTTTGTTTTTCAAGACAGCTTTGACTGTCCTAGAACTTGCTTTGTAGACCAGGCTGGCCTCAAACTCACCGAGATCCGCTTGCCTCTACCTCCCGAGGTCTGGGATCAAAGGCATGGGCCATCCACTGCCCGGCTCAATTACTTTTTTTTTTTTTTTAATAAAAACTGTACACATTTTTGAAAAATGAAAGAATCTGTGAACAGACACAGGTGGAAGCCATAAACGCCCACAGATGCTAACTGAACCCTTGGTTAAGTCATTAAAAGAGAATAATTGGGGCTGGGGGACAGCAAGATGAAACAGTAGGGAAATGCACTTCACACCAAGCCTGATGACATGAGTTCAACAACCAAGAAACACACAGTAGAAGGAGAGAGCCACATCCTGTGAGTTATCCTCCAACCTCCACATACACACTGTGTTTGTTTGCTTGTTTGTTTTGAGACAAGGTTTCTCTGTGTAGCTCTGGCTGTCTTAGAACTCACTCTGTAGACCAGGCTGGCCTCGAACTCACAGAGATCCGCCTGCCTCTGCCTGCCTGCCGAGTGCTGGCGAGCACCACCACCTCCCAGCTTGTTTGTTGTTTTGTTTTTGTTTTGCTTTGTTTTCTTTTTTAAGGCAGCTTAGTGATAGACTGTCCTTGCAATCCCAGCACTGGAGTAGTGGAGGCTTAGGAATCTCTGGGTTTCACTGACCAGCCAGCCTAGACTAATCAGCAAGCTGCATGTCCAGTGAGAAACCCTTTCCCAAAATAGAGTGGAAAGTTCCTGAAGAAAGACACCAATGTTAACCTTTGACCTGTGTGGGTGTGTGCATACACATGCACCCTCACACATACATGAATACACACAAATAATTGTGACATATTAAATAAGGGATTTATAAGGATTAAATTTATACACATACAGTATAGCAGAGTACTAAGCACAAAGTAGGCACTCAATATGAAACTAATTGTCATCATTGTATGATTATATCATTAAGTGTTCTGACAAGATACAGGTCTAGGAACCTTCCCTATATCAGGACAGTGTTCTCTTAACCCAAGTAAACACATATTCCACACCCTGTCTGGCTAGTACCCAAGTGTGAGACCTAATCTCGCCTAATCTACTCTTGTGGAGGTAGGAACTTCATATAACCATAGTGTTTATGTTGGTCTGTCTCTGTTTCAGGTGGTCAGCTCAACCAACGGAGAGCTGAACGTTGATGACCCAACTGGAGCTCACTCAAATGCACCAATCACGGCTCATGCTGAGGTGGAGGTAGTGGAGGAAGCTAAGTACGTTTATCTTTCAAAGGGGTTGTGTGTCTTTCAAAGGGTTTGTGTCATCATGGGTTGGAAACTCTACTCTGTTTCCTCTGTGTGCTGCTCATCACAGACTGGATTCCTCATGCTTGTGTCGATGCTTCTGACCATTTTAGTTTTGTGCATGCTGCATTAATGACCCTACCACCCTTCTTCAGCTCTGGTTTCTGGGCAGATAGTTATATTTTCCTAGGCTGCCTTCCGCAAAAGACAGTGGACAAAAAGAACCATGCAGTGAAAGCTACAGTAGTCATGAATTTCTTGGAGGCGCTAGAGTTTCTTGCTCCCTATCTGTTACAGAGGAAAAAAAAAATGTGTTAAACCATGGGCCTTGGTATATAGTATCACATTTCTAATTGTTGCCTAACCACTCCAGATGGATGGCCAGGAATAGAAGGGTGTGGGCAACATTTTGCTGTCTTTCAAACAGTCTGAGCTTAGAAAAACTAAGTAATTTTCGGGCAAGGCAAGACAGTTGTGCTTGTAAATACGAGATTCTTGGGACAGCAAAGTGACCCTAATCCCAGGAAAGCAAAGGCAGTTCCTCACCTCCTCTTCTGCTTCTCTTGCATGTGTGTGTCTTGCTGTGTTCTCCCACTAGCCCTTTGGTGCTTTCTGCATGGTCTGTGTTTAAACTCTTGAGATTCTGGGCTGGAAGGTGCTGCTGATTCTGCTGTACAAACAGCATTTCTACCACTCCTTTTGCTTTTTTCCCCATCCCAAACTCAAATCCAGGTTTAAACTTCAAGAAGATATCAGGTAGGGAAAATTAGAGAAACATGAGTCAGTAACTACCGCCAGTCCTGGGGCAAGCAACATATTTTTAGTACAAATCAGTACATGCTTGTAATTTTGGGCATCAGTCAGGCTCACCGACCACTTCAGTCTTTTTTCCAGATGTACTTGTCATGGTTAAGCTCACTCGGCCTTTAGGAGGTCTTTTCCTACTTAAAGATAAAAAAGCGAATGAGGGCAACTTTGGCTCTATCCTGTTGATACCTATAGATATAGGGTAGATTGGGAAGGTGATGCCAGGAGACTATTTTAGTAATTAATCACAGTCCTTTTTCTCAGTTGATTGGCAGATTTTAATGCTTAAATTTTTTTCTTTCGGGCTGGAGAGATGGCTTAGTGGTTAAGAATACTGTCTGCTCTTTCAAAGGTCCCGAGTTCAATTCCCAGCAACACCATGGTAGCTCACAACCATCTGTAATGAGATTTGGTGCCCTCTACTGGCCTGCAGACATACATGCAGACAGAACGCTATACACATAATAAATAAATCTTTAAAACAAATTTAAAATTTTTTCCTTCATTCTCAGTAAATTATATATAATGATATTCCCATTTTCTGAATTCTCACTTTGGAATCTCCTAGAGTATGTTAGAAAATACAGATACTTCTATATGGACACAGAGATTTGAGGTTAATTTTTAGTATCTGGCCTGGTAATGAAAATATTTTATTTTATTTAAAAGCTAAGGGAATTCCAACATGCAGCCAAAATTGGGTATGCTCTGCATGCTGTTCTCTTGAAAGAGAGCCATGTCTTTTCCCACCTTACCCCACCTTTCTCCCCTTCTCATATTTGTGCCTATTCTTTTTAGAAATTTAGATCTGAATCTAATACTATACTTTGAGCACCAAGTTCATATGAATTTTAGCCTTAGGCCCTGAACAGATTTATTTTCAGACCTTTTCATTTCATTTTAGTAAACGTATGCATTAACTGTGTGTGAGTGTGGTGTTTGTGTTCAATGTGAAAGATAGAGGCCACTCATACAGAATGAGCTCAGCCGGGTGTGTTCTGTTCTGTCATAGAATATAAAGTGAGGGGAAAGTCTTCCCATTAGCAGAAAGAACCATTATACCTCTTACCCCCAGCTACAGGTTTAGGCCTTCTGAAAAACATAGAAACTAAAAGAGAGTAGTTGCCTTTGACCAAATGTCTGTAGTGATTTCATGAGCTACCAATCTGTTTTGCCTAGGGAACTATCAGGGCTCAGCCATGTACATATATGGTATATCTCTGTTGATGTGTGTGGGGGTAAGGATACAGTAGCCATACATTCACTAGCTCACTCTCATGGAAAAGTCAAAGCTAAAGAGACATGAGGAAGCCGGGCATTGGTGGCCCACACCTTTAGTACCAGCACTTGGTATACAGAGCGAGTTCCAGGACAGCCTCCAAAGCCACAGAGAAACCCTGTCTCAAAAAGTGAGAGAGAGAGAGAGAGAGAGAGAGAGAGAGAGAGAGGAGAAGGTGTCCCAAACAATCCCTCATTACACAAGGTATGATGCCATTTGTTGATGTAGCCTGTTGATAGGATAAGGAGGGCTGTTGCTTCTATTGTAGTTAAGCTCAAGTACAGGGAAAGCGTGAAAGCTTTTGGTTTTAGGTTCCCTTTCCCAACTTGCTAAATGTAAAGTTAGTACAAAACCACGGGATGATGGTTTTAATCAGTGTAAAGAAATGGACACTTGACAGCCGGCCGAGCGTTGGTGGCGCACGCCTTTAATCCCAGCACTCGGGAGGCAGAGGCAGGCGGATCTCTGAGTTCAAGGCCAGCCTGGTCTACAAGAGCTAGTTCCAAGATAGCCTCCAAAGCTACAGAGAAACCTTGTCTCGGAAAACCAAAAGAAAGAAAGAAAGAAAGAGAGAGAGAGAGAGAGAGAGAGAGAGAGAGAGAGAGAAATAAAGAAAGAAAAAGAAAAGAAATGGACACTTGATTTCCCTTTTCTTGTAAGTACAAGACACTTTTGTTGAAGTATGGTTGGAGGAATGGTGAGGGCAGATGATTTTTAGGTCAATTTTTGTGATAGTAAGAGTACAAGAATTTTTATTGTCTATACTTTGGCTATATCTTGATAATTGTGGGCCCAGTGTCTCCTGAGAATTAGTGTAGTTAGAATTTTAGGTTCTTCTCTAGTAGTTATTTCTAAGCAGTGAACTCCCTGTGTTTCATCTTCTAATAAGATAAAGTATCTCTTAAACTTTTCCTGTCTCTAAGAGCTAAGTGCTAGCTGCTGCTTTTTGAATTGGAGTATGGAAGTTAGCTAAGCATTGTACGAGATCTGGTGTGGGAACCAGGTGGTTCAGCCTTGATGCTTGCATTCTCACAGGCCAGGTCACTTGCTCCTTCCCTGCTGCCTCCCTGGAAAGCCCACCCTGAGGCTTCCACCAGCTCTTTCTATTTTGCATCCCCTGAGATGCAGCTTCCACACTGATACTCATGTCAGGCTTCTGCCTCCTGTTAAATGTGAGCCAAGTGGCCTGCTCAGCCTCCCTCAGCAGGAGGAAACTAAACACAGACACATACTGCATGTTTGCATGCTCACAGGAAGTCACTTCCATCTCATCCGTGGACTAATCTCTCTCTCTCTCTCTCTCTCTCTCTCTCTCTCTCTCTCTCTCTCTCTCTCTCTCTCTTCCTTTTCTATGTTTTTCTCTTTATATATTCTGTAGCTGCCTGAAAATGCTCAACCTGTGGTGAGTCCCTCTCTCTAGTCCACATGCAAGGGGAGTGGACCTGACTAGACTGGGATTGGCAAAGCATTAGAAATACTGAATGAATTCCATATACCTCTTCATGTCTTAGCCACCCAGACTGAGGAGATTAGGGCCACAAGATCGGGTGGGACCGGCCTGTACCCAGAAGTCAATCTTTTCCTTCTTTTCTTTCAATCCCACCTCATTTGTCACTGCACCCTCCTACCAAAAATGATCTCACGATACCCAAACTTAACTTTTTTTTTTTTTTTAAGATGAGTGAACTTCCTTCTTCCAATTTTTTTTCTTCCAAGTTACGACTATCACTATCAGGAGAGGGGCCAAGGTTAGAAAGATAAGGTTTTAGACATTTCAATAACCACAGAACAGTGTTCTCACCAGATAATCAATCTCACCTTTAGCAACTTGTTTTGAAATGTGGAAATAGGCTGTTTGGAGGAAATCCATAAGTGCCTTGTTGATTTTGTTTTTTCATCTATAGTAAGAGTCTCTAAAAAAGGAAAACTCTTTGAAAGAAAGATCAACATTTTGGTGTTGGTTGGACATTGCTGGTTTTTTTATGTTTTTTCTTTATTCTTTGATAAGAGGATAGTGGGTTAGAGTTGACAAGGATATGGGAACCTGTCTTTTCTTCCAAGAAAGATTTTTTAGTACAGATGTAGGACATATGGGGATGTGGAAGGAAAATCCCTGAAGGATTCATGTTGGTGACAGTTTGTAACCCTCCCACATATCTGTACATATAAGGTCATATTCTATGCTAATCTGTAATATAAGGTCATATTCTATGCTAATAGCCTTTTGGATTCTGACTACTTCATTTAGAAAAATTATCTTCAGTACCTGAGTTGGGCCTTGATTTCTGAACTCTGACTATCTAAGGTAAATTGTCCACGGGGGTTTGCCTAGGAATAGATATGTATTGAAGATAACAGTTGGGTTTTATGGCAGTATGATTGGTAGTGTTAGGGTTTCAAAGAGGACATTTGGCCTGTTCATGTGTCTGTGTAATCTAATGTTGTCATGGTCTGTTTTTTTTTTCTTGTGAGGTGTCAGTCACATGATCCCAATTACAAATACTTTAGGTCCTACTATGCTTGTCCAACCTTGTGCATAGAACTCAGAGACCTGGGATGGCAGAGAAGAACAGGGCAAGTGAAGGGGAGCCCTGCCCTAGAGGCTTAGGTGTCACCCAGCTATAAAGTGAATCATACATATGTGAAAGGACAAGGACTTGTCCAGAACTCTCATGTTATTCTCAGAAGGCTGACAGGGTGTGCAATCACTGTGCATTCTCAAGGAAGACTCTTAGGCACAGCAAGACTTGAGCAGAGGAGGAAAAAGAGGGTGTGGTAAAGAAGAGAAACCACCAGGAGAGTGCTGAGATGATATGGCGCAGGAATGATAGAAGTGATGGTCAGGTCAAAGGCCTGTGAGAAGAGTGTTTGATGGCTTATGGGGAGAATCCTGGATCAGTTTTGACTCTAACTTGTAAGAATTTCTGATCACTCAAAGGATCAACTGGAAGGGAACCTAAGACACAAAGGGAGTCATTTGTCCTCACTTTGCTCTGAGGAGCATATCAGTGTAGAGTGATTTAACCTCAAGTCTGGATCCTCTTGCTGGTGGTCAACATAGAAACCAAAGGCTTTAAGAACAGACTGAGGTCTCCTTCCTGGTTGATGGAATTAAAAGCTTCTACTCCAGCTGAAGCTGTTTAAGGCTCAATATGGCACTCTGCGCATGTGCACTCTAGTGAGTCAGTGGTAGCACACGCTAATTCCCATGAGTTGCCCTGAACAAAGTAAAAGAGAATCCATTGGACATTTAGAAATGGGCCCAGTATTTCAGATATTTTGGGAGTGTTTTTATTTGAAAACACAAAAATCATTATCTCTGGGTCCTCCACATAGAAAGTAAAAACAGAGATTAATTTTTAGAGTTTATAAACCCAATGAAAATCATAGTTGAAACAGGTAAGACTGGTGGGCTAGAGAGTTGGCTCAGAGGTTAAGAGTACTGACTGCTCTTCCAGAGGTCCTGAGTTTGATTCCCAGCAACCACATGGTGGCTCACAACCATCTGTAATGAGATTTGGTGCCTTCTTCTGGCCTGCAGGCAGAACACTGTATATATACTAAATAAATAATTAAAAAAGTCCCTGTCTCACTAGGCAGTTGTGGCACATGCCTTTAATCCCAGCACTTGAGAGGCAGAGGCACGTGGGTCTCTGTGAGTTCAAGGCCAGACTGGTTTACAAAGTGAAACAAAGTCCAAGACAGCCAGGACTGTTACTGTTACACAGAAAAACCTGTCTCACAAAAAGAAAAGAAAAGAAACTCCTGTCTCAAAATTCCACATTTTATTCATGAATTTCAATTCTTGGAAAGCTCACATTGCTATTTGTGTAAATGTTTATTTCTGCAATCTGAGAAACTTTCTCAGTCTAGATAAGGTGATATACACCTATAAATCCTAGAACTGTGGAGGCTGAGGCCAAAGGATTGCACAATTGAAGCCAGCCTTGGCTACATAATAACGACTTCCTGTCTCAAAAGAGAAAAGAAACTTTATCCAAATTTTTACTGATGAAAATATTAGGAACACTGTTAGAAAATATAGTAACATGGGCCAAGCGGTGGTGGTGTACACCTGTAATCCCAGCTCTCAGGAAACAGAGGCAGTTGGATCTCTGTGAGTTTGAGGCTGGCCTGGTCAGCAGAGTGAGTTCCAGGACAGGTTCCAGAGTTACACAGAGAAACCCTGTCTGGAAAAATTGAGAGAGAGCTGGTGGGGAGATAAAATAAAGTAACACAAGAGGTCTAAAAGGAGAGGGCTAAAGTGCAGGGAGGAGATAGCAGTATGGGAGTGAGCAGTAGTTTCTGTTGTATATGAGCGTCCCTTGCACTGAAGCCTGGGAGGTGGGCTGGAGAGAGGACTCAGGGAAGTACCTGCTGCTCCTCCAGACAAGGCAGTTTCATTTCCCAGCAACCACAGAGCAGCCCTCGGGAATCTGATACCTTCCCCAAGCTTATGTGGGCACCAGCCACTCAACATGGTACACAGACATACATACAGGCAAACTCATACACATAAAATAATACTCATACACATAAAATACATACACTCATACACATAAAATAATAAGTTATTTTAAAGAACCCTGGAAGGATTAGGTAAGAGAGTTAAGATAGTTTGCTAAGAAAGAGTTTTCTTTCAAGGATCATGTATCTGAACTATAACTTACAACTTTATTCTCCTCCATCATCTGGCATCTTTGACTCATCCACTGCCTTCTACCCACCCTTCTCATTTTCCATTTGTCATTTCTGTAAAAACCATACCTTTTGCATCAACCTTGTCATAGCCCTCAACATCCCCTTCTCCAATGCCTGCACAGCAGCCACACTTCTAGTCCAAAGACTGGAGTAAGGAGGGCATCTTCAGGGTTAGGGTGAACCAGTACCAACACTCTTCTACAGGCTGTTCCCCCAAGAGATGGCACTTGGAGGACCTCAGCCTCTACCTTAAACAAACCAGTTGCTAACTCTGTCTGGATCAGTGGATTAGTCCTGAACAGTCTTGGGGAACTAAATGGGAAATTCCCTGTGACCAGGGTTTCCTGAGGATTAGCTCCTGGGCTTCAGGCACTTGTCTTCTTGGGGTTATTAGCACCTGTGCTCATGTCAGGAAATAAAGGTTCACCCTTTATGAGCTAGAGCTTCTGCTTACTCCAGGTGTTATGTTGGGGATAAGAACAAGACACAAAGAATCTGTAGTTGTTTGTTGGCATTATGCCAGAGTTCTAGATTTCCTACTTTGTTTGAGATTTATTTGCCTCAGTTTAGCCTCCTTGCCTACTGGCCAGTGAGTTGCATTGAACTGCTGCTGGTGTCAAGAGGCATTCATTAGAGGCTATTTTTATAGCACCCTCCATCTTGGTTCTAGACAAAGATGGAGTATCTGGGTTTGATGTTAGTCTAGAAACAAAGCCTTCTTCATCCTTCTTCCAGAAATGCCTGTGGCAGCCATGTCCAATGGACAACATTTTGATAATCAGGTGGAGTGGCTGCAACTCAAATCAGATGTTACCTCTAACTTTCTGATAGGCATGGCCTGTTCCAGTGTATGTGAACTGTAGATGGTGGGCAGCCATGTGGGTGGGCACCAGGAGAAAAAAAAAAAACCCTACCTCCTGCAGTAAGCAGAAGCAGGCAGAGATCTGCAGGGAGCTAGAGACTTCTAGACTGACTTAAATGTTCTTGTGCTCCAGGTGCTGCTGTTTCTTTAAGAGAAAAAGGAAGAAGACTGCTCAGCGACACAAGTGACCAGTGCCTCCCAGGAGTCCTCAAGTCCTGGGGACTCTGGTTCCAATTGCACCTGCAGCTCCTGCCATTTCTCATTGGAAGGGACTCCTCTGTGGGGGAGGGTGGCGATCCAAACCAAAAAGAAGAAAACAGATGCCCCCAGAAGGAGCCAGTGCAGGCAGCCAGGGCCCAGTGGGCCAGTGGCAATCCCCTCTGTCTGAGCTCTGAGCAGGTCCAGAGCTGCTGCTTCTCCACTGCTTGCCCTTGGGCCATCTGGTTGACTCTCTTCCCATTGTTTACAGTGAAGGTGTCATTCACAAAAACTCAAGGACTACTACTCTCTTCCCTCCTCTTCCTTTACTCCTGGTTCTTACACCACCCGCAACCCTCTCCAGCATAAAAACTACTAAGCTAAAGGCTCTGTCAAGAAGCTGGTGGTGTGGCCAAGAAGGTAAGAGGAAGATGACAGACCTGGGCTGGAGGACTTCTCCACTTTCCAGGTGTGTCTAGTGGTATGGCTTCCTCTCCCTCTGTGCCTGGGTGACCCCAGCCCAGCTGGCCACAGGGTTCAGGTTCCTCCCTCCCTCCTTCCCTCCTTCCCTCCTGTGAAGTTACACTGTAGGACACAAGCTGTGAGAAATCTGCAGTCTACTGTCCCTGTGTGTTGGCGTTCTTAGCTTTTTTGATAAGAAATCCCTTGCTCTGACTGTAGCAAAACACGCCTGTGGTTCTGAGCAAAGGAAAGGAAACTGACTTTATTGCACTTTTAGTTTTTATTGGGGGGGGTTGTTTTTGTTTTTTAAACAACATGGCAGATGCATATTGTGTCTGGTTATATTGGGGGGTGCTTTTTTCTGTTTCAAGGGGGATGGGCCAGCCAAGCCATTCAGAGAAAATGTGGGTCCAGAGGACATTCTTGATGGAAAGAGTCTGATTTGCAGCACTTGGAAGAGAAGAAGCCAAACTCTGTGTCATCCTGAGTGAATTCTCAGGTTGGCAAGAAAACATACTTGAATTTTCATTCATCTTCTCTACTGCAGAGAAAAGTCCCCACCAGAGCCCCTTGACCTAATCAGCCTAGAGCTTGAAAGCCCAGCTCCTGAGCACTTGGGATGAGCACCGAGCCAGACTGTGACCAACCAGAAGGCACCTCATCTCAGAGAGGAGATACTTAACAACAACAACAACAAAGCAAAATTTCTGTTTCCTCCACTGCCAGGGACTTCCTACTAGATAGCCATGCAACTTTCTGTTGACTTGGGGGACAAAATTAGTGACTAAACAGCCACCACCATATTGCCAGTAGTGGACAAAAGAGGGTGACCAATCTGCCTTCCAACTGCCAGAGAAGCTTCAGGATGCAGCATCCTAGGGCCAGGAAAAGAAAATCAATGTCTCACATCTGCCCCAAGACTGAGTTAGAGCATCTAAGCTGGTCTTCCTTGGACACCAAGCCTGTGGTGATCTTGGAGCAGGTCCATAGTAGCAGGCTTAGAACTTGATGCATGGGGCTGCAGTAAGCAGGGAAGGTAAGATTGGTTGGTGCTGGGAAATTCCAGGGAAAAGGAAACTGTAATGAAAGGTCTAAAATTCTATCTTAGCAATTGAACAGAGATTCTTTCCAGATAATATGACCATGTTTTCCCCAGTACACTCTCTACCCACCACCATGGCATCTTCACTGGACATACCACCGTGAAGCATCACTGGTTGCATAGTTAACAGTGTGGGAGTTACTCTTCTCATGTTCTATTTTCATTTTAGTGGCATTTCCAAACAGTGACTTCTTACCCTAGTTGTGGCAAGGATTATTCATGTGGGCAAAGAGGTCTTGTATCTGGGCATAAAGACCTACCCACAGAGGGTAGCAGCTAGTGACTTAGTGCAGTGCAGAACTCTGCTTGTGTATGTAGAGGCCTGGAGGATGTCAGGACTCTGTGGTCAGAAATAGTATCAAATGAAGCAGAGTTTATGCTCCTTGCCTGTTCTGTTGGACCTTGGCTAGGGAATTGCTCTTCACTGGCTTCAAAGCTGCTCAGCATTTGTAAAGATTGCCACCTGGCCATTTCTTTACAAAAAATGTTTTTGTCCATGAACAGAGTAGCAGGGAGAAGTCAGATCAAACCCCTTCCCCATAAGAAATTTGAGTGTTAGGATTTGCTTCCTTCCTTTTTATTATGTAGTAGTTAAAGCTCATCGCTGAAATTTACATAGTCCCTCATTTGGCATGTGGGCAACTCTGACTTTCCCCTACAGAAACTTAAAAATCCTCATCCCAGGAAATGGTGGCAAGGCCTAGAGCATCCTGGCACTCTCTGTCCCACTAAGTGCCTCCCAACCCTGCTTCCACAATAAAGCAAAGGCAGTGACCAGCTTGGCTGCAGGGTACAGTGCCCTGTAGCTGAGCCTAAGACTTCTTTTTTTGTCTTAAAATATTTTTATAGGCTAGCTCTTGAGGGGTTGAACCTGAGTGGTTTGTGGGAGTGGGGAAGGATCCTTCCTAATGCACTGTTGGCACCTTCCAGGCTCCACAAATCCCTTACTAGATATTTGGGTTTTGTAGCAAAGGTCCCTTTAACATGCAGGGCGGTGGTGATCTTTTCAAGGCCATTGACACTCCAAGTTAGTCCCAAAGCTGATCTTCCTTAAAATTAAATATTACTAAGTTCCCCAGAAACAATCTGCTCATCTGTGGCACATCAGGCTTCATGCACATCCCTGTTTCTGTCAGTTACCTGGCTGCAAGCTCAGCTAGATCCTCATCCTAGTCCACATGCTCCATCTCAGTTACAACTCCTAAGGACAGTTTTAGAGACATTTGATAATTGTACTATTTGGAGTTTCCTTAAGCTTTGCTGTCCTTGAGGTATTGCAGCCTGAGCAGACTTGGGTGCAAGCAGGCCAGGGGTTACACCAAGGTGTAAAGTATCCTGTTATTCCAGTGGATTTTCAGAGTTCGCACTCATGACTGCCTTAATTAACATTCTTCTATTTTGGGTCTGTCTAGGAGCAAACAGGGTCTGTGAAGGTATGTGTAAATCAGGTGACTAGGTAAGTCTCCAGTTAAAATTCTCATCTCAATTGGAACAAATTACAGAGACAGCAAGGATCCTAAGGTTTCTGAAAGTGTTAGTTTCCTTTTCATTTTTAGTGAATGACATAGAACTCAAAACAGCCCATGTCCATTAGCCAGATGGTGTCCATCTTCTGTAAAGTGACTTCTAGTTTACTACAGAGGTAGTGCTTATTATGTGTTGATATCCAGTGTTAGCAACCACTTGTAATGCCAAAAGTACGAAGCAATGGTAATGTTAAAGTGGTGGCTAAGGATCATAGCCTTAATTTAAAAAAATAATGTAAAAGATAATCCATTCCCCCTCCATGTTGAGCAAGCATGGCTGCATTTCTCAAGAATATCTTTCTCAGAAGCCTAGGAAGCATTTCCTCAAAGGAATTTGGTCTTTATCTTCCAAATGTCCCTCCTAAACCCACATGACTCCTGTGTCCCCGCCACCTCTTCCATGTTCATACTGAAACCAGTTTTCCATTCCTGTTTTGTTGCCCTGGTAATGCTTTGTCCAGTGTCAGTCATGCCAGGGCTTGAGTTTTTCAGACTAGGACTTTGCATGGTCATACAACCAACATTGCCTTTGCCAAGCCACTGCCACCATCCCCTCCATTGCCCCAAATAGGCAGGTTGATTCCAGAGACCCTCAGGGAGCCAGGATAATTAGTACCCAAATGGATTGGCCATGTGGGTAACAAGCACTTATCTCTGGGTTTCTTGATTTTGCAGACATCAAGGAAGTCCCATGTAGATGTTGATGGCAAATAACTCCAGCCTTCCCCATGATGGGTTGGTAGCAATCAAATAAGAATTCCTTTGTTTGTTGGGGGACTTTGTTTTAAGGGGGTTAATTTGTGAGTATGAAAAGGAGAGGCCACTATGGTCCTTCTGTGAGTTTGTAGAGTTTTGAGCAGTGTTTTCATCACCAGTCTTGGGAGTCTCTGATCCAATAACCAGTCTTAAGGTGTTTGTCCTACTCCTTTTGCAGGTTAACTAAGTACAGAAGAATAGAATTCTTATTGTATCAAAATAGTTAGTAGATCCCTGGATATAGGCAGTAGTAGTTAACATATTTTCTCAAAAAACCAACCAGGAAACCCACTCCAGTATTTACACATCAACTTATCAAGGAAAAAAAAGTGAAAATGCACTCCATATATCTCTAGTTCAATTACCACACTTGATGTTATAAAGAAACCTCGGTTGTGTGGACAGGATCTCTCTCTCTCTCTCTCTCTCTCTCTCTCTCTCTCTCTCTCTCTCTCTCTCTCTCTCTCTTTTCCCCCACCCCCATCACAATCACATTTCTGGTGCCATCACCACCTTTAAGGTCTCAGAGCAGAGGATTATCTGTGGTAATAAGCCAGAGTGCATTGCAGTCATCCCAGTAATGCACAGACAACTGCCATCCAAACTAACCCAAATCCACTTTTCAGGGTGGGTGAATCATTTTGGTACCCCTCTTTGGGAGCTCCAGACCAAATCCCAGGCTAACCCATGCACCAAAACCTTTTAGAAGGCTTACAATCTGTTCGGAATGTCTCAGGAAACATGAGCCATTTCTTGGGGGATACATGTATTTACCGATGAATATGTGCACTCATCTGTGCGTGGTTTGTTCTCATAGGCAGCACAGGCTCCTGGGAATTATGTGTTCTCAGTGTTCTCAGAGACAGTGTGACAAATGAGCTGCTCAGATCGGTGAGCAAGCTGGCTCTGGGAAGGAACCTTGTTTATCAAGCAGAGAACCGCAGAAAAGATGAAACCAAAAATGCTATAACCCTCTAATGGAAAGTAATGTTGATGCAGCAATTCCCATTGGATATATTACACTCTTTAATTTATTATTTGTGGTTTTTTTTAAGTTTTACCCATTGTACTCTTTAAAAAATATTGGGATGTTGGTTGCAATTTTTTTAAGTAGATGATGTATAAATCAGCTGTGGAAATCAGTTTGATTTCATGTGTGGATGTGTCTAGTTATTGTTAAATGACTTTTTTCTACTTTTTTTTTTTTAAGATACATAATGTTTCCTAAACCCTGGCACTGGAAAAAAAAAAAAAACAAAACAAAACAAAAAAAAACGCAGCTGTGAAAAATGAAACTTGTAGTATTTTTTAAATGAATGTCAATTTTGAGTGTATTTGAAATGTTTCCTCCAATAGAGAGATTTGGACACCATTGTGGAAAACTCCTCTGCAGAGGAAGTAGCCTTTGGAGAAAATGGGATGTGGGTCTGGATATGTTATCTCAGAGTAGCCCATTTCATAGGGCACCATGGACAATACAAATGTGATCTTTAAGTATACCTCTTCCCCAGTTTGGGGAGGAAAGGACTCAGTTTGCACCCTTTTTGTATGTAAAATAAAATGTCCTACCTTTCTTGGCTACATTTACTTCCTTGGTCCATTAGTTGGTTTTTAGTGTCCCCTGGTTTATTTCTAAGAATCTGGCAAGGACAGACAGATGGGAATCTGTCTTTAAACAAAAACAATGTCTGGTAATTTGGGACTCTGCCTTCATTCCTTGAGCCGAGTGTTATCCTCTCCTCTGAGTCTCTTTAAAAATAATTATTCCTGGGCCAGCAGAATGGCCCAGAGGATAAAGGTACTTGCTGCACAGGTCTGGCAACCTGAGTTTAATCCCCAGAATCCATGTTTTTAAAAAGGCAAAAAGAACAAGCTGAATCAGCAGTTGTCCTCTGACATCCACATGTGTGCCATGGCATGTACCATCCACACACATGTTGTTGGTTTTGTTTTTTTTTTTTCCTAATATTTCAGGGCTGGGAAGATAAGTTGGTAAAGTACATGAGTATGAGAACCCAGATTTGGTCCCCAGCACCATGTGAAAAGTCAGGTGTGGTGGCACTTGTAATCCTAGTGCTGGAAAGGAAATGACCAACAGACCCTGCAGTTGGCTCACCAGCCAACTCAGCCCTAAAGCAAACCCCCAGCCCCATTAATAGACCTTATCTCAACAAATGAGAGGAGACGGGCTGAAAATAGGACTCAGCAGTTATGAACTAGGTACTGTAATTACAGGAACCAAGTGCAGGTCCCAGTACCATGTTGGGTAGATCACAGTTGCCTCTAGCTCCAAGGTGTCCAGTGTCCAGTGGCTTCTGGCCACTGTGAGCACCTACATATGTTCACAGAGGCAGATCCACAAAAGTAGCAAACAGAGGACACAAGGTACTTGAGGAACAACACCTGTGGTTGTCCTCTGCCCTTTACACATGAAAACATACACAAACACACAAATATTCCGAACTAGGAATGATGGTACACACCTGTAATACCAACATTTGGGAGGCAGAGGCAGGTTGATCTCTGTAAGTTCAAGGCCAGTCTGGTCTACAGAGTGAGTTCAAGGACAGCCAAGGCTACACAGAGCCCTGTCGAGGGAAAAAAAAAAAAAAAGCACTACATTTAGGAGGGGGGTTTCCAAACAGGGTTTCTCTGTCCTGGAACTAGCTCTTATAGACCAGCCTGATCTCAAACTCACAGAGATCCACCTGCCTCTGCCTCCTGAGTGCTGGGATTGAAGGCGTTCGCCACCACCGCCCAGCCAATATCACTAGTCACAATTCGTTTTCATTTTTTATACATGTATATACTGTATTTTTGGTCATTTTCACATGCCCCCATACCCTGTCTCCTCTCACTCCCACTGAACTCCTTTTTCCAACTAGTACCATTTCATGGAACAGATTGTTCAAAAAGGTTTTTAGATTTTTTTAAATTTTATGAGTATGAATTTTGGCTTATAAAAAGATTTTTAATTCTTTTTATTTATATGAGTGTTTTATTTGCATGTCTGTGTACCACTTGCATATCTAGTACCCAGAGAAGCCAGAAGATGGTGTCAGATCCCTTAGAACTGGATTTACCAATGGTTATGAACCACTATGGAATAGCAGCCATCTCTCCAGCCCCAAGGAACAACCTTTGTGGCTTTAATTCTGCTGAGGAGCACGTATACAGGCGGAAGATACAACTGTATGGTGCATTGTAAAATCACATGTGCATACATGGCCCCTGAAACTACTGGACATAACTGGCTCTCTGGCTTCTCCTTTATTACTCCCAGCTACTTGGGAAGCTGAGACAGTATTGCAAATTCAAGGCCAGGCTAGGCTACATAGAAAGACCCTATCTGAAAATAAGATCATGACAAATGTTTTATATGAAATGTATTTTATCAGCCATCCGTTGGTGGTGCATGACTACTCCTAGCATGGGAGGCAGAGTCAGGCAGATCTCTGAATTTGAGGCCAGCCAAGGCTACATAATATGTCTTGTTTTAAAACAACTCCAAAGGATAACTGACTTGAGATTCTGCTGGGGTTTTTTCAGATTCTACCACTAGGTGGCACCCTTTGTACACCATTGTTCTTTCTATAGCTGGAGTGTGTGCTGTTTTTGTTTTTGTTTTTGTTTTCCTGATTCTGCCACTGGGCAGCACCCTTTAGAGGTGCCATTGTTTGTTATTTATTTGTCTTTTTGTCTGCAAAGCAGAAACAAGTCTCCTGACCGCTGCAGATGGGAAATTTCCAGTCATACTAATCCACTCCTGGAGTCACCTCTCCAGGCCTCAGATTCTAGCTCCCACAAGGGCATTATTGTGGCAGGTCTTACATGGGGCCATCGTCTCTTCATTGCCAGAGCTGCTGGATTGGTTGTATTAATCTTGTGCTTCCTCAACTCACCTAAATTTTCTCCTAACATAGGAACCACCAAGCCTAAACTCTCACCCCTTTGATCTATGCTAAAAAATTTCTCCCAAGGGTTTTTAGAGTACAGGGTTGCACTTTAGTTAGATAGATAGATAGATAGATAGATAGATAGATAGATAGATAGATAGATAGATAGATGAACAAATAAAGTCTGTGGCCTGAAGGGATAGCTCAGCCATTAAAAGCTAGGCTCACAACCAAAAATATAAAGTCTACACACTTACTAGGATATTGACTGGCCCTCTTATTAAATGGGATGACCATCTTACTGGCTCCCTGAACCCAGCTATGAAGACAGTTTGACTCAAAGTCTCAGGAATCCCTGTGCATCCTGATCAGTGCTCCCTTATACTGGTCAATGGTTGGCTCTTGTTCAAAACCCACCCTCTTGGCTTAAGGGTTGTGCCTCTAGGGATTATCCTGCTGTTTTGGTCTCTTGAAAAACCTCCATCACTGGCTGGAGAGTCAGACTGTCCTGCTCTCTCTCCTGGGCTGGTCCCCTTCCCCCTGTCTACAACCCATCTTCCCTATCTCTTCCAGATTCTTCCTCCTCCTCCCCAACCTCAGGCCCCTCCAGGGTGTCTCACCCTACTCTATCCACACCCACACCCTATCCCCATCTCTATTTCACCCGCTGCCCCTACCGGATCTATACCTTTTGTTTCCTCCCCTGTGTGGTTATTTCTATGCCTTCTGTTGGAGATAGACATTTTTCTCAACCTCCACTCTTCCTTCACCACCTTGGACTTGAGAGCAGCCATGCCCCTGACTGACTCAGGTCCTAGCCTCTGTTTTTCCCTTGCAACAGGCTCCCACTTCCTCCTGGGGCAGGGGACAAAGACTTAGAGGAAGGGCATTGCCCTTTTCTGATCTGTTTCTTTAATACAGCCCTGTATAAATGGAAGACCCAGACCCTTTTCCTCCTTTTCTGATAAGCCCCAGGCCCTAACTGTCCTCCTGGAATCTGCCCTCCACACCCCATCACCCTGGGATGACTGCCAGCAACTCCTGACTGTTTATTTCAGAGGAAAGGGAATATATTGGGGCAGATCAGACCAAGGGAGGTGTTTGGTCTCAGCCACTGGTACTGATGCTGAAAGGCTACTGCCTTTTGAGGCAGCTTTTCTATCCAAACACCCTGGCTGGAAGTCCAGTACACATGCAGGTTCCCAGGCCCTGGACACTTCACTGATAGCCTATGACTGTAATTCGGGGTACAGCTCCAAAAACCCAATGATTTGTTTAAGACTGTTGAGGTTCTTCAGAGCTCAAACCAGGGCATTTCCTGAGTGATTACAAAAAAAAAAAAAAAAAAAAAAAAAAAAAAAAAAACTTTCAAATTTTACACCCCTTTTGATTCACTGACTCAAAAAACACTAGGACAGGACAGGCAGTGGTGGTGCACGCCTTTAATCCCAGCACTCCGGTGGCAGAGGCAGGCAGATCTCTGTGAGTTCGAGACCAATCTGGTCTACAAGAGCTAGTTCCAGGACAGCCTCCAAAGGGTTTCCCCAGGGAAACCCTGTCTCGAAAAACCAAAAAAAAAAAAAAAAACACTAGGACATTAAATTTGGCCTTTGTCACTCCATCAACTCCAGACATGTGCAAAAAAATCCAAACGCTAGAGAGCTTAACGGAAATAAATACATTTCAGCTCATCCAAGTAGCCCAAAAAGTTTACAATAACCAAGACACACAAAGGTAGAGGCAAGCAGCCTTAGCTGCTAGCCTAGCAACACACAGGCAAAGATGCTTCCCAGTCATCTGGGAGTCTAACAGCTGTGTATGGCTTGTGTTTAAAGGAGAGATCCTCATAACACAGTGGAACTGAAAAGGGACCAAAGTACATGTTAAGTTTCAAACCCAGGAAAAAACTCTGAGGTACCTATTTAACATATCAAAACGGACCTGGCCACCAGGTTCTCCCAGCATCCCTCAGCCCTACCGATTACTGGGTGTGGCTGGCAAACCTTACCCTCTACCCTGAGCCCTCCATCTCAGGGGCTGGGCTCCCTGCCCAAAGGTTTTTCCTATATAATCCAGACATTTTGGTTACCGGTCTCTTTTGTACCTTTGGCCTCCTGGCTGCTGTACCTCGTTTCCCAGCCCCTCCTACCCTCAACTCCCCACATGGCCCAGCTCTGGATTCTCCTAGATGTCCCTGCCTCTCTATGCTCTCCCTTTTATCTACAATAAACTTTATTCTCCATCATATCTAGGAACAGTTCTGGCCTTTCTTTTCTTTTTTATTTCGTCTTTTTCCCATTCAGTACATCTATAAAAAAAGAAAGACACTAGGGGCCAGCGTCCAGACAGCACAGGACTTGAAAGGAATTCACAGCATTGGTGTATACTAGACTTTTCTGTCTGTGGGGGTTAGGGAAAAAGACACACTCTCTTGATGGTGTACTTCTTTATTCTCTATTCTCATGTTCTGTGTTCTTTCTACTATATACTTTTTTTCTACAGCTTATATACCCCAACAAAGTTTTTCAGGCAATATAGTGTGGTTACATTCTGTTTTTCAAGTGAATAATTACAATGAATATAAAACAAACAGTAAAAACAAAACAGCATGTTTTCCATATCCCTTACATGACTAAACACTCTGTATCACAGGTGAAAAACAAATTATTCTAAGAACTCAAGCAAATTGTTATAGATTAACCATGTGGGCAAGCAGGGTATTATTCTCAGTTGGCTCTTTTACTGGCAGGCTACAATTTTGCAGTTACAAAGAAAGGGACAATTACAATTACTTTATTACTATTTTGGAAGGTAGGGTTTTTTTGTTTTTTGTTTGTTTGTTTTGCATCTACACTACAAGGCAGAAGTCTAAGGAGCAAATTTTTTATGTGTTTTTATTTGCCATTTGGTAACAAGCAGCAACTGCTTCAGTCTGCCAAGAACCAGACAATGGGGGTTTGTCTTCAGTTTTGCTTAGGGGAGTGAACTGTCTCTTTTTAAATTTATTTTTTATTTGTTTTATATTTTTTTATGCATTGGTGTTTTGCCATGGGTGTAAGGTCCCCTGAAACTGGAGTTACAGATAGTTGTGAGCTGCCATGTTGGTGCTGGGAATTGAACCCAGGTCCTCTGGAAGAGCAGTCAGTGCTCTTAACCACTGAGCCATCCCTCCAGCCCTGAAAGGTAACTTTATAAGGAATCTTAAAGGAATCACAAACCTAAACTTTTATATATGAAAAAGAAACAGTCAGATCTACTTTAAATCTTTAAGGTACACACCCACTCAGCAATAGTTTGCTGCTGTTGTTGTTGTTATATATGTGTGTATATCAGGAGATTGAGGGAAGAAATGGGTATAAGGAATCATCACCTTTGATCATCAACCAACTTTAGCAAGGGAAATATGTCAGCTAGTAACAATTAGACTGCTTTGTAATTTTGACCTCAGCTATGTGTCTTTGTGAACTTTATATTGTCTCTTGTGTTTTTCATCTTAAATCTATTATTAAATCATCTGATCTAACTTGAAGCTCTAACTTCCAAAGTTAGAGCTTTGTTTCAATTAATGATGCACACCAAAACCTATGACTTTGTCTTTCAGCATTACGATTAAAGGAATTTTAACTTGAATTATGGCCTATGCAGCTCCTTAGGTAAAACACATAGGCCCTGACTGTGTAGCATTTCCTCATATTTATTTTCATTTATCAAAACTCTATATAAGCTAACATTATTATTATCAATTAGACAGTATAACTTAGGAAGGAATCATCTTCATGACAATCCACAGATAAAAATGCTCAGTAGAGGGGCTAGAGAAGTGGCTCAGAGGTTAAGAGCATTGACTGCTTTTCCAGAGGTCAGGTCCTGAGTACAATTTTCAGAAACCACATGGTGACTCACAACCATCTGTAATGTGATCTGGTGCCCTCTTCTAGCCTGTAGGCATGTATGCAGGTGAAATACTGCATACATAATAAATAAATTTTTGTTTTGTTTTGTTTTGTTTTGTTGTTTTTGAGACAGGGTTCCTCTGTGTAGCTTTGGACTGTGTAGCTAGTCCTATCCTAGCACTCACTCTGGAGACCAGGCTGGCCTCGAACTCACAGAGATCCGCCTGCCTCTGCCTCCCGAGTGCTGGGATTAAAGGCGTGCACCACCACTGCCTGGCTAAATAAATATTTTTTAAAAATGCCCAGTAATGCAAAGCCACAGAGAAACCCTGTCTCGAAAAATCAAAAAAAAAAAAAAAAAACTGCCCAGTAAAGCAGGATGTTTCCATGAGATAAACAGGCAGTGGGGAATCTTCCCCACACCCAATTTAACCATACCAGATACCAGAGAAAGATAATAGCAGCAAACATGTAAAGGCAATGCAGAAGCAAAAGACATTCTGGGGTTAGGCCTTGCCTAACCGATTGACTCATCAGAGAGTCTCCTCCTGGTGTGCTGACGCCTTGAACTTCAGTTGCCACCTGCTGCTCCTCTGACATGGCCACCAGTAACACACAAAAGTCCCAACCATCCCAAACCCAGAAAACCAGTAACCCTTCTGACCACAAGAGAGGTAGGTAATAAATCAGAATAAAGGGGCTGGGGCTCAACCTTAGGCCTCTGAGAGCCCTTAGTGACTATATCAATAGAAGGCCACTCAGTTAAGTTTTTAGTAGACACTGGGGCAGATGTTTCTATTTTTGTTTTTTTAAATCCATTGGACAGAGGTTTCTCTTTTAAAAATCCAGTTACCAGAGCAGGAGCGGTGGCTCAGCGGTTAAGAGCACTGCCTGCTCTTCCAAAGGTCCTGAGTTCAATTCCCAGCAACCACGTGGTGGCTCACAACCATCTGTAATGAGATCTGGTGCCCTCTTCTGGCCTTCAGTCATACAAGCAGGCTGAACACTGTACACATAATAAATAAATCTTTTTTTAAAAAAAAAAAATCCAGTTACCGGGGGCTGGAGAGATGGCTCAGAGGTTAAGAGCACTAACTGCTCTTCCAGAGGTCCTGAGTTCAATTCCCAGCAACCACATGGTGGCTCACAACCATCTATAATGAGATCTGGTGCCCTCTTCTGATGTGCAGATATACATGGAAGCAGAATGTTGTATATACACAATGAATAAATAAATTTTAAAAAATTCAGTTACCAATAAAAAGGTACCAGTACAAGGAGCCATGGACACAATTAAGGACAATCTCTTTACACCTAAAAAACAGTGTGGGCCAGAAACAGGTAACTCACTCCTTCATGGTCCCAGACTTCCCTTTCCTTGTTCTGGGCAGAGATCATCTTTGATAATTAGGCACCACCATCAATTTTACTCCTCAAGAAACTAAAATTTCTTTACACCAGCCTATCAACTGAGTTTAACTGCCCCTCTGTCTAAAAAAATTATCTTCTAGCTCTCCCAGACTCCACAACAAAAATACAAACCCAGGGACCCTGCTCCAGCTAAGTCTCTTGGCTACAGCCACATGGATAATGGTCTGGCAGTTTCCCTTAAATCAGTGGTTTATTTATATCATTAAATCAGTGATATTATTTATATCCCTTTATCAGTGGTTTATAACCTTCATAATGCTGTGACCCTTTAATACAGTTCCTCATGTTATGGTGACTTGCAATTATAAAATTATTTCTTTAAACAAATATTTTCATTTGTATTTGTTGATGTGCATTGGTGTTTTGCCATGGTTGTCATAGCTCCTGGAACTGGAGTTACAGATAGTTGTGAGCTTCCATGTAGAAGCTGGGAATTGAACCCAGGTCCTCTGGAAGAGCAGTTAGTACTCTTAACTACTGATCCATCTATCTAGCCCCTATAAAATTATTTTTGTTACTACTTCATAACTGTAATTTTGCTACTGCTATGAATTGTAAATATTTTTGTTTTTTGTTTTTTGTTTTTTTGAGACAAGGTTTCTATGTGGCTTTGGAGGCTGTCCTGGAACTAGCTCTTGTAGACCAGGTTGGTCTCGAATTCACAGAGATCTGCCTGCCTCTGCCTCCCAAGTGCTGGGATTAAAGGCTTGCGCCACCAACACCCGGCCAATATTTTTGGCCAAAGTAGTCACAACACACAGGTTGAGAACTGTGTCCTTAAACCAAAAAGCTAACCTTGGACTCACTCCCTATATCAAGAAGCTCTTAGAAGCTAACATCCTCACCACATGCCAGCCACCATTCCTGCATGTCCATAAAACAGATCTCAGATATCAGTCAGTCCAGGATCTCTGAGAGGTAAATAAATGAACTAAAACCATTCAACCTATTGTTCCAAATCCATACATTTTGCTCAGTTACATCCTATTAGGCCACCAGGTCCATATCATTCTGGATTTTTTATGGGGGAGCGTCTTCAAGACAGGGTTTCTCTGTGGCTTTGGAGGCTGTCCTGGAACTAGCTCTTGTAGACCAGGCTGGTTTCGAACTCACAGAGATCTGCCTCCCTCTGACTCTGAGTGCTGGGATTGAAGGTGTGCGACACCACCACCCAGCCAATTGTGGACTTTTTTTAAAAATTAATTTATTATGTATACAGTGTTCCTCCTGCATATATGCCCACAGGCCATATAGATGGTTATGAGCCAACATGTGGGTGTTAGGAATTGAACTCAGGACCTCTGGAGGAGCAGCCAGTGCTCTTAACCTTTGAGCCATCTCTCCAGTCCCATAATCCTGCATGTTAAGGCTACTTTTTTCTCTATTCCCCTGATGCCAGTTAGTCAGCCCATATTTGCCTTTGAATGGACTGATTTCAAAGTCCAAGGAGATTAGACAGCTAACCTGAACATGACTGCTCTAAGAGTTCAGAAATTCCCCTACACTCTTTGGGGAGACATTACAAAAAGACTTAAGAGGATTCAGGATGTCACACCCTAATTCACCTGTGCTCCAACATACAGATGATCTTCTATTGGCAATACTCATCACTCAGCTGCTCTAAAGTAAACAGTATATACATTTTGTTTGGGCTGTTGGATGTACCTGGGGTGTAAGATTATATTCAACTGGGCATGATTGCAGCGCCCTGTTTGCCACCCAGGGCAGATTGTATGGACCCCTCAACCCTATTGGCCTCAGGGTCCAGTTGGATAAACCTCTGGTTGCCTTCCCAACTCCTACTTCTTTTCCTCCAGGTAAGGAAACCAAAATCTCCTGTGGCCAATGGCCCCTATTATATTTATCAACCCCAGGGGCTATGTTAATTGACCCCCATTCCTAAGGAGGTATCTCCCTTGCCTGTCGTTCACACCCAGCCTTGGCGGACAGAAGACTGCTGGATCTTCTTAAAACCCTGGCATCCCTACTATGTCAGGTTAAGAACAAAACCATGTCTTCCATGTCTTTTACTTGTCCACTCTCACAAACCACTATTACATTGGAAAATGTGACTAAAAATACCGTATGTCTTGTCACTATAAAGTACCCACTTACTAGTTCCCCCTTTCTGCCTCTTGTAATACTAGTCTCAGTAACTTTTAACTCAGAAGCTTATTTTATGCCTCCAGAAACTTGGTTTGCTTGTACCATGGGTCTCCACCACTGTTTGGCCTCAGAACTGTAACGATAACTCTGTCTGCCAGCTGCCTGAGTTCTGCCGCCACGTTAGGGCCCCCAAATAACACACAGAGGTTTTTTTTTTTTTTTTGGTTTTTCGACAGGGTTTCTCTGTGGTTTTGGAGGCTGTCCTGGAACTAGCTCTTGTAGACTAGGCTGGTCTCGAACTCACAGAGATCCACCTGCCTCTGCCTCTGGAGTGCTGGGATTAAAGGCGTGCGCCACCACTGCCTGGCTTACACACAGAGTCTTATCTTAGTCACAATACTACTGGCCAATGACTAGGATTTATTTGCTAGCTCAGTCTTAATTAGCAACCATAACTACTAATCTATATATTTTTATAAGGACTTATTGAGGACGACGGTGGCATGCATCCTCTTCCCCTGGATCACATGGCAACTCTTTACTGCATTTCCCAGAATCATCCTTCTCTCCTAGCCCCACCTATCTTGCTTCCCTATTGACCAACAGTGCTTTATTTATCAACCAATAAGACAAACATATACACAGAAGGACTTCCCACATCACAGAACACCCATATAAATGGGTCTATAACATATAAACCATCAGATAGATACAGACCTTAGACACCTCAGCTTTCCCTAGGTGGTTCCATACCCAGGTAGTCTCTAAAAGAAGTAGTCCTCCAAGCCTGTGACTTGGTTTTCATGTCTCAATGAAGACTTCATGTGACACTGGAAGAGGCTTGTTGCTTCTATCCTAACAAGAGTTCTCAAAAACAAAAACAAAAACCAACTTCACAAAAAAATGAAAAATAATTTAAATAAAAAACAGAAACATAAATACTTTCAGATAGCATAAAATGTTTGATTAAAACCCATGGCTCATCAAAAAAACAAAAGAGAGCTCACAACCCTTTTTGCGGGCCCCTTACTCCTCTTTTTTGTGTGCTTATTTTTTGCTTGCTTTGTTTTGTTTTGTGGCAGGGTTTCTCTGTGTATCCCTATCTATCCTGGCACTCACTCTGTAGACCTGGCTGGCCTCAAACTCACAGAGATCCACCTGCCTCTGCCTCCCCAGTGCTGGGATTATAGGAGTGTGCCACCACTGCCCGGCTTATTCCTCCTTTTTAAGGACTTGCTGTGGGCCCTTGTATAATACATTGCCTTTAAAAATTCATCAAAAAGGGGGCTGGAGAGATGGGTCAGAGGTTAAGAGCACTGACTGCTCTTCCAGAGGTCCTGAGTTCAATTCCCAACAACCACATGGTGGCTCCCAACCATCTGTAATGAGATCGTGTGCCCTCTTCTGGTGTGCAGGTGTACATACAGGCAGAACACTGTACATAATAAATAAATAAATCTTTAAAAAATTCATCAAACAGAAAATGGTTTCAATTAGACTAATTATCCTCAGGACTCAGTATTACTGCTTATTGAGGATCAAAGATTTATAAATAACGTTAAAATGGGGAATGAAGTGTCTAAGGAAGTGTCATCCTGTCTGACCCCATTTGGTGTGCTAAGGTAGTTCTCAGTCCTCTGTCATCCTTCCCCCAACAGTCACATCTGCCTTGACAATGCATTTGACAATTTTATGGCCTTGGCCATGGTCCATATATATTAACCAAAATAATTGATAATGCTCTGCCAGGAGTGAACATTTCAAGATTATTCTGACCCTCATCTAACTTCGGTGTTACCATTCTTGCCCCTCTTCAGATCTTCTTCCTGCAGGCTGTGTTGCTTACAGGGACCTCCCCACATCTGGCACCCAACGTGAGGCTCCATCCTCAGAAAAGGTAAGAACATTTTCTTTAAATAGAAATTAGGGGTTCAGGAAACTCAGCTTCTCCCCCAAGTATTCACAACTGTGAGAGTGGAATTGGTATGGGTTCTTCTCAGTCCTTTGAGACAAAGAATTTTGTGCAGTTATTAAGTCATTAGTTAAGATCCAGAGGAACAAAATATTCACAGCAACAGTTAACACAGGAACTAATGTAAAGAGAGCCCATGAAAAGGGAGATAAAATTCCTGTCAATTATCTTTTTAAAAGGGAGAGAGAAAATTTTCTACCAGACACATCTTGTCCAGTCTTGGCAGGGTGGGCTGAAGGGAACTCAGCAGCCACTTGTGCTTCCCAGTTCCCAAGCAAGGCACGTTGTGGTTTTTGTCTTTAAAAACTCCATTTCTGAATCTCTGAGTTCAAGGTCAGCCTGGTCTAGAGAGCAAGTGCCAGGACAGCCCTGCTATAGTGAAAAACTCTGTCTCTCAACAAAATTAAAACCTCATAATCCCTGAACTTGAGCATCAAGAAACTTTTCAGACACACAAGCCTACTCTTGGACTGGCCGTCAATAAAAACTGACTTATAGCTTTTAATTGATTGACTTGATCAGTGTGGTTGTCAAAAACTATCGAGTGTGGATCACTACAGGCACACACCTCTAATCCCAACACTCAGGAGGCAGAGGCAGGCAGATCTCCGAGTTGAAGACAAACCTGTTTTACATAGCAAGTTTCATGCCAGCAAGGGCTACATAGAGACCCTGTCTCAAAAAGATGTTTTTGAATTAAAAATAAAAATACAATATATATATATATATATATATATATATTATATATATATATATAATTTTGGTTTTTTTTCAAGTCAGGGTTTCTTTGTGTAACAGATCTGACTGTCCTGAAGCTCTGCTTTGTAGACCAGACTGGCCTCAAACTCACAGAGATCTGCCTGTCTCTGCCTCCACAGTACTGGGATTAAAGATGTGTCCCATGACAGCCTGGCTCAATAAAAAAAAAAATTAAAGGAGGACAAGTTAGGAAATGTCAATGGTCACCAATCAAATGCACACCATATACCAGGCAAGTTACATAGTTCCAAATTATAGAAATGTGTAGAGGGCACAAAGTTCGTGTGCTTATGGGTAGCACCAGAGAAACCAGAATTGTTAACCACAAGGCTCTTTTCTTCAGCAGAAGAAATAACCTGGTGACCTTTTGCTATTCTATGAAGCCAGTCCTTACCCAGAATTCCTCAGATTACCGAGCATCGATTTTCAGTCTGTAGGACCCATCCTTATGCTTATCACACACCTTGCTCCCTAGGCCCTTATCCCAAGTATTACTTCTCAGTCAACAGAGCCCATTCTTGTGGAAAAGGTCAGAGGTGCTCCACAAAAGATGCTTTGTTAAGGGAGTTTCAATATAGTCATGTCTTAAGCTGTGTTTCGATAATTAACAAGAGGAAAATTTCCCCAAGGTTTTACTGTTTAAATACACACACACAAAAATAAAGAAATAACAGTTTGGTGTCAGACTCCAGAAGTTTGAACTAGCCCAGCTATGTTGAACCAAGGCCCTCTGCAGAGCATTTCACTGCCACTGTGACCCTTCAGGGACCCCTACAAAAATGAAGCTATTTGTACAATCATGGTGGTAAAAAACTGAAATTCCTACCATGGTAATCTCTGATTGATGGGTCTTTTAGAAAAATGTGCCATTATTTTTTAGGTATGAGTATTACACTTACATACTCTGTGATAAAGCACCATGACCGAGGCAACTTATAGAAGAAAATTTATTTGGGCTTATGGTTCCAGAGGAATCAGAGTCCATCATGGCGGGTGACTGATGAAGCAAGGCAGCAGGCATGGCGGCAGGCATGAACAGGAAGAGGTCACATCCAGAACCTGACCAGGAAGTAGAGCACTAACTTGGAACAGCATACAGCTTTGAAACCTCAAATCCCACCATGATGTGCTTCCTCCAGCAAGGTCACACCTCCTAAACCCACCCAAAGAGTGACACAACTGTAGATCAGGGATTCAAATGCCCAAGTCTGTAGGTAAATCTCACTAAAATCAGCACACTGTGTAAGGAAGGCTCTCAAATGCCAAATTATATGTGTTGTAGAATGGAGGAACACCAAGTGTGTGTTACAACCTGAAACAGCCCATGGAAGCATCTGAAGACGATGAAAAAGAAAAACAATGCCAGCCTCAGGCTTGCATATATTAATGTATGCATGCATAAATTAATGTAAAGCCATCCCAACCAATACTTCCTGAGCACAGAGCCCTGGAGAAGGGTTAGGCTAGCTGCACACAGATGACATGCAACACAGTCCCATCCTCCTAAAGTAAGGAAATGGGCAAAGAAAAGAAATTAAAAATCAGGAGCTGGCAGGTAGCTCCGTTTTAGTAAAGCTGCCTACCTCCAAGCCTGACAACCTGGGTTCAAATCCCAGAACCCATGTGATGTAAGGAGAGAACTAACTCCCTCCATGTACCTACTATTGCATGTCTACCCACTCAAATATAACCACACGCTCATACATAAATATAAAAAGGAAAAAACAAATTACAAAGTGTACAGCAGAATGCATTGGCTCATAAGTTCACACAGTGGTTAAGCACAGGATTCATAGAGGACAATGAGTAGTGAAATGGCAAAAATTAAAAATAGAAGCTGTGTGTGTGTGTGTACACTTTATGGAGTGTTGAGATCGGAGGAAGATGTCGAGTGTTAACTGCTCTTATTATTCTTCAACTTCTTTTTGAGACAGGGTCTCTCCCAGAATCCAAAAACAGGTCTACCAGATTCTCCTCTTTCTATGCCCACCACTCCTACAGCACTAGGGTTAGAGCAGTAAAGTACGTCCGTGATCTGCTTTTAGGTGGCTGTTGGATCCAAATTCTAGTCCTCATGATTCTGCAGCAAAAGCGCTCACACACTGAGCCCCCTCTTCACCGCTCGACCCCTTCTTTTGAGGCATAAGTGTCACCATGTAGTTCTTGCTAGACCTGAACTCACTACGTAGAAGAAGCTGGCTTCAAACTCATAGAAATCCATCTACCTCTTCCTCCCAGGTGCTGGGATTGAAGGCACGCGGTACGGTCCGACGACCGGTCGTGTGTTTGTTTTGAAGCAAGGTCTCACTCTAGCCCAAAAGAAACTGTCACTCACTCTGTAGCCCAGGATGGCCTCGAACTCACCGTCAACCTCCTACTTCACCCTGCTTAATGCTGGGATCACAGGCATGAGCCACTACTCCCGGTCCCCAAGCAAGATAAATATTATAGAAGAAAATATAGAATATGCTATAAAACTCAGCCGCTAAATCCAACCCCTCGCACTTTGGTTAAATACGTCGAGATTTTGAAGACCACCCCCAAACTGGATAGTGACTGGCCTTTACACTCGTGACTTGTTGTCCGAAGGGCTGGTGGGCCGGTCGGATCGCAAGGCATGCTGGGCTTCGTAGTCTTTTCCTGAGACCAATCCCAACGCCTCCTTCCGCGCAGCGCCTGGATGCGGATGGAGGGCGAGGCACATATCCAATCAGAGGGCTGTAACGTGGCAGCCACCCACAGCCCCGCCCGCGGCGGCGCCTACCACTGGGCTTTGCGGCGCAGGGGGAACATGGGGCGGTCAGCGCGCTGCGAGGCCTCCGCAGCCCCAGGTCTACCCCCGCGCCCGGTCGGCAACTAGCGCACACCGTGTGTTCACACCCTCTTCCGGTCCGGGCTCCCGCGACCGCTTCTCCTTGCTTTCGGTGGATGCTGCGCATCTCGGGGCGCAATATGAAGGTGCTTTTCGCCGCCGCCCTCATCGTGGGCTCCGTCGTCTTCCTTTTGCTGCCGGGACCCTCCGTGGCCAACGATAAGAAGAAGGGACCCAAAGTCACAGTCAAGGTCTGGGCTCTCTTCACCCGGCGAGGCCTGCCTTCCGCCGCCTGTGGTCCGGCCCCGGACCGAGCGGGTCTGGCTCAGTAGTTCCGACCTGATCGTCCTTGTCCTGGTTCAGCCCATGCTTGGGCTCGTTTATGACCTCTTGGAACCAGGCTCGCCCTACCCAGCCCCCGCTCCCCCAGCCCCCGCCCTGACCCAGGATGCTCAGCTGAGGCTACCCTATGGCCACTTCCAGTTTACTGTGCTTTTTTATCAGTTTCTATAATCTGGAGTCATTGTAAGAGCACAGATTGCTACTCTGTATTCAGAGAAGGTAATTTTTCTTAAGAATGTTACATTATTTACTTACTGAGGAGAGGGACTCATATGCCACAGTGCAACTGTAAAGGTCAGAAGACAACTTGAAGGAGTCGATTCTTTTGTTTCCATCATACAGGTCTCAGGACTTCAGAGTTGATGGCAACCACGTTTACCTACCAAACCATCTGGCCTTTTTGTAATCATTTCTTTTGGGGGTGGGGAGTGATTAATGCAGCAAGCCAAGTGTTGTGTATTATCTGTAATCCCAGACACTTGGGAGGATTACAATTATCAAGACCCTGTCTCAGAATATTAATTGCTGTGGTTGTTAGCTCAGTGGGCAAGCCCATTTTGTCAGTCCCTCGTATTGAGTTGGGGAAGTCTAGAGTTTTCATTAGTGTACAGATGATTGTGAGCCACCATCTGGATGCTGGGAACGGAAGCTGTGTCCTGGAAAAGCAGCAGATGCTCTTAACAGCTGAGCCATTTGTCCAGCTTATACATTTCATTTGTATAGAAGTTTTGCATCTGCCAAAATCAGACTCAGCCACAGCTTTAGGGCTCTCTCTCTCTCTCTCTCTCTCTCTCTCTCTCTCTCTCTCTCTCTCTCGGGTAATTTCTTGGGCCCTTTCTAATCTAACAAGAGCCCTTTAAAAGGCTAAGCTTGAATTGTTCCTTTTCCTTAGGTATTCTTTGATCTTCACATTGGAGATGAGCCTGTAGGCAGAGTGACCTTTGGACTCTTTGGAAAGACTGTTCCAAAAACAGTGGATAATTTTGTAGCCTTAGCTACTGGAGAGGTAAGTGTCTGGTACAAAAGTGGGCAATTCTGCATACTAGGAATGGAAGCAGGTGGGACTACAGAGTGTGGCCTATCTGCAGCAGTAGCTTACACTGAGTTCACTAGCTGGCTTCCCTGAGGACCAAATATTTTTGCATATTAAAAACAAAGGGAGCTCGTCGTTGGTGGCGCACAACTTTAATCCCAGAACTGGGGTTGGGGGGGGGGCAGAGCTGTGTGGTAGTGGCACATGTCTTTAATCCCAGCACTCCAGAGACAGAGGCAGGCAGATCTCTGTGAATTCGAGGCCAGCCTGGTCTGCAGAGCTAGTTCCAGGACAGGCTCCAAAGCTACACAGAGAAACCCTGTCTTGAAGGGGAAAAAAAGAATAAAGAGGTCCAGTTTGTTACTTTTGGAGAATGCCCTGGTACTGCTGAATTACTCAGTCTCAGTTGTCTGAACTTTGGCACTTCCCTGCTGCTTCATAAACTATTCATAACACACACATACACACACGCATACACACACAAATCCAAAGAGATAAAACAGGTAGTTTCACAGTTATGGAAGCTGTGTTAAATGGTTAGGTGACTACTGAGGTGTTGATGTGGTTTCATAATGGAGAGAACATAGACAAACTTGGCATTATTTAGCTATGTTTGAAGACTAATCTTTAACATCTGATTTTATTTGAATGTTCTTAGACCACATGATGTGACTGTTATCAGAATAAAATAAGAGTTATCGGGGCTGGAAAGATGGCTCAGAGGTTAAGAGCACTGGCTGTTCTTCCATAGGTCCTGAATTCAATTCCCAGCAACCACATGGTGGCTCACAACCATCTGTAATGAGATCTGGTGCCCTCTTCTGTTGTGCAGATGTACATGGAAGTAGAATGTTGTGTACTAAAATAAAATCTTAAAAAAAAAAAAGAGAGAGAGAGAGAGTTATCAAATTTTCAAAAAAGGTCCAAGGGACTTGATTTTAAGGAAATGTATATTCTATTTAATGAAATTTGTATTTTAACATCTTTGCCCATTTTGTTTTGTTTTTCCTGAGAGAGTCTCATGTGTAGCCCCTAGCTGACCTTGAATCTGATATGTAGCCAGGAGTAATTTTGAGCTTCTGAAACTCCTTAGTGCTGGGATCACAGGCATGCACACCATGCTCAGTTTATACAATGCCCAGGGTAGAACCCAGGAGGTTGTTCTTGCTAGGACCAACACTCTGCCAACTGAGGCATATCTCCAGACCTTGCATTTGTTCTTAGGACAGAAGAACAGAGAAGGAAAAGGCATCACATGACCTTGGGTTACATCCTTCAGGAATCACATACAGGCCAAGGCTAGGGATCTGGTCTTTTCCAGAGGTGTATGCTCTCTGACCTGCAGTAGCCAGTCACTTGGTACATTAACTGCCGAATCTGTCAGAAAGAGCTGTAGTTGAGTTTCTACAGGGCCCCTTTGACACCCTCTTGCTGCCTCATGCTGCCTCCTCATCTTCTCATCCCTTTTTCCAGAAAGGATTTGGCTACAAAAACAGCAAGTTCCATCGTGTCATCAAGGACTTCATGATCCAAGGTGGAGACTTCACCAGAGGAGATGGCACAGGAGGTAACTTCAGACCCTCTGAGCAGGAGTCTTGACATCATAGTGTCCAAGGTGGGGTAGTCAGGGTGCCTCAGTTAGATATGGCTCTTTTTGCCCACTCTAGAAGCCAGCCTCTCTTGTGTTGAGATGTACCCTTCTTTGAAAAGGGAACCCAGTGCAAAGAACGGGGCAGTGGGGGTCAGGTAGGCTTGTGCTCTCCTCCGGGTACCCACAATTGATACAAGTCTATAGCTTGTACCACACGCTGTTGCCTGTATTACATATACATACATAAATAGATGAAAAGGCCTGATGACCTGAGTTCTATTTCCTGGGTCTCAAACATTGGAAGAAGAGAACTGACTTTTGCAGGTGTCCTCTGACTACAATGACTACATGAACTGTGGCATGAGCATGTGCACCCTAAGCACAGAGCACAAACTAAAAATAAATAAAAGTGAAGAACTCCAGTGTAGTGGTGTATTCCTAGAACCCCCACACTTAGGAGGTTCCAGGATGACTTCAAGGCAAGCCCAGTCAACATGAGAACTTGTCTAAAAATCAAACACCATTGGCAGCTCTTGCCGGGGACCTGGGTTTGATTCCTACCTGGTGACTCACAACTGTTTATAATGCCAGTTCCAGGGAATCTGACAGCCTCTTCTGGTCTTCTCAGGCACATGTGTGGTACAAAGACCTATATGTAGGCAAAACACCCATACACTTAAAACTTTAAAAAAAAAAAAAAAAAAAAAAAAAGACAAGAAAGAAAAGGCCAGGTGTGACAGAATGACATTAACCCCAACACTTAGGAGGCGGATCTCTGAGTTCCAGGACAGCCAGGGCTATACAGAAAAATCTTTGTCTTGGGGAAAACAAAAACAAACAGACAATTGATGGGCTTGAAGCTTAGCCATTTGCAAGGCAGCTGGATGGAAGTTCTGTGATAGAAGATTAAATGCCAGTTATGATTACCATTATAAAGATTAAAATATAAATGTCTTCAAAATTTTTATTTCTTGTGACTTGAGCTCCTTGTGTCTTGAGGAAGTGAATGAAACTAAGGATATAAATTAATTGTTTTTTGTTTGAGGAGCAATTGAAATCCCATGGTTGACTAAGAGTTCCAAGGAGGTTTTGGATAGGAAGCCTTAGCAGTGTATAGCCAGGAATTATTGCAGGAAGCAGGCCACCTCACTCCCATCTAATTTTGGTTCTCTGTCTCCCCAGCTGCTGCATAGTCAACCACATCTCCTTTGTCAGTCTCAGGCCAGGGCAGGTCCTAACCTGGGGCACCTTGAGGAGCTGTGGGATGAGCACAGGTGTGCTGAGAACAAGGGTTTGCATGCAAGTGAAGTGAATGGCATTAAGAGACAAAAGGTGACTCTTTGTCTTGGCTGGCCTGAAACTCAGAGATCTGCCTCCTAAGTGCCAGGGTTAATGTCATTCTGTCACACCTGGCCTTTTCTATGCATATTTATGGGGTTGGCTAGCGCATGTCATTTCATGCATGTTAAAGTCAGAACAACTTATAGGAGTTGGTTTCCCCACTTCTACCCTGTCAGTTCCATGCCTGGCAGTAAGTTCTCCTATGTGCCAAGCCATCCGCCCAGCCTGAGAAGATGGGGAAACCAACTTTACAACCAGGATCTTGGAAATGGTGTGGAGCTCTGTGCTTACTGTCATGGGCCTGGACCCATACCCCACACAGACAGATATGACACACATTCATAGGCATTTTTTATTGTATGTTCCTTGCTTGGTAAGAGGTTCTTGGCTCTTAAGAAACCAAAAAACAGTCCTACATCCTATTTTCCTGAAGGATTCCACACTCCCAGCATCCTGCATAGCACCAAGGCATCTCTTTTCCAAAGTCCCTCTCTATAGGCCTCAGGACACAGCTAAGGATAGTTGATAATATGTACCTTGATAGTCATAAAACTACTCTCATAGTAATTCATCCAAGTCAGCCTGGCCTCATACCCCAGGTGGTCTTGATTCCGATGGCTTGGGTAGAAGATAAGAACGCTCTTTTTATGTCCTTTGCCAGTCAAGCCTAGCCTGACAGGATAGTCTGAGCCCTATAGATCTCACCCAAGCACCTGCATGTTTTGGTTCAACTCCCTGACCTACTGATTCTCTTCCCAGGAAAGAGCATTTATGGTGAGCGCTTCCCAGATGAGAACTTCAAGCTGAAGCACTATGGGCCTGGATGGGTGAGCATGGCCAATGCAGGCAAAGACACCAATGGCTCCCAATTCTTCATAACTACAGTCAAGACATCTTGGCTAGATGGCAAACATGTGGTTTTTGGCAAAGTTCTAGAGGGCATGGTAAGTTTAAAAGTGAGGACTAAACCTTGACAGTCCTTCCCAAGGATCTCCCTAGAATAGGCAAATGTTTCGAGTAGGAAATCTCCCTAGGGGCACCTAAGCCACAGGCACAGATTAGCATTGACTCCTCCTAACCTGGTATAGGAGTGGGAAGTGTCAAGAACAAACAGCCTGACTGAGTGAGTTCCTTGCAGATGCCTATGATCTTAGCCGTTGGGGAGGCTGAGGCAAGAGGATTACTTGGACTCAGAAGTCCAAGGCCAGGCTAGACAACATGAGACCACATTTCAGGGTGCCCATGTGTCTGCTTAACCTAGCATGCATAAAGCATTGTGTTCAGTCCCCAACACACTCAGGAAAAAAGGAGAAAAAAAAAAAAAGAATACATGATACCCAGACTACATTCCATGCTCCCAAGGTTCTAAGTCCTTTCAGACAGCCTGTCCAAAAGACCTTATTGAGTTTATCCAGCTTTGAGGTCCTCTGTTCCATGACTAACTCAATCACAGGTGTCAGACACCCACACCTGAGCGGTATTGGGTCAGCCAAGCATCTGTGCTCTGCATTCACCCTGGCTTTTGGGTCCATGGGTTTCTGTGTTCATCCCATGTGGGTCTCAACCCTCCTCAGCCACTCACTTGGGCTGTCTCCCAGTAGTGTGCCTCTTGACGTCCACCCCACCCACCCCTCCTTTCCTGCCTTTCTTTTCTAGGATGTAGTGAGGAAGGTGGAGAGCACTAAGACAGACAGTCGGGACAAGCCCCTGAAGGATGTGATCATTGCAGACTGTGGCAAGATCGAAGTGGAGAAGCCCTTTGCCATTGCCAAGGAGTAGAGAATCTCAGCGACCTCACCCCTCCAAGTGGCTGTATGTGCAGATCCTGTTACTACCCTCACAGAGGTGAAGATAGCCAGGCACATGATTCCGTGCCACTCAGCCCCAGTGCTTCCACCTGAGGGGGTGGACCCACACCCCCTCACATTCCACAGGCCTGATTTTTATATCAAACTCCTATCAATGCTGATCAATAAAAAAAGTGGGTTTTCTTTTTTTATAACTTAGGTGTGGACTGAGTTTGAGGGTGTATATAGCACCTGCCCTGAGTGTGCATCCCAGCTTGTCTAGGACTCTTACGCATGCCCCCTTCCTTGGGCTCCTGCCTACACCTGTGCCTAGGTGGTACCCATTAGTCATCAGGCAGAGGCTAACCAGCCACTGTGCCTCACCATAGCTTCTGCCACCTGCCAGGCTGGCCTACAAAATACACCTGGATCTTCTCAGCCTACGACTGAAATTACTTTATGCTTTTTTATCTTGACTTTGCCTTGGCCCCTGGGCTTTTAAGTCTTGAGTTCTACCAACTGCAGCTGTCAGTGCAAGCCAAGATCACAGCCTTGAGTGGGGTTAGGCACAACTGAGCCTCAGCTAGCTAGACCCTGAGGCTAGTCCAAGGGAAGACCCAGTTTCATATATGGAACTCCTAGGCCTGAGGCACATAACTGTCCTGACAGGTGACCCCAAGCCTGGGCTAGTCAGGGCATTGGCGATGAAGCAGGATGACAGCTAGCCTTTTGCTGGGCTAGTGCTGAAGCCATAGAGGCCCTGGAGTACACCGTCCACCACCACTTCTGGGAGAGGTTCTGTAGGAGAGAGAGTGAAGGAGAGGAAGCTAGCATAAGCTAGACCTGGCCGTGGGCTGGAAGCACTGAGCTGCCCACAGGCTCAGCTATCTACCCAAAGGGAGGAGCCCAAATTCTGTTGATAGTAACTGGGGGGAGCAGAGACCAGGTTGCACAAGTTTCTATGAAGTAAATTACAAAGCAGGTTACAGGAGCCACAGTGTGGCCTCAAAGGACAGCAGGAGGAACGTGCTGGTGTGAACTTAGAGGCATGTCTCACTCACCTGGGGAAGGGGTGTAAACGTAGGGGTCCATACAGAAGCCAATGACCGGCCGGTGGTGCAGTTGTGAGCTGTGAGGAGGAAAGGAGTAGTGAACCATGAGTGGAGATGTGGCAGAGCAAAAACTAAGAACCAAGATCAACAAGGACCCACAAAGGAAAGAACTAGAAAACAGGTTGCTGGCTCCCTCCTAGCATGTAGCCACCAGGGGGCAGCAGGCACTTAGGGCAGGACTTGGACTTGCCTGGTCTCACTAGGCAGGAATTCCCTCAGGGTGCTGAAAAGAAGAGAAACACTGTGAGCTGCTTGAGGATACCCAGGGGAGGTGGGGAAGGAGTGGAGACAGAATAGCCCAGGGGACTGTTGCTTCTATTTTGTAACAAGCCCAGTTCCGGGGCTGGAGGCGGCTGGGGTAATCAAAGCTGTCCAAAACCTAGCCCTCCACCAGGGTCAAGAAAGTTGGTGAGGGAGGCCATGAATCAGAGAACCAGGCCAGGGTTGCGCTTGAAAATGGAGAGAGTTTGTCCTTCAGGACCCTTATGAACTGCTTGCTGCTAAGAGCCCTTGCCACACCCCAGCAGGGGCTATCCTTGCCTCCAGCTGCTGGCCTTGGAGTCTGTGGGGAAGTGGCGAAGTCTGAGGAACTCCAGTAACTCCTTGGGCACCTCCTGATTCAGGTACAGGATGCCCTAGAGAGGAAGACAGGAAGCCTGTAATTAGATACAGCTACTAATACACAACCAGTGGCAAACAAATTTGAGTACCTTTGTTCCAAAATAACACAGAATCTTATCCTAGGGGTGAAGAATCTATCTGTTGGGTTATTCAAAACTTTCAATAATCCAGATAGAAAAGTTTGTACTCACCATTGTTCGGGAAAATGGAACTAGGGGTGATGAATAACAATCTCAAGTTGTGGGCCCCATACCCCCTCATCTTCATCTGGATCACCCCTGGTCCCTGAGGGTAGGGACAGCCAAGTGTCCTGTGCACACCTGGATATAGGTCTCCAAGCCCTGCCGGCGCTGTTCCAATCCTCTGGTCCTCCAGTTGGGCAGGCGTTTTGAGGGAAAGTCAGGCACTTTGTATCGTTTCTTGATCTGTCATCAGTCACCGAGGTGAGATCCCATCAAAGCCCTCAAGCCCATTCCACCTAGCTGAGGCCTCTCTCCAGTCCTCCCTCTATGCCTTTAAGCTCTAACCTGGGACTGCTGGTGAGAGGTGGTTGGGACAGAAGTAACTTGCCTGAGAGTGGAAAGAACGCTCTTGGACAAGATCAGTCTGAACTGGGATTTAACTTTCCTCCCCGCGAGGGGCCCTGCAACCCTTTGAGGAGTTGCCTGTGATCTGCACCCTCCCAGGGTTGGGACAGAAATGAGGGTGGCCAACCAGAAGCTGGCACCAGAGCCCTTTCGCCTGCTACCCAGGGGACTGGCCGGGAGCCAGCAGGGTGGGTAGTCCGCGCCGGCTCACCCGCTTGTGTAAAGCGTGGAACTCGCTGTAGCGCCTCGGAACGGTGTGTCTGCGTCCGCTGTACAGCACCTCCACCTGGAATACCTAGCGGGCGGAGGAGTGCGGGCAGCGGGTCCAAATGATGCAGCAGGACCCGCGCCGCGAGATGCGCCCACTTTCTGGTGTTCGAAAGGCACAAAGACGACTTGGCGTGCGGCCGCTCAAGGAAACCCCTCGCGCAGCCCACAAACACCTGAAAGAAAAGGCTGACGGGCCCGCCCCTCTGCTCCACTCGATCCCTCTCGAGAGCCCAGATCTCCATCCGAGGGACTGGGAAGGCCAATAACCCCGAACCTTTGCGATGGACGTCCTAGCCCGGAATGCTGAGTCCCTTTTGCGTTCGTATAGGGGATTCAGCGGAACCCCACGCGCACCCTCCATCCATTGCTCACCATGTGGCCTTTCTCTGGACTCTGCCTGGGCTCTTCGGCCTCGGGCCCCACCGAGGGGATGTGAACTTCCAGCATCCGCGTCCTGACCCAGCCGCAGCCTCTCCTTGATCGCGCGCTAAGGCACCCGAACTCCCTAGAGCGGGCAGGCGGCCCAACGAGGCCACCCCGCCCTCGGGCTCCAGGCCCTGCCCCCGGCCGTAGGCCCCGCCCCGTTCTCTGGTCCTTCAGGCCTAGGCTCCACCCTCTGGTCCAGGACCCCGCCCTCGAGTCCCTGGCTAGCCCCACCCGAGGCGTTCCCTGCTGCGCTCAAGTCTTGAGGGGAAAAGATAATAACCTAGTGAGGTCGCTAGCGGTGCCAGGGGGAGGAACCCTCGGCAGAGTCACCCGTTTGTCAAACATTTCCCTAGCGTCTACTGCCTGCCAGGTACGCAGTAGAGCTAAGATTTCACTTGATCTTTGTTAAGTGCCCTGGATTCTGAAGTGGCAGATGAGGGCACAGACAGGGTTCAGGCTTGGGCGCCGCCCCAGGACACCCTTACTCTCAGGGAACCCGCCACCCCATCCTTCCCCTCTTTCAGGTGGTCCCTAGTAGCGCTACCTAGAGACTCCAACTGAGATAGTGCCTGGGTGAGGCTGGGATCCATTCTAGCCTGATGGACACCCACAGACCCTTCATTTATTTGTTCTTTTATCCATCCATCCATCCATCCATCCATCCATCCATCCATCCATCCATCCTACCTTACCATCCCTAACTTGCTTCAAGCTAGTGTGTGGGGGAGAGGCAGTTTAAAAACCCAGATTCACAGCGCTTGGGAGGCAGAGGCAGGCAGATCTCTGTGAGTTGGAGACCAGCCTGGTCTACAAGAGCTAGTTCCAGGACAGGCTCCAACGCCACAGAGAAACTCTGTCTTGAAAAAAAAAAAAAAAAAAAAAAAAAAAAAAAAAAAAAAAAAAAAAAAAAAAAAACTGGCTTCAGCCTGCTATTGGTGGTGCACACCTTTGATCCCAGCACTTAGGAGGCAGAGGCAGGTGGACTTCCATGCATTCAAGGCTAGCCTGGTCTACAGATTGAGTTCCAGGACTGATGCATAAAGAAACCCTATCTCAAAACCAAAACCAACCAACAAAACAAATAAAAACCAGGGTGATTTCAAGGCCAGCTTAGTCTAGAGAACTAATTCCAGGACAGAGAGGCCAAACTCTAACCAAACAAACACAAATCCTAATACATTCTAAGAAAGACCAACAGGGTAGATAAGAGCAGCCTGATGCCACCTCCATACCTCTCACGGGTCCCCTTTCTTATAACCTGCCCTTTACTATCCATCCATCACTGCCCACCCATCTCAGTAGAACAAGCCCCTAAGGAAGCCTCCAATTTTGTTTTTTGAGACAAAGTCAGCTGAGTTGCTTAAACAATTGTCTTAAACAATTCTCTTACCTCAGCCTCAAAATTACCAGGAACCACAGGCCCATCCCACCATGCCCGGCCTCACTCAGTTTTACACTTAACTGTCAACCTGTTTTGCTGATGTGCAAAAAGTCCACACAGTCCTGATACCCAGGCCCTGTGACTTTCAAAGCTGAGCCTGGGTTGGTTTTTTGTTTGTTTGTTTGTTTGTTTGTTTCTGATACAGGGTTTCTCTGTGTAGCCCTGGCTGTCCTAGAACCGGCTCTCTAGACCAAGCTGGTCTGCCTGCCTCTGCCTCCTGAGGGCTGGGATTAAAGGAGTGCATCACCACCCAGCTATAGTAGGATTTTAATACAAAACTCTCACCTCACTTAGTTCTAAGGGAGCTACAGCCATACAGGAGCACAATGGCAAGTATTCTGTTGTTAAACTGGGTTGTGAATGGTGGCTATTCTTAGTTGTCAACATGGCTACAGCGGGAATGAACTAAAAGCCCAAGCAACAGGACATACCTGTGAGGGATTTTTAGTTAATGTCCTATGTAAAGGACATTGAAGAAGGAAGCTTTTTCTATTTGCTTGCTTTTCCTCATTCTCAGGGACTCTGCTGCACAGGTGTTCCTTCACCAGCATTATAGCCGACTTTGGGATCCTGACATATACTAAAGACCAGCTGAAACATCCAGCATCATGGACTGAACAACTACTGGATTCTTGAACTTTGTTAGAAGACAGCCAGTGTTGTACTAGATGGGCCACAGCCTGTAAGCCATTCTAGTAAAACACACACATACACACATACACGCACATACACACAGGCACATACATGCACATATACACACATACACACACACACACACACACACACACACAAGGGGGAATCCATTCTGTTGGTCCTGGTCCTCTAGAGAACCCTGACTGATACATTTGTGTAACTGGATGTGGCTGTCTTGAAAATTTGGCAGCAATAGAAAGTTTCTGAATATAAGCAACAACTAAAAAATTAATTCCAACTCCAATATATCTAAGGTGTGTCTGGCAGCCCTTGCCATGTTGCACCTTGAAATGTCATTTAGCTGTGAGCACACAACATGCACGCTTTGCTCTGTACATGCTGTCACCATGCCCTGCCAGTGAACACCTGACACACTTCAGCTGTAATTTGAAATTGTTGTTTATTAATGAATTGCTGTGTTTTAATTACAAAGTTTTCTACTCATAAAATTGAGCCGGGCGTTGGTGGCACACGCCTTTAATCCCAGCATTTGGGAGGCAGAAGCAGGCAGATCTCTGTGAGTTCAAGGCTAGCTTGGTCTCCAAAGCGAGTGCCAGGATAGGCTCCAAAGCCACAGAGAAACCCTGTCACGAAAAACCAAAAAAAAAAAAGAGTAATTTGATTAAAAAAACAAAAACTTGGTATTTTTCTATGCCATTCTTACAAGGCAGTGTGTAAGTCTGTTGTTTTTTAGAGTCGTCAGGGAAGAGGAGCATTAGTTGATAAAAGGCTGCCATCAGATTGGTCTGTAGACACGTCTGCATTTTCTTGATTAATGATTTATGTAGGAGGGACCAGCCCACTCTGGACGGTGCCACCCTTGGACAGTGATGGGGGTGATATAAGAAAGCTGACTAGCTGTGCGGTGGTGGCACAAGCCTTAATCCCAGCACTCAAGAGGCAGAAGCAGACAGACTTCTGAGTTCAAGGCCAGCCTGGTCTACAGAGCCAGTTCCAGGACAGCCGGAGCTACACAGAGAAACCCTGTCTGGAAAACAAGCAAAAAAAAAAAAAAAAAAAAAAAAAAAAAAAAAAAAAAAAAACAAGACAAGAAAGCAGACTGTAATCCCAGCACTTGGGAGGCAGATGCAGCCTAATCTATATAGTCAATTCTAGGACAGCCAAGGCTCCATAGAGAGATCCTGTCTCAAAACAAGCAAACAAACAAAAACAAGAAAAGAAGAAAGCTTGAGGCCAGTCTGGTCTACAGAGTCAGTAAGTGGTGTTCCTCCATGGCCTCTGCATTAGCTCCTGCATCCAGCCTGGTCTACATGAGAAGTTCCAGGACAGCCAGGGCTACACAGAGGGACCCTTTCTAAAAAAAAAACAACAAAAAAACAACAAAAAAAGATTTTCATAAGAGTTTTACAAAGTTGGGAAGATTTATGGAATATTTGCCCTCAGCATGCTTAGCTACCTTTGATGAAAGAAAATTGTTCTCACATAGGTCCACCTGGTCTAGGGTTACTTAATGAGACCCTGTCCCAAAATGAAAACAATTAATTTTGTCTTGGGGTTAGGACAGAATTTATAGCAATTTCTGAAATGTCCCTAAACATACTTCCACCACTTTGTACTATGTATTTATGTGAAATGTTGCTCACACCATTGATGATTTTAAACTTGAAATACACATCAACTCTGATAATCATTAGTGATGCTCTATGTCCTACGCCATCAAATACCCAGCAACAGTTCTTTATTTTTTTTTCTCTGTAGAAATAAACAAGCATAGCCAGGCGTTGGTGGCTCATGTCTTTAATCCCAGCACTCCAGAAGCAGAGACAGGCAGATCTCTGTGAGTTTGAGGCCAGCCTGTTCTACAAAGTGAGTTCCAGGACAGGCTCCAAACCAACGCAGAGAAACCCTGTCTTGAAAAACAAACAAAAAAAAAAAAGAAAAAAGAAAGAAAGAAAGAGAGAAAGAGAAAAAAAGAAAAGAAAGAAAAAAGAAATAAACAAGCATATTCATCCCATTGCTATGCAAACTTGCTTTCCTCTTTAGTAAGTAGTAAAATTACTGTGTATACCAAGGAATCCTTGTGCACTGACTTCACACAATGGAAGGCCCTGTGAAATAAGGTGAGAAGCCTTTCCTTTTGAGGCTCCTACCTGGGAGGAGGTGTTGGGGTAGGGCCAAGAGCAGAGAATCTGTCTTAAGGGCTGAGGTTAGGAGATACCTTTCTCCTGCCAGTACAGACCTGTTGCACTGAGCAGAGGACGACTTCTCACCAAAACTGAGTCCTACATTCTCTTTCTCCAATTTCAATGTACCAAGGCCCAGGAATCAGGAAGCTGAAACTTCCCAGATAGAGGTGGAGGTGTGGTCTCTGGAAGGGAAATGACCCACACCGAGGAGAAGTGCTGTGGTTTCGTTTCCTCTTTGGGATATTGGTATCTGAACTGAACAAAGGGGCACTGAGTCTCTTTTACCTACAGGGCCACCCCAGTGTTTAGATCATCATCCTTTTGGCCACTGTCTCTTGGCCTCTGTTTCCTGTCTCACTCCCTGGTGTGAAGCCTATACCTCAAAATACAAACTGATACCAGAGCACTTGCTTCCCTCATAGCACTCCACTTGGAACTGAGACCCTCACTCCCTGCCACAGTCTGAGATGGTTCCAGCCCAACCCTCACCACCCACCTCACTTTCACTCTTTCCTGTCATGTACCAGGCTCTGGTCACGGGAATCTCCCAGTTCTTCAAACTTCCGCATTCTTTCCTACCTAGAACACACCTTTTCTTGACTCGTCTGGTAAGTTTATGAGGCTCCCTTCCACATCGCTCTGTATACAGCTGGTCCAGTCTGTAATTGCTGAGTGTCTCTAGTATAGATGAGAGAGAAGGGTGAGACACTTTCCCTCACCACTGTCTTGGCTAGGTTTTGTCTGTCTGGTTTTGTTTGGTTTGGTTTTTTGAGGCAGGATTTCTCTGTGTAACGTTGGCTGTCCTGGAACTCACTTTGTAGACTAGGTTGGCCTCAAAATCACAGAGATCTGCTTGCCACTGCCTCCCGAGTGCTGGGATTAAAGGGCCTTTGACTAGCTTTTATGTCAAGTTGACACATGAGAGGAGTGAGCATAAATTAAGAAAATGCCATCAACCAGGCTGTCTATGGTCAGGCGGTCCTGGGTTCTATAAGAAAACAGGCAGAAACCTTTGATCCCAGCACTCAAGAGGCAGAGAGAGGCCGATCTCTGAGTTCAAGGTCAGCTTGGTCACAGAGTGAGTTCTAGGCCAGCCAAGGCTGCAAACACAAAGGAAAACCCTGTCTCAAAAAACAAAAATACAAAACAAAACAAAGCAGGCTGAGCAAGCCATAAGAGCAAGCCGAGAAGCAGCACTTCTCCGTGGCCTCTGCATCAGCCCCTGCCTCCACGATCCTGACATTTGAGGTCCTGCCCTGAGTTCCTTCGATGACGAACAGTGATATAGAAGTGCTTTTGGATATGTTTCATCACAGCAGTAAAAACCCTTTAAGAGTCATGTTGAGGGACTGGAGAGATGGCTCAGCAGTTAAGAGCACTGACTGAACTTTCAGAGGTCCTGAGTTCAATTCCCAGCAACCACATGGTGGCTCATAACCACCTTGAATGAGATCTGGTGCCCTCTGTTGGCATGCAGGCAGAAGACTGTATAGACTGTATACATAATAAGTAAATAAACTCTAAAAAAAAAAAAAAAGAGTCATGTTGATAATTCCTATAACAAAAGATAGGTTAGAGCTGAAAAACTGGCTTAGTAATTAATAACCCTGACTGCTCTTCCAGAGGACCCAGGTTTGGTTCTCAGCACCCACACGGCAGTTCACAAATACCTACAACTCCAGTTCCAAAGGATTTGATGCCCTCTTTGGCTTCCTCAGGCACTCACAGGGGCACAGGTGGACACCGATACACAAAAATAAATCTTTTTTTTTTTTTCCTTCAAGAGCCCAAAGATCCTGGGAAAACTTTGGGGATAGGAAGGTCAGGTCTGTAGCTCAGTGGTATAGCACACATGAGACCCTGGATTCAATCTCCAGCACAACAAAGCAAAGTAGAAAAACAAAACAAAACAAAACAAAACAAAAACAACCCACGTGTTTTGTGCTTAGGTTTCAGGAGGAATAGACAGCTCTATGGAAATGAGTTTTGACCAAAGTGTGATGTAACTGACACCGAGAGATAAAGGAAGAAACACAGTGAGGCCTGTCGGCTCAGATTCCTCTCCTGTCTGGATGGCCTTCCTACCTCCTCTCCTGGGTGTGGGGCAGGACACTCTGGAATGAAGGTCTTCCAGGGAGTAGGGCGGGAATATAAGTGGCTGCAGTAAAGTAGCCACTGAAAAGGCTGCTCCATGGTTTGTAGATGGGGGGGGGCATCCAGAGGCATCTGGAAGAGTCCAGAACAGAGAGGAAAAGAAGCAGACATGGGGCCAGTGCCACTGACCAGAGAAGCAAGAACGGCAGAGAGAAGAGGGAGAGAGAGAGAATATTCGGGCAGGGGAAGCCATACCATCATATAGAGAATGGACCATATCTGGGGAGAGGAGAGCCTGTGACCTGCCACATCCTGGAGCTAGCATAGTGGAGGAAGATTGGGGGAAGTGAGAAGGCCCAGGAGGCTAGCATGGACTTCAAAATTCATAACAAGTACATGTGAATAGGGGCTGAAGGAGTCTAGAGGCTGGAATGGGCTTTGACATATAACTACAGGTACATACCAAGGGAAGGGGCCCTTTTTTGGCAGGCAGGAACCTATTTTCCCAGGTTCCTGATGTTAGTACTCAGGCATCTGTATCGGCCTGCCCTTGGGGTTCTGACAGGATCCACCCTCAGCTGCAGCCACTAAGAGCACCACCTGTGCACATTCACTATGTTCCCTTTAAAAAAGGGACCCTGCCAATTCCCATCCTTTTCTCTCTTCCTCTCCCTCTCTCTGTTTCTTTCTGTATCTCTGTCCCTCTTTTCTCTCTCCTGCTGCTCCTTCCCCTGGAGGCCATTCTCCCCACTCCCCTCCCCCCCTTTTTTTGTTTTTGTTTTTGTTTTTTGAGTCAGGGTTTCTCTGTAACAGTCCTGGCTCTCACTCTGTAGACCAGGCTGGCCTCGAACTCATAGAGATCCACCTGTCTCTGCCTCCAGAGTGCTGGGATTAAAGGCATGTGCCACCAATGCCTGGCTCCCCTTTCCCTTTTTATGATCTTTTTCCCCTAATAAAAAAACCCCTCTGCTTGAACCCTGTCCCATGACGTCTTTCTCTGATGTGCTGCTTTTCTTAAATCACAACACCTGAAAAATGCTGACCTAGGCTTTTAGCAATCCATCTTGAGCTGAATCAAGACTGTCATTTCTAGACATATGCACTGCCTTTTGGAGTTTGGGAAAATTGGAGTTTCCTTTGGACCTGACAAGAATGACCTTTCTAGATTTGATGACTAGCTGGAGGGGTGAGGAGCCTCAGCTAGCCTTGAACCCCCTAATTCTGCAGTTACAGATGTCCACCACAATGTGCTGACTATGTTGTGTGTGTTGCTGCTTAGTTTTCATGTGTGTGTGTGCATGATGTCTGTGGGTGTGGGTGCTGACTTTGCATGTGTGGAAGACAGAGGACAATGTAAACAGACTGGCCTCTTCTTTCATATTCACTTGGGTTCAGGGGACTGAGCTCAGGTTGTCAAGTTGGTATGGCAAGCACCTTTACCCACAGAGACATCTCACTGGCTGTGGGTTCTGATGTTTATAATTATCTTAGGAGAAGATAAATTCTAGTTTCCATGGCTCACTTCAGGGGAGTAAGTTGGGCAAAGATGAGGGGGACCTTACTACTGAGTCCCTTCCAGCTCTCCCCACCCCCACCCGGTTGAGTTCAGTACCATGCTAAACACAGCCAGCACACGTGACTCCACTGTGTTCCAAGGTCCAATCTTCTTACCTGGGTGTGCTAAGGTACCATGGTTTGGGTATTCTGTTCTGGCGGGATCCCTAACCCATAGAAATAAGCATCAGTTCACTGAAGGGCTGTGTGAAGAACAGGTGGATGGGGTGTTGAATGAAGGCTGTGGGGGTGGGAGAGGCCTGAGAGAGAGAGGAGCACACTGACCAGGGATTGCTGAAAGCTGAAGAAGCCTGCTGCAGGCAGAGTGCTGCCTTCACTTCAGGGTTTAACTTTCTCTTTCTGTCCCTCTCTGTGTGTCTCTTTCTCTCTCTACAGACTTGTGCTTGTTATTCTTACTCAATATTCAAGTATTCTTTCTCTTTTGAAAATTTGTATTGGTTTACTGTGGGGAAGAGGCGCACATGGCGTGCAGGCATTTTCAGAGGACTGCGTAAGGGAAGTCACTTCTGTCCTTCCATCATGTGGCACCCGGGGACTGAATTTAGATTGCTAGGCTTGGCAGCAAGGACCGTTACCCACTGAACCAATTTACCAGGCATTTTCAAATCAGTGTCTTTCCTTCACCAATTATAGAATGAAGGTCAATGCAGCTGAGGTGTAAAGACATTTGTAGTGACCGTTCTGCTCCTAGGTCCCCAGGATTCCACAGAACAAGAGTGCAGAGTCAAACAGAAAGCAAGAGGCTTTACAGTGGGTATGGTGGCACAAATCTGTAACCCCAGCATTTGGCAGGTAGAGGCAAGAGTTATATTTGGTTACATAGTAAGATGCAAGCCAGCCTTGGCTATGTGAGAGCCTGTCTCAATCAGCAGTGCCCCTACACACACACACACACACACACACACACAGACACTACACACCTCTCTGACCCAGAGGAATTACAGTATATTTGGGGACACTGCAATTTTTGAGGATTCTTTTCCTCCACAGAACAATACGTGCCATGATGTCAACATCAAAAGCTGTTGTTGTAGGGCCTTGGCCACTGTGTCGTATGAAGGACTCCTCTGTCTCAGACTTAGATGGTGTCTTCCGTAGACCCTAAAGTGACTTCTATCCAGAAAGTCTGTTTTAAGGGCAGATCTTGCCTTTTCCCCGTCTCTATCTAGCATGCAAATTTCATTTCCAAGTTGTGGAGTGACAGTCACTTAAAAGTGCTTAGCTACTTTTTAAAAGTTTTTGTGATACTTTTATTTATTGGTGCACACACAAACTCAAGTGTGAAGGTCAGAGGACAACTTGCAGTAGTCCTGGGCTCTCCTTCCACCAAGCAGATCCCTGGGAGTCAAACTCAGGTCATCAGGCTTAGTGGCGAGTGTCTTCACTGCTGAGCCATCTCACAGGCTCTTTTTCTTTGCTATATTAGAATCTTATAAGCCCTTATTAGATTATAGAGCAGTACTTCACCCCAGATTTTCTGAGTGCATAGAGCTTGGAGGAGTCTGACAGTGATATTTACAGTAAGTTCCAGATCACCTTCTGATCCTGGATTTACTAAAAAAAAAAAAAAAAAAATTGCTGGTTGGGACCCAAATGGCAGGCACATGTCTGTCGATGGACTCTCACACCAGCTGTCCTGGGACCACTTCACACTTGTTACACCATGCACACGTGGATGGAGCCCACAGCTTACAGCTGGTAAGCAGGATCATGGACTAAGCAATGGACAGGAGACGCTGGAGGTGATGGTGTCTCCCCAGCAGAAACCTGCTCCTGCAATAGCCCTGGTTGCTGCAGGGAGGGGTGGGGGGAGTGCCCCGGGCTGGTGCTTGAGTTGGCTTTACTCCCACCTTGGCTGGGGGCCTCGCCCTTGGTTGCCATCACACAAAGCCCCTTTTCACTGGCAGGGTTTCTGCAGCTGAGAGGCGCTCAGGAGGTTTGGTTAACCCCTTTAAGAAAACAAACAGCTCCTGGGTTGCAGCCGGCGGGCGCCACTGGACATAGAGGCTGGATTCTTTTCTGGGTTGGGTAGGCACGCTGGCCCAGAGGGCTTCAACAGGATTGTCTGAGCAAGGGTGGGTCTAGCCTGCTCCAGCAGGTCCCAATTGGCTTGTCTGTGTAATCTTTGACCCCATCCCCAACCCAAATTCTTATCTGCAGGAGATCTGTACCTGGGTTAAATGACTTTTTGCTTCTGAAGTGGTTAGCATGGGCCTGGCACACAGTTAATAAATGCTAGCAATTTTTTTTATTTATACAAAATTACTGTGTTTGTACTCCATAAACCAGTGGGTTACTGGTAACTACATAAGGTTCATCTTAATATATTGTAACTGATTTTTGTTATTTCTTTCAGTACATTGAGATTCAAAGGTTTGAAATACAACTATTTCAAGGACCAAGTGCTGCACACACGAGTCTCTCATTTCCTCCATAGTGCACAGAAGTGTTGGAAACAAAGGCCGGAGTGAATCAGCATGTCTTGTTCATCAGATGATTTTATAAATATATATTATACACACATATATTATTTAATAAATATATATACATTTAAACACATTATAAATACATACACATATGGGCACACACACACACACACACTCTCACACACACACACACACACACACATACTTTTCTTTTCAATATGTAGTCCTGACTGTCCCAAAATTCACTCTGTTGAGGGGGCGGGCCTCAAACTCACAGAGACCTGCCTGCCTCACGCCTCCAGAGTGTTGGGATTAAAGGCATGCGCCACCATGCCTGACTCGACTTTTTTTTTTTTTTTTTTTTTTTTTTGAGTTTTGGTGCTCAAACTTAGGTTGTCAGTTTGTGTGGCTAGCTCTTTACTCAGCCATTTCCTCTTCGGGCTCCCCACCTTTTGAGAGAAGATTTCACTATGTAGCCCAGGCTAGCCTTGAACTCACTATGTATAGCCCCCAGGCTGGCTTCAAACTCACAGAAATCCTCTTGCTTCTGTCTCCTAAATCTTGGGATTATAGTTATGAACCAAACAATGCCCACATGTTCTAAATTTAAAATAATAAAAATTTAAAAGTATTTTTATGTATGAATGTTGACTTTTAGAGTAATAGATACCTTTTAAGAAATTTTGCTCCCAGCAATGGTGGCCCACGCCTATAATCCCAGCACTTGGGAGGCAGAGGCAGAAGGGTCTTTGTGAATTCAAAGCCAGCCTGGCCTACAGAGTAAGTTCCAAGACAGACTCTAAAGCTACACAGAGAAACCCTGTCTTGAAAAACCAAAAATAAAAATTAAAAAAGTATTGTTAAAACATTTTAAACTACAGAGTTAGTCTAAACTCTCTGTTTTAATGAAGTGATAGCAGGGCTTGAGGAAGAAGAGAGTGGGTTTTAGAAAGGGCTGTGCACCTTTGTTGAGCGTGTCCTGTGTTACCCAAAGCAAAACCTAGGACATCAGCCAATGGTATCACTCCTGAGGGCCATTTCTTCCCTGCCCAGATATGACAGAGGGGACACAACTCAGGGATGCTTGTAGCACTTTCCATGGCATAGACTTTTTTAGTGAAACAATTCTAGTCAACCCATTAGCTCCCCACTCCGGTGTACTCACCATAGGGTTCACAGAACAAAACAGGCACGTTATTGTATTTCATGAAGATGATTATTGAATAAAAACCAAGGACAACAGGCAGAATCTAGGAGGGGCTGTGGCTGCTGCAGATCTTCAGGTTTGGAATGGAGGTGCCCCTACCTCACACCCCAGCATTGGCGCACACCTTTAATCCCAGCTCTTGGGAGGCAGAGGCAGGCAGATATCTGTGAGTTTGGGCTAGCCTGGTCTATAAAGTGAGTTCCAGGACAGCTAGGGCTGTTACAGACAGAAACCCTGTCTGGAAAAACAAACAAACAAAAAAGGAAACAATTTAGCCAGGCATAGTAGTCCACATTTCCTAATACCTGGGAGGCCAGAGGATCAGGAGTTCAGGGCAAGCCTTTGCTAAGTAGTATGTTAGGAGCTAACCTGGGTTTTATGAAACCATCTCAAAAGGCAAACCAATAAAATAGCTTAATAGTTCATTGTGTAGGTTCGTCTTGACCAACCCTGTCTACCTCATGTTGGGCATAATGGAGCAGACAAGCTGAGTTGGGAATTTTGGGTTTAAGTCTTAATTCTGGGGTGTCTCCTTAAGCAAACTATTTGACACAGCTCTTACTGTCAATAATGCCCACTTGACAGAGTGACGTCTTACAGTCTGAACACAGTGCCCGGCAAATAGTGCTCAGATGATGGCTCTTATTGTAATTATTAGACTCAACCATTGACCAGGGCTGTCAGGGACACCATGCTCCCTGCCCTGCCCATGTCCCTTACTGCCTTGTGCCTCATGGTGTTTTTCGGTGATGTTCCTCAGAAGGTAGACAGGCTGGTTGGGCCCCTGTGGTCTTCACTGCAGCCACTCATAACGCAAGGGGAAGCTGAGGGCTTTGACACTCAGGGTGAAATAGTCATTTGGAAACAGTTGTCAAATCTTTTTGGGAAAGGTTCTGTCTCAGACTGAACAGGGTTTTCCTGTGGGGCTTTTCTGGACCCAAAGTGATGGGGGTATGTTCTTCTGTATATATGTTTCTCGTACTGGTTGATGAATAAAACCGATTGACCAGTAGCCAGGCAGAGAGTATAGGTGGGGCTACCAGATGAGGAGAATTCTGGGTAGAGGAAGGAGAGAGCGAGCTGGCAAGGAGCTGCCGTGTAGATACTGGGAAGATAGGATGTGCTGGGCGTTCTCTGGTAAGATAAGGCCATGTAGAAGAAATACATAGATTAGAAGTTATGGGTTAATAATTGAGAGAGCTAGCCAATAAGAAGCCTGAGCCATTGGCCAAACAGTTAATATTAATATGTGTCAGGGTGTTTAATTGGGGCTAAATGGCTGTAGGACCAGTCAGGAAAGGAACTTCAACTACACCAAAGTATATCTTTTGGAAGAGAAGCTGCTGGCTGCCTCTGAGTTGCCATAGGCTGGTCGAGTGTTCTGCTCAGGTCTGGTTATCACAGCCACAGAGGTATTTATTTACAAAGCAAGCCAGGACAGAGGGATGAGGCTTGTAGAAGATAAATCTCATGAGATAGGTAGCCTGCAGGCTCAACCTAAGTTACCAAACACCAGTCTTACTGACCATAGTGAGGCCCATTAAACCTTAAATTAGCACACATTTCTGGATCCCTTGAAAAGTGGCCTCGGTGGACTGACAGGTAACAATATGGAGCAAGCCACTCATGGTCTTCGGGTGACACTCAGGAGGCTGAGGAGGTCATCTTGGGTATAACAGGACACAAAGCAGAAAGGACCAATGCCCAAGAGGACACATGTATACCACAGCAAGAGGTGTACAGGAGGTAGGACCCCATTCCTGTCAGAAAGTTTACATGTGAAGATGTCTGCAACTCTTCCTTAATAGTGAAAATCACTTTATTTGATTTTTCTGATTATAAATACAGCAATTTTAAGCAATATAAAATGACATAAGAAAGTAAGAGAAAATTTTCATTTCTAGAGGTAACTATACTTAACAATTCAATCAATACCCTTCCAATTATTGTTTTATTAAATTTGGATCATATTGTTCATGTAATTCTATTTTCTGCTTTTTTCACTCAAAAATGTTTCCTTTGTCAATGAATACAACTAGTCATCTGATTGTATGATTGTACTATACCTTATTTAATCCCTTCCTGATGGCCATTTATATTGGTTTCAGTTTTTGCAACCATCCACAGGCCATGATGGACATCTTTGAATAGCTGTCTTCAGTACCTAGTTTCTAGAAGTGTCCATGAGGATCTTCAGTGAACAACTTTCACACACCCATGCACACCTGTCCATACCCTTGTACATCTCTCCACACCCTACCACAGTGTTGGAAACAACTGTTTCAGGAAGGCATACTTCTGAGACTGAAGACAAGAATGGGAACTGAGGGGCTGGAGAGAGGGCTCAGCAGTTAAAAGCTCTTGCAGAGGACCTGGGTTCAACTGCTAGTGCTCACATGTTAGCTTACAATGAAGTGTAACTCCATTTCCAGGGAACCCAACTGTCTTCTGACCTCCATGGGCTCCTGTACACACTTGGTACATATATGTACACCTAAGAATACAGAGACAGGTGGATCTCTGTGAGTTTGAGGCCAGCCTGGTCTACAGAGTGAGTTCCAGGACAACCAAGGCTACACAGAGAAATCCTGTCTCAAAAAAACAAAAACAAACAAACAAACAAAAAAAACTACCTGGGCAATAGCACACCTTTAGTCCCAGCACTCGGGAGGCAGAGGTAGGTGGATAGAATAGCTAGAGATGCTACAGAGAAACCCTGTCTTGAAAATCAAAAAACAACAACAAAAACAAAATGATACATACATATTGACAACAAAAAGAAAAGAAAAGAATGGGGGTTGAGAAAGCATGTTACAGGCACAAAACCCAGAGCTAACAGAAATGAGGAAAGAAAGGGCAGGTTTGGAATTACCTTCCACGAGACATTAACACTACTGTGAAGGACTGGGAGATAAACAGTGCAGGGTGAGCCAGGGTCAGGTATGGGTACCAGTTGGCAGAGCCTGAGTGTTTGGCACCAGTTTTGAACCTGAACCATGTTTTGAGCCAGGGACCATGAAGTTGCAAAGGCCTATGTCCTCGGAGGTTATAGTTTGGTGGACACTGCCAACATAAAGCCACACAACTGATAGGACAAGATGCTGGCAGCTGACATATGGCAAGGTTTGGAGGATGGGCTGGCTGTTTTCATCTGTTTCAGGAACTCAGCTCAGGTCTGACCTGCCCAAACATGGAGAGGCTGAGCCAGTGTCTCCAGAGACGAAGTTCCCAAGAATGCCAACTGTAGCAAAGACATGTCCTTGTCCGCTCCAAGGGGCCCATTATCTTCTCTCTGTTCCCTTCCTTCCTAATGCTAGAGGGGAAATCTCAGCACCTTGGGGATAGATGCCCCTCAACATCCACAAGCTTCACCTGCTGTATGCCCAGTTTGCTTGGCAGGGACCACTCCCTCATCATCTTACTCTGCTCTGCCAGACCTTGACTTCATCCTGAGCACATCTCCATCAGCACAACTTTTTTTTTTTTTTTTTTTTTTTTGGTTTTTCAAGACAGGGTTTCTCCATGTAGCTTTGGAGCCTGTCCTGGTACTCGCTCTGGAGACCAGGCTGGCCTTGAACTCACAGAGATCCACCTGCCTCTGCCTCCCGAGTGCTGGGATTAAAGGTGTGCGCCACCAACGCCCAGCTCTTTTTCTTTCTTTCTTTCTTTCTTTCTTTCTTTCTTTCTTTCTTTCTTTCTTTTCTTTTTCTTTTTTTTTTTTTTTTTTTTTTGGTTTTTCGAGACAGGTTTCTCTGTGGCTTTGGAGGCTGTCCTGGAACTCAATCTTGTAGACCAGGCTGGTCTCTAACTCACAGATATCCACCTGCCTCTGCCTCCCAAGTGCTGGGATTAAAGGTGTGCACCTGGCAGCACATCCTTTCTAAAACAGGACTTTCTGAAAGGCATTTATTCTCTCTCTTAGACTTCCCAGCTACAGAATGAAATTCTTCTAAAATACTGGGATTTATGTGTGACACTTGCTCTCTGACTTTGTCACCAAACATACTAAAAATCAGGATCTCTCATCTTCAGATGATATCAAGATATTTGGTGTGTGTGTGTGTGTGTGTGTGTGTGTGTGAGAGAGAGAGAGAGAGAGAGAGAGAGAGAGAGAGAGAGAGAGAGAGCTAGCTCAAGGGCTATGCCATGGTAAGTACAGACTTCTCTCCATCTTTTATCTAAAAGGCTCACATGTGCCCAGTTAGCTCATTTGGTGGAGCATGAAACTTAAAAGGCTCAAGAAGGGTGACCTGCCCCCCTTGAGAGAAGTATGGACCATCTCTTCCAAAGTTTCTTTCCCAGTGTTTCCACAGTGAGCACTTGATGGCCCTAGCCCAATATTTTTTTGAGACAGGGTTTCATTATGCAGCCCTAGCTGATCTGGAACTTGGTGTGTAGACCAAAGTAGCCTGGAGCCCACTGAGATCCCCTGGCCTCTGCCTTCTGTTTGCTGGGATTAAAGGTTTATGCCACCATGCCTGGCTGCTTCTTTACTTTTTAAAGAAATTTATGTATAGATGTGTGTGTAAGTGTATGTGTCTCCAAAGGTCAGAAGAAGGCATCAGCTCCCCTAAAACTGGAGCTATAGACAGTTGTGAGTCACCATGTAAGTGCTGAGAGTCGAAACTGGGTCCTCTGGAATAGCAGCCAGTGCCCCTAACCACTGAGCCATTCTCCAGCAGCCCATTCTTTACTTTTAAGACACAGCTCAAGCATCAGATTCTCCATACATTTCTGTCTCCTGAGGAGAGACACCTGCATTAGTGTCCTTATTATTCTCTGTAGGGGCTTCTGACTCAGACCCCCTTTTCTGCTGTTGGCCTTGACTCCTCACCTGCCTGACCCCTGAACAATTGACCCTGCTAATGTTGAGATATGGAAGGCCGAGCATGAAGCTATGAAGCCAAAGAAGCCTCCATCCAAGTCAATGAGACACCAGGATGACCACTGGGTAGAACAGATTACCGTGGGAAAACAAGAACAGGACAAACATGACAAAAAAGGAAGCAGACTAGAGGAAGCCATGGGGCTGAACCTCTGGGTTCTTTGTTTCAGGCTGTGGTGGAACCCAGGGCTGAGCCCACATGGAACTGGAAAGCCTCTGCCACTAAGCTACACACCAAATTCCTTGCTTCTGAATACCTACTTAAGTCACGTGTCTCCATCTTTCTTGATGTTTCTTTACAATCTTGTGTTGCCTTTATTTGTGTGTGTGGCACACACATGGAGGTCAGAGGACAACTTGCAGGAGACAGTTGTTGTTTCTATCTACTGTGTAGGTCCCAGGGATGGAACTCAGGCAGTCAGGCTGGGTGGCAATCACCATTACCCACTGAGCCATCTTGTTAGCCCTTCTTCAGAGATTCACCTTCTTCTTAGTTTCTAATACCATTCTACATTTAAGGAATCAAGACTCCTTAGAGAAGTGCTTATTCTAGGCCTGGGCTGGGGAAGATAGAAAATAAGGCTGGCTGTTTGCCAGGCGTGGTGGAACAGGCCTTTAATTCTAGTGCTGGTAGGGACAGGCAGATCTCTGTGATCTGCATGGTGAGTTCCAAGCCAGCCAGGCTACATAGTGAGACTCTGGCTTTCCTGGCCTCTCTTGTTATGCTAGAAGCTAAAAAAGCAACGAGTTAAAAAGATACAAGAGCCTGGATAAATATAAGACAGCTTGGGAGTCAAAGTCAAAGCCACAACTTAACTTACTACAGTAGGGATGTGTGCATCGCATTGCTTGTCATGTGATTAAATAAATACACACGGAAGGACACCCTTCTTGTGAGGCATTATGCTGCTCAATGCTGTGGTGACTCAGGCAAGACTAATCACCAGCTGATGCTGTCACAATAGATGGGCAAGATCCTTACAAGTTCTCCAAGTGCCTTCCCACATTCCCATGGTGCTCCTACCCAGAGTGCACAACACCCCAGGCTGGTTCGGTGGAACCATCAGACAAGACCAAGTTAAGAACCAGCCTTGAAAACAACTGGTCTTCGTTCTTCAAAAATGCCATGGTAATGACAAAGGCAGGTTGAGGAATTCTTCAGATGAACAGATACATGTAATCACCAGCACGTAATCACATGTCAGTTAGTGTAACTCATAATCCTTTACAAGGACACAAAGTATGAGCAATGCATTAGATAACAGTATTGTATCGATGTTAAACCGTGTGTGTGTGTGTGTGTGTGTGTGTGTGTGTGTGTGTGTGTGTGTGTGTCTGTGTGTGTGTGTGTGTGTGTAGGGTGTACATGCATGTGAGTGCAGGTACCTTGAGGTCACTGAAAAGTTGAATCCCTGAAGCTGGAGTTACTGTAAGGATTCAGGCATTATGCTGGTCTGCCCATGTCACCTAGCAGAATGCATTCTGGCAGTACCCTGGTTAGCCCAGGTGCAAAGGACTCCTTTAAAAGAAAGACCTCTGCTCAGTTACACTCTTTTTCCGCTCTCTTCTCTTTCCTGCTCCTCTCTTGACAGGACTTTTCCTGTCTCCCTCTTCTTTTCTGTCCTCTCTCTTTCTCTGTGCCTCTTCCTTCCCCTTTTTCTTTTCTTTTCTTTTTTTTTCTTTCTTTTTTCTTTTTTTCTTTTTTTTGGTTTTTCGACACAGGGTTCCTCTGTGTAGCTTTGGAGCCTATCCTGGCACTCTCTCTGGAGACCAGACTGGCCTCAAACTCACAGAGATCTGCTTGCTTCTGCCTCCCGAGTGCTGGGATTATAGGCATAAGCCATCAACGCCTGGCGTCCCTTCCCGTTCTAATAAAACTCCTCACTTAAGCTCTGTCTGCCTGGCATGTTTGTTCCCTGCCTGGTCAATCTCACCTGCCATGGAATCCGCCAAGGTTCCCCTTATGCTTTATCATAAGTTACTGGCAGTTATGAGCTGCTCAAAATAGGGGCTTAGAACTAAACTTGAGACTTCTGCAAGAGCCATGTGTTCTTAACCACTGACCCATTTCTCCAGCCCCCAGCTTTTTTTTTTTTTTTTAAGATTTATTTATTATGTATACAGTGTTCTGCCTGCAGGCCAGAAGAGAGCACCAGATCTCATTACAGATGGTTGTGAGCCACCATGTGGTTACTGGGAATTGAACTCAGGACCTCAGGAAGAGCAGTCACTGCTCTTAACCGCTGAGCCATCTCTCCAGCCCCCCAGCCCCCAGCTTCTTGATTTTGAAAACTTTATTTAAATTATGATGGGACATCCTTGTTCTTATGGAACTGCATACTGAAATGTGGGTGTAACTGGTAATGTCTGCAACTTACTTGCAAATGATTCAGAAAAATATATGTAAATACTACGGATAAAGTGGGTCAGGTATGTTGGTGCACACCTGTATCCCAGCACCTGGGAGGTTCAGGCATCCAAGAAGACCAAGCTTGGCTACCCAGGAAATTCAAAACCATGAGAATCTGAACAAATCAGCAAGTGGGGTAAAAATGTCAACAATGGAAATTTTCATAAAGGATATACAAGTTCTTTTTGAAATGATACTAACAGTTACCCAACACTTCCTTCCTCAACCAAGAATCCAGCAGTGAGTGACGAATCTGAATTATGGTACTTCATGGAAGTCTGTGTGTTTGAGACAGCATCTCACTATGTAAAGTAGGCTGGCTTTGAACTCAGAGTGCTGGGATTAAAGGGATAAAGGGGATTCCCAGTCCCCATGGAAGCCTTAAAAATAGCATAGTTACAAATGAAATTTGTAGCTGGGCGGGCGTTGGTGGCGCATGTCTTTAATCCCAGCACTCGGGAAGCAGAGGCAGGCAGATCTCTGTGAGTTCAAGGCCAGCCTGGTCTCCAGAGCAAATGCCAGAATAGGCTCCAAAGCTACACAGAGAAACACTGTCTCGAAAGAAAGAAAGAAAGAAAGAAAGAAAGAAAGAAAGAAAGAAAGAAAGAAAGAAAGGAAGGAAGGAAAGAAGGAAGGAAGAAATTTGTGAAGATATATAAATACATGGAGGGAAAATGCTTGTGACATACATAATGTTGAATGGTAAAAGCAGGACACAACATACTCTGTAACTCTATGTAAACACGCAGAAGAGATTGAGAAGAGAAAATCAAAGGTGGTGAGAAGGCGACAGGGGAGGTAACTGGGGCAGACTACCTTTTTTTGTAATTAACCTGTTGACATCAAGAGTTATGGCACTAGCATCTCCCCTGTGCCAGTGAGAGAACAGGAATCAGTGCTGTTCCTAAGCCTTATCCACCACTGTGATGCAGCAGCAAGTCCAGCAGCCTCTGTGTGTGTTTGTGTAGGGGGTGGGCATCTTTGGAGGTTGGGAGGCTGGACTGGAGGTTTCCCACAGCAGGAATTCTGTCTTTTCTCTCACTGAGGGGCCTTTAACTCCTCTCTAACTTGTGCCACTGAGGCAGCTGTAGAGGAAGCCCAGCAATGACTGGTCTGAGATCCAACCTTCCGGGACCAGACCCAGACAGGTTTGAACACCCCTGGCTTGTGCTCTAGGGGCATGCTCTCTTCCGGGGCACATCAGTAATGCTTCTTTGAAAGGTTCAGGTGCTCTTTGATTACCCCGTCAGGAGGGTTAAAGCAGCCAGCTCTTATCACTCCCTACACAGGAGCAGGGACAGCCCTGAGGATGAGGTGGCTTTCGTTTGTGTAGTGCTGGGGACTGGCCCCACACCCTGTACATGCTAACACACCCTGCACATGCTAACCGGCAAATGCCCAGCTGCTACTGAATACACCCCAGCCCCAGCCTGAGTACCTGTTTTGAAAGGAAGCAAAGAGAGGATTAGAACATAGGATAGATAGGCTGGAGAGTGCCTCAGGCCTCGGGAGGTAGGGTTAGAAGACCAAGGGCCTCCTTCATGGAATAGGCTTTGGCTTCTTTCTTAGGACAAGTCTGTCTTAAAGCTCCCTCCTACAGAAGTGGGAACAACGGCTGGGTGGTGGTGGTGGTGGTGGTGGTGGTGGTGGTGGTGGTGGTGGTACACACCCTTAATCCCAGCACTTGGGAGGCAGAGGCAGGCAGATTTCTATGAGTTCAAGGCCAGCCTGGTCTACAGAGGATGCCAGGACAGGCTCTAAAGCTACACAGAGAAACTCTGTCTTGAAAACCAAAAAAAAAAAAAAAAAAAAAAAAAAAGGAAAAAAAACCTCAAGTGGACTAAGATGCTCTGATGCTCTGAGGTGGGAGCTGAGGCAGGTAGACAAGAAACTCCAGTCCCACAGGAAGGCAGCAGAAATCCATGTGCTGCCTGTGAGGGAAACCAACTGGACCCGGCAACTTCTCAGGGGTACTCTAAACCTGCTTCCAGACTGCTTCCTGGCTGCTTCCCATCAGAAAGCAGAAAGTGCTACCATGCTGAGTCCGTGACCTGATTTTCAAATATTTTATTACACAATCTTTCATGGCACCATCAGGAGTAACAGAAAACGTTATTCCCAGTTCCTAAACCACAGCCTGAAAAATATACATTTGTATTTATATATTTATATCAACACTCCACCCCTAACCTATAATTCCACCACCTATTGTAGGTCTTTTGCTTAAAGCAGGAAACTATTCTCTTAGGTAAGAAAATATATGTGGAAGCTAAATGGAATATTGGTTAGAGTGACTGGGAACAGTTTGTGGGGCAGAGTGGAAGGGCCGAGTCCAGCCGAGGCAGGGTCCATCAGATGGGTCCATCACGGAGGAGGAGGAGGAGGAGGAGGAGGAGGAGGGCAGTGTATAAAAAGGCAGCGTCACGCAGGTGGGCTCTGGAATCCTTGGTCCCTCAGGAGATGGCCTTCGCCTCAGGAAGGAAGGCTTCCCAGTATTTTGCCAGCTGCAAAGAAGTGGGCAGACAGTAAGCAAGTTCCCCCAGCTAGTGGCAGAGCCTGAGCTAGCCCGAGCTAGCTTGGGAGGGAAGCGAGTTCGGTGCCATGGCATACCCCCATGCACCACAGCCAGCCCGAAAGAAGGCGTGTGGGGCAGATGCAGCTACATTTAAGCCTCTAGACTTGAGAAGGCATCAGTTTCTGTCCCAAGTCCAAAGGCAATCCATGAAGACCGCAGCTCTGTTTGCACCTCACAATGGTAGCATTGTTCCACAGTTTGAGTAGAGCCTCAGAAGCTGAGGCGGAGCCAGTATCACAGGGTGGGCATAAGGAGCTATATTAGCAGTGAGAGAAGAGATGAAGGTCCCTCAAAATGAACTGTAAACTGAGGGCTCAGTGGGTAGAGAGGGCAACAGCGATGTATCTTCATGCTTAGCAAAGGGCTCTGGAGGAGATAGTGTATCACCTACAGCAGAGCCTCCTCCCATGTCTACTCATCAGAGCTGCACACAGACAGCTGTCATTTGGGGGAGCAATGCGGGGCCAGGGCTACGCATAATTACATACCTGCTGCTGGGAATGTAGGAGTGTCTCCAGGTACTTGATCACGTGGTTTTTGAAGTCCTTGGATTTCTCTTTCTATAGGAGACAGGATTGTACACTGACATCCCAGACTGGTGTTCCTCCCCATTTTGGTGGGATGGTGGTGTTAACTGCTGACCAAGGTCAAGCACAGCCTTGGAGAGTAGAGCCAGCAACTTAAACAGCTGCAGTTTCCAGCCAAATAGCCTCCACCAAAGTTCTGCAAGCTTTCTTAGAGGGCAGGGAGAGGACGGGTGGAAAGGAAAGGGCACACAGCAGCTACTGGCTTTGCTTTGTGTCTAATTATTTTGGTACAGCAGCAAAGGTTAAGATAGCCACCATGCCTCAGGAACTATCATCCAGGTGTAGACATACATGTACACGGACAAGGTCGCACATGTTCTATCTTACCTCAAATCGAATCACTTCTTTTCGGACAACTGTTGAAATCCTTTCAAAGTCCCTTTCATACTGAGTCACCCGAGACTCCCACTGGAAAGAGGAAAGGAAGGCTTGCTTAAGGCCTACGACATGCAGCTTTAGCAGCAGAATTCTTGGCTAGTATGTATGAGGGAGAGACTGAGTTCGAGCTCCATTACCACACATAAAGAAAGATGGTGGGGCTAGGCAGCGGTGACACAAGCCTTTAATCCAGTAGAGGCAGGCTGATCTCTGAGTTTGAGACCATTCTAGTCTACAGAGCGAATTCTAGGACAGTCAGGGTTACACAGAGAAATCCTGTCTTGAAAACAAAAACAACACCCCTCCCCCAAATTGGTGAGGCAGTGTCATTTAATGCCATGGTGCAATTCTGCAGGAGACCTCAGGGATCCTTACATCTGCCTGTCCCTTTGGGAAAAATAAAACACATAACGGATCCAGCATTGCATATCACAGTCTAGGAGGTCACTGTGGGATGGTTGGAAAAGATGGCCATGTGCCCCAGACAAGCCTGGTCTGGGCGAAAGCTCTGGTACCACAGCAACCTTCGATTTAGGAACCCAAAAGCAGAGCCACAAGCCCAGTAAACATAATTCAGATCTTTCCGGGTGTGTGTGGCTTATCTGAGTCACCTAGGTGGCTTTTCAAAGATTCATGAAAGGAGCTAGAGCTACTTCAGGGGTTAAGAGCACTGGTTGCCCTCCCAGAGGCTCCAGGTTCAAATCCTAACACCCACATGTACTCACAAGTTCCTAGATATTCAATACTCTCATCTGACCTTTTTAGGTACTAGGCATGCACATTGTGCACAGACATACATGCAGGCAAGACACCCATTAACACAAATAAAGACAGATAAACAGATAGACAAATAGATAAGACAGACAGATTGCAGAGTGGTGGAGACCCAGGCCTCAAAGCTGCCCAGCAGCCCCTGCCCTTTAATTAGCTCTTTTGTCTGTTGTGGGTTCCCAAGCATCTGGTCAGGATAGGAGCAGTGTTCACTGAGGAACAAGCAACATACTCACACTGAGCTCACTCGGATGGTGAACTCACCTCTGTAATCTCATCCTTAGCTTGCTGCAGTTTGTCAGGCTTGTTGGCCCACAGCAGGCGAGCCTCAGACTCCCGCTTCTTCTGCAGCGTGGCTTGTGCATCCTGCCAGCGCTGCCATGTCTTCATGCGCTGGTCGAAGGCAGCCTAAGGGGGAGGGCAGTTGGAAGGAGCACAGCCAGCTCTTCAGGACCCCTGGCTGGCTCTGCCTTAGAAGGGAGGCTCTCCCAGCAGTTATGCCAGGGAAGCACCGAGCAAGGGCAGGTTCTGCAGCCACTGTTAGTGCCCAGTGGGGCATTTAATATCTAAGCACAAGCTTGGGTCAGGTCCTCTTCAAGGTTCCAGTGGGCCAGTGTCATGCTACTCTCAGGGGTGGATGACTGGGGAGCACAGTGGGTGGCCTGATGCCTATCCCTGACACTAATAAAGTTTTTAAACTGACTACTCCAACCAAGTCATGAGTCTACACACTTTCCCCGAGTCTGCACATGTGAGGAGTAAGAATACAGTGGGAGTGAAACACATAGTCCTACTCTCAAGGAACATACCTTCTGGAAAAGCCATCCTGTAGTTGTTTACACAAACGCAGAATACTGGGAAAATAAACAGGTCCTGAAACTTAAAGCTAGAGACCTTGTCCAGCCCTGGAGCTGTAGGTCTGAAGTAACAGAAGGATTTTTTTTTCCTTTTGAGACAAGGTCTCAGGTAGCTGGGGTGGCCTGATCATTATGTAGCTGAGGATGACCTTGAACTCCCAAGCCTCCTGCCTCAATCTCTCAAGTGCTGGCATTACCGGCATGAGTCACCATGCTGGCAGCCTAAGGATTCTTTACATAAACACTTAAAATGGTCACAGGACCTACTTACTGTCTTCTCACCCACACACTCGCTTGCCTGCTCTAGGCTACCAAGGCCTGGAAGAAGCTCTCCGAATGCCATTATTGGCTTCCTGTTTCTAGTCTTTTGAACAGAATTAGCATTTTCAGAGAAGGTCAGTTGGCCTAAACATCTTCCACCCCACCTACATAGGCTTCAAAAGGCAGTCTACATCAAAGAGTGTGCCTAGGGCCAGTCTCCCAGCCTGTTTATTTGTTCTCCATTCCCTACAAAGGTTCCCTGGATGTTTCCTAGGCTTCCTCAGTACACACCTGGGCCAAAACATAAACCCTAGGGAATATAGAATTCAGTACCACCAAATTCACCTGTCCTAGCCCTGCTGCTGTGCTGCAGTTTCTTTTGCTTCTCAAGACAGGTTTCACTGTGTATCCAGTGAACTCACTATGTAGCACAGGCTGGCCTGGAATTTACCATGATCTTCTTGCCTCAGCCTCCCAAATGCTGGAACTACAGGCATGTATTAAATACCTGGCTCCTGAAATTTCTTAGCATTTCAATGTTGAAAGGGTGATGCCATATCTAAGAAAAGCTTAAAGCTATCTATGGGGCTAACAGGGGTTCAGGGAAGGACACAAAAGAAACCTTTGCTCATTTCTCCATTCCCACTGTTAGCTCACCACATGAGGGGGTGGCATAGGTTCTGAGAAAAGACCTGCTCATAGTTCTGTGCTCTCAAGTTGCTGCCCAGCCTATGGAGAACCAGGCTTGGCTTCTCTTTGCCCTGCTCATACAGGCTCACTCTGCCTTGGAGTCATATGCAAAACTGTGCTCTCCTGGGAACCCCTGCTCCCTGAAACAAGGCTCCTCACAGAAATCTTTCCCCAGACAGGGCCCTTCCCCAGGATGGCTCTCCAGCCTGAGTAGTCTAACTGGTTCTAAGAATCCCCCAGTGGGTCCTAGGCTACTTAGCAACTGCGACTGCATGGAAGGGAGAACCCAGCAACAGCTCCATAGTGGGAGCCGTGCTGTGGATGAGGAGTAGGTTGAGGCTCATGCACCCTGATACCATGCAGATCAGGTCCCTTACAGTGCAGGTGGCCAGACTCCTCTTGGTTTCTTCCTTTATCAGGAAGGCCATGCAAAGAGCTAATACTGCCCAGTCAAGCCTCCTTAACTGATCTGAGAGCTCTGGAAGCAGACACCCTGGTCACCAAGACATGGAGGTGCATGACCAGAAGGGCAGCGTGCAGTGTTGCTACCAATGTGGCCAGCACAGCACAAGGAGGGCTCTGGTGACAAGCTCTCTCAGCACCTGGGCCACACTCCTCCATGCAACACCAAGCCAGTTCTGTGTCATTACCTGACTGGTCACACTGGAAGGACAAGTGGGAGCCAGCAGGGCTCTTATCAGGGCAAAGGACTGAAGAGTCACAGTCACTGTTCCAGGGGCCAAGCAGCAGTCTGTAATAAGCCTTGCTTGGAGAACAGCACACAGGGACTGCTGCCTATACTCAACATTAAGGGGGCCTACTTGGAAACGCAAGAGTGAGCTGCTGTGGGCCTCAGAATAACTAGGGGTCACTGGCTAGTTTAAGTGATTGCTGGGTCTTGGGTCCTTTTGAGGGCAAAGGTTACAACTACTCCTAAGCTAAAACAAGATAAACTTTGCCTAGGAAGTGGAGAGCAAGAGACACCCAGGGGGAAAGGAAGTGAGGCTTACTCGGACAATGGCTAGGAGGCGAATGTAGTCACTCAGGAGTTCAGCAAGGAGGAAGAAGTCATTGTTGGCCTGTTCCTGGTGGAGCTGCTCGATCTTTTCTTCCACCTCAGCTAGCTGGGAGAGTGCTCGTGATAGGGCCGTGTTGTCCTCAGAGCTCCCAAGCATGGCTAGACTCTTGGCAAACTGAGCTGTGTTCAGAGCTAGCTCTGGAAGGAGACAAAGACAGCAGAGGCCTCAGATCTCTCAAGAGAGGGATAAGTCAGCTGACCCTGTGTAGCATGTCCTTGCAATTCTAGCCCCTGCATATTAGACAACGGGGTTCTGCAACCCAGTCTGCAAACTCAAGTGAAGGGCAAGTGGCCTGAGTTGGTCACAGAACTGGGAGGGAAAAGCTCTTGCTGTCTACATGTGATTAGGTCTGGCCACCTGAAGGAAGCAGCTCCCTTTGAGAGCCAACTACTAACTCATGTAAGCAGGCCAAGGGAAGGAGCAGCTCTGGTGTTAATGTTGAAGCTCATGAACTGTCTATATGCATCACACAGACACATGAAGCCACACACATACACTCAGTCACTCACACACCCCACAGCCATTCTCTCTCTCTCTCTCTCTCTCTCTCTCTCTCTCTCTCTCTCTCTCCAGCAGAGCAAACTTTCTGTACAGGACCAGTCAGTACCTTAGGCTCTGCAGGGCACACAGTCTCTGGAATACTCTTTTCCTTCTTCCTACTCTTCTCATGGCAGCAGGGTCCAAGGCCAACTCTGTCCTCTCAGCCATGTCATAGCTTGCCAGCCCTTACACTGGCTTCATGCTAATGGTCTTTTAGATTTCTTGTTACCAGTATGTTTAAGACACAGGAGGAAAGCAGTTCCCAGTTAAGCAAAGCTCACTGAAGGCAGGGTAAGAAAGGAGACACAGATGGCCTCCCTGCATTCACACATTGCCAGCATGACCATGTAACAAAAGCACCAGGATTGTGGGTGCAAGCCACCAAGTCCCATCAACAAAAGCAGCAGGTACCTAGGCAAGCTCCCTCACCCACGGCCCACAGTGCTTTGAGTCATGTTTCTTGCCAGGAGATCAGGGCATATTGTGTTTATCAGAACATCAAGCGACAGGTGGGCTGAGAATTTTGACTTGGAAGGCTAAGGGTTGGGAACACCACGCTACTCATCTCCAGCCTACTAAAGACACTGATTTCCCCTAGTCCAGGTGCTTTTCTGAGCCAGCGGTTACCTTTCCTGTGGTTGACTAGAGTCTCTACCACAGCATGCAGCTTCCGTAGGCGCTGCTCCTCACACTCCACCTCCTGGAGCTTCTCCTCGAACCACTGAAAATACAAGCCCAGCGCTGGGTTGAAAATCTTCCACAAAATACAGGCAGCAGCTTTTCTTTAGAAGCTGTTTTTCAGGGTCTGTTTTTGTTTTTGTTTTTAATTGAAAGGAAAGTCATCTCAGAACTTTCAGGACTTCTAGGGGCATCTGAGAGGCATAGGTTACTCACAATGTCCGATTCATTCATCTTGATGGTCATCTTGCTGACTGCGTCTGTAGCTTTGTTGAACATCTTAAGGAGACCAGCACCACTCAAAGCCTGCGTACCCACGGCACGTGGCAGCTACAAGACCAAGAAGGCGGGGATGGCAAGTTATCTGCTGCCCCTATTTTAGGTTCAGAAGAATTAGTATCCATCAGATGGTATGCCCAAAACTTGTTAAACAAGTTATTTGAACTGTAGATTTTTGTATTCGAAGGAAGTTATAGCAATCTAAAATTGGTATGTGCAGAAACAAAAATCAAAGCACCGTGGCAGAAAGAATCAATAAAATTTTCAGCTTTTGATGTTATTCATAGAAAGAAAGTAGACTGAGAGTATTGTGTGGCTAGGCAACCTCACAGGGAGACTGTCTGCCTATTCAGGTGTGAACTACTTAAATACCAAGCATTTCTTATTTTGTTGTTGTTGTTGTTGTTATTATTATTATTATTATTATTATTATTATTATTTTGTCTTATTTTGTTTTTGAGACAAGGTTTCTCTGTGTATCCTGGCTGTCCTGGAACTTTCTCTGTAGACCAGGGTGGCCTCAAACTTAGGGAGATCCACTTGCCTCTTGAGTCCTGGGATTAAAGGTGTACCCCACAAAAAGGTCAAAGTCTCCTTTAGCTTACATATTCTGTAAGAAGGGGACTCACAGCTCTGAGAGAGTTTCCACAGTGAAGTAATGTCCAAGGATAGAAGCACATCCTGAATGGAGGTGCTTTTGCACACTAAAACTATGTTATAAAATTAGATTTTAAAGTGTTTTAGGTGTTCAGGATTTCATTCAGTACTTCTTAAATTGAGGCCACTCTGCTCCAGAGGACATTTGACAGGATCTGAAGATGAGTTTGGTCATTCCAGTCAAGGAGGGAGTGGTGCTGGCATCTGGCAGGTAGAGGTGTTCCTGATTGTGCTAAATTAACATTTTACAGCACAGGACAGCCCCCATACAAAGGGTTACCCAGCCCAAAGATCTTCAAAGACAAACACTGCTCTGGAGTTATTGAGAGAGCAAGGAAAGATTACGATAATCCCATTTTCATTACAGTAATATAAAACTTTTTACCAATTAAAAACAAACATAATGGCAGTGTTGTCACTCTAGTTTTCTAAGACAATATTATTTGTCTCTGCTCATGTGCCTTGCCATCCTTACTGACTTCTGCTTCAGGGCATACTTGCTATTTGATACTTCCACATACTCATATTTCTTTACACTTTCTGTTTATGGTCAAAAGAAAGTGTTTGTTGTATGGATATATTTTATTTATTCTTCAGTTATTAATGATTGCAGTATCTCCGTTTTTTCACAATCATGAATAGCCTATGCATAGGCTAAAAAAAAAAAAAAAGCCCTGTCCACTTCAATCAATCCTTTTACTAAATGGCAGTGCTATGGTCTGTGGTAACTGACTTTTAACTAATGCCTCTCAGTTGCCTAGCACAAAATACACATTCAGTTTGAACCAATTAGTAACCTATGTAAGACATGCTGAGGCCCTGCCAAACAGCACCGTTCTCTACAAGACTCTACTAGGGCCGGGCAGTGGTGGCACACGCCTTTAGTCCCAGAACTTGGGAGGCAGAGACAGGCGGATCTCTGTGAGTTCAAGACCAGCCTGGTCTACAAGAACTAGTTCCAGTACAACCTCCAAAGCCACAGAGAAACCCTATCTTGAAAAACCAAAACAAAACAAAACAAAAAAGACTCGACTAGGTCACCATTTGATACAAGGAGAGCTGCTTTCATTTGGAGCAGTGGAAATCCTTGTTCCTTTTGGGGGACAAACTCACCTGCTATAGCATTTAAGTATTTGTCAAATGAACCACTTACATTTCACTAAGGGTAGACAGAGATGATGAAGTTGGGCTTTGTATAATACTAACCTCTTCTTTTTCCAAAAACTCCCTGACATCTGGGTCTTGTAACATGGTAGGATGATTCACAATTCTTTGAAGGTACCTAAAGGATAAAAATCACCAGCTGGTTAGGACTTGGAAAGTTTGGGGTGATGCACAGTACTGGCCAGAACTCATGTCTTTTACTATTTAAAATGTCTTCAAATAAGGCACACAAGCAAATTTTTGCTTGTAAGTATTCAAAACTTCATGTTTGCAGCTGGAAAGATAATTTAGTGGTTAAGAGCACTGACTATTCTTGCAGAGGACCCGGGCTCAATTCCTAGCACTCACCTGGTGGCTCACAGCTATCTGTAACTACACTTCTAGAGGACCTAACACCTCTATACAGACATATACACAGGCAAAACACTGATGAACATAAAAATAATAATAAATATTAGGCTGGGTGGTGGGGGCCCAGCACTTGGGAGGCAGAGACAAGTGGATCTCTGTGAGTTTTGAGGCCAGTTTGGTCTCGAAAGCGAGTTCCAAGACAGAGAAACCCTGTCTTGAAAAAGCAATAAATAAATAAAAATAAATAAAAATTTAAAACAGGGGCTGGAGAGATGGCTCAATGGTTAAGAGCACTGGCTGCTCTTCCAGAGGACCTGGGTTCAATTCCCAGCAACTACATGGCAGCTTACAACTGCCTGTAACTTCAGTTCTAGAGGACTGACACCCTTACTCAGATGTACATGCACGCAAAATACCAATGCATATACTAAATAAATCTTTTTAAAAATTAAAAACAAATGACGACAAAAAAAAAAAAACCTCCATGTTCTTTACATTCCAAAAGATAGCAAACTGACCTATCAGAAGGAGACTCCAGAACCATTCACTAGATTATACGAGAAGGAGAATATGATGGTTCTGTCAGGATGGAGAGGAAAAGGAAGGCTTACGACTGAAGTGGGAAGAAAAGACTTGGGAAAATTTATTAGTAACAAGAAGGTGTGACTGTAAATCAGCTCAGTTCATCTCCTCTAATGCAGCAACGCAACAGCTTCTCACTGTTCTACAGCAGCCTACAACAGGGTGGGAAGGCACCTACCTTTCCAAAGCAGCTCTCCTCTTTTCAAGAAATTCTGCAGAAGAAGAATCTTCCTTCCCAACTTTCACTTTTGTCATTCCTAGAATGGAATTTAAGAAACAAAATAACCAGAAACAGTAAAAAAGGATAAATCTGTGTTATGAGAGTCATCTGAAAACATCTTGCACAACACCATCTGAGGACATTTCTAGGTCATCAGTAGGGTGGACCAAGGTTCTTTACTAAGTTTTACACATGCTGGAGGCTGCAAACTGTGGGATTTAGACCATATATCATCTTTAAAAAAAAAAAGCACATGTGGTGGTGGCATGTGCAAAGAAGACCTCTGTGAGTTCAAGGCCAGCCTGTTCTATATAGTGAGTTTCAACTGGGGTGTGTGTGTGTGTGTGTGTATGGCATGATGTCTCACTGGTTATGAGTACTGGCTGCTCTTCCAGAGCATGTGGGTCTTATTTCCAGCACCCACACAGTGCCTCACAACTCTAGTTCCAAGGGACCTGACAGCCTCTTCTGTCCTCCTCAGGTATCTGTACACACTTGGTATACATACATACATATATGCAGGCAAAACCCATATCCATCAAATTAAAAAATAAAATAACCCGGGTGTTGGTGGTGTACCCCTTAACCCAGCACTTGGAAGGCAGAGGCAGGCAGATCTTTGTGAGTTTGAGGCCAGCCTGGTCTACAGAGTGAGTTCCAGGACAACCTCCAAAGCAATACAGAGAAACCCTGTCTCAAAAAACCAAAAAAAACCAAAAAAAAAACAAAAAACAAAAACAAACAACAACAACAACAAAACCAAAAACCTAAAAAATTAAAAATAAAATAATAATAGAAAAAAGTGTTCTGAGATTCTGGGTATAGATTAACAATCACTTGATGGTGGTAAGAAGTCTCCTTTCCTAGTCCCCATAGCAATTTCAATCTAGAGGGCAGAGCAAGTATTAAGAGTCCTGAGACTAAGGGTGTAACTCGGTAGTGTTTACCTAATAGTCATGTAATAGTCATGACACTTTGCATTCAATCACTAGTAAAACACACACACACACACACAGTCACACACACACACACACACACACACACACACACACACACACACAGTCACACACACACACACACACACACACACACTCTCACACACGCACGCACGCACGCACGCATGCACGCTATATTTGATCTTTTCCAGGTTGTAGTGGTGCATGTCTGCAATTCTAGGACTCACGAGTCTGAGGCAGAAATCAAGTCATGGATGGAGGTCACCCTGGCCTATACAGTGAGTTTGAGGCCACCTGGGGGATAGAGTAAGACTGTTTCAAAAGGAAACAAAGTGCTACAAAACTTAAGGCTAACACCAGAGAAGATGTGAAAATAGCTGGGTTATTTCTCTAGTCCCCAAGTTAAAACTTAGTGGAATTAAAGACCACAGGCTTACCTATTAGGCTCTTCTCAGGTGGAGGAGGGACAATGAAGCCATTCTGAGAGTGTTTCTCTGAAAGCTTCTCATAAAGACCCAGAAAGTCACTGAATCTTCTTTTCACTGCAAACTGCTTACTTCTGAACATCGGTAAGCTCGTCTTGGGGATGGAAAAACACAAGGCAATTTCATTCCAAATCCAGGAGTCAGCATCTATCCTGCTGACATCAAAGGAAACAGATTTCCCAGATCCTCACCCTTTAGACAACTGGAAAATAACTTTGTCCAAGACAGGCTCTTAAACTCCAAGTTATAGTCTTTTTTGGCAGTCTGGGAATCTAAGAAACCCTAATGATTTTAAATGCATAAAACAAAAAATACAGGATTATGGGACTTGGGGTGGCTCAGTGGGTAATCACAAGGACCAGTTTGAATCTTCAATGTCCACAAAAAAGCTGGGCATGGCTGGGTGTGGTGGTACAGGACTCAGAAGGCAGAGGCAGGAGGATCTCTGAGTTCAAAGCCATCCTGATCTACATAGCCAGCTCCAGGACAGCCAGGACTATACAGAGAAACCCTGTCTAGAAAAACTAAACCAAAACAACAACAAAAATAAAATGATAAAACGACAACAACAAAAAAAGCTGTGTGTGCCTCGGCATTAGGGAAGGAGAAGCAGGGGTGGAGACATGTGGATCCCCAGTGCCTTCTAGTCAACTAGCTTTGCTAAAGGGCAAGCTTTAGGCCAGTGAGAGAACCTGTCTAAGGCAGTAAGACAAAGCAATAGACTAAGACATTAACATCTTGTACTTCCACATGAATACAAATGAGTATGCACACCTGGATACTCACTCAGGTGTATATGAAGTTACAAAGGCAACCAACAAGATTCAAATATAGTTTAATTCCTAGGTTAAGAACACTTGTTCTAGCCGTGTATTGGTGGTGCACGCCTTTAATCCCAGCACTTGGGAGGCAGAGACAGGTGGATCTCTGTGAGTTCGAGGCTAGCCTGGTCTCCAGAGCAAGTGCCAGGATAGGCTCCAAAGCTACACAGAGAAACTCTGTCTCGAAAAAACAAAAACAAAAACAAAAACAAAAACAAACAAACAAACAAAAAACACTTGTTCTATGCCGGGCAGTGGTGGCACATGCCTTTAATCCCAGCACTTGGGAGGCAGAAGCAGATGGATTTCTGTGAGTTCGAGGCCAGCCTGGTCTACAAAGCTACACATAGAAACCCTGTCTTGAAAAACCAACCAACCAAACAAACAAACAAAAAACAGAGCTAAACAACCCCAAAAAGAACACTTGCTTTAATTAAAGTAAAATTGAATTCTTATTAAAAGATAGAATTCTACCAGACTGGTCTACAAGAGCTAGTTCTAGGACAGCCTCCAAAGCCACAGAGAAACCCTTTCTCAAAACACCGCCCCCTTCCCCCCAAAAGATAGAATTCTATGGTCATCTGTAACCAACTTGTCATTTATTGACTTATTTAAGGATATCAGCTAATAGAAATCAAAGCAGATGCCGGGTGGTGGTGGTGCACGCCTTCAATCCCAGCACTTGGGAGGCAGAGGCAGTCCGATCTCTATGAGCTCGAGACCAGCCTGGTCTACAAGAGCTAGTTCCAGGACAGCCTCCAAAGCCACCGTGAAACCCTGTCTTGGAACCCCCCCCCAAAAAAAAAACAAGGCTAGGGTGACTGGCTGCTCTTCTGGAGGACCCAAGTTCAATTCCCAGCACCCACACAGTGCATCACAACCACCTGTAACTCCAGTCCCAGGAGATCTGAAATACATATAAACATACAATCATGTATACATATAAACTTTTTTGGTTTGTTTGTTTTTCAAGACAGGATTCTCTGTGTAGTCCTGGCTGTCCTGGAACTCATTCTGTAGACCAGGGTGGCCTGGAACTCAGAGATCTATCTGTCTCTGCCTCCTAAGTGCTGGGATTTAAAGATATAAACAATTTTAATTTTAAAAAAAGGCAGGAAAGCTAGAGAATACACTAGGAGACATAACCTTACATTCACCAGATTGGCAAAATTTACAGAGGTTGGCCCCACCAACCTGGCAAGTAAATGAATCAACAAGAACTTTTGAACTATTTTTTGTACAAACTGGTACAAAGACATTAAAGAAATAATTTATATTTTTTGCATTCAATATTTCCCAGTTATTTATATACCTAGAGAAACATGTCCATAGGGCACCAGAGACATGTGAGGAAGTACATACAGAGTTCAGTTATGAAAACTGGAAACACTTAGGAAAACAGGTTCATATACCATGGTACATTTGTGTAGAGGACTAACTATTGTAACTCCAACAAGGGTAATCTGGAAAACCATGCTAAGTAAATGAATCACTATTTTCAGCAGATTATTTTTAGGAATTGCAAAGCATAGCATCACATTACTTAAAGATACACATGTGAAGACTTTCTATAAAGGAAATAAGATTACTCAGGGAGCAACTGCCTCTGAGGGATAAAGCAGTGGCTATGACAGAGACAAACAGGAAGGCAGAGGGGATGGACCCAATGGTACTCTTCTTAAAACTGTGGTAGGGGAGCTGGAGAAATGGCTCAAAGGATAAGAGCATTGCCTGCTCTTCCAGAGGTCCTGAGTTCAATTCCCAGAAACCACATGGTGGCTCACATGGCTCAAAGGATAAGAGCATTGCCTGCTCTTCCAGAGGTCCTGAGTTCAATTCCCAGAAACCACATGGTGCCTCACAACAATCTGTAATGAGATCTGGTGCCCTCTCTGGCCTTCAGGAGGTATACATGTAGGCAGAACACTGTATACATAATAAATAAATAAATCTTTAAAAAAAAAAAACTGTGGTAGGTTCGGGGGGCTATGTTTTACTAGAGTAACAAAATTCTATTTAATAAGAAAGGTGGCAGACAAGGAGCAAAAGTTATAGAAAGTATTAAAAGTAAGCCAGTACTATGGCGGATGCCTGTGATTTCAGCACTTGGAAGACTGAGGCAGGAGGATCAAGGCAGTCTGGCTTTGTGCCCAGTGCGATGGTGCACATTTTCAGCACCAAATTGGTAATTTCGGCACCAAAGAGGTCTAGGCAAATGTATCACAAGCTTGAGGACAGTGTGGGCTACATAGGGAGATCCTATCTTCAACAGCAACCACCCCCCAAATTCCTCACTTCTGTTGAGACAGGGTTTCTCTGTGTTAACGTTGGCTGTCCTAAAACTTGCTCTGCTGACCAGGCTGGCCTCAAACTCACAGAGATCATCCTGCCTCTGCCTCCTGAGTGATGGGATTAAAGGAGTGTGCCCAGAAATAATCTAAATGTTAACCTATATGTGAGCAGTCAGGTCTACTGAGGTACATCAGCAATGTCACTGGAACTCACCTGTGTTGTGACTTTGTAGGCTACATAGGCATTCATACCATCCCCTGTGGGAGAACAAGAAAGCAAGAGAGAATTATTCTTTTAACTAAAGAAAGGAAAACTAATCCAATAACATTTAACCAGAGACTGTAAGCTACAAGAACCCTCTATTGGAAGACCTTGTGTCATTTCCAGGCTTTATATGAAATCCTAAATACAGTTTTTCCTGTGCCTCAGGGTCTGTGTGGCACACATGCCCCCACGGATGCTGGCTGGGCCCCAGTTTGAGTTAGACAAGAGAGTCAGTCCCCTGTTCCAAAGCCAGGCTCCATTTATACCCTCTACAAAGCAGCACTGGATACTGACAATTCATCAGTTGTTACCATGCCAATATTTGGGCTGGTTACACACATCTGTCCAAAACCAAACAATTCTCTTGCTGTATAAAGCAGGAGAAGGAAGCAACTGATGTAAAAGGAAACAAGCAGTTCTACCCTAAGCTAGCTCCAGGCTTGCTCTGCTCTTTCAGAGATCCTACCACTGGTGCTGGAAGACACTGCCCTCCCTGATCCAGCATGTTCACCCAGAGCAAAGGGCCTGGCAGGAAGACACTCGGGCTGCCTGATGTCACAAAAATCTCCCTTTCCTGGAGGAATTATTTTTATGAAAAAGCCTTTGACTGTTAAATAATCTGGGATTCAAGCAACTGTTTTTCTGTGTGGTAGTGTCCTGACCTAGACCACTTAGAGAGATAAAGGCACTATTGACTTCCTAAACCCTGAAAAGACATATATTGGAATCCAGACAAAGCTCCAGTGCTGGACCACTGGGCTTAGGCTTTTTTTTCCCCTTGCCTCTGATTCCTCCTCTCACGAATGGGAAAGCCTAGGTCAACAATTCCTAGTTGCCTTTGCTTCTGATCTGATTCTGGAGTGAGGGGGCCAGGGAAAAGGGCAGAAGCGGACCAGTGGAGATCACATACTGCAATATCATTCCACTGTGATGGGTACAAATGCTTGCTATTATTTGTAAGTGCATACACACACACAAAGCTAGAAATTTATACAGAAATAGGAGGCATACATGTCCTATCTCACCAACACCAACCAAAAGGGTGTTGCAAAATAGCTAAGCTAAAGAAATTGCCTTTGGCTAATTACCACCTTTATAACACAATGAAACACAATACACTGTCTGATACTAAGGTTGCTTACCCCTCATTAAAAAAAAAATTTGGGGGTGGGCGTGGTGGCACACACCTTTAATTGCAGCGCTTGGTAGACAGAGGCAGGGGAAATCTCTGTGAGTTTGAGGACAGCCTGGTTTTACAAATTGAGTTCCAGGATGGCCAGGGCTGTTACACAGAGAAACCCTATCTTGAAAACAACAACAATGACAAAAAACCTTAAATTTAATCAAAATTTCACCCACTGTAGAAAAGTCATGTCCAGGTCCACAATTTTGTAGCCATAAGGAAGAGGTCTAAGTGCCCATGTTCACAGTCCACAGAGCACGTTAGCCAAGCATGACCTCTAGGTACTCTGCAGGGTCTCCAGACACTGTTCCAGCCAGAGGTACTCGGCTAACAGTACAGAAGCCCTGAAAGTGGCCTGATCACACAACAGTCTGACAACACACAGAGTTCCTAAGTAACTTCCAAGTTGGAGATGGCATATGCAAATTGCCAAGTCTCTAAAAGGATATCCTGGTAAATGTACAATTCTAATTTATTTAGATGTGTGCTGGAATGAGAAGCACATGTTGACTAAACAGCCCACATAAATAGAGCATGCTGTTACAAAGATAGGGTCTTGGATAGAAAAATGGTTTAATTAGCTGGTTTCTTGGAATCAGCATGACCAAGAATCCAGACAATATAGAACAAGGGGATGAAAGCACCTAGGGTAATTTGTGTTCAAATCTAATATGTGAGCTGTTTAAATTACTCTGTAGTGTGGGATCAGTACTTCATGACATGACTTTATTAAAAACACTGTCTTCACAGATATAATGAAGTTAAAACAAGGTCATTAGGGTGGATCAAATCCAATATGATTGGTATCCTTAAAAAAATAGGGCTATTCAGACAGACATTCCTAGAGGAATGATGATGTGCAGACACTTATAATGACATGGGACTGTGATGACAATGTAATGATGCATTTTCAAGCCAATGAACACCTCAGACTACTAGAAGGCAGAAGACAGACAAGGGATCATGGCCATGCCCACACCATGATTTCAGAGGAGCACAGCCATGCCCAGACCATGATTCGGGGGCTTCCTGCCTCAGAACTGTGAGAATATCTCTGGTGTTTGTTTTTGAGATAGGTTTTCTCTTTTTTCTTTTCTCTGTGTGGCCCTGGCTGTCCTCTAACTCACAAAGAGATCGGCCTGCCTCTGCCTCCCGAGTGCTGGGATTAAAGATGTATGTCACCACCACCCTGAGAGTTTTTTTTAATATTTATTTATTCATGTATTTTATGTATATGAGTGTTCTGTCTTCATGTCCATCAGAAACCAGAAGAAGGCATCTGATCCCATTACAGATGGTTGTGAGCCACCATGTTATTGCTGGGAATTGAATTCAGGACCTCTGGAAAAGCAGTCAACTGCTGAGCCACCTCTCCAGCCCCCCTGTCTGAGTTTTTTAAAAATTATAATTCTATTTCATGTCTCTGGTTTTTCTTCCTAAAAATAAGGGAAAAAAACCCAAGTAAGGTGCTCAGGAAGCTTAGTTCCAGGAAAGATACTGATGAAGCACTTCACTTCTGCTGGTTCAGCTCTGTTTAGAGCCACTCCCAAACTAGGGCCACAATTAGGCCAATTGTATCATCTTAAGAGTCCCAAAGACACTTACCAATCTTTTCAGGATCAGTAATACCAACTGTCAGGTCAAACTGGTCCTCCTGTTCTTCTTCCTCTAGCTTTTAAAAGAAAAATGAAGAAAGTTGACATAAAGAAGGCTAGACATTACACAGTATTCAGTACCTATCAATGACTTTCACATCAATTCCCTTAAACCCTTATTTTCATGATAGGATTTTGGTAGACTTGGCCTCTTTTGGGTAAAAAGGGAGTAGGGCAAAGCTGTATTTCTGTTTATGGGAGCTTCTGACAGTAAACAGCATCACTGACCAGCAAAAATCTTTATGCTGACCTCAGGAGGCAAACACTGTCTAACAAAGGGTTCTTGTTTGGATTCTGGCTGTGCATTAACCATAGATCTTCAGCTTTTAACCATGGGTCTTCCTCAGGAGCTGTAAATGTTTTCTCAGGTTCAAACCCAAATGAACTCCAGACTGGCAGCACATAGCATTAAAGAAGCAAAAGCAAGAAGGCCAACAGCGCATATTCTCACCTCCTCATAGGTTGGCTGTGTCTTAGCAGAATTTGTGGCTTCTGATGGAGCATGAGAACTAAGAGTTTTGGCTGGCATCATCTTCTGGTTATTATGTGTGCTGTCCAGGGATAGCTCTACTGTGGCATCTGAAAGTAGTCGATATTTTAAAATGAGTGTCAATAATGGATTTTTGAAGGCTAAACATCAGTTCTACAGGGTGAGGGCCACAAGAAAAACGGCAGGCACCCAATACAACAAAAAACAAGAGCCACGAGATTTTTACATGACTCAAAGGACAGGCACTGAGGGGAGTGTTATTCATTACAGGTTTGGTAGAGCAAGCTTTCCCTTTGCTTCATAGACACAACTGTTTGACTACCTTAGGCCAAAGAAACAATCAATGATCTAGCAAAAAGACTCCACAGTCAAAATAAATGTGTCAAATAATTTTACTCTTGGGAGTGGTCACTCAAAACCTTACATAAAACTCATTTATTCTTATTTTTAGTTGTTTAAGACAGTCCCTTTGGTTAACTGCTTTGTAAACAGCATGACAGAACAGGCAAGCACAGATCAGAAGAAGCCTCAGGAAAAGTATCAACTAGAAAACACTCAGTAATGCTTGGGAAAGGGTAGTTTAGTACACTTGAGTTACACTGACAATTTAAGAACTAACCACAGCCGGCAATGGTGGTGCTCACTTTTAATCCTGGCACTTGGGAGGCAGAAGCAGGTGGATCTCTGTGAGTTCAAGGTCAACCTGATCTATATAGCTTGTTCCAGGACAGCCAGGGTTACACAGTGGAGCTCTGTCTTGGAAAATCAACAAAACCCCCCAAAATAAAACAAAACAAAAAAACTAAAACCAAACAAACAAAAAGAACTAGTTACAATGGCAGTTTAGCTATGTCTCAACAAATTAAGCGATAGTTTGTAAATGCCATCAGAAAGGGAAGGGGTGCAGCAGCACCTCAAAACACTTCTGATCAGAACAATGTCTGGAGTGAAGATCTGTTCTTTAAGAGCCAGCTTCTCTTCTGGAGAAGACACAGGTGAACAGAACAACTTGTTCTCTAAGTGTTCCAGAGGCATGACTTCTAAAATAGCATTCTGTACCATTTTTAGACATTAAAATTTCTTATGCAAATGCACTCCAATGTGGAGCAATGAAGCTAGAAGTTCTAACCCCAACCAGTTCTTTGTTTTTTCTTTTTCTTTTTGATTTTTCGAGACAGGGTTTCTCTGTGTAACATCTCTGGCTATCCAGAACCAGCTATATAGACCAGGCTGGCCTCAAACCCACAGAGATCTGCCTGCTTCTGCCTCCCAAGTGCTGGGATTACAGGCTTGCACCACTACCACCTGACCTTGGGTTTTTTTTTTTTTTTTCTTTTAGTAAAGAAAAACATAAATATCCACTTGTGGGTCTGACCATTATGTATTCAGTTTAGTTTTGGGGACTACAGAGAAAGCTGCTTCCTTTCCTTTCTAGATTTTCAAGAGAGCTGGCAGAACCATAGGCAGTTTTAGATTACTGTGCTGACTACCAAAGTGAATCATTTCTGCAAAAGATCCTGCCACGGGGGGGAGGGGGGGGACATAAAACAGGAAGTAGTCCCCAGAATGAGTGTGTTAGGTTGTGATGTCTTTGAAAAAAGCAGCCAGCTTAAGTTTGTAGACTAATCCAACACAACAGATTAAGTTAGGAAGTGAAACATGTGCTATTCATTGAAACCCTCTGGGTGAAACTGGGTGTGATAGGTTGTATCTGTAATCTCAGCACTCCAGTCAGGTCCAGAGCTCAAACTTAAAATCTAGCTCCTCAGGAGGGTGAGGCAGGAGGATTGAGAATTCAAGATCCACTTGAGCAATTTAGTGAGACTTTGTCTAAACAAAGAAGCAAATAAAATATGGCTAGCATACTGTCTAGTTTTTATGTCAACTTGAAACAAGCAAAAGTCATCTAAGAGAAGGGAGACTAAATTGAAAAATACTTCCATAAGATTGGGGTGCAGGCAACCTTGTAGGGTATTTTCTTAATTAGTGTTTGATGTGGGCCCAGTCCATTATGGGTGGGGTCATCCTGGGCTGGTGGTCCTGGGTTCTATAAGAAAGCAGGCTGAGCAAGTCAGGAGAAGCAAGTCAGTAAGCAGCACCTCTCCGTGTCCTCTGCATCAGCTCCTGCTTCCAGGTTCCTGTCCTGTATGATGACAGACTATGATATGGAAGTGTAATCAAAATCAATCCTTTCCTTCCCAAATTACTTTTGGTTGTGCTGTTTCATCACAGCGACAGAAACCCTAACTAAGATAGCTGGGGACCTAATTCAGTGAAAAGACACTTGCCTAATGTATATGAGGATCTAGGATCAATTCCCAGTATCATGAAAAAAAAAATTCCTAAGAAGTTGAAGTAGGATAACAGAATGATATGGAGTTTAAGGCCATCCTGGGCTACATAAAAGGATCCTGTCTCATATGGGCATGGTGTAATCCAAGCTTCATGCTTAGAACTTCAGACTTGGGATGCTGAGGCAGAAGAAGGGCCATGAGTTTAAAGCTAGCTTGGGCCACAGAGTGATGAGGGAGAGGGAGAGGGAGAGAGGGAAGTGAGAGAAGAGGGAGAGAGAAATCTTAAGAGAGCCAAAGACACTTTGTCTCAAAACAAAATAAAAAAGCAAAACCAAAAAAATACTGAGGCTACCTAGAGCTAGGCCAGCCTGGGCTATACAATAGAATCCTGTCTAGAACCAAACCAAGGTGTAGAAATACAGCTCAGTGGCAGAGAGCTTACTTAGGCATGCTCAAAGACCCTGGACTCACTCCAGAATGGAAAATAGAAAGTATCTATGGTTTTCTGGAGTAGTGGTAAAAGCCTTTTGAAAAGCTATGCATCTCCCATTGAAATTACTATGAGGGATGCACAAGAATGAAAACATGGGCTTCTTTCCTCTGAATTCCTAATAGGAATATGTTTGAAAAGCCTTTGTAGAAAATAAAATCTGAGCTTTAAAGCGTGTTCAAGTCTTAAACAGCATATCTCATTGTCGAACATTCCTTTCTACAGTCACTGTATGCTCCTTTCTCAGTAGTGAGGCAGCAAATGACTGCCTATGAAGCTGGCAACAGATGACATAAACCGAAATGATTGTGCTAAGAAAATCTGTAAGATCCACACATTCATGGAGAAAGCAGTCACTGGGTAACTGTGGAAAAGATTTCAGGCTGTATAAGGAAAAGATCACATAAATGTCAAAGGCTCAAAGACAGAGCTTACCTTTTTCTCAATGTACATAATCAAAGAAATCCATTATTTGTATTTTATTATTTCTCTTTAATCCACCCCTCTCTCCTAAAAATATGACCACCAGAATGCACATTGTGTTTCTTAATGTTCCAGAGACCAAATGGAGTGGAAACTTCTAAATCTTTATATTTTTCAAGCCTCTTTGTCCCTTTTATGGCCTTCAGATGGTCCTAGTGGGAGAGGCCTCTCAAGATCTTATCTTCAGTCTCATCTCTCCGTTCCTTACCATTCTTTCCTCTAAGAATCTCATTCACACAGTGATTTCCATTACCACCTCTAGGGACAGGATTCATGTGTGTACCTACAGCTTTCCTTCTCTGGCTTTGTTTTTACAGTCAGGGTCTACTGGGACTTGTAAAGATCCTCCTGCCTTAGCCTCCTGAGTACTGGGATCTTAGGTATGAGTCACCACACATGGCCGTACAATTCTCTTTCCCCAGACAGTTCACATCACCTTGGTATTTTCCTTTATATTCAAGTTTAAAATTCCAAAATCTAAGTACTTGGGAGGCAGAGACACGGTCACAAGTTTTGAGACCAGCAAATTCTAGGTTGGCGAAGGCCAAAGGTGAAAGCATGTTATCTGTAATCCCAGCCATTTGAGAAGCTGATACAGTAGGATTGAGAGTTCTAGGCCAAACTACAGACTACACATCTCAAATAAAAGTCTAAAGCTATTGGAGTAGTCAGTAACCTCATACTTTTGTGAGCTCCTGTGATATAGTATTTCTATAATTCCCCTGACCACATTTCTAACATTCAATAATTTAACTCATGTTCTTAAGAAATGGATGTTTGTTTGTTTGCTTAGGGGTTTTTGTTGTAGTTTTGTTTGGCTTGCTAAGTAGCAAAGATGACCTTGGACTCCTGATTTTCCTGCCTTCATTTTCCAAGAGCTAGGATCATAAGACATAGACCTCCATTGTGCCAGACTTAAGCTTTAGAATTTATGCATATGTATGGTGGTTTTCACTTTAATAATTCATAATCTAATAAAGGTGAAGAGAAGGTTCCTAAATTTTGAGTCTTTACTTGCCTGCAAAGAGATCCTGTGGCTCTTGGTCTGGTTCCTCATGGATCCCATTTTCTTTGGAACCATTTTTGATAGGAAAAAGGGATGTGGTTTTCTTTGGAGACTGGGGCTGACTCTGAAAACAAAGAGACACTCTGAGTTAAAAAGAACCATTAAAAATGAACTCATCCAACCTAGAAAGTGACTGTGGTGTCCCTTTGCTCCCACAGGTGTTTAGAGGAAGACAGGCTTGTTAGTTAGCCAGCTCAGTAAGTGGCAAATCATTGCTAGAGTTGAGAATGCTGCTGCTCAGGTGACCATGGGGCTAAATTCACACAATTTAGGATTAATTTTTATAACTGTAATCTTGCTGGAATATGATAACTCAAACCATAAGACACCAACACAGATACCGATACACACAGGTACTTTTTAAAATCTGTCCCAGTGCATTCCTGTTTCTCAGCTGACCTTTATTGTTTCAAATGCTGACAGGGCATGTTCTAGTGACAAGGACACCACATTGGAATTCAGAATTCAAGCTCCAGGCCCAGGCTTCCTTTGAGGTGTTGGCTAAATTTCTAACTGAAGCTTAGACATTCCTAACCCACCCGACAGACATAGGAACATGTAACATTTTCTAACGATGCTTAGAAATACAGTTCAGTTTTTTTTGTTGTTGTTGTTTTTTTTTTTAATCTGGAACTCACATGGACAGAAATTTTAGCCACACTCTATGGTAGGCTGGAGAATAAGACCAGTCATGCTTGGCCTAATAGTCACACAGTGAAAACACAGTTGGTCCTTGGCCTTTATTAAAAGCTCAGAGCAGAGTCACAAACAAGGGTAGGGAGGATCCCCAGGCCGGTACCAAAGTGAACAAAGCCGGATTGTGCAGCACACCAACAGAAAGCCAGCTTGTGGTACTGCAGGGCTTTGAAGTCAGATCCTAAGGCCAAGTCAGTTAAAAGACCTGACCAAAGGAACTTCCCCTAAAACATTCCCTCAACAAATCTGAGGGTGTTTGTCCCTTGGACAGGCCTGTTTTTGACCAACAGAACAAAGTGAAATGACAGATCCTTTGGGATACTCTCTGAACTTGTCATGCAAATAGCTTCCTCACCATATTGGGCCTCCCCTTTCCAGGACAGAAAATTTTAGCTGCATTCGATTTGTATTAGCAAATTATGGGGGCTGTTCTGTGCTAATGAGGTTCAGTGATAGATGCTCAGATAAATATACTCATCTGCCAGAGACAGTGGTCCCTCCCGATTCTAAAGAACACAGCAAAATTACTTCTGAGAAGACAAACAGAATGAAAACAAAATTAGCACTTCCTGCCTCAAACACCGCTTGGCCACCCTTCCTATACAACCACTTCCTTTCTTCACTCTCACTCCGTATGATCTCAGAAGCCACCTGGTTCCACTTCTTTCCCACTGGCACCAGCCCTCTTCAGATAGAAAACCTGGAGCGATTAAAGCTCGGTAGGCACTGAGGACACAGCTGCACTGAAGGGGGAAACTAAAGCAAGATGGAAGGTTCCTGTTAGAACACCTAAAAGAATCTATCCCTGTGATATGCAGATGACTAAATCCAGCTCCTCACTTCTGATCTATGAAATAGCATTAGAACAGCAGTTTGTCCTCTCTACTAATCAAGTCACAGATCCAGATAATACTTAGTGACTGCCTCTCTTCCTCCTTAGCCAGGTAACAAGTACCTGTGATAGAGAATCCCTCCCACAGATTCCCTTGGGGGCCACACCCAACTGCCCATGGCTGAGCTCTAAGACAAGTGAAGATAGTTGTCATGCTATTACTCTCATTTTTATTTGTAGTTCTTTTATAAAAATATCTTTGTATGTACAGTTATATATAAATTCAAAAATATATCTTTTTTTTAGGGCTGGGGAGATGGCTCAGTGGGTAAAGTGCTTGCCACACAGGCATGAGGACCCAACTTCAGATCTTCAACACACACTTAAAAAGCCAACACAATGAGGAGTAGGCAGAGACAAGATTGTGGGGGTTTGCTGGCAAGACAGTCTAGCCAATTGGTAAGCTCCAGAGGTCTTCAGTGAATAGACTATCTCAAAAAGGGTGGAGAGGCAGAGACAGAGACAGGCAGATCTCTGTAAGTTTGAGGCCAGCCTGGTGAGTTCCAGGGCCTCTGGTCTCCACAAGTGTTCTCTCTCTCTCTCTCTCTCTCTCTCTCTCTCTCTCTCTCTCATATACCACATACCATATACACATTTTTTTGTTGTTTTTTTTCCGAAACAGGGTTTCTCTGTGTAGCTTTAGGACCTATCCTGGCATTTGCTCTGTAGACCAGGCTGGCCTTGAACTCACAGAGATCTGCCTGCCTCTACCTCCCAAGTGCTGGAATTAAAGGTGTGCACCACCAATGCCCGGCTACACAAAATATTTTAAATTTATCTTCAGTTGATTTGTATTGATATTGAACCAACTAATCTTACTGGTAGAACCCAGGGCACAGGTAGCCTTCATAGCATAATAATGCTCTCAAATTTAACTTACAACATAACAAAAAATTGAACAAAGCCACTTTAAAAAAGAAAAAAAAAAGCAAAACAAAAACTTTTGGATCTTATATGTAACCCAGACTGTCTTCAAACTCACAGCCTTCTTCCTGCTGTCTCCCAAATGCTGAGATTATATGCGCATGCCACCAAACCCAGTCAGAATCATTTTTAAAGAAAAGAAGGAGAACATTTCATGGTATTTCTGCAGTGTGGGTGTGGGTGTTGTGGAGGTGTAGAGCACAGAACAACAAGGCTTCAGTAAGATGGGTCTACAATGGCTTGTCATCAAAATACAACCTGCCCAGGCATTACAACAGCAGTTTCCATATGTTATGTCTAAAGTTAATAGCTAACTCAAAAATTCTAAGCTTGCTTTTATTTTTAATTATGTGTATGAATGTGTGTCTCTGTGTTGGTATGTGCCTATGGAGGCCAGAGACATCAGATTCCCTGGAGCTAATGGCACCACAAGGGTTCTGGGAACCAAATTTAGGTCCTCTGCAAGAGCAGTGTCTGCCCTTAACCAGTATCTCTCCAGTCTCAAGAAGTTAACTTTTGTGTTAAGGTTTTGTTTGCTTTCTAGGGGTTTCTTTTCTTTCTTTTTTAATAAAGAAAATTTATTTATTTTTATGTGCATTGGTGTTTTTGCCTGCCTGTATGCCTATGTGAGGGTGTTAGGTCCAGAAAACTGGAGTTATAGACAGTTGTGAGCCACTATTGTGGGTGCTGAGAATTGAACCTAGGTCCTCTGGAAGAGCAGTCTTAACCACTGAGCAATTTCTCCAGCCCCCCTCCCTTTTTTTGTTTCTTTTGAGACAGGGTTTCTCTGTAGCTTTGGAGGCTGTCTTCGAACAGTTTGGCTTCGAACTCACAGAGATCTGTCTGCCTCTGCCTCCTGAGTGCTGGGATTAATAAAGGTTTACGCCACTACTGCCCAGCTCTAACACTAATGCTTTATGCAGCATACTTCTAAGGTTTTTTAGTAAGCAGGCATGGTAACACAGCACAGCAAGTTCAAGCCCACACTGAACTACTCAGACCCTATTTCAAAAACACTCTAGCTCCTTGGTAGTCAGTAAGTTACAGCTACCCATCAGTTCGAAAGAGGAAGCATTTCTAGGCAGCCGATGAAAGTAGCATGTTGTAGTAAAGAGAGCCAAAGAACTATCCTGCCTATCTTCCCTGTTCTTTTTACATGAAGGCAACATTCTTTTTTGCTAGCAGGTAAGAGTTCCTAGCTAGGATATCCAACACCTGCCTACTCCTTTTGGGTGTTAATTCTAGTAGGTGGATTCATTGATAAGACTGTCTAAGAGCTCCTGCTTATTACAGTAAGAGCATAGTGGGCCAATGCTAATCTTAGAGATGTACTAGAAAGATCCTGCAGGTCGAGGACACTTTTGTTAAAGAGCAAATGGGTAATTTCCAATAATTACCAGCCTCAAACTCTTAGACACAGGCTAAGTGTGCTTTGCTTAGCATAGAAAGCCAGGTGTGGGTCCTCAGAGCTGATGAGACCAGTCTGGACTGAAAACCACTGCCAGGATTCCGGGCAACTTCCCTAGAGGCTATTAGTTGTGATTCTTCCCCTTGTTTCTTAACTGCTCTTTGCTCCACGTGGGCCATAAATACACATTTAAGAGATCTCGATAGAGTCTGTCAAAACCCTCAGCTGGGGCTGGAAAGATGCTTCAGCAGGTAAAGTTGCCCGCCACTAAGCCTGATGACTTGCATGGTGAAAGGAGAGACTCATAGAGACGCGCCTGTCTCTGCCTCCTGAGTGCTGGCATTCAAGGTGAGCACCACCATGCCCAACTGAGTATTTATTTTTAAAGAGAAAATGAGTATAATTGAGTAAGGCTAATGAGTTAAGGAACTGTGCAATCACACTGTTTTAATAAGGCAAGCACAGGGAGGAAGGAGTCAGTCCCAGGAGTCACACCCACACAGCAGGCAGCAGAATCTTTCAGTTACTCTAGAAGTCCCTGGCATGAAATACTGCTCCCTTTGCCACCTTTACTATGGAGAAATAAATGAGATGGTATCAATATGTTAGCTGCTTACTGATAGCAACAAATTATGACAAATTCAACAGTTTTAACAGTGCAATTTCATTATTTTTTAATCCTATCAAAGTCCATATAGGAAACACCAGGCAAAAATCAAGATGTCAATGGGGGTGCTTTCCTTTCTGGAGTTTTTAGGGGACAATTTTAGGAGGTAAATATCTGTAGATGACTCCTCTCCCAGAATCATGTTTAACAGTTTAACATCTATACTTGGGAAAATGAACATTTTGCGTTGGTTGGAATCCAGTTACATCTTACTCTACAAACTGGGTAAATAAACGGATTATTTAAATATCTCACAGTATTACCATCTCTCATAGCCTTGGTCTCCACCCTCACCCCCCCCCCACACATACCTTGGGCCTCATGAACCACACAGAACTCAAGGGCTGGTCTCTGAACTTGGATAGGAACAAAATTACAATTTCAGTTTCCTTAACCTCTGGCCAAAAAGCACCATTGTTTTTTATCATAAAGGAAGGCATAACCTGCAACGACAGTACTTGAGACAGTCACTAATAGACATTAGGTGCTTTTGTTCTGTTTTGAACTCAGTATATTACCTGTGCCGGGAGAGCTAGTCACCAGTGAGTCACAACCCACAGCCCAATGGTAGGTATTTCTATATGATAATTGCTACAAATAAAATCTGTGCTTATCTTTATTTAAAAATTGTGGCAGTTAAACATCTTTCTAGATTTTATTACTTTAAATCATCAAAAAGGATATGCTTGTCTTTAATCCCAGTACTCAGGGAGTTCAAGGCCAGCCTGGTCTACAAAGTGAGTTTCAGGACAGCAAGGGCTACACAGAGAAACCCTGTCTCAAAAAAAAAAAAAAAAAACAAAACAAAACAAAAACCAAAAAAACACACACACAGAAAGAAAGAAAGAAAGAAAGAAAGAAAGAAGGAAAGAAGAAAAGAAAAAAAGGCTATTCTAAGCTACGTATGGTGTTTCATGCTTATACACTTATCATTTTAAGGGCTGTGGCAGGAGGATCAAGGCCAGCATGAGTTGTATAGTGAGATCCTATTTCAAAAAACAAAGCAGTACATACTAATACAATGCTTTCCTTTGTAAGCTTACAATATTGTATTTTATATATTAAAATATTATGTCTTGATAATGGTCCTCACAATTATTCCATAACACACAAAAGGTGAAGGACTTCTGAGGTAGAGTACAAACAAGATCAAATAAAAAGGAAAAGGTATTCTGGAGGGGTGGAGAAAAGGAGCCAGAAGCTGACCATTTTGCTCGTTAAGGTAGATCATGAACAAGGCCATCGGAGATCTGAGTAAAACGGCATGTTGTCTGTGATCAGCTAAAACAGAGCTGCAGACATGGCTCCACTCCCTGCTCTGATTTCTTTTTCTCACTTCTGTGTAGGGAAAAACTCCAGGAGCACAAGAAACTAAAGGGTGGATTAGCTACACCACGGAAAATGCAAACCCAGACCAATCTGTCCTGAAGCCAGGCTGGCCGCCTGACTCAGCAAACCCTGAGGCAGAAATAGTTGAGCAACAGGCCTCTTCTGGAGATGAAGTACTTGTGGCTACTCTGCAGCAGCAACCCATGATCCATTCATGTCAAAAGTTACTTTAAAGTGCTGAGAAATTACAGTGTTCTTTTTCCTCTTTCCACTCCCAACTCTTACCAACTGCCAACGGCCAAGTCATCAGAGCCGACCTGACACCGAGTAAGGAGAAAGGCATGCATGCTCCTTCAGAAACCAGAAGTCTGGCAGCAATTTTACATAAAATTTAGGTTTTTTTTTTTTTTTTTTTTTCCCTGAGACGGGTTTTTCTGTGTAACAGCCCTGGCTGTCCTGGAACTCACTCTGTAGACCAGGCTGGCCTCAAATTCAAGAAATGTTTGCCTTTGCCTCCTCAGTACATGTACTACCACAGCCCGGTATAGATTTGGTTCTTATTAGTCATTTTGAGAAGTCTTCTCTCTTCCCTCACAAATACTTTCTAGGTACTTCCTCTATAATGCTGAAAATTAGGTAAACTGCCAGGACAATTTAATGGCACATAAATTCTTTTTAGTTTTGGTTTTTCAAGACAGGGTTTCTCTGTATAGCCCTGGCTGTTTTGGCTTTGTAGACCAGGCTGGCCTGCCTCTGCCTCCCAAGTGCTGGGACTATGCCTGACCTTCAACTTCTGAACTTCAAATCAGATCTAACCATATAGTTTGAAGCAATGTGTCTGCACAAGATTCTACACCCTAAAAGAAACTTTTCTTTTGGTTTCTGAGGCAGGGTCTTGCATAGCCCTGCTGGCCTTGAAGTTCTTATCCTCCTATCTCCACCCAGAGAGTACATGTGCCACCACAACCAGCTTTAAAAAGAAATTTACCTGTAACTATTTACTATTATGATTTCCAATTGACTAGACTGTTAACTAAACAAAACAATACACCTTTGTTTAAAAATACTCATTACAGGGTGTGGTGCTAGCCTTTAGTCTCAGCACTAGGGAGGCAGGCATGCAGATCTCTGTGAGTTAGAAGTCAGCTTGGTTTGCATAGCAGTGGCAGGGCCAGGATCCTGGAATAAAAGGATTCAGTATCCGAAATCCTGTTAAAACTAGAGAAGGGGGGGGGGGCTGGAGAGATGGCTTAAAGGTTAAGAGCACTGACTGCTCTTCCAGAGGTCCTGAGTTCAATTCCCAGCAACCACATGGTGGCTCACAACCATCTGTTATGAGATCTGGTGCCCTCTTCTGGTGTGCAGATATACATGGAAGCAGAATGTTGTATACATAATAAATAAATAAAATCTTAAAAGAAAAAAAAAAAACTAGAGAAGAGGGTTGGGGGTATGGCTCAGTGAATAAAAGCACTAGCCACACAAACCTCCAAGACCCAAGTCTGATCCCCTGAGCCCACATGGTGGAAGGAACAAATTGACTGGAAAGTTGTCTTCCGACCACCCCCACACCATCATCATTTTTAGAAAAGGCCAGGTTAGGGCTTATGTCAAGAAATCTACTGAAGGGCTGGAGAGATGGATCAGTTGGTAAAGTGTCTACCACTTAAACATGAGGACCTGAGTTCAATCCCCAGCACCCATGTAAAAGCCAGGCTTGACATGAACCTCCCACCACACACATACAAGCATACTCACTGAGACATACACACATATTGAAAATAACTCCTTAAAAAAATAAAAAAAACCCTGAATTATATCCCCAGTTTCCCCCTAAAAGGCTGGACTAGGTGGCACTCTGGTATTCCCAGAGCTGGGCATAGAGGGGGGTAGATCCCTAGGGTTACTACTAGTCTAATCAGCTAGTCCCATGTCCCAATGAGAAACTCTTTTTTTTTTCTTTTCAAGATTTATTTTTTATGTACATTGGGGTTCTGCTTTTGTGAGGATGCTAGATCCACTGGAACTGGAGTTACAGACAGTTATGAACTGCCATGTGGATGCTGGGAATTGAACTGGGGCCCTTTGGAAGAGCGGCCAGTGCTCCTAACTACTGAACCAACTTTGCAGTCATGAGAAATTGTGTTTAACACAAGACAGCTCTTGAGGAACAATGCATGATGATAACCTCTGGTCTCACATACACAGGCACACGTGTGCATGCATACACATGCACCCCTCCACCATATGAACTTAAACATATATACTCACAAATTTATTGAAGACAGGCTAAACCTCTGGGAACATCCATTATGCATATGGACATCATTAGGAAATTTCACAGAATATGGAATTAAAATCCTGACCAAGTAAATCATCAATCTTCTCATTGTTTTAAAAATTACCAAATTCTGTCCAGATTGAATAAAGTTATTCTACATGCACTCAAGGTTGAAAAAAAGATGAGGTGGGATTGTAACATGGTATAAGTACAGAGGTTCTTAAAAAAAATTAAAAATAGAGTTGCCATATGATCCAGCAATCCCACTACTAGGACTAGATCTAAAGGAACTAAAAGAGGAACTTTATGTTTGCACACTCTTGTTCAGAAGCACATTTCCTAATAGCCAAAATGCAACCCAAGTATCTAATGGCATATGAATGGATGGAAAGAGAAGATAGAGGATGGAATATTATTCACCCTTAAGATGAAGTCTCCATACATGTGACAACATGGGTAAACCCTGAGGATATTATATTTAGCAAAAAAAGCCTGCACAAAATGGCACATACTATTGATCTCATTGATGCATGCCTCTAATCCCAGAGCTCAGGAGACCACAGTAGGCAGATGTGAGACTGAGGCACCCTGGACTTCAAAGACCCTGTCACAAAAACAAGAAAGCAAACCAAACTTCTAGGATTATATGAGGTATCTACAATAGTCAAATTCAGAAGTGGAGGCAGGAGGATCAGAAGTTCAAGATCCATCTTCAGCTACAGAACAAGAGGTCAGTTTGGGCTACTATATAGGACCTTGCCTCAAAAAAAAAAATAGCCACCAAGTTCATGAAACTTGGCTAGTCACAGTCATGCATGACTGTAGTCCCTGTTACTGGGGAGGCTGAAGCAGAAGATCAACCTGGTAAGATGAGCCTACAAGTTTGAGACTAGCCTGAGTAATACAGTGAGACCTTGCCTCAACAGAAACAAGTCTTACACATAGTTAGAATAATGCTCACAGACACGAGGCTAGAAATGAAAAGGGGAGTGCGTATTGTTGGATGGCTACAGAATTTTTATCCCAGCACTTGGGAGGCAGAGACAGGCAGATCTCTGTGAGACCAGCCTGGTTTACAGAGCGAGTTCCAGGACAGCCTCCAAAGCAATACAGAGAAATCCTGTCTCGAAAAACCAAAAAAAGAAAACATGAAGATTTGTTTTGCAGCTAAGTGAATATACTTAACCCAAATTAAAAATATGAAAAACTTTATTAGCTTTTACTACAATCTTCATTAAACATATACCCCCACCCCAGGATTCATGTTGTACTAATCACAGATTTAGGGCTGGATTCTAAGAAATCCATGTCCTTTCCTGTTTAAATGTTAATTCTGTCAATCAGGAGCCACTGCTATCCAAGAGGTTTTTTTTTTTAATTAAAAACATTAAATTATGCTGGGCGTTGGTGGCACACGCCTTTAATCCCAGCACTCGGGAGGCAGAGGCAGGCGGATCATTGTGAGTTCGAGGCCAGCCTGGTCTCCAGAGCGAGTGCCAGGATAGGCTCCAAAGCCACAGTGAAACCCTGTCTAGGAAAAACAAACAAACAAACAAACAAAAAACATTAAATTACATTCTTGTGTGTGTTCGAGTGTGTGTGTGTGTGTGTGTGTTGTGCGAGTGTGCACACATACACAAGCATGCATTGTATCACATATGTGGAGGAAGTCAGAGGACAACTTTCAGGAGTCAATATCCTCCTGGGTCCAAGGATCAAAGCCAGGTTGTCAGGGTTGTCAGCAAGTACCTTTATCTTTCTGGTCTACTATCTAAGGCTTTTAAACACCAACAAAGGTAATTCTCTTGCTAATCTTTTTTTTTTCCCTGAGACAGGGTTTCTTTGTGTAGCTTTGGAGCCTATCCTGGCACTCACTCCGTAGACCAGGCTGGCCTCGAACTCACAGAGATCCGCCTGCCTTTGCCCCCTGAGTGCTGGAATTAAAGGTTTGAGCCACCAACGCCCAGCTCTCTTGCTAATCTTAAATACCAGAAGGTATCTATAAATAAGTCTCACTGTTTTGTTTAAGATAGGATCTGCTGGGGGGGGGGGTAGGATTTGCTATGTAGCATAGTCTGGCCTTGAACTTGTGACCTTCTTGCCTCAGCCTCCCAAGATCTGGGACTACAGGCATGTAAGTAATTTTCACATGGCTCTGTAAGTAATGTTAGACTAATCAAAGACAAATTATTCAACGTATGATTTTTCTAGTCCCTTGAATCGCTTCTTTATCCCATGTTATTTTATCATACCTTTCTCTAATCGAAAGGGTTTAGTTCACAGAAGAGAGTAATGAGAAAAAAAATTCCTAATTGGCTTGACATATTACAAAATAAAGTTTCCAGCTTTGGCCAAAATCAGAGCCAATGATTTCATTTCTCTATATTTTCTTCCTTCCTGTCAGCATAAGAAAAGCCACCATAGTTCTCCCCTTATTTGGAAGAGAAATCTATTATGGTCCTGGCATGCTACTGAAGATATGAGCAGGTAGGACTTGGGAGGACAAAGGGATCTGCTTCTCTGAAGCCCTGTACTTACAGTAAGTCATGTGAGGCATAAAAACCCACACGCCATTTTACATCTTTGAACACAATGTGAAGAACTTAGAAATGCCAACGGCTCTGATACAGTCCCTGGTTTTACTGAGACAGAAATGCTATTCTAGAAGGAAGCGTCAACTAAATCATTATCCTGATTCAAGTCCACATCAAATATTTGGATACTGTTTCAGACATTATATTAATGACTTCAGATTTGTTTTCATGATTATTTTGATTTCATGCTCTCCTACTCAAATGAATGGCTTATATATTTTGAGATGTACCTCATGGGCCTATCTTTTGATTACAAATCACATTTTTATTACCGTAGTGACATGGCTTCTGGCTGTAGGAGAGAGCAGATGGGATGATTAACAACTGCAGCTGTCCAGAAAATGACATGCATGCCATGAATTAGTTTCAAATGTTACATGCTTTAGCTTCCCAATATTTAATGCCTCTAAAATGTTAACAAATCACAATAGGAAGATTAACTTGGGCTGGGGGTATAGCTAAATGGTAGAATGCTTAAGTAGAATGCTTCAGACCCCGGGTTCAAGCCTCATGTGTCTCTCTCTCTCTCTCTCTCTCTCTCTCTCTCTCTCTCTCTCGCTCTCTCTCATACACACACACACACACACACACACACACACACACACACACACACACACACAGATTAACTTAAGGTTAACTTTTCTAATTTATTATTAGTTTTGTAGGAGTTTTGATTCAAATGGTCATCAACTAATATAGCCCAAGCTCTCTAAAACAGCTAAGGTTCTTTAAATATTTCTTGTGTAGAAACAACTGCTCCCAGTATTGCACATCCTAACTTAACCCTCATCAAAATAGTAGTAAATACTCACCCTCCTGTTGACACCCTCCTGTGTGAGTGTGCATGTTTGTGTGTGACTCTACTACATCCCTCTTACCCTGTTCATTCCTCAGGTCCCTATTTATTTAGTCTCTAGAGACAATGTCCCATAAGGTCCAAGGTGGCCTCTTGATACTCCTGCCTCAGTCTCCCAAGTGTTGCGATTTCACCATACCCAGATACATACTTTCTCCTTTTTGTTAGAAATTGAAGAAATGTAATTTACAGCATACTTTGTCCAAAGTTAAACTAGCAACACTGAGCTGGGTGGAGCGTGCCTATCATACCATTCAGAGGTGGAGGCAGAAGGGTTGATTGGAAGTTCAAGCCAGCCTTGGCTATATGAGAACCTGTCTCAAATAATAACAAATAAAAACCAGAGTTAAAATAGCAAGAAGTACAGATTAACATCAGACTTCAAAGCCTTTTTATCTTCTCTGTACACAGGCTGACCTTGAATTTGTGAGAGTCCCCTGCCTCAGCTTCAGAGTAGGTGAGATTATAGGACAGCGCCAATAAGTACAACTTAATTTATTTTTCAGTGTTTTCCCTTAACTATAAGTGTGCAGAAGTGCTGCAATCCTCAATATCCTTTGGCTTACATCTAAAGCATTTATTAAAACATAATTTATAGTGTAGCAGTGATGGCTCAAGCCTTTAATCCCAGCACTTGGTAGGTAGAGGCAGGCAGATCTCTGTGAGTTTGAGGCCAGCCTGGTCTACAGAGCTAGTTCCAGGACAGCCAGGGCTACACAGAGAAAAAAGGGGGAAAAAAAGAAAAGAAAAAGAGGTATCATGCCTCCATCAGTTAACTACTGGATGAGCTCAATAAAATCACAGCCTTCTGAACTTCACTTGAGAACTCTAGGAAATAGCTTTTCAGTACCAGTTTTAGTTTTCAGGTATTTCATCCACCATCCCAGTGGTTACTAACAGTAGCTGTTCTCCACGATTTATGAGAGATTAGCTATATGAAGATACTTAAAAGAGAAAAAAAAGACTACATTAGCAGCAAGTTATTCTTTTTCAGAGTAATGGACATCATTAGTTTGTTGTTATATTAGCACCACAGAGCACTTCATGAGCTGGGACTAAGGCCCTCAGTTTCTCCACAGTAGTAGTAAAATTCTACTATGGTTATGGAAGAAATGCCTCCAAAATCTAAACTTTTTCTGACATAAAGAGCACCTCAAAGTTTTCTGACACATGCTGTATACAGAATTTAAGATTGTTTAACTCAGTCAGGTACTGTTTAGCCACTCTGAGGAGAAACAAAAACCAAGACAGAATGATAAATCCATAGACTCAGTACCAAAGACGTTCGTTTATAAGCTGGAACTAACTGTACCAAGTGGTATGAGTCAGTGTTCTCATAAAATAGCCCAAAACAGCTCTCCTGATACTGTTAACTCATGACATTCCACATATATAAGACTAGGGGGTTTTGCTTTGCCAGCAGCTAGCTCTCATTTTGAAACCTGGATATTTATTATGGGAGACATTTTCCCCTTTCAGATGTACGGATCTGTTCCCAAGCACTTTAACGTATCCTTTTACCAGAAACAAAGCTTTCTGGTCCGTGCAGTAATTTATCTGGCAGTCTTTTCTCAACCTGATTTTGGCTCGATTCTTCGAGAGATCAAAGGGGTCACAACCTAACTTTCATAAACTAGGATCTAGAACGGGCTTTTGGTAATGACCAGGAAGTGCTGGTCAAGAGGTTCAGTGGGCGGATCATGATCCTAGACTACCCTAGATCAGGTTTCCACTTTTGGAGCAATAAGGCCGAGGAACTGATGGTAGGCACCCCCTTCTCTTACTGTCATATTAAAGTCAGTCTGCCTAGGACAAAACCAGCAGAACTGCCAGGTGGATCCATGAAGTAACCACACCACAGGGCCAGAGGGCGGCCTACGTTGCTCTTGGCTATTAAGGATCCGCGGGGAAGCCACCACACCCCTCATCCTCTCTTCCCTCTCCGGCTTGGGCAGCCCGGCTCTAGGACTTGTTTCTCCCTTAGGGCCCTGGAGTCATTCACCGCTGACACCGGACGAGGACTTCTCACCAGGCCCACAATCCTCAGAGCTCTCGAACCCTTGATAAGCTTCTCTTCTATTTTGAGGGGAGCTTTCCTGTCTGTTGCCCCAAGGGTGGGAACTCACAGCTGCCGCAGCGCCAGTGAAAATATCCTCCCCCTCGGTGTCGCTGTCCCCAGCCTCGGGTTCTGACCCCCCGGCAGCCCCTTCGGACTCCGGATCCATGCCAGGGAAAGGCGGAGGGAGTCGCTCCGAAGCGCTACAGCCACCACCGCCCGACGCCATCTTCCTCCACCGGTGGCGGAAGCAGCAACAACAACTTTATAGACAGTGCTGCGAGCAAAGCGCTCCAGCTGTGAGAGGTGCGCGAGGGCCGTTACGGACCCCGAGGGACCAGAGGGGCGGGGCTTTGGGGGGCAGGCCCTTGGGGCGGGGCCTGGGCTGTTACCCAGCCAATCCGAGCCCAGAGCCACAACGCCGCACTCGGGCGGGCCGAACGGGCAGAGGAGGAGCTAGAGGCTACCGAGTTCCTCCAGGCCTTTGTGCCCTGCATAGCTTTATCTGTCACGCTTCTAAGGTTTTGTTGTAATAAAAAAGTCTGTGACTAAAAATGTTTGAAAACCTCTGCATGCCACCTGCTCACGCCAAGCACAGTGCTCTCACAGAGATTCAATAAATATTTTTGATTGAGGTCTGAAAAGACTGCAGGAAGTTTTCGCTAATTTATTCTTTGGACATTAATTCATTCAATATATACTGAGAATTCACTGTGAGCTTGGCACCTTACTGTGCGTTTCAAATACAAACATAAAAAGCTCCTGGCTCACTAAGTGCTTACAGTTTAACGAGGGAGGCAGTCTTGTAAATCAACAATTTAAATACAACTCGGTGTTACAGTGTGAAAAAAATAAAAGAGGTTATCGATTCTTTTGGGAGAAGTCAGGCTTCACACAAAGGGGAGATCTTAGTGCATTAAACTCGATCGTTAAGAAATTAAGGGTTTGGGGGCTGGAGGGACGGCTCAGCGGTTAAGAGCACTGACTGTTCTTACAGAGGACCAGGGTTCAAATCCCAGCACCCACATGGCAGCTCCTAACGGTATATAACTCCAAGATCTGATACCCTCGTATAAACATGCATGCAGGCAAAGTGCTAATGCACATAATTAACATAATTTAAAAAGGAATTTGAGGTTATTCTTTTGATGACTATGGAGTGAAATGGAAGAGATGACAAGGATATTGTTGCGACTGGACCAAAATTTCCTGGGAACTAATCATAGCTTGGTTGAGTCCAAGTCAACCAGAGTTTAAAGATAACATAGGTTATGTTATCATGGGATAATTCTGAATGATGATCCTTTCTTTTCAAAGGGATGAAACTTGTCACTAATATCACAAAGGTGGTTTGCTTTTCCGGTTGAAACAAGGTCTCACTTAGGCAGGCCTGAAATACTGTAACCAAAGTTGGCCACAAACTCATGGCAATACTCCTCCCTCGGTCTCCCAAGTGTTGGAATTACAGGCGCAAGCCACCATGCCTGGCAAAGTTGGTTGTTTTTAACTGCAAACTCCACATCAGGAGTGGATTCTTTCACAGACTGTAAGCTGCTTGACGGTTGGGAGAGTGTCTTGGCTTGTAACCTTTATTCCTGAAAATTAAGTGTTTGATAAATACTTGAGACTGACCCGGTGACTGGCACCCATCACAGCCATGAACGGAAGGAAGCTTAAGAGATGCTTTTTTTTTTCTTTCTTTTTTTAAAGAATGGTGGTCTCTAGTATCATCACTACACACAGTGAACACAGAGAAGGTTCTCCTGCTGTGAGGTAGTGGGTGGGTGGTATAAATATTCCCCATGGAGGGAAGTTGAGCTGGATTAAGTCTCTAGCAGACAAGAAAACCAAGTATTCCCCGCCCCTCCGTCACGCCTAACTATCACGGGTTTCCCCAAATATTCTCTTTCACCGCAAAGGAAATCCACTTCCGGCCTGATCAGGTAGTAAGAAAGATTTGATTGGAAGCAGCTTTCTCTAGGAAATAGCTGTGCGGAGTCTCCGTTCTAGGACTTCATCCAGCAGTAGCAACTTTGATCTCCTTTTCCCTACCTCTTCAGGATTCATCTTCAATTCTTCCTAGGAGCTGAATGGGGCACTTGGTGACGCTTAACAGTCCGTTACATGCCCCTCTGGATGAGACTACAAGTCACAGAATGCAGTTCGCCTCCGCTCAGAAAACCCAGACATCCCATCATGCAACGCGCTTAACGGACCGCAAGCGTGGTTTTTCCCGTCTCGTCGTAACCGAACTAAGCATGCTGGGACATGTAGTCTTTGCAGTTTATTTCCCTAGGTCCTTCGCGTTACTGTTTTGTCCCGCCTGTTGTCTGGTCCCCTAAACCTTTACACATGTCTTGGTTTATTTGAAGACCAGGAAGTTCATAGCTCCCGAGGACGGCTGCAGAAAGACGGTGGCTTGGTTGGGACAGTCGCCAGGGATGGCGGAACGTGAGGATGGAGCGAGTGTCCGGGCTGCTCTCCTGGACGCTGAGCAGGGTGCTATGGCTCTCAGGCTTTTCTGAGCAGGGAGCTGCCCGGCAGCCCCGGATCATGGAAGAGAAAGCGCTAGAGGTTTATGGTAATTTAACTTTACCCAGAGCAGCGTTTGGCGTTATTTGGAGAGACGGCACAGGAGAGAGGGTGGAGGAGGGCCTCACCTTTGGGCCGGAGTAGTGGACACTTGGGGTTTTGCCAGACCTAGAAGGAAGTGTGTTCTTCCGGGTCCCAAGTCACGCACTAATTTCGATTATTTTAGGACCCGGGCTATTCTTAAACCTGGTGCGAAATTGAGTCTGGAACTCATAAACGTTTCATCCCTCTGGTCTGCCCACTGCTCTAGGCACCATGTCAAGACGTGTGGGCAGAATTAAGTTTACAATGGTCAGGGCGCAAAGCTGACCTGATTGCACTACTTCGTTAGTAACGAACACGCGCTCCTCCCGCCATTGCTGAGGCCACTGTTGGGTACTGGCTGAGTTGGGGACTGGCCCAAGGTCACAGCCACACTCTTCTTTGACAGAGTTAGTAGGAAGTGAAGAGGTTGAAATAGACATCTCAGAGTGAGGCTTCAAATTTGCAATTCTCTTACACAGTCAAGATATTTATGTGTGTACGTATTCTCTCAGAACTCTCCACTTTGAGGGACTGTCTTCGTTGTACAGATAAGGCAGGGGGAGCAGTGGTTTTGCAAGTACCTGGAGGTCACATTGTCATTAAGGAACAGAGAAAACCAAACTCGTGATTCCAAATGTAGCGCCATGTTCTCTCCACCTTGGTCCTTGACCCGCCCACCCCAGCCCCTTCTGCCCCCTTCTCGACAACTTGTAGGATTCTTTTTCTGGGTCTGGGAGAAAATTCAGGGTCTCATGCAAGTTAGATGTGCTCCACCTCTAGCCTAGATGTAGCATTAAGATCTGGTCCTACAAATACAATTAGGGTAAGGATTATAGGCCAGGAAGAATGATTCCAAGAACAGAAAGAGCCCGGGAGCTAATCAGGTTGACTTCTGTCTTTGTAGAGGTAAGGCTGACAACCCCAGGCAGAAGATAATTATGGGTGTGCTATCTCCAGAAAACATTCCTGTCTTGCCATACTTCTATCTGTAGCATCTGGAGACTGTAACTGCAAGAAAGAAGATTCCAGTCCTCATAGTGAATGAAACTGAAACCTACATATGCAAATATATAGTATACAGTTGAAGGTCATAAGTTTAAGTAGGACATACCAGTGTTTGCAGGTGGAGGTGTGGCTGGCTGTTGCTTTAGATAATAGATTGGAATTGAATAATGAAGGTTTTTCTTTCTTTTTTTTCTTTTTTTCTTTTTTTTTTTTTTTGGCTTTTTGAGACAGGGTTTCTCTGTAGCTTTGAAGCCTGCCCTGGTACTCACTCTGTATACTAGTCTGGCCTCAAACTCAGATCCGCCAGCCTCTGCCTCCTGAGTGCTGGGATCAAAGGCGTGCACCCCTCCCCTTCTTTTTAAAGAAACCAAACTTCTCAACGCACTAGAAAGCTAGAGAGATGTTTAATGAGGGGATAAGATTTAATCTCAGGATTTAGAAGTGTTCAAAGATCTTAGTACAGCTTTTTACAAATTAAGCTTACATAGAGAAGCCTAGGATAGGAGAAGGAAAAACCCTTCCCAAATCTCATAATAACTTTCTCAGTGAAGGCAATTTTTATCCTCTTTCCTGTCTGTATTTTCAAATTCATTTTCTGTCTTATTGGTAAAGACAGATGATAGCCTGGAGAAAAGAAAGTTTGATTTATTTACCAGCTGTTCCTATGGTCACTGGGGAGGTATGTGTAATAAAACAGACCCCAGGCGCCTGAAAGCATCAAGCCCATCTCAACTAAAATCCTGCTTCCTGGGGCTGTGGTTAAGAGCACTGGCTCCTCTTCTGGAGGACTGGTGTTCAATTCCCAGCACCCACATGGCAGCTCACAACTGTCTGTAACTCCAGTTCCATGTAATCTGACACCCTCACACAGACATACATGCAGGCAAAACATCAACTAACATAAAGTAAAAGAAAATATTAGAAAAAAAAATCCTGCTTCCCTCCTCTGCCCTCACTTTGTCCTTATTAGCATTCTCTTTAATTAATTAACTTTCCTGTAGCCTCTCGGTGAGATGGCAGACAAGAGTGCAGGGTCTAGCAATTCTTTCTCTTCTTCAATATCTGTCCCTTCTGCTTCCTTTTACCAGCCCCCCTTCATAGTTCCCATCTCCTTTGTTCATTCTTCCCTTTGACCTAAAAAACATACTCAAATTTCCCTGTTTGTCAGGATTCTAGCCTCCACATAAGGCTTCAGGCTTGGCTGCAAGCGCTATCCTTCATGCTTTTTTTTTTCTTTCTTTTTTGAGACAGGATTTCTCTATAGCTTTGTAGATCAGGCTGTCCTTGAACTCACAGAGATCCACCAGTCTCTGCCTCCCGAGTGCTGGGATTAAAGGTGTGTGCCATCACCACCCGGCCCATGACCCATTTTTTATCTTAATACTATTCTCCCAAATACTTGAACTGAGTCATCTCCTTTTTCTCTCTGTGCTTGTCTTCCAGATGTAACAAGTTGCCCCGCCAGTCCTCTGAGATAACGTCGTTGAGTGTCCCATCTCTGTCCCTGTTGTATCGAGCTGATTTTAGGCCTAACTTTTCAGTGGCTGTCTTTAGCTGTGCTCTCTGGTTCTGGGTCTTGTAGCTGGTGTGAGCAAATTTGCAGCTGACAGTGCAGCACTGTCTTTCCCACTTCCTTGTTCTAAATCTTGAGGAATCCCTGTTCACTGTGGCTGGCTGTGAAAGATCCTGCTGGTTGGGCTCCACCCTTCTGTTCCACTCTTTCCTTACGCTGGGTTCCAAGCTGAGGAATGCCTGGTGGTTCTGTCCTCCAATTTAAATGTCAACCACCTAAAGGCTTAATCCCACCTTCTCTTCAGCCAGAATCCCCCTGGCGGGCCCTTGACATTTTCCCATTCATAGTCCCTTATGGTTTTGAATTAAGAAACTGGATATGGGCTAATAATAATCCAAGAAAATAGTTTTTTCAAAAGTAGGGGACATGTCTGTTGGGAAATTGGGAGTTGCTGAAATGTTTGTTTAAAAGAGAGTTAGGGTGGGGTGGTAGGGGCTGGAGAGATGGCCCAGTGGTTAGAGCACTCTGTTCTCGAAGAGGACCTGGGTGCACTTTCCAGCACCCACATTACAGCTCACCATTGTCCATGGATCTGAGGCCCTTTCTGGCTTCTGTGGGCACTGTGTGCACATAATGTACATACATATATAGAGGCAAAACATAACATAAAATCAGAGTAAATCTTGAAAAAGTAGTCAGTGCTTCGGTTGAGATGAGAAGACTAGCTCTCACTTAGGATACTCTAATTTAATACCTCGTCTCTGATGCCTTTAGATTTGATCCGAACTATCCGGGACCCAGAAAAGCCTAATACTTTAGAAGAACTGGAAGTGGTAACGGAGAGTTGTGTGGAGGTTCAGGAAATAAATGAAGAAGACTATTTGGTTATTATCAAGTTCACACCAACAGTACCTCATTGCTCTTTGGCAACTCTTATTGGTAAGGGTTTGTGTGTGTGTGTGTGTGTGTGTGTGTGTGTGTGTGTGTGTGTGTGTGTGTTTGTGTCAGGGTCTCACTGAAGCCTTGGCTGTCTTGGAACTTGATTTGTATTTATAGACCAGGCTGGCCTCAAACTCAGGGATCTGCCTGTTTCTGCTTTCCAAGAGCTGGGATTAAAGGTGTGTATCAACTATGCCCACCATGTATGAATTCTTTTTTTAAATTTAATATATATATTAAATATGTACTGTGGGTTTTGTTTGTTTGTTTGTTTGTTTGTTTGTTTGTTTTTTGGGACAGGGTTTCTCAGGCTGGCCTTGAACTCAGATTCACCTGCTTTTGCTGGGATTAAAGGTATGCACCACTACCTCCCAGCCAACTAATTATTGTATTTTTAAGAAACGTTTTATTTTTGATTTTCTTTTTTTTTGGGGGGGGGGGTTCGAGACAGGGTTTTTCTCTGTGTAGCTTTGGAGGCTGTCCTGGAACTAGCTCTTGTAGACCAGGCTGGTCTTGAACTCACAGAGATCCTCCTGCCTCTGCCTCCCGAGTGCTGGGATTAAAGGCGTGCGCCACCAACGCCCGGCACTTTGTGCTTTTTCTAGACCAGCAGGAAGAGTTAAAGAGGCCTGGTGGTGGTGGCACACACCATTAATCCCAGCACTCTGGAGGCAGAGGTGGATCTCTGAGTTTGAGGCCAGCCTGGTCCACAGAGCAAGTTCCAGGACAGCCAGGGCTGTTACACAGAGAAATCCTGTCTCAAACAAACAAAAACAAAATCAACAACAACAGAAAAAAAAAAAAGAGAGCAAGATAAAGAGATAATGGAAGTTTTTTCCCCCCGTCACAGGATTGTGCTTAAGAGTAAAACTTCAGCGGTGTCTGCCGTTTAAACACAAGGTAAGAAAGCTTGTTATTATCTTAAACCCAGAGCCTCACATGATCTAGGCCAGTGTCCTGCTGCTGAACCATGACCCTACTTCAGATTGTCTTTTATGACACTTGTTAATATATAATCCACACATCATGGAAGCCACATGAAGTGGACAGTTTAGTGGTTTCTGGTAACTCCTACAGAGCTCTGCAACTGTGTCGGTCAGAGTCACTTTTAGAACATTTGCATCGCCTGTAAAAGAAATCCTGTACCCAGGCAAGTGCGGTTATAGATAAGTGTAATGCCACCACTTGGGAGGTTGAGATGGGAGCTAGCCTATATCAAAAATGGAAATGAAGGAAGGAAGCAAGCAAGGAAGCTGGTCAGTCAGCCTAGAGTTACTAGCAGTAACTACTACTCTTATGCCATCCCCTCCTCTGTACTGGAACAACCATTTCCTGTCTCCATGATTTGCCTTGGGGCATTTCATTTTAATGAAGTTTAATGACGTGGATTTTTTGACTTAGTATGTTTTTGGTGTTTATGTTTTAACTTGTATAGGTGTTTCATTCTTCTGTACTATATAATATTCCACTGTAGAGAGACACCTTGTTTTATTTTACTTATCAGTTGTAAGACATTTGAATTGTTCCCTCTTGTTAAGTTAAAAATATTGTTTTGGGGCACTGGAGAGATGGTTCAGTGGTTAAGAGTACTGATTCCTTTTCTAGATCACCTAGGTTCAATGCCCAGCACCTACATGGTGGCTCACAGCCATGTGTAACTCTGGTGGTTCTTCTGACTCCAATGGCCATGCTGAACACACACACACATGTAGGTAAAACAGTCATACACATGAAATAAAATAAATAAATCTTTAAAAAAAGTATAATTGGCCGGGCAGTGGTGGCACACGTCTTTAATCCCAGCACTTGGGAAGCAGAGGCAGGCAGATCTCTGTGAATTCAAGGCCAACCTGGTCTACAGAGTGCCAGGACAGTCTCCAAAGATACAGAGAAACCCTGTCTCAAAAACAAAACAAAACAAAACTCTCTCTCTCTCTCTCTCAATATATATATATATATATATATATATATAGTTTCCCCAGTTGTCCACTAATATGATTTATGGCAGTATACCCTTCCATTACTACCCCTCCCCTCCCATCACACATTCTTGTTAGCTAGAGTCCATTTTGGCAGCTTCCCAAGTGCTAGATGCTAAGCACCATCAGCACACTCGGTGATCTTGACACAGAGTACAGAGCAGACATTTCATAGATTGTCTCTCACATTGAGTTTTCAGATGTTTCATGATTAGATTGCTATTTATTTTTGGCAAGAAAACAGAATAAACATGCTGCTATTACCTGACATCAAGAAGTGATAGTTTTAGTATTATTGATGCCAATTGCCTCCGGAATAAGGAGGTATTGCTTGACTCTTCATCTCTGTTTGTCACTATGTATCTCTAGCTGTCCTGGAACTCACTATGCAGACCAGGCTGGCTTCAAACTCACAGAGATCCACCTGCTGCTGTCTCTCAAGTGCCGGGATTAAAGGCATCTGCCACTACATCCAGGCTATGGCTATTTCAGAATAATGAGTCATGTGTAATTTTTAACCAAAGTGAAGGAATGGAGAGTGATACTCATGGGTTCAGTAAGTGTTCTGTGCCACTGGGGGAATCTGGACGGTGGTCTTTCTACTTGTGTGTTTGTGTGAGTGAGGATACATGTGTTCCATGGCACATGTGTGGAGGTCAGAGGATAACTTTCAGGGAGTTTCTTTCCCTCCATGTGGCTCCCAGGTATTGAATTCAGGTCATCGGGCATGCATGGCAAGCACTTCTACATACTGAGCCGTTTTGCCAGCCCATGTTTTGTGTTTTTAAAAGAGACTGAATGAGATGGTCTCTAACTCATGAGAAGGTCCCTGTTAACTGTAATAGTTCTGAGTGTTTTCCACTCAAAAAGCGTTGGTCTCTCTGGTGATTCTGTGCATCTGGGCACTCTGCACAGGCTTGCCTCAGCCACAGGATTTGCAGCAGTTTTGTGGTTGTATCAAAAGCTCTTGTGCTTAGGAGTCACTAATTTGTGGGGCCAGCAAGTCAAGATGAGATGGCTTTACTGGTATTACAGTTGGAAATAAATTCAGCAAGCTAATAGAAGGAAAGGAGGATGCAGAAAACCTACATATTTGTCTCATTTTTGTAAAACAGTGACTGTGTGTGTGCATATAAAATGTGCATAAGAGAAAAAAATGTAAGAGTGTGAGTGTAGAAAGGAGGAAGGAAGAGATTGCACTAGGTTGTTGATATGGCATCCCTGGGAGGTGGGACAGACGGTGAATTAGATACAGATTTGGGAAGAGAATGAGGTTTGGGCAAAGATCATGTAAGATCTCTTTGTACAAAACTGTATTCAGACAGAAATCTGTAGGCACGCCCCCTGTAGGCCAGTTGATGGAAATACTACTGTCAGCTCCATCCTGTTTGGGTCTCATACTAGAAAGAGGGTTTGGGCTCTCATCCCTAGATCTCTGGGTCTCCCTACACACCCCTCATCCTGAGCTCTTGGAATGTTCTGATGTTTTGCTTCTGTCTCTTTCCAGTTGGAAATCTACATTTCTGAAGGAACTCACTCAACAGAAGAAGACAGTAAGTGACGCCAAATGTCTTTGCAAACAGCTGCAGCTAGTGCTTTTGTCTTGGGTACTAGGTTTTCTGTTAGCCAATTATCTATTGGGGTGCCTGCAAAAAGAGGGAATACCATGAGTTATGATTTTCACAGGTGGGGAAGCAAAGACATTCAAAGAAAGTCATTTTCTACCAAACATATCTGTAAACATATGCAGCTAGAGACCTTGAGCTCTGAAGGTTTGGTTCTGTTCTGACAGTCCCTGAGCTGTGTGTGGAAGTTGAAACCGGGAGTCTCATAAGGGAATCTCAGGGCTGGGGCTGTCAGAGTTAATGTGCTAGGATGGGAGTAGGGGCTGACTGTCTATGGAGGACCCCTAATCTGCAGAGAGAAGTGAACCAATAGTCATTTGAAAACTGTAGAGGTGGGATTTGAAAACAGCAAAAGACAAAATGTTTCCTAATTAGTTATGTGGTACATGGGAAACAATTTTTGTTTGTTTGTTTGTTTTTCGAGACAGGATTTCCTGTGGCTTTGGAGACTGTCCTGGAACTAGCTCTTGTAGACCAGTCTGGTCTCGAACTCACGGAGATTCACCTGCCTCTGCCTCCCAAGTGCTGGGATTAAAGGCGTGCGCTAACACTGCCCAGCTGGGAAACAGAATTTTAACAAATGACAAGAACAAATAAAGAGAAGAGCTTTAGAGCCAGGCAGTTTGAGACCAGCCTGGTCTACAAGAGCTAGTTCCAGGACAGCCTCCAAAGCGACAGAGAAACCCTGCTTCGAACCCCATCCCCACCCTCACCCCCCAAAAAAGAGAAGAACATTGGAATTGCTTGTTTTTGCCAGGTATGGTGGCTCACGCCTCCAGTCCCAGTACTCAGGAGGTAGAGGCAGGCTGATTTGAGTTTGAAGCCAGCCTGGTTTACATAGTGAGTGCCAGGCCAGTCAGGACTACATGGTAAGACTCTGTCTCAAGTAAATAAGTAAATAATAAAAATGTTTGTTTAGCTTTCATCACTAGATTGATAGTGTAAAGAAGAGCAGAAAGGAGAAGAGAGTGGTGATGGGTAAGAGTGAGGTGGTAGATCATGAGCCCAAAAGGTTCATACAGGGCTGGGGAGAGACACATCAAAATTTATACTAGAAGAGAGATGCAAAGAGAATACTTCAGAGGGACAGCCCACCAGGACAGTCCTGGAAGCCTGTTAGGTACTGTCAGGAGATCAGTGAAAACCATGTCCTAGTTTTGCAGTTCCCTGTGGAATAAATGCACCAAACCCTACAAACTCAGGGGTTGTAGCTCTCTATTTATTTTTATTTTATTCATGTGGATGTTTTGCCTGCATGCATGTCTGTGCACCCGATTGCATGCCTTCAGTGCCTTCGGAGGCCAGAAGGGGCATCAGACTCCCTGGAACTGGAGTTGTAGCTGCCATGTGGGTTCTGGGAATCAAAGCCAGGTTGTCTGGAAAAGCAGCCAGTGCTCTTTTTTTTTAAGATTTATTTATTTATTATGTATACAGTGTTATGCCAACATGTAGGCCTGCAGGTCAGAGAGGGCACAGATCTCATTGCAGATGGTTGTGAGCCACCATGTCAGCCAGTGCTCTTAAATCTCTAAAGCCATCTCTTTAGTCCTCTATTTATTTTAATTATTTACTCTTTGTAGTGCTGGGGAACCTAGGGCTAGTCAAGTACTATATCATTGAGCTACATCCCCAGCCCATTTTATCTACCTACCTACCTACCTACCTACCTACCTACCTACCTATCAATCTATGAGACTTGGTCTTACTATGGAGACCAAGCTGGCCTCAAGCTCACAAAGATCCTCCTGCCTCTGCCCCCTGAGTGCTGGGTAAAGGTAGGCACCACCATGTCTGACCAAAACACTTACAATTTTTGCCATGTAAACAGTACTGTGGTTTAAAAAACAGGCTTAAGTGGGGAAAACAAAAGTTTAGAATTTCACTCTGAATATAACTGTATAGAAATATGTGTATTGATGATACTAAGAAAGAAATGAGAATAGCAGTTGGTTACGGAGTAGTAGGGCAGTAGAGAATGTTTTCCTTTTGAGACTGCTTTCCAGACCTTAGACATAGCAGCAGGTAGGGCTAGAGAGCTGGCTCAGTGGTTAAGACCACTTGTTGCTCTTCCAGAGGACTGGAGTTCAGTTTTTAGTATCACACCAGGCAGCTCACACCCACTTAGAGCTTCAGCCCCAGGAGATGCAGTGGCCCTATTCTGGCCTCCATAGGCACTTTCAAGCAGTGCTCACACCTGTGTGTGTGCACACACAAAAGAAAAAAATCTTAAACTGAATGATGAGTAATTAGTAAAAGTTCTCAATAATTAGTTGTAAGTCTCAAGGAGTTAAATTCTTTGTTTTGGCAAGATGTTAATACAAATGCTGTCTGGTCTCTCTGTTGACACAGTTCTGTTAACTTTGTCCACGTGTTTTGCAGTCAACAAGCAGATAAATGACAAAGAGCGAGTGGCAGCTGCAATGGAGAACCCCAACCTACGGGAAATTGTGGAACAGTGCGTCCTTGAGCCTGACTGAGACCGTCTTAAGAGCCAATGACTTTTAATCAATCGTTTGATCTGTTTAAATCTTTGTAAAATGTAGAGGACACATGTTGAATATGTAGGTGATTTGTACCTCAGAGCATTTTTTTTTAAGTTTTTTTTGTTGTTATTGTTTTGTTTTGTTTTTCAAGACAGGGTTTCTCTGTGTAACAGCTATGGCTGTCCTGGAACTCACTCTGTAGACCAGGCTGTCCTGGAACTCACAGAGATCCGCCAGCCTCTGCCTCCTGAGTGCTGGGATTAAAGGCGTGTGCTACCACTGCCCAGCTTTTTTAAAGGATTCTTTCTGTGCAGGCTTCAGTGATGAGGTAGAACCTAATTGTTCAGAGAGTAACATTCTCAGGATTTCTAATCCAAGTGATCAGACAGAAAAATATTTTCTAGTTATTATGTGTAAGATGTTACTATTTTTCTGATGACCATTCTGATACAACTGCTTTTCATGTCAAATATCTACTGTGCCCAAATGTATGATTTAAATCATCATTCTAAATAAATACGACAGATGATTCTTGTAATGGATCACCTTAGATTTCTACTGAATTGTAAATTCTAATGTCAACATGAACTTTTAACAGACATCTCCAAAGCTGCGTTCACTGATTATTATGTTGAGTGAAGTCTAAAGATGAATAGTAATCCTTAAGGTGACACACCTGCCTTCCTTTGTGGGGAAACCTGGACCCACTTAGAGCCAAGGAACATAATGTGGAAAGGGTCAATTTTTACACAATTTGAAATTTTTTATTTTATGTGTATGATTGCTTTACCTGCATGTATATGTGTGCACCACATGCTTGCCTGGTGTCTAAGGAGTCCAGAAGAAGGGATCAAGTCCCCTGGGACTGGAGTTACAGACAGTTGTTAGCTGCCATGTGGGTGCAGAACCCAGGACCTCTAACCCCATGCTTACACAATTTTAAAGAAGTCTCCCAAAGAAGAGTTGGGATATAGCACGGTGAATGTGTTGTGCTTTGCAAAGCCAAGTACCTGGGTTCAACCCCCCTCCAAAAGGAAGTACAATTGAAGGGACCAGCCCCCCATTTCGGCAGCCATGACAGTAACACGTGCTCGTTATGAACTTGTCTTAGTCACTAGAGGTTAGGTGCCTGCCTCGTGACAAGGAACCAATCAGAAGTTAGCTGGTGGTGCTATGCAATGACACACAGAGCATAGCAACCACCCTGGGAGGGCCTATGGGCCATAACAACCAGTTGACCAATCAACACAGGGCAAGCCCTCCAAGCCTGGAGGCACACCAATCGTGAGCCTGTGTGTACCCCTAGACACTCCCCTTACACTGCCCTACAAGATCTCTCAGCAGCCGGTTCAAACTGTCTTTTGTAGCCAGCCGCCATGGTGGGTGGACAAAAGCTAACATGGGGTTAGCTCGTTAAAGCCTCATGCAGTTTGCAGCAAGCTCTCGAATCTGCCTGGTGATTGGGGTGACTGCAGTCATGGCCTGGGACCCCGGATACCTGAGTTTCCCGGGGGTCTAACACAATGAAGTAGTTGCCCTAAAGGTTTTTGTTTTGTTTTTACTGAATCAATCTAAATGCTTGTTCTGCTCTTTCTTGATACTTGGTTCAGCTTGTTATGGGAGAATAGTATTCATTTGAAGTGTTAAAAGGGCATGATAAGCATTTTGCAACAGCCTCTAGTGTTCCTGACTACCTGGCATCTGTGCTTCTGTACAGTTTCTTCCATACTGAGTCAGAGCTGGTGGGCAGACCCAATTAGAAATGGCAGAGGGTGACTGAAAAGATGGCTGCTCTTCCAGAGGTTCTGAGTTCAATTCACAGCTACCACATGGTGGCTCACAATCATCTGTAATGAGATTTGATGCCCTCTTCTGGCCTGCAGGCATACATGCAGGCAGAACACCATATACATAATAAATAAATAAATCTTAGAAAATAAAATAAGAAAAAAAAGGAAATGGTAGAGGGAAGTGGGATTTGTGAGTGTATTGCTGCTTTTGCCTTGGTTTTTCAGATTGTTCACTCCGCCGGGATCTGACCGCCATAGGCTGAGAACATTCTAGCATCCCAGTGGGGATTTTCACAGGCAGAGGCTGCCCCAAGGCCTCCTACAATCACCATGCACCAATTTGCAACCTGAGTGAACCACTGTGGAAACCATCTTCCATCCTCAGTCACTGTGGCAAGTGGATAAGAGCCCCATAAGAGGCCCTGAGCTAGAACAATCCAGATAAGCCACTTGAGAAATTCTGAACTGGAAGGGCTATGCAAGGGACTACATGTTACTATTTATTTCACTGAAATTTGGTGCCAGGTGCCAGCCCCCATTTTGGCAGAAGGCTGGAATGTGACACTTGGTGCTCTGTTGAGGGGAATTTTAAGGAGATAACTCAGAGTTTGGAGGTGTGCTGTCTGCAGGTGAAAGACTTGGGACATCAGTGCCTGTGGCAGCCTAAGAGACAAAGTGGGACAGGACCAGAGGCTGGGGGGCAACTCCTGCCTTGAAATTTTAGAACTACTTTTTAAACAATATTTTTAAGTGTATGTTTGTTTTGCCTACATGTATGTCTGTGTACCACGTGTGTGCCTAGTGTCAGAAGAGGGCATCAGATCCCTTGAAATAGGAGTTATAGATGGTTGTGAGCTGCCATGTGAGTGGTGGGAATTGAACCCAGGTCCTGCAAGGGCAACAAGTGCTCTTAGCTACTGAGTCATCTCTCTGGCCTCAAGACTAACTTCTTTGAAGGCAAAGCTGTACTTGAGTATTTCTCATGAGTTTTACTATGGGGTCATAATTGATTTGTCCAACAGGCTATCAGCAGCAAGACCAAGGAAACCTCAGCAGAAAGGGTTTACACATGTGCTATCTGGTGCCCAGGGATTGAGTGAAGGACAGCAAGTGAGCAGTCAGGGAGGAGAGGCCTCTGTTACTATCAGGAACTCAGGGTAAGAGAAAGCACCTTCAAGCTCGGAGAACACGAAGCCAATAGACAGAGGAAGAACGTCCATGTGTTCAGCAGCCCCTCACAGGGCTCCCAAGGCACTGGAGAACGACTAATGGGAGAATGAGAAGTAAGAGAGGGAAAAGGAGCCACCCCTTTCCTCACTATAGGTTCAAGGCTGAAGAAAGAGACTTAATGCCAGGTTCATAGTTTCAAGTATGAGATGTGACTGGTTGGTTACTTTGATGAAATGAGGTTGTAGAATTAAAAGTGACAGGTGGTTGGGCTGGATAGCTCAACTGGTAAGGGTTGCTATTGTCAAGGCTGACAGCCAGGTTCAATCCTACGGCCCAACATGGTGGAAGGCAAGAACAGATTCCTATGCTGGGCGGTGTTGGCACACACCTTTAATCCCAGCACTCTGGAGGCAGAGGCAGAGGCAGAGGCAGGTGGATCTCTGTGAGTTCCAGGCCAACCTGGTCTGCAGAGTGAGTTCCAGGACAGCTAGGGCTGTTACACAGAAAAACTCGGTCTTGAAAAATCAAAAAAAAAAAAAAAGTTATAAGAAATAAAAATGAGGGGCTGGAGAGATGCCTCAGAGGTTAAGAGCACCACTGGCTCAGTATCTCTCCCAGAGATACTGAGTTCCATTCTCAGGAACCACATGGTGGCTCAAAACCATCTGTAATGAGATCTGGTGCCCTTTTCTGGCCTGCAGGCATTCATGCAGACAAAACGCTATGAATAATTAATAAATACATGTTTTAAAAAATAAAAATGGCTGGAAGGAGCTTAGGAAGTGGCTCAGTGATAGAGCGCGTCCTAGCATGTGTAAGTCCCCAGAAGCACTACCAAACAGAAACACACAAATCATTCCGGAAAGCCTATCAGACAAAAGTCATGTGTGTTTGAAATCGCCCATGGCCAGAAGATCAATGCTCTCCAAACAGAGCTTCAGGATAGTGGGGGATGGGAAATGGGAAAGATCCTAACTACAACTGATTCCTGTATAGCACATGGGTTGTAGACATTTCCTTAAAACCCTCCTGGCTTCCGTTGAGATGCTGTCTCAGCACAGCTGGCCTGTGTCCTTCCTTCCTCTTGAGACCATTGAAACATTAGCTTTGTGGAAACGCTGAGGTTTCTTCCTTATTGTTTTGCTGTACATTTCCGTTGGCTTCTCTTTCTCTTCCAGTTCCTGCAAAGTATGTTACTAGGACCAGGAATAGTGTGCGTGCTTGTAACCCACTCTCAGGAGGTAGAGGCAGGAGAATCCAGAGTTGAGGGTCAGCCTTAGCTACAGAGGGAGTTTAAGCTTGGCCTGGGCTATGAGACATGGTCCCCCAAAAGACAACCAAACAGAGATATGTTACCTAGCATAAGTAAATGGTGAAGTATTCTTGATTTTTTTGACACCAAAATTTTTTTTTGGAGATTTGCTATATATATATATATATATATATATATATATATACATATATGAGTTTCTTGCCTATATGTGTGTATATGTACTGTGTACATACCTGATACACACAGAGGCCAGAAGAGGGTCCCTGGAGCTGGAGTTATGGACCATTATAAACAGCCATGTGGGTGCTGGGAACCGAACCTGGGTCCCCTGCAAGTGTAGTAAGTGCTCTTAACTGCTGAGAGCCACCTCTCCAACCCTTTGACTTTTTTTTTTTCTTTTAAGAAATGCTTCTAATGTTTTATTAGGCTATGACTTATTTTTATTATGTATTTATTTTGGGATGAGGTCTCACTGTATTGCCCAGGTTGGCCTCAAATTGTACTCAAGAGATACTTCTGCCCCAGCATCCTACAAAGCTTGTGACTTCCAGAGTGTGCTGCTAAACTCAGCACATGCTCCTGTTTTTCAATCGTCACTGTAAATACCTGTGGTGGTTTGAAAGAAAATGGCCCCCAAAGGGAGGGGCGCTATTGGGAGGTGTGGCCTTGTTGGAGGAAGTGTGTCACTGTGGAGGCGGGCTTTGAGGTCTCTTTTGCTTAAGCTTCACTCAGTGTCTCAGTCAACTTCCTGCTGCCTGCAAGATGTAGGACTCTCAGCTCCTTCTCCAGCACATCTGTCTGCACACCACCATGTCCCACCATGACGATAATGGACTGAACCTCTAAACTGTAAGTGAGCCACCCCAATTAAATGTTTTCCTTTATAAGAGTTACCATGGTCGGGGCTGGAGAGATGGCTCAGAGCTTAAGAGCATTGACTGTTCTTCCAGAGGACCCAGGGTCAATTCCCAGCACCCACATGGCAGCTCAAGAGCAGTGGGTCATGACCCCTTTGGGGGATTGAATGACCCGTATCCCAGGGGTCACCTAAGACCAGCAGAAAACACAGATATTTACATTATGATTCATAACAGTAGCAAAATTACAGTTATGAAGTAGCAGCCAAAATAATTTTATGGTTGGGATCACTACAACATGAGGACTGCATTAAAGGCTGGCAGCATTAGGAAGCTTGAGAACCACTGCTCTAGAAGATAGGACAGCCATCGTCTGAAAGGGTTTCTGGGCCATGTGATGTTGGGGCTCAGGAAACAATCCCTCAAATGGCTGAGTACTGTCAACTAAGGAAACTGAGGTCAGATATGACGGCTCATGCATATAATCCCAGTGTGCTGGAGACTAAAGCAGGCGTTCAAGGCCAACCTGGGCTAAGGAGTGAGTGAGACCCTGCCTTAGCCCCAAAAGTAATTAATTAAGACAAAGCCTTAAAAGCAACGTTTGTCTGTCCTTCTACCCTCCTGTGTCCTGTGCCTCTGTCTTTCTCTCCCCTGGAGTCATAGAAATCAGAAGTTTTCTTCACCAGGACAGGTCTGAGAACAGCCCCCCTTCCTGCTTTGGAGTGGAGCATAAAGCCACTCTGTTCTACCTTGTCTGACAGTAAGATCCTTGTCAGAGGGTCCTACCCCATCCCTTCAGGGAGGACCACTGCAGAGAAGCCCTACATGCTCACTACCTCATACGATTCCGTGCAATCTCTGGCAGAGAAATTTCTTTGAAACAGAATGGGTTAGGAAACATTTTAGGGCAGCTGAGAGTCTATGGCTGTGGTTGAGCACTTGCCTCGTAAAAATGAGGCCTTGGTTCAGTCCCCAGCACTGTGGGAAAAATTCCAATGGTGGTTGCACATTTGCTTGAGAAACTGAGACAGTAGGATCCTTTAGACCAGCCTGTGCTACATTTAAAGAGCCTGTTTTATTTACTTATTTTTATTTATTTATTTATATTTTGGTTTTTCGAGACAGGGTTTCTCTGTGTAGGTTTGGCACCTATCCTGGCACTTGCTCTGGAGACCAGGCTGGCCTCGAACTCACAGAGATCCGCCTGCCTCTGCCTCCCGAGTGCTGGGATTAAAGGCATGCGCCATCAACGCCCAGCCTAAAGAACCTGTTTTAGTCAGTGAAGAGACACGATGACCAAGGTAACACTTATAAAAGAAAGTGCTTAAATGGGGGTTTGCTTACAGTTTCAGAGGGTTAGTCCATTATCATGGCAGGGAACATCACAGAAGGCAGGCAGTCATGTGACTAAGAGCTTACATTCTAATCTACAGGCAGAGAGAGACAGCAGACCTCTTTCAACAAGGCCACACCTCCTAATATTTTTCAAACAGTTCCACTAACTGGGAACCAAGCATTCCATCATGAGCCTCTGGACACCATTCTCATTCAAACTACCACAGACAACCACAACCCTTGTCTTAGGGTTTCTGTTGGGAGCCATATAGCTTGGCATGAACCTTTAGGCCAAACTTAGCAGGCCACATGGTTATAGAACTGTCTTTTGATTATAAATGGCTTCTAGAAGCATGAGCACCCAGAAGGAACAGCATGACCCAGAGGTCAATCCTTTGTTCCACTGGCCCACTTACCTAGGTAACCCTCCCTCTTTTCACCACCCATGAACTTTTTACCCTGCCAACATCCTCCTTCTATAGTTTTCTGACATCCTGCTTAAACTAATACCTGGCTCTTGGCCTCTTCTCCCTCTCCCCTTTACCCCACTCTACTGACTATATAAGCTAGCCTAGAAAAAATAAAATTTGCCACTTGATCAGAATCCTGTCTTGTGGTCATTCTCTCCGAGTCTCTTGTCTCTATTCCCCTCCCTGGACATCTTGCCCTAGGTTGCTGTCCCACGGGCAGGACAACTACAGGTTTCTATTGCTGTGATGAAACACCATGACCAAAAAGCAAGTTGAGGAGGAAAGGGTTGACCTGGGCTTATGCTTCCACATCACAATTCATCATCAAAGGAAGTCAGGACAGGAACTCAAACAGGGCAGGAACTTGGAGGCAGGAGCTGATGAAAAAGCCATGGAGGAATGCTGTTTACTGGCTTGCTCCCCATAGCTTGTTCAGTCTGATTTCTTATAGAGCCCAGGAACACCTGCCCAGAGATGGCACCATTTACAATGGGCTGGGCTCTCCCACATTATTAAATTAGAAATTTCCCTACAGGCTTGTGTACGGTTTGATCTTATGGAGGCATTTTCTTAATTGAGGTTCTCTGTTTTCAGATAGCTTTAGCTTGTGTCAAATTGACATAAAACTATCACAGACCCCATCTCCACAAAATAAAACATGAGAGAGAGAACGAGAATGCTTGAGACTTTAAACCATATGCTGTTAGAACTGTTTGACTCCACACTTGTAGAATAGAAGCAACCAGAATAGCAGATAAACAAAGAGTGCCCGAGTTCCAATAACATTTATGTGTGGGGCCTGGGGATGTGGCTCAGTTGTCAGTGTACATGGAAGCCCTGGGTTCCATCCCCAGGACCACACAATCCAGGCAGGACTTGGGGGACATGCCTGTAATCCCAGCTACAGGAGGTAGAAGCAAGAGGATCAGAAGTTAAAAGTCATCTTAGGTTACATAGTAAGTTTGAGATCTTGTTTCAAAAAGCTAAAACAAATAGTTATTCAGGAACATAATCATTGTCATAATTATTACAAAACATCATTATTGTTACAATTGCTATTTTTGGAAGGGTCACATTATGTTTGAGGCTGGCCTCAAACTTAGAGCAGTTTACCTATCTTTGCCTTCTAAGTGTGCGTATCACCACACCTGGTTTAAATTTAATTTTATGATATTTTTATGTGTCCTGAGCTCACCCCCACCCCAATCTCAACCTCTTAAGAATATTGAAACCCATCTTAGCTTGAGGATTGTATAAAAGCAAGTACCAGACTACATTTGACCCACTGGAAGGCCTCAAGCCAATTTGAGATTCAGTCAAAACGTACAAAAGTCACACCCTCCAACAACAACAAAATGACACAGAAATTATATCTGACTCCGGGACATCTGAAATCAGTGGCCTCCACGTTAATATCTCTGAGTTATAAATAACAGGGCTGAAGCTGGGTGTGGAGGCTCACATCTGCCATGTAAGCACCCAAGAGGCTAAGGCAGGAGGAATCCCCCAAGTTTGAGGCCAACTTGAGTTACATTGTAAGTTCCAGGCCAGCCTGGTTTACAGAGTGAGCCACAGGCTCACAAAACCAAAACAACCAAATTAAACAATGGAGCTAAGGATTGGGCTTGCTGTTCCCTCAGTAACCTTCCAGGTTGGCACCATATTAGACACTTTCTCAACCACATGTGAAGCAAGTTTAAGTGCTTTGTTACCCAAACGTGGATGTTGCCAGCAAGATACAGTGGTGTGTCATGGGGTGCAGGGGCTGCTACAAAAGTCACAGGGTTTCCACAGCCCAGCTCATGTTCCTCCTATATTAATAAGATGGCAGACCTAATAGCTCATCCAGCAGCTGTTGGAAGTAGAAGCCAACACCCACAACTAATCACTGAACTGAACTGGAATCCAGATGCAGAGAAGGACGAGTGAAGAGCAAAGGAGTCCAGACCAGGCTGGTGAAACCCACAGAAACAGCTGACCTGAACATCGGGGAACTCTTGCTCCCCAGACTGATAGCTGGGATACCAGCATGGGGCTGATCCAGACCCCAGAAACATGGGTTTCAGTGAGGAAACCTTGGAAATCTATGGGACTTCCTGTAGTTGTTCAGTACTTATCCCTAGCATAGATGTGGACTTTGGGTATTCCACATACAGGAATACTCCCTGAGCCAAGACACACGTGGGTGGGCCTAGGCCCTATCCCAAAGGATACAGTAGACTCTGATGACCCCCTATGGAAGGCTTCAACATCCAGGGGAAGTAGAAAGGATACGTGATAGGTAGGGTTTTAGTTGGGGGGGGGGTGGTAGGGGAGGACAGGAGGGACAAGAGAACTGGGATTGTCATGTAAAACAATCTTGTTTCTAATTCAAATAAAAAATTAACAGCAACAACAAAAAAGATGGCAGAAAACAAGCCAGGAGGGGGCTTTAGGGGTTCAAATTCAGCACTGAGGTGCCATTGCTGCTGAAGACTCTTGTCATTCCTTGTATGTCTTTGTGCTGGTCAGACTGTCTGCAGGTCAAGGAATTTGGTCCTAGCATAATCTTATCTGGGACAGTTGTGCTGGGGGTAGGCGCATTGCTGTCTAAGGCTCTCTCCAAGTGCTGTTGATGCCTTGACCCTCGCAGAGCAGGTGACCAAGATCACAGACCTCAGGGTAAAGTGCACCTTGTTCTAATCCTGGACTCTGTGTTGTGTGATCATGGGCAAATCACCTAACTTCTCTGTACTTTTTCATCCCCTCGTCTACACATTACCCATGTTACAAGCACGGTGTGAGGATGAAAAGAAAGAAAGCTGAGTACTATGCCAGAAACCTAGCTTTGTTAAAAATAGAAGAGTGGAGCTAGCCGGTGGTGGCGCACACCGTTAACCCCAGCCCTGGGAGGCAGAGGCAGGCGGATCTCTGAGTTTGAGGATAGCCTGGTCTATAGAGTGAATTCCAGGACATCCAGGACCATCCAGAGAAACCCTGTTATAAAACAAAACAGAGCAGAACAAATAGAAGAGAAGGAATCCCTTAGTACTAACTAGGTTCTCTTGGCTAGGTGCGATTACTTGAAGAGAACACTAGATGGCAGCAAAGCACGACTCTGACAGCACCGTTCTTTGAGGTGAGGGCGGCTTCCGTACAGAGAGGCGAGGTCAGATAGGACCCCACTGTCATGAGCTCTGCCCTTTGCTCCTTCGTTCTGATCGCCATGATTATAATTGGAAACTTTCTTAGGCTGGGACATTTCTTTACCAAAGATTGTGGCTTTTTAAATTTATTTCCTAATTTTATGCATTTGGGTGTTTTGCCTGCTTGATTGTCTGTACACGGCGTGCGTTCACAGTGTGGGTGCTGGGATTAGAACAGTCGCTACTCTTAACTGTTAGGCCATCTCTCCAGCCAGATCATGATTTTTTTCTGAGTCACTGATATGTGTTGCTGAATATCATTCTGAAGAAACCGTACACATAGATACAAAGAATGCGACCTGGGTGTCTCTGCCCTGCAGTAACATAGGAGTTTATTACTTTTTTAAAAAATTGGCCGCCAGGCGGTGGTGGCACACTTCTTTAGTCCCAGAACCAGGGAGGCAGAGAGGCAGAGAGAGGCAGAGAGGCAGAGAGACAGAGAGACAGAGAGGCAGAGGCAGGCGGATCTCTGTGAGTTCGAGGCCAGCCTGGTCTACAGAGCAAGTTCCAGGTCAGGCTCCAAAGCTACAAAGAGAAACCCTGTCTCGAAAAACAATTTTAAAAAATTGGCCAAAGTGAAGGATGAAAAAAGTTTTTCTATCGGCATTTGTTTGCTAAGGTTAAATGTTTTAAAATCCCGTTGGGGAATATGTGTATTTCAAAGGATACGTGATATTGTCTACTTTTCTATTGATGTTTTCCACTTTAAACCTAACTATAAGGATTGGAGGGATGACTCAATGGATAAAATGCTTGCTAAGCCAGCATGAGGATTTGAGTTCAGGTCCCCAGCACCCATGGAAAAGCTGGCGTGGTGGTCTAGACCTGCAATTTCAGTACTGGTCAGTGGTGACAGGAGGCTCCTTGGTGAGTTTCAGGTTCACAGACCTTACACCACAACCCACTAAAATCAGACAAGAAGAGCTCATACAGAGCCCAGTCCCAGTGCATACACCTACAACACAACTACACCCAAGGCTAACTGCAGAAGAGGGGGCAGAAGATTCTAAGAGCCAAGGGACCAGGAAATTTGCTGTGCCATTGTGTGTTCTAGAAATGTCAGAGAGACTATACTCATAAAGTGTCATTAACATGAACAGCTCAAGAAGACCTCAATAACGATGACACCAATGGAAGGGGGAAAGTTCTTGGAGCCTCAACCCTAGACAAAGAACTCTGGGTAACTGGGGATGCTGAGGGTGGGGGAAATGGTTTTCCCTAGGGAAGAGTCCTCCCCTTGGTTAACCTTGAGATCATATCCACACAGGCAGCATTACATGGACTGAGCAGGAGCAGGTCACATTTATGTAGTGTGTGTGTATGTGTGTGTGTGTTTGTGTGTGTTAGAGAGAGAGAAACAGAGACAGAGAACAACTAAAAATAAGTCATGAATTTGAGAGATCAAGGGGGAGAGCATGGGATTGGAGGGAAGAAGGGAAGGGGAAAATGATGTAATTATATTATCACTTTAAAAATATAAAAATAGTGTTGCAGAGTAATAGAGGAAGACATGTGATGTCAACCTATAACCTCTATGTTTGCATGTACAGGCAAGCACACACATGTGTATACCTCATCCCCCCACCCCACCCCCAACAAAACCCAACTATAAAGCAGGTATATGTTTGTTTTAATCCTGGCACCTGGAAGGAGGGTTGCATGAGTCTAAGGCCAGCCTGGACTACATAGCTAGACTTGTTTCAAACAAACAAACAAAGAAAAAATCAGGGACTGGAGAAATGGGTGAGTGACTAAAGTGCTTGCTATGTAAACTCAAAGGCCAGAAGTTCAGAGCCCCATAAACAGCATAGATAGATGCAGGGCTGGTGTGGTAGTAGCCTGCCTGTAATCCCAGCGCTTGGTTCCTGAAGACAGGGGAGCCCAGAACAAGCTGGCTGGCTATCTCAGTAAATTGGCATGCTCTAGGTTTAAGAGATAGCCTGTTCCAGTATATAAGATGGAGAGAGATGGAGGGAAATATCAAACATCCACATTGGGCTTCCACATACATGTGCACACACATGCATAAGCAGCTGCACAGATATGTGTCCACCCACCTGTGAGCGAGTGCACTCGAATGCACACACACACACACACACACACACACACACACACACACACACACACACACACACACACACAGACACACACACACACACACACACACACACACACACACACACACACACAGACACACAAATGAGACCTTGTCTTAAGAAAAAAAGAAATAGCCGGGCAGTGGTGGTGCTTGCCTTTAATCCCAGCACTCAGGAGGCAGAGGCAGGTGGATCTCTGTGAGTGCGAGGCCAGCCTGGTCTACAGAGCTAGTTCCAGGGCAGCCTCCAAAGCCACAGAAAAAACTGTCTCAAAAACATAAAAAAGAAAGAAAGAAAGAAAGGAAGGAAGGAAGAAAGGAAGGAAGAAAGGAAGGAAGACACAGGGTTGTCTCCTCAATAAAGGAGATGTATACCTGTTTGCTACCTAGAAAAATAGGAATGGATGTAGTTAGTAGGCTGGTGCTCTGTGCTATCTGTAGGGCCAGGTCACACAGGATCCCTCAGAATATTATGTTTGTATCAGACTTTTACCCTGAACATTGTTTCTGAGTCAACAGTACACAACTTTATGGAAGAGGCCAAACGTACTTTGTAAAGTTTCATGTAAATGTATCTTAAGCTTTGCTGTATACATGGGATTGTGTTAATTGTCATCAGGAAACTAGGAAACTTTTCATCCAAAATTGTGCCGTTCTTAAGTATGGCTAAACTGCTTGGGCTCAGATTCCAGAAGTTTGAACCAACACCGCCTCTTTCAGATTGCTTCTCTGCTAATCATAGTGTTTGCAGAGACCCCCAAGGATAGTTACATTTTCTATTGTATACTGTAGATTTGATTTTCAATTTTTTGCTTATTAAACATGGTTGGACTTAAGCGATGACTCAGTGGTTAAGTAACTCCTGTAACTTCTCTTCTGGCCTCCATGATCACCTTGCATGCATGTGTTACAAATTCATGAAGGCACATACAGCTAAGTAATACATCTTCCTTTTTAAACAAGTAAACACCTTTAACATTACTTATTCCCCGTTTGAATGAGCAGTGCCCATGATGAAACAGCAAAATGCACAGAACTGTGTAGGGTGAAAGCCTTCCTCCTAAACCAGTTCTCTTCCTCTCAGGTTAATCACTTCTTACTCCTTCTCAAGTGTTTTCTCTTTGGTAAACACCATTTCCAGGAGGAATGCCCCTTTAGCATAGGTCATGTGGGGTCACTCTGCTCTGTGCTTTCCTTTATTCTTTTACATTAACAATGTATCTTTTGTATACCCCCCCTTATCAGTTTACAAAGAGTCTCCTCATTTTATAGCCTCATAGAGTTTCATTGTATATTTCATACTGATGGACTATTTCCAGCATGTTACTGCTATAAACAAAACCATAGTAGGCAACCCTAGACACACCTCACATTTGTCTTGTACAAGTGATCTCTAAGGTAAATTTCTGGAAAGAGGATTATTGGGTAAGGGTGTGTAGTATTATTTAGGCAGATAATGGCAGATTGTCCTCTGCAGAAATTGTACCAATTCATACTGCTGCCACAATGCCTGAATATGCTCACATAGGTAAATTATCAGATTTAGATTTTGTCCAAGTGATAGGTGAAAAGTCTACATTGGTAAAGTTCTGGTATTGTTTTTTTAAGGATGATATTTAGCATCTTTTGTATATGAATTAGAGGCATTTGTGTTTCCTGTGAACTAAGTTTTTGTTGTGTTTTTAAAAGTTTTTTATTAATTGGTTGATTCATTGATTGATTGATTTCTGTGTATGCCTGTGGAAGTCAGGACAATTTCCAGGAATTAGTTCTCTACTTTCCATCTTGTAAATCTCAGGGATAGAACTCAGGCCTTCAGGCTTGGCAGCAAGTGACTTTGCCTGCTGAGCCATCTTGCCAGCCCTCCTTTTAAATTTTGAAGAATATTTTATTTCTTAGAGCTTTGTTGCTGCTGCTGTTATGGCTGGGCTCAGTAAGCTGACATTGGTCACAGCAGCAGAGTGTCCTCATTGCTGGAGCCCAAGACTTTCACACCAGTGTTCTCTGGCTATGCTGAGGTGAAGTCTCTTGGATGAGTAAGTGCACATGAGAATGTGTGCAGGTTTCCAGGCTGTCTTGCTGGGAGACCTTAGGAGCTCTACAAGGACCTCTAGGGACTGGTTCCACATCAATCTAATCCTACTATCCATTGCTTAAAAAGTTTATTTTTATTCTATGTATATGAAAGTTTGTCTCCATGTACATATGTGTGCCTTGGTGTGCCTGGTTCCAAGAAAGCCAGAAGAGGGCATTGGATATTCGGGAACTGGAGTTGCCAACAGTTGTAAGTTGCCATGTGGGTGTTGAAACTGAACCCAGGGTGCTCTGCAGGAGCAAGTACTTTTAATCTCCAAGCCAGCTCTCCAGTTCCCTACTACCCATTTTATAGGTAAACAAACTAAGTCAAGAGGTGGTGGATGAGCTGTCTACACTACATAGCATTGAGAATCAGACTGTGGAGTTAAAATATATGGAACGTTCTCAGTTGCATATTTGAGAATCAGCAGAATGAGTTAGGTAAGTCATACCTCTCTATTGATACAATGAAATCAAGGCCAGAATCCGGGCTGGGGAAATGACCCAGTGGTTAAGTTGCTTGCTGTCTAAATGTAAGGACCTGAGTTTGAATCCTCAGGACCGACATAAAAGCCTAGGGCTTTGGCATCCATCTATAATCCTGGTACTTCTATAGGGATCCTGGGCGGCACAGACAGGAGAATCTCCTGGAAGCTCAGTGGTTATCTAGCTTGACCAATGCACCAGAAAAATCAACAAATGGGACCCTACACACACACACACACACACACACACACACACACACACACACACACACACACTCACACTCCCACACACATCCTCACACACTCACACACAGACACATATTCACACACACTCACACACTCACATATTCACACACTCTCACACACTCACATACTCATACACACACACACACACATACAGACACACAGTCTCTCTCACACACACTCACACACATTCTCACACACTCATACACACACATACTCACATACAGACACACACACACACACTCACACACACACACTCACACACACACACACACTCACACACACATACACACACACCACGCACGATCATTATGGCCATTAAGCACATTACTTCTTTTTCTTTTTTTTTTTTTTTTTCTTTTTTTTTTTTTTTTTTTTGTTTTTCGAGACAGGGTTTCTCTGTGGCTTTGGAGGCTGTCCTGGAACTAGCTCTTGTAGACCAGGCTGGTCTCGAACTCACAGAGATCCACCTGCCTCTGCCTCCCGAGTGCTGGGATTAAAGGCGTGCGCCCCGCCGCCCGCCGCCCCGCCACCGCCGCCGCCGCTACCACCACCACCCGGCTGCTTAAATAAGTTTTAATTTTAGTTTTTCTAGTAGTTTCTACATTTTATTTTCCTAACTCTTGACTTTGAAAAATTTCAAATTTACAGAGACATTCCAAGAATTAATCTAGATTTTTTTGGTTTTCCATATGGTGTCTCATGTAGCCCAAGATGGTCTCAAACTTGATATCCCTACAATCAGCTGGAAATTCTGATCCTGCTGCCTCTGCCTCCAGACTGGCAGGATTATAGGTCTGCACCACCATGTCTGGTTTGTGAATACAGATGACTGAACCTAGGGCTTCATGCATTTTCTTCATTGTTAAGGTTTTTATTAGGGCGTTTTGGGCTGGGGATGTGGCTCAGTTGTTAGACTGCTTGCCTAGCATGCACGAAGCTCTGGGTTTAACCACCCCCCCCCCCCCCCCCCCCCCCCCCCCCCGCCCATAGTGGTGCACATCTGTAATCCTACCTCCCTGGAGGTGGAGGCAGGCGGATCAGAAGTTCAAGACAATCCTAGGGATATCAAATGTGAAGCCATTCTGGTCTACATAAGACCCTATCTCAGAAAATTGTATGACATTTTGACCTGGGCCTTTGGTTAAGCCATTTAATAACTTGTCCATACGGTGATTCTAAGGATTAAAAGTTAGCTGGTGGTCTAGTTTGTTTGTTTGTTTTTTAGTAAAATGCCTTTTCCTTCTTAATTCCTTTAAAATGTTTTGTCTAGCCGGGCGTTGGTGGCGCATGCCAGCAACTGGGGAGGCAGAAGCAGGCGGATCTCTGTGAGTTCGAGGCCAGCCTGGTCTCTAGAGCGAGTGCCAGGATAGGCTCCAAAGTTACACAGAGAAACCCTGTCTCAAAAAAAAAAAATGTTTTGTCTCTCCTTAGGGTTCTAATATTTCACAGTGATGTCACTTGATAGTATTTTTCAAGAATAATTCTACTTGTCACTTGGTGCCCCTTACCCTCCCTCCCACTGCCCTAAGATAGGGTCTTATAGTCCTAGCTGGTCTGTAACACATCCAAATAGGAAGGGGAATTGGAAATTGGACAGCTCCAATAAATACAAACATTTGCTAATTCTTCAATTCTCTATTTCTTTACTATATAGTAGAAAACACAATAATTTTGTTCTAAAAAGTATTCAGCATGGGGAATAAAGGAGACAATTGGATTGTGGAATGTTAAACTGTACTTTTATTTCTGGCATTAAATTCATCTTGCCAATTTTGAAAAAATAAAAAAAAGGAGATAATTGGAAGCTGGTTCGATGAACTCTCCACCTGTTGATTCAATCTGGGTTGAAGGATGAAAATGTTCTGTGTGGATGGAATGATGGGAACCAAGACCGAGAGGTCAGGCAGCTCCCACAAAAGGAAAGGGCTGGGGAAGCCCGGGTTCTTTAGCCTAGAGTACAGGTCCGAAGGAATAGAATACAGGCCTACTCCCGTTTGGGACAGAGGCCACTGTAAATGGGTGGACATCATGTTCCAGGATGCAGCTGTGCTTAATGGGGTCAGGACATGGGCTGGGTTGAGACGGTGTCACCATGCAGACTCAAGAGGGCAGAACATGGTCTCAGAGAGGGAGAATCAGGACACACAGGGATCAAGAGTCAGCCAAGGGTGTGGAAGAAACCATCCTAAAGTCATTAGCCCTCATCAGGTAAGGCTGGGAAAGAAATGTCCTTTCTGGCCCTCCCATGTGGACCCGAAAAAGGTCTCGGGTGGATCTAGCAGTGTGTGACAGGAGCAAATACAGGAAGTTGAAATTGAATCTTCAGCTTTGCAGATATGACTGAATTCAGGGAAGAGTTCCCATCCTGGGGGCAGGGAGCATCCCTACTGTTCCCTCCCAGGTACTCAACACCCTTCTGTCTGATCTCTGGGCTCCTGCTGGGCTTTGCCCAGACCCTGGTCTGGCCCCAGAATGCAGAATTCCTGCATCTTTTCCTAGGATATCCCCTCTGCTTGTCTCCAAGTCCCGGCCCCCAGGCTTAGTGCCTCATTTCTCTATGGGAGCAGCTCAAGGTACCAAGGATGGTCACCCAGAAAGGTCTGAGACCCCGATAGATGAAGAAGAAAAGAAGAAATATTTCTGAGGTGGAGGAAGGAACATGGCTGGAGAGAGATGCATAGGGTCAGACTGTCTCAAGATGGGGGACCTTGGGTCAGGGAAGGGAAGCTGACATTTGTATTATTGTTTTCTCAAGTGTTTGGCTGTGTGTGTGTGTGTGTGTGAGAGAGAGAGAGAGAGAGAGAGAGAGAGAGAGAGAGAGAGAGAGAGAGAGAGAGATCTGAGAGAGAGAGGAGGGGGAGGGGGAAAGAGAAAGAAGGAGGGGAGGGGAGGGAGGGAGGAAGGGAGGGAGATTGTTTCTAACATCAGCCCTGAAGGTGTAGTCAGTTACTCTCATTTGACAGATAAGGCAACCAAGTCTCAATAGGGGATTTGGCCGGCTACAAACAGGACTATGTGATTTTTTTCAGCCTAAACTCATCATAGGCTGGGGTCTTGGACAAGTACCATATCATCAGACTCTAGGTAGAAAACAAGTATTTGGGGGCAAGATTCCTCACTGTGACTCCTCTGCTGGTCAGGAAATCTGAGCAGGCCATGATGTTGGCTTCCACCCACAGTCCTTTACATGTACATGGGGGTTCCTGTTTTCCACACTCCCTTGTTCTCTTCTGGTCCTTCCTGCCAACACAGCTTCTCTTTCAAGCTCCAGGTTTCTCTTTCTCTCCAGGCCCCTCACTGGACAGACCTCCACATCTCCCTCAGTCAGTGCCCTGCAAGTGTGGTGCAATGCTTGCAAAGCGCATGAGCGCACACACAAGCCCAGGAAATCCCCATGCTCCAAGCCTCCCCGCCACTGCTCCTTCCTTCCCCTTCTCTTCCCTTCCCATGGTGGGCTCAAGACCTTGCAAAGCTGTAGTTACAAAAGACAATGGACCTCCTCACAAGGAAGCAGGAAGAGCTCTGTTGAAGCTTGCTCCACATTCTACAACCAGCTGCATTCTGTATGGCTGGTTGTAGAAGGGCAGAGAGTACGGGATAGGGCAGGCAGGGCTAGAAAGTCAGGTCACTAGGCCACCTTTGGAAAGAGTCCTGACTGTGCCACACAAGCAGTGGACCAGCTATGGAGAGTCACCTGATCTGACCCACGGGAGAGGTGTCATCACTGGATCCATTGCCAAGACGTCTGTATTCCAGAGTTTATTTGGTACTTCCTTAGAATCTGCTCTGGGCAGTGTAAGGGTGGAGTAGGTGCAAAGGTGAATAAGATGTACCTTTTCCCCAAAGGAGCACACATCTGTACATTTACAGAATGACAGAAGTAGCTAACACTCACTGAACCCTTAATGGAGGGCCAGGAAAGGTGTTGAAAACTAGGCTGGGTTGTAGTGGCGCAGCACTGGGGAGACAGAGGCAAGCAGATCTCTGTGAGTTCAAAGCCAGCCTGGTCTATAAAGCGAGTTCCAGAACAGGCTCCAAAGCTACACAGAGAAACCCTGTCTCAAACAACAACAACAAAAAGATACTGAAAATTAATTGAACATGCTATTTTAACTTCCATTTTACTTCCAGGTCACAGAGAAGTCAAGTCACTTGTCTGAGGTCACAGCAAGTGAACTTCAAGCTTGTATCTATACCTAGACAGTCCTTCATTTAGCCCTCATACCTTGCATCATATAAGCCAACCCCAGTGTCATCTGGCATGACCAACCCATACACAAGCTTCATTCCTACATTGTCCCTTTGTTAGGAGGTCATTAGGTTCTGTCAACTCATCAGGCACCAAGTGTGGCATAGCCCCATTGTGGCTGCCCTTTGTGGACTGCCACTGGAACCTTTTTACCGGTGGGCTTATGTGGTCATTCTACAGAAACTTGGAGTTCCTCCGAGGCTCCCCTTATATCCCCTTAAAGCATCTTGCACAAAGCAAACAGTCGTGTTTGCAGACTGGTAGATGGTGGAAGATGCATTCATTTCTCCAGGTCTCTGAAACATGGAGTGGTCCTGAATCTGTGCCATGGAAACACCCGGAAGTTCAATACCACCTGATATATAGAACCTATCCTAGAGATCTTAATGTAAACAATGCAGGATGTAGTTGGGGCACAGGGACTTTTGAGCATGTAGCCGGAAGTAACCTTATTTTAGAGATATTGGGCAAAGCATGGTGGTTCATGCCTTTAATCCCAGCACTCGTCAGGCAGATGCAGGCAGATCTCTTAATTCGAGGCCAGCCTAATCTACAAAGAGAGTTCCAGGACAGCCAGGGCTACACAGCAAAATAAAACTGAATAATAAATAAAAAAAATGCTGGGCTAAGCGTTGTGGTGCACATACTTAATCCTAGGACTCCGGAGGCAGAAGCAGGTGAATATGGGTTTGAGGCTAGTTGGGTGTACAGAGTGAGTTCCAGGACAGCCAGGGCTATGCAGAGAAACCCTATCTCAACAAGTGTGGAAGTTTCAGTTGAAGTCAGACATTGGGAGAAACAGGAAAAGCTTGTGCTGTGGAAGTGGGCAGACAAAATTCTCATCACAGCTTGACCCCTCATGTTGTGTGAGTTTGGGAAAAATCAACTTCCACATGTCTCAGTTACCTTATCTGTAAAATGGGAGAATAACGTCCTCCTTGAAGTAGAATAATCCAAGTAAAGGCCTGGGAAGGTACATGTTAGAATATGTGTAATGTGTAGTAGTTTTTAAAATTCATCACATACTTGTCTATCCAATACTTTTTAAAAAAATTTTAATCTTTTTTTATTATTAATTCAAGTTAGGGAACAGGCTTGTTTCACATGTAAGTCCCTTCTCCTCTCCCTCCCCTCACCCCCATCCCTCCTCCCCCATCTTCAACCTACCCCCCACCCCATCCACCCACCACTCCCCATCCAATGCTTAATTTTTTAAAGAGTTATTTTATTTTTAATTATGCGTATATGTATGTCTGTCGGCATGTGCACATGTGAGTGCAAACACCCTTGGAGGTCAGAAGAGGGTGTCAATCCCCTAGAGCTGGAATTACAGGACTTGTGAGCTGTCCAACATGGGTGCTAGGCACTAAACTCTATCCTCTGCAGTAACATTATGGGTTTATTGCTGAGCCAGCTTTCTAGACCTCTGGCTTTGTTTGTTTGTTTTTGAGACAAAGTTTCTCTGTGTGTCTCTGGCTGTCCTGGAACTTGCTCTGTAGACCAGGCTGGCCTCAAACTCACAGAAAATGTCCTGCCTCTGCCTCTGCCTCCCAAGTGTTGGGATTAAAGGTATGCACCACCACTGTCTGACTTTTTTTTTTTTTTTTTTTTTTTTTTATAAAGATCATCTTTTGCTCTGTTGCCTAGATGGTCTTCAACTACTTTGATCAGGCAATTCTTCTACCTGGGTCTCCTGGATGCTGGGATTGTAGGTGCATGTCAGCTTGCCAGGTTATCAGCATGTGTTTATCTAGCATCTTCTCCTGGGGTGTGTGATAGCTAATATTCCTTGTCATTTTGGAAAGACAGATCATCTAGGACACACACCTCTGGGCATGTCCAAGAGGGAGTTTCTAGATTGAGTTGATTGATGGGGAAGACCCACTTCTTATGAGATTGGTACTATTCCAGGGGCTAGGCTCTGGATTTAACATAAAGGAGAAAGAGAGCTCGCAAACATGCATCTCTCTCTGTTTACTGACTGAGAATACAATGTGATCAGTTGCCTCGTGCCCCCGCTGCCTCGATGGACTGACTGCCTCATGCTCCTGCATGCCCTTCAATTGTGAGCCAAAAATGAACCTTT